>NC_090807.1:8133750-8857500 GCF_036512215.1 Solanum lycopersicum
AGCAGACTGCAATGAGCCACTTTTCTTGCCCCCTCTACCACCAGGCCACACCTTTGTGGTAACTAGTAGCCTGATGCAAATGCTCACTGCCAGAGGTTTGTTTTCAGGGCCATCTTCTGAGGATCCACATGCCCATATAGCTAAGGTAAGGGAGTGTGTAAAAGCTATGTAGGGAGGCCTGATTTGAATTTGGATGTAATAGGGCTATGATTATTTCCTCTTTCACTGACGAGAGAGGCTACTATATGGTTCACTGAGCTCCCTTATAACTCAATTTTCACTTGGAACCAACTAAGGGATGTTTTCTTATCACGTTACTACCCGGTCTCCAAGAAACTAAACCACAAAGACAGAGTGAACAACTTTGTGGAACTACCAAGAGAGTCAATTAGAAGTTCTTGGGATAGATTCACCTCATTTTTTAGAAGCGTCCCCAATCACCGCATTGATGATGAGTCACTAAAAGAATACTTCTATCGGGGACATGATGATAATAATAAAGCGATGTTGGATACAATAGCGGGTGGCTCTTATGGGGAGTGTCCTTATGCTGAGATTGCCAAAAAGTTGGAGAAAATCTTGCGGAACAATAAAGCATGGAGTACTAGGAAGTCAAATACTTGGAGGAATACCTTCGCAGTGCAATCCACTCACAACCCAGCCACAGATGAGATTCGTGAAGAGATGGCTCAGATGAGAACTGAGCTTGGGTTGGTATTAAAACATATCACTGGGGTGCAGAAAAGATAAATGTAGTTAACTACTTGACTAAACCACCACCATCAAATGGTGAATGCTATTATGAGGAGAATTCCTACGCGGTAAATGAACAACCGGGGGGTTTCTGACCGAGTGCTCAAGGCGCAAATCAGGAGAATTGGCGCCAAGGTCAAGGAAACCAAGGTACGATCTATGGTAACTATAACCAAGAGGGTCATTATGTTCGAGATGGAAACTACTACCGCGATAAAAACTTCAACAGGGGTAACATGGCAACAGAAATGATAGGAATGGGCCCTATGTCCCTCCTCAAAATCGTAAAGTTACTCCTAGGGATGGTGGAGATAGTATGGAGCGAGATGAGGATATGTTGCACAAAATGATGAGGAGGTTTGATGCTAATGATGAGCACATTAAAGAGTTAAGGAGTGATTTAACGGGTATTGGGCAGAAAATTGATACACATGCAATATCGATTAAGCAGATTGAGTTGCAAATAGCCCAATTATCTGTGACTGTGAGCACACGGCAACCGGGCACTCTTCCTAGAAACACTGTCCAAAATCTGAAAAATAACGGACACTGTATGGCAATCACTACTCGGGGTGGTAAGCAGACCATTGACCCACCTATGCCGTCTAAGGAGGAAAAGGTGATAATAGATAATGATAAGGTGGTAGAGGGTAGCGGTGAAGGAGAAGATAACACTGGAAAAGATGCTAAGTACCTATAAAGGTAATTCCCATGCTTAGAAAACCCCCCCTTTCCTCAAAGATTTGTGAAAAAGACTGAGGACGGTAAATATCGGCGTTTAATAACAATATTGAATTAGCTTTTTATCAATGTCCCTTTGGTAGAAGCTCTAGAACAAATGTCCGGTTATGCCATGTTTATGAAAGATCTAGGTACAAAGAAAATATCAGTCACTTTCAAGGATGATGATAGAATGCAGCATTGTAGTGCTATTGCTACAAGATCTCTCGTACAAAAGAAAGAATATCCGGGTGCATTCACTATTCCTTGTATAGTCGGGTCATTACATTTTGCAAAAGCATTATGTGATCTGGGGGCAAGCATAAATCTCATGCCCCTCTCAATTTAAAAGAAGTTGGGTTTGGGCGACCCAAAGCCCACTGCGATGCGACTACTGATGGCCGATCGAACAGTGAAAAGGCCTATAGGGATACTCCATGATGTGCTAGTAAAAGTGGAGTCGTTCATATTTCTGGCAGATTTTGTTATCATTGATTGTGAAGTCGATTTTGAAGTGCCTATTATTCTTGGGAGTCCATTCCTTGCTACGGGTAGAGCCTTAGTTGATATGGAAAAGGGGCAGATGAAATTTGGGTTGAACAATGAAGAAGCGACCTTCAACATTTGTAGGTCCATGAGGCAGAGTAATGAGCTCCATCCGGTATCTGATATATCCTACAAAGAAAAGATGAAGAAGCTCCATGACCTAAAAAGTGAAAAACCAGAGTTTATGATTGGAGATTTGGTGCTTTTATACAATTCTAGGTTGCGTTGGTTTCCAGGAAAGCTCAAGTCCAAATGGACTGGCCCTTACTTGATTACCCAACTATTCCCTCATGGAGCAGTTGAGTTAGAAACCAAGGAGGGTGTGTTATTTAAGGTAAATGGACAACGAATTAAACCCTATTTTGGGCATGCTGTATCGGCGAATGAAGGAATTGATGCATACCATCTTAATGAAGTCTGAGTAATCAAGCGTCTTCAGTCGTGCCGCAACGTTAAATCAGGAGCTTGTTGGGAGGCAACCCAATACTTATAGTTTTCTTTGTAGTAATGGTAGCATTTTCTACTAATAGGTTTTAAC
Organism: Solanum lycopersicum; assembly: GCF_036512215.1. Taxonomy (NCBI): domain Eukaryota; kingdom Viridiplantae; phylum Streptophyta; class Magnoliopsida; order Solanales; family Solanaceae; genus Solanum; species Solanum lycopersicum. Next base: position 8,136,308 of record NC_090807.1, read on the forward strand.
TTTGCAAGCAGATTACCAGGAAATTCTGCAGAAAATCACACTGCAACAGTCACAGACGGACACATTGACGGACCGTCATGTACGCGACAGACCGTCACATGAATCCGTCATGCCAGGTACATCTTTCAATTATTTTCAAAACTAGGGCACACGTGACGGAACCAATGACGGACCGTCAAATCTGTGAAGGACCATCGTCGGGTTCTCATTGCATCATTAATAATCATACCTGCCCCGACCCGGTTGGGGCTAATTTAAAAAAAATTGCAACCTTTAAAAACCCCACCCCTTCATTTCACCCATTTCCTTCCCTCTTTCTCCCATTTCCCTCCCTTTTCAACTTCCTACTTCCTACCTCTCTTCTCTATCAACTGATCACTTCCCCAATTCACCAAATTCCTAAAATCTACCCTCTTCTAGTCGGAGTCTGCTGCTGTGGTTTTGTTCTTGCTAACCAAGTACCTTCCTTTCTTGTGTTTCTCATATTCTCAAGTATGTGTTTCTGATCTCTACCTATTTATATTGCATTTTTTTAAATTCGTATCAGCCTATTTCTTTTTGGTAGGTCTTCATGCTTTGATCGAATTTCGTTTGACCTAGGTGAAGAATCCTTAAATTGCATTGTTAAAACTCTAGAAATAGGTGCTTTAGCATTGCTAGTTTGCTAGTTATTTGGGTTCGACACATGTAGGTTAATACTAAAATTTTTTATTTGAGTCATAAGGGATGATTGTGGCATCCCCAGTTCTGTCACTGAATGACAGAACTAGACCCCGATGATGGACCGTCGTACCCACTACAGACCATCATAGGGTTTGTTCCAACATCCTATTGTACGTTTTCTCTAAGTATCCACCAACGGATACATGCGACGGACCGTCGTTCCCATGACGATTGTTAGAGACCCTTTTTCTAAGGGTATCCTACTTTTTCCAAGTTTCCTCTTACATACATCTACGACGGACCATCATACCCTCGACGGTCCATCCTACACAACCGTCGTGATGGTCACAGACCCTTTTGCAAAGGGTCTCCTACTTTTTCTAAGTGTCCTCTGATGGACATCTACGACGGACCGTCATACCCTCGACGTTCCGTCCTGCACAACAATTGTGACGGTCAGAGACCCATCTCTTGAGGGTCTCCATACTTTTTCCAAGTGTCCTCTGACGGACATCTACAACGGACCGTCGTTACCATGATGGTCCGAACTGCACAACTGTCATGTTTGTTAGAGACCCTTGTCCTAAGGGCCTCTGAATTTTTCTAAGTATCCTCTGACGGACATCTACACGGACCGTCACACCCTCGTCGGTCTCTCCTGCACAACGGTTGTGATGGTAAGAGACCCCTCTCCTGAGGGTCACCACGACGGACATCGACGACAGACTGTCATTGTCACGACAGTCCATCCTGCTTATCCATCATACTTGTTAGGGACTTTCCTTCAGAGGTCTCCACATAACCATACCATAAGTAAGACATGATAGACCCCATGACGGTCCGTCCTACTCACCACGAGCCGTCACCTGGTCCATTGTGTTTCACTGTTACTGCAGAAAAGTCATTACAATTTCGCTCTTATATTTATTTTGTTTCTTTTTTGCTCATCTTGTTTGCTCCTTCTCGTGCAAATATTGATTCTTTCCAGGTAGTATCTCTTATGGCACCAAAAAAAAGATCGAGTTTACGCACGTGGGCGATCAAAGTCTGTCGCCTTGTCTGCCCGCCTGGTCATTGGCTCTGATGATGAGCGTGACCCCAGGCACTTCCACTCCATCATGAGTTGTACGTGCTACCAAAGCTACGCCCAAAAAGGTGGCGTCCGGCGTAGTCACTGCCTCCCAGTCTGATGAGGAGCGCACATTGACCGACACACCTTCTGGGTCAGCTACTCATGAATAAGGAGTGTCTGGCTCCTTAGGAGTTTCTTGGTTGGAGGGAGCCTCCGGGTCTGTTGAAGTCCCTGCACCCGCCACAGCTACACAGTCTGCCTCGTCTCATGAGGCTAACAATTTTGAATCCACTCCCAGCTCACCAACTCGTGCTCTCACCCACTTGCCAACCAACCCAATCGGTGGTATGTCAATGGGCAATATCAAGTTTATTCAGACGCAAAGTTTATGAATGATAATTTTTGCCACGGACCCTTACACTTGAGAGGCTGGTCCTTACGGGAAGTCTCCCTACCATGCCATAGATCCACAATCTCTTCACCAGACACCGACTGGAGTGGACATCACGTTCTTTATGCCGTTATAGTGAAGAGTTGTTCTGAGAGTTCTATGCCTCTTACGTGGCTACTCTCATATCACAGATTGATAGGCGGGCTGCCCCCGCCAAACAGGCCCCACTTGAGCATGCCCGAGTTTATGGCATTCAGGTCGATATCTCCCTTCCTGCCATCCGTCGGTATCTATACGGCAAGAAAGTGTATGCCAACCTGACCCCTCTCACCGCTGAGTTCCACTACCGGTGGCAAATTGTCAAAGATGGATGATTCTTGCGTGATCCATCTTTGAGAGAGACCACTAAGATGTGGATGAACCTTCACTTGTTTGTTGATGGAGAGGGTGCCGACTGGGTAACAGAGCCGAAGGGATCCATCAAGAAGTCTAACTTGACCATCACGGCTAAGTTCTTATGGTTGATTGTCCGCCACTGCCTTTCCCCCACGGCCGCTGATAATATAGTCACATGGGATCGTGCAGTTCTGATGGCGGCGATGATAGACGGGTTTGAGGTGGACTTTGCTTGGCTTCTATAGGCGGTCATGCACGAGAGGGCTTTTATGGTCACAACTACTTACCCTTTTCCGTGCATGATATTTTTCTTATGCAGGTCTGCAAGTGTGCCCATCAGGCACATTGATCAACTCAAGACTCCGCTGGGCATTGTTGATATCGGTCTCATTAGGGATAAGGCCAATGAGTTGGCTCCATGCAGAGGGCCTCGTCCAGAGTTTCCTCCACTTGGTAAAAATTTGGTTGATACGGTAGCACAGACTCTCACAGCTACGCAGGATGCTTCTGAAACTACTGACATTACCCCGGTCGAGTCTATCCTGGGGAGTAGCACTGACCCGAGCTCGTCTCTCTCAGCTCCTTTTCCCTCTTTGTTGTAGCTTGCTAGGGTCCATAAACTAGAGTCACATATGGCTACACTTATGCATCACATCCAGCCTTGGATGCAGAGGTCTATTGTCGAGGAAGAAGAGCGCTTGGAGCGGAGAATGGTCCAGCATACAGAGCGGAAGATCGTTGAGTTTCATCAGCGCTTGGACGCTTTTGAGTTGCGGGTGCTAGCCAGGCCATCCCCTCAGGTGGATGTGTTGACCCTTCAGGCTGTGGTTGAGAGTCTTCGAGCGGACATTGATATGATCCTAGAGGCTAGGGTGCCTGAGTCTAAGTCCCCTTCTGCAGAGCCTGCTGAGGACACAGTGATGGCGGCCTTATTCTCCACTTCTTAGATTCCACCACCTCTCCCTCGAGAGCATGACAAGAGGCGTAAGGGTCGAGAGGAGTATGAGGCTAGAGCACGAAAGAAGGAGCACCATGAGATGGAGGCTGCAAGGAGAGCCTCGCTTGCTGATGAGGAGGCGCGTTGGATCAAGGCTGTAGTGTCAGCTGCTAGGGCATCTAGCTCCAGAGATGTGGCGATAGAGGGAGGAAGTGAAGATAGTTTTTTTGCTGATGAGGATACTACTGAGGATGTCCAGACTATACAGGTAGTGTGTTCCGGGGAACCGGACCCACAAGCTTGCTGATCGTCGGCGCTTTGCACCCCAGGTTTGCTTCACCTACCACTCTCATTTTTCCATTTTTTATGCATTGGGGATAATTGCATGTCTTTTTGTTGGGTGTGAGGTAAATGAAAAGTGAGTGCTAAGGTGAAGTCTGAGTAGCCCAATTCACTATCCTTTTTTGGGTTTTCTTTCCTATTTTCTTTTTCCCCAAGAGAGTGATTATTTTTATTGTTTAACCGGCATGTCTATATCTTGTGTACATAGTTTAACTCTGAAGCATGATGGATAAAATGATATCCTGATGAAATGAAAATGATGCTTGACTAGGCATAGTAATTGATAAATGTGTGTCTGTAAGCATGCCATAGAGATATATCACTGCATGACCCTAAGTCTAAAAATTCAAACTAGGTGTCTGATAATCTTGTAGAGTAATGAGATGTCAAGTGAGTGTGAGGAAGATTTGAATAGTCCATTATTTGTACTGAGCTAGAACTTACCTAGTTAGTCCTGCTTAAAGTAAGTTGTAATAGACAATTAGGAAAGGATCATAGGCCCTTCTTCAATATCGCCCATTTTTAGCCTAAAAAACACAAATAAAATTAATCCTTCTTTGATACAAATGATTTTAGCTTAAACTAGACCTTTCTTTTACACCCCAACTGATCTTTTCAGTGAATAATGTGTTGGCCCTGGTCTCTCCTTGGACATGTGCACCTCAGCATATACCAAAAGCATAAGTTGAGGGTGGCTAATGTAGTAAACAACCTTTTCATGGCCCTCACCCAACTTTGGGTATTGTGTACTTTGACTCATGGCAAAGCCATGAGTTGAGGGTGGCTATTATGAGGAATGCTCTGGAAAGTGGGGTTCAAAGAACAAAGAGAGAGAGAGAACAAAAGTAAAGTGACTCAAGAACCAGTTGAATGAAAAGTGAAATAATAAAAAAAATACAATAAATACGAGAAATAAAAGAAGAGAGTCACTTACACAAATGAAGAAAGAGGGGAAAATGGAAAAGTGAAAGAATATGAGAAATTGGGCGAAATAAAATGATGAAAAGAGGTATGCTCAGCCGATATGTCAAGGAGGGTAAAAAGTCACTTAAGTATATCTAACTATACCCTACCTGACCCTGAGCCTATTTTACAAGCTAAGAAAGTGCTATTGTGATCCTAAAAGTTGTATAGCGAACTTAAAGTAGTGAAAATAAGGGCAAGCTTATGGCAATATGTATGAATGAGTTGTGAATCTGTTCTGAGAGTGAGTGTTGAAAAGTAATATTTATACTCAAACTGAAATCATTGTGTGAAATATGAGGATGTTGTTTTGAAGTGAGGACACTAGTTGCAATACCGAAATTATTAGCACCTCGGTGAGAAATTTAAGAGGATAGGTGTTAGTGCGTGGTTAGTCTGTGTCATGGTCTGATTCCACATAATTCAAGCCTAATAGTGATAACATGCATAAATATGATGAGACTGATCTTGAATGATAGCCAAATGATTGCGAAATACAAAACATGGATACTATTTTACAAAGATTTTGTAGTGAGTCATAGTGTGTCGCTTGACGACAAACAATGAATTTAAGTTGAGGGTGTTGATATACCATGGTTTCACAGTATTTTTAATGATTTTCCTTAATTTTAGTGTGTGTCCAAAAGCCTTTTTGTATAAATTTTTATGTAAGTTTCTCTATATTTGCAGAAATCTATCTAAAGATGAACGTGGAAGTTTTTGAGCAAGAAATGCAGAAAAGTTCCCACCTACGGATCTTGTGATGGTCCGTCGTTTCTGTGACGGTCCGTAGGTGGCATCGTAGTGAAACTGCTAAAGGAATATGGGGAAGTCTTACCAAGTGTGGGGTTATGAAGTGCATGACGGACCGTCCTGCGGGTTCGTTGTGATGATCAGAGAAGTAGTCCCAGTACCCAAATTCCAAGAAGTTCAAGTGTTATGGAACGGAGACCCTTGACGGACGGTCGTTCTTGGAACGGTCTGTCATACCTTCCATCGAGAGTAATGAAGAGAGCAGTAGAAGAATTGCATAAGTATGGGACGGCGGAGTTCATGAAGGCCGGTCATAACCGCGGCGGTCCGTCGACCCAGCCGCATTTTGACAGATTTTCAGCAGGTAGAGTCCTCCTTTTATTAAGTTTTTGTTTTTTATAAATAGTTGTAGAAACCTCGTTTTTGGAGTTAGACTCTCGTATAGTTAGACTTTTGTGGGGGAAAACACTTTTATGTTAGTATTTTTGTTAGTAGATTATTTTGCATATTAGACTTTAGATTGTTACACTTTTCTCTGGAGTTGATTGTTGGTGATTTTATCGATTAATCCGGTAAATTTCTGGATTTTATTCTTTCTCATTGAAGTAAGTGCATGAATTGTTATATTATATATATGAATATTGTGATTATGACTATGGGTAACTAAACTCCATCACTAGGGTTGTGGGAACCATGGATGATAATGAGGTATAATCTATCTAAAATAACAATTCTTGAATAGTGTCTTGCATGTATTGATAGTTCTTTCACTTAGAAGTGTTTTTAACGGATGACCAACGTTAGAACTTTCTTTAATTCTATTTTCCGGACCAAAGAGGTAGATAATAGGAAAATAATTATCAACATAGATTTAGTGTATACTATCTAATAGGCTAGTATTGATTGGTACGAGGTTATAACCTAGTCAAATATCGAATACAATGCTTAATATGAGGTCAATGTAAGGGTTAGTATAGCAACACATGTAGCCGGATCAAGGTGCCGAGTGAAATTTTCTAGATGCCGGACCAAGGATTTAGAAATGCATAACTTATCACTTTGCATGCAAGATACTAGGAAATAATTTTTATAGTTAGAATTATTAAATTAGGAACCTGTGGGGAACACTTAAACCCCAGTTACTTTTATTAATTAATTAAACTCCAACATTTGAATTTGTTAGTTGCCTACTTTAATTTAGCTAGCTCTTTTCATTCATTTAGAAATAACCCCCCCCCACTTTTATTGACTTTGTTTTCTAAGGAAATAATTGACTAAATAATAGTAATAATAGATTGAAGTTAAGTCTGAACTGTTTTCGTCGTGGGAACGATCCCTACCTTATTAGTTGAGTTTTTAACTTGATACGACCGCTTTACTTATTATTTGAGAAGTAAGTTTGAGCGTATCACAACACTTATAACAAAAAGAAAACAAATATTTAGCCGGGACGTTTAAGGAAATAAAAGCAAAGAAACATTCAACTATAACTAGAAAATCACGAAAAACCTATAGTTGGCTAGAGAATACATATTGGGTTGCCTCCCAACCAACGCTTGATTTAACGTCGTGGAATGACGTAGGACACTTGACTATTCAGATTTCATCAAGATGGTATGTCTCGATCACTTCATTCGTCGTTTCAGCCTGCCCCAGATAGGTTTTCATTCGCTGTTCGTTTACCTTAAACCGCACATCCTCCTTGTTCTCCAACTTAACCGCTCCGTGAGGGAATAATTAGGTGATCAAGTAAGGACCAGTCCATTTGGACTTGAGTTTGCTTGGAAACAAACGCAACCTAGAGTTGAATAAAATCACCAAATCCCTAACCATAAAATCGCGTTTCTCAATCGTTTGTTCATGGTACTTCTTCATCTTTTCTTTGTAGAGGGCTGAAATTTCATAAGCTTTTTAGGCGAAATTCACCAAGCTCATTCAACCCATTTAACCTCTGTTCAGCAGCTTCATTCTAATCCATTTTCAACTTTTTCATTGCCGACAAGGCTTTATGCTCTAATTCAACCGGTAAGTGACAAGTCTTCCCATATACAAGTTGGTATGGGCACATACCTATGGGAGTATTGTATGTTGTCCGGTAGGCTTAAAGAGCATCATCAAGCCTCCTTGACTAATCCGTTCTACTAGCATTCATCATTTTTTTACAAAATCTGCTTAACTCCCTATTTGACACCTCAATTGCCCACTAGTTTGAGGATGGTAAGGAGTGGCCACATTATGGCGAACCCCATATTTCTTTAATATTCCCTTAAACAATTTGTTGCAAAAATGGGATAATAATAGCCTTTGGGGTGCCAAATCGGGAAAATATATTCTTTTTCAAGAACGCGGTGACACTCTTCCCTTCATGTTTTGCGAATGCGATAGCTTCCACCCATTTAGACACATAATCGACCACGACTATAAAATGTACTTCATCCCATGAGAACGCACAAAAGAGACTATAAAGTCAATACTCCTCACATCAAATAGCTTAATAACAAGAATGTGATTTAAAGGGAGATCTTGTTTTCTCGATATGCCACCATCTCATTAGCATCTATCACATGCCTTAGCGAACTTATGAGTATCTTGGTGGATAGATGGCTAATAGTAGTGACATTGCAAGATTTTGTGAGAGGTCCGGATACCACTATGATGTCCACCTGGGTGAAGAATGGCATGCCTCCCAAACACTCAACATCTCAACTTCTGGCACACAATGCCGAATAAGCCCATCGACAGTATGCAAGTATGGATCATCCCAAAATAACTTTTTCACATCATACATGAACTTTTTCCTTTGATGAAAGTACAAGTCCGGTGGGATGATATCGCTAGCCAGATAGTTTGCAAAATATGCGAACCATGGAGTCAAGTCTTGAGAGGTGGACAATACATGATCATCGGGAAATGTATCATAAATTTCAGTCTTATCAGCACCTTGATTTTCGATTCCTTTTCTATCAATCACCTCAAAGTCAAATTCTTGCAATAGTCATACCCGATGAATCAACCTCGGTTTTGCATCCTTCTTTGCCATCAAATATCTCAAAGCAGAATGATCAGTATTCACTATAACCTAGTGCCAAGCAAATATGAGAGAAATTTCTCAAAAGTAAAGGCTACTGCAAGGAGCTCTTGCTCAGTCGCGGTGTAGTTCTTTTTGACTTCATTTAGGGCTTTACTAGCATAGTAAATGGGGTGAAGGATTTTGTCCCTTATTTGCCCCAATAGGGAAAAACCAAGAGCAACCCCACTAGCATCACACATTACCTCAAATGGCTTGCTCCAATCCGGCGAAATAATGATAGCTGCAGACACCAAGTTTTCTTTCAACTCACCAAATGCCTTAAGACGGGATTCATCAAAATAAAATTTACACTCTTTCTCAAGCAACTTGCACAAAGGATGCACAATTTTTGAAAAATCCTTGATGAACCTCCGGTAAAAACATACATGCCCAAGAAAGCTTCTCACACTTTTTACAGAGATAGGTGGGGGAAGTATCTCTATTACCTCGACTTTAGATCGATTAACCTCTATACCCTTCTCTTAAATACGATGAACCAATTACCCTCTTCCCCATGAAGTGTCATGTTTCCCAATTTAGTACTTGTTGCAGTCTTTACACCTCTTAAGAACCTCAGACAAATGACTCAAACACCGCTCAAAGCAGTCACCAATCACAGAAAAATCATCCATAAACACCTCAATAGTGTTCTCCACCATATCGGAAAATATCGATATCATACATCTCTGAAATGTGGCGGGTGCATTGACAACCCAAATGAATTCTCTTGAACGCAAAGGTCCCATATGGATAAATAAATGTGGTTTTCTCTTGATCTTCCGGTGCAATAGAAATCTGATTATACCCCGAATAACCATCAAGAAAACAGTACCACCCCTTCTAGCAAGTCTATCCAATATTTCATCCATGAAGGGCATAGAAAAATGGTCTTTTTCGGTCCATGCATTTAATTTCTAGTAATCCATACACACCCTCCAACTATTCACCGATTTCATTAGAACAAGCTCATTTTTCTCATGGGGACCACAATCGTTCCCCCTTTCTTAGGTACACATAGAACAGGCCATACCGAACTACTATCATCGATTGGATATATCACTCCGACATCCAACCACTTAGTAATATCCTTCTTCACTACCTCTTGCATAGGTGGATTTAGACGTTTTTGATGCTCAATACTTGGCATATGATCGGGCATGAGTTGGATTTTATGAGAACAAATACCAGGAGGGATCCTAATAATATCCGTAATACTCCACCCAATAACTCTTTTGAACCTTTTTAATACTTTTACCAAACTCTAAACTTGATGCATATTCAAATATGATGCAATAATAACTGGTAAAGAGTTATCTTTTCCCAAGAATACGTACCTCAGATGAGGTGGTAGAGACTTATGTTCTAATTTTGAAGCCTCCTCAATCGACGGTTTCGTGGGTGGAGATTCGCGATGTTGCATATCGAACTCAAATTTCTTTGGTTTAAAATGAACATTACCTCGATCAAGTGTCGCGACCAATGACCCATACTCTTCAATGCCATCACTATCAAAATTCATAATCACTGTCGCTAATGCTTCTACACCCAGACGCGCTTCATTTTGTACCTCAGATGACTCTTCAACTCTGTAGGATATAGCAGATACCGATTGGAGCTCACTACTCTGTCTCATGGACCTACAAATGTTGAAGGTCACTTCTTTATTGTTCAATCGGAATTTTATATGCCTCTTTTCTATATCAACCAAGGCTCTATCCGTAGCAAGGAACGGCCTCCCAAGAATAATAGGCACCTCAAAATCGACCTCACAATCAAGAATCACAAAATCGGCCAGAAATATGAACGACTCCACTTTTACTAGCACATCGTGGAGTATACCAATGGACCTTTTTACCGTTAAATTGGACATCAGTAGAAGCATCGCAGTGGGCTTTGGGACACCCAAACCCGACTTCTTATAAATCGAGAGGGGTATGAGATTAATGTTTCCCCCAAGATCACATAACGCTTTCGCGAAATGTAATAACCCGATTGTACAAGGAATAGTGAAAGCACTTGCATCTTCTTTCTTTTGAACTAGAAATCTTGTAGCAATAGCACTACAGTGTTGCATTTTATCATCATCCTAAAAAAATGACTGATCTTTTCTTCGTAACCAAATCTTTCATGAACTTGACATCGCCGGGCATTTGATCAAGAGCTACTACCAAAGGTACATTGACAGAAAGCTATTTCAACATCGTTATAAATTACCAGTATTTACCATCCTCGGTATTTTTTACTAACATTTGTGGGAAAGGAGGTGGGTGTCTAGGCATGGGGGTCACCTTTTGAGGCACCTCAACATCTTTTACCGTTTTATCTGCTGACTCACCACTAACCTCCACCACCGTATCATCATCTCTTATCAACTTTTCTACAGCAGATGGCATAGGTGGGTCAATGGTTTTCTTACAACCTCGAGTAGTGATTGCCATACAATGCCTATCATTTTTCATATTTTGGCTAGAGTTGCTAGGAAGAGTGCCTGGTTGCCGTGTGTTCATAGTTACAAACAATTGGGCCATTTGCAACTCAAAATGCTTAATCGAGATTGCATGTGTATCAATTTTCTTCCCTATACCCACTGAGTCATTCCTTAACTCTTTAGTGTGCTCATCACTAGCATGGAACCTCATCATCATTTTATGTATTATATCCTCAACTCGCGCCACACTATCTTCACCATCCCTAGGAGCAACTACACAATTTTGAGGTGGAACATAGGGCACACTCCTATCATTTATCTTACCATAGTTACCCCGGTTGAAGTTGTTGTCACGATTGTAATCTCCATCTCAGACATAATGACCCTCGTGGTTATAATTATCATAGTTCCGACCTTAGTTTTCTTGACCTTGGCTTTAATTTTCTTGATTGGATCCTTGGGCGTTCGATCGAAAACCCCCCGTATGATCATTCACCACATAGTAGCCCTCCTCATAGTAATATTCATCATTTGGCGGTGGTGGTTTAGACAAGTAGTTCACCGCATTTACCTTTTCTGCACTCCCAGCAACATGTTTCAACACAAACCCAAGCTCAGTTCTCATTTGAGACATCTCCTCATGGAGATCATCTCTTACTGAGTTGTGTGCGAATTGGACTGCAAATGTGTTTCTCCCAGTATCTGACTTCCTAGTACTCCAAGCTTTATTATTTTGAGAGATTTTATCTAACTTTTCAACAATCTCGGCATAAGGACACTCCCCATAAGAACTACCTTCTATCGTATCCAACACCGCTTTATTATTATCATATTGTCCCCGATAGAAATACTCTTTCAAATACTCATCATCTATGCGGTGATTTGGGACACTTCGTAAGAATAAAGTGAACCAATACCAAAAACTGCTAACTGACTCTCCCAGTAGTGCCACAAGTTGTTCACTCTGTCTTTGTGGTTTAGTTACTTAGACACCAGGTAGTTGCGTGCTAAGAAAGTATCCCTCATTTGATTCCAAGTGAAGATTGTGTTATAAGGGAGCTCAGTAAACCAGATAGCATCCTCTCCCATCAGTGAAAGAAGAAAAATTCTTAGCCCGATTACATCCATATTCAAATCGGGCCTCCCTACACAATTTTTGCACACTACCTTTACTTTAGCGATGTGGGCATGTGGACCCTCAGAAGGTAGCCCTGAAAACAAACCTCTGGCAGTGAGCATTTACATTTGACTACTAGTTACCACAAAAGTGTGGTCGTGTGGTAGAGGGGGAAAGACAAGTGTCCCATTAGAATCTGCGATATTTTCATAGCCCCTATAGTACTCTTGAGGGCGTGGAGCAGGAGGTTGTCTCCGTACTTAACCTTCCCCACGAATATCTAGTAATACATGGTCATGAGCGTAGACTAATGGTGGCATTTCTGGCTCGACCTCATCACCTTGGATGCTCAAATATTGATTCATTCTTCTTAAAGTACGCTCTAGTTCGGGGTCAGGTTCAATTACGGGTATTCCTTTACTCCATAAGTTTGGGATATAAGAAAGTTAGACTTGTAGTAGACAAAAACAAAAAGAAAAAGTAAAATTAGGAAAATGTTGACTAAACTTCGGTAATAAGCTTAAATTTAATCTAAAAGCCACTTTCCCCGAGAGCGAGGCCAAAACTTGATACACCCAAATTTACTTCTCGAAACGAAGTAAAAGCGGTCTTATCAAGTAAATAGCCCAACTAGTGAGATTAAGATCATTCCCACGAGGAAAATGGTTCAGACTTAACTTTATTCTATTATTACTTCTATTTAGTCAATTATTTTCCAAAAACAAATAACTAAAGGGGGGTTTTGATTAATGAAAGCAATTAGCTATATAAAAGTAAACAAGTAGCAGGTTCAAGTATTGGAGTTTAATTAAGTAATGAGAGTAACTAGGGCATAAATGTTCCCCACAGGATCCTAACTCGGTAATTCTAGCTATAACAATCCTATCCTAGTATTTTGCATGCAAAGTGATAAGTTAGGTATCTCTAAATCCTTGGTCCGGCATCTAGAGGATTTCACTCCGCACCTTGATCCGACTATGTGTTTTGCTTTACTAAATCGTATTTCTACCTCAAATTAAGCATCAATTTCAATATTTGACTAAGTTGTTACTTCGTACCAACTGACACTAGCCTATTAGATAGTATACACTAAATCTATGTTAATAATTCTTTTCCTATTATCTACCTCTTTGGTCCAGCAAGTAGCAATAAGGCGAGTTCTAACGTTGGTCATTTGTTAAAAAGACTTCTAAGAGAAAGAATTATCAATACATGCAAGACACTATTCTAGAATCGTTTTTTCTAGCTAGGTTCACCTTGTTATTTACCCATGGTTCCCATAACCCTAGTTATGGAGTTTAGTTACCCGTGCTAATAATCACACAATTCATAATAATAATGTAAAAATTCATGCACTTACTTTGATGAGAATGAACAAAATCTAGAAATTTACTTGAATAACTCACAAAACACCAATAATCGATTCCGAAAAAGTAAAATTAAATCCCAAAATCAAAAGCTCAATACTAAGACAATAAAACTGAAAATTATCCAAGAGTCTAACCCAAAAAAGAGCTTTTTTGGACTATTTATAAGAAAACAAAACCTAATAAAAGAGGAAAATCTATTTAAGGAAAAATCTGACCAAAATGCGTCTAAGTTGACGACCCTCGTGATGGACCATCGTGGACACGACGGACCATCGTGGTCTTCCGTCTCTCCATACTTAGCTCTTTTTCTACTGCTTTTCTTCATCAACTCTCTAATACCCTCGACGGACAGGTGTGACGGACTGTTGCAAGCACGACGGTTCGAGGGACTTCGTTCCACGACACTTAGAATTTTCTGAATTTGGGCACTGGGACTACTCTTTGTTAGCATTGACAAATGTGCAAGATGGACCGGCATGGCTATGACAGTTTTTCATGAGCTTCTTTAGTCACACACTTGGTCAAAATTCCCCAACATCCTTCAGCAGCCATTATCTTCTCACTACAGTTGACCCCTATGGACCGTCACAGTCATGACGGACCGTCGTGGGGTCCGTAGGTGGTAACTTCCTTAATTTAAGCTCAAAATCTCTGTGTTCTCCTTTGGAAAGATTTCCTGGAAATAAATAGAAAACTACATCAAAATTTAATAAAAAAAGGCTTTAGACACACACTAAACTTAAGGAAAAGGCATTGAAAGTACCGTAAAACCACGGGACATAAGATGTCTAGCCTTTTGAAATTAGAGAGAGAAACCATATTTTCTCTGCTTGCAAGGTTTGGAAATATATATTTGAAGGGGCTGAAAATTGGGTTCAAGGACGATTGGTTTTATCTATTTTGCTCATGGTAAAAAGATGAGATCGGTAAGCGAGCTAGAGACACAAGAGTCTGATATATTAAAATGTTGAGTTGGCACCATGGAAAGAATATGAGAAAAGGGAAGAAATAAGACCTTTCGTAAAACACCTTGGGGTGATTTAATAACTTTATCTCGATGAAAAGGTATTATCAGATTCGAAAATAGTGATATTGGCCTTGTTTGGGAACTCTTTTTTTAAATGAAATGCTTAAATGTGAAGACATATAGCCAGAGTTTGAATTTGTATTTGATAAGAATACTTACTATTACAGATGACTTAGGAGTAAGGTAGACGGTCGATGTGTTTATAATGTTTTGTTAGTATTAATAATGTTTATTTCAGTGAATGTGGGATTTGATAATTCAAAGTATGTGTGCAATTATTATAGGGAGTAAATTTGTGATAATGGGTAGCTAGAAAATCAAGATAGAGTTAGATGAATGAAAATGTTTGATATGGTCACTGTGGAAAGAGTATCTAGAGTTATTCAACCTTGGTTTTGTACATTCTTATGTGACCAACTACTTCATTCTGGGAGTGGTTTAAAGTAGGATTCATTTTCTACATCCATGTGTGTTTTCGCTTCTATGTGTGAGTCCCTAGTGGTGGATCGGGTGTACCCATTATGTGATTGTCCTCTTGGTAGGGTGTCAACCTTGGTTAGACTTGTTCATACCAGTTACGAAAGATTTGGTGTTGTTTGAGAAAGTTAACATATTCTAGTGACTTAACACACACAACTTTGATTTTGAGAATTTATAAGAGAGCTACCATGAAAATTTACAGTTGTTCGATAGACTTAAGATTTATCTCATCATCGGTATCATATTTTGGCCGTATGATTGGATGTGAGGAACATTCAGTCTAGTATTGTCATTCTTAAGCTTTGTCTATAATAGCTACAAATAAAGAATTTTGACAGTGTTGTTAGAGGTTCTTTATGCTTGGTATATTACTCGATGGTGGCTACTTGATTAGTTCCTTTTTTTTATTAGATGAGGTTGATTCTCCTTGATGGTTACTTGATATCTATAGATCATATTTTTATAGCGTACGCTCAAGGAAATATTATATTGTGATGACGTAATCTTAATAAGTTCTGTGTTAGTTGATGAGTTACGAGGGTGTAGTAGTTGGTTCAGTTTCACTCCTAGTTGTAACCAATGCTGATTAATGATTTTATCATGGTTATGTTAGAAAATATCTATTTAGATGGTTGTGTCAAGTCCAGCGGAAGAATCGTCTAGTTGAAGAGTTCACTTGGGAATAGTTTTGATGTTAGTTGAGCTTACATACAACAATAGTTATCATTAATGTATTGAGATGGTCCCATTCGAGGCATTATATAGGAGGAGGTGTAGATCTCTAATTTGTTGGTTTGATACTTTTGATATGAGACCTTGGGTGCAAATATTGTGAAGGAATTGGTGAGGTTACTACCTTTTCTTACCCTCACCTTCCTTTGATCGTTCGAGGATGAACAATGGGTAAATTGATATCTATTGTAACGACCCTTTTGGTCGTTTTAAGTACTAAAGCTTTTTATTTCTTAAAATACTATCCTATTTATAGAGTCTAAATGGTTATCTTAGAATATTCGTAATTACAATTATTAAATTACTGAGGTAGTTATAATAATTAATTTATTTAGTCGTTCAACAAAATAACTTTGAAATTAGTGGACTACTTTTACTACTTTGAAAAAGTAATTTTGTTTGTGGTTAAAGGAGATGAAATTAAAACTAATATTGCGCCTCTTTCACACTTTTATAATGCATCTTGTATAAAAATTAGTAGTAAATATCTTGTAAAGGAGAAATAAGGGTTTAGCAGAGTGAATCCTTACATGCGGCGTTGAAGAGAACCAACGAATCAGGGATATACTAAATAAGATATTAAATTCTCGTATTGATTTATGTCACAGTTGGATTACTAGTATTATTATGTAATTTAGTAGTGTCAAAAAGAAAGAAAAAGAAATCAAGAGTTTCTGGAGTAAAAATATAAAATAAATTATTACTCTAAGTTGTAGTAACTGCATTGGTCATGATTGGATAACGGTGAAATTGTTGTCACTTGTAATCACTGTAAGTTATATAAATTATATGTTAAATATAGAATTGAGGAAGATGCGGTGTAGTTACGGTTTATTAATTAAAGTAGTTGGCATGATATTTTGGTTACAACAATTCTTGAATGTATTATATTATAAATATTAGACATATTTTATTAGGGGAATTCCATTAGAGTGCAGTATTAGGAAGAATTGGATTGTGTGCTACGGATTGGACGAGTTGTCACTGGTTTACCAAACAAGTCGCTTTAATATTGTAATTTATTAAATTGTCATTGTATTATAAAGTGAATTTAATATATTGAGATAGGTAATTAAATATTAGTTGCATGTTATTAAGAGAAATAAATTTTTAACCTTAAGATTGAATATTAAAAATAACTGAATTGGCATATTAATGAACCTCAAGATTAGGAATTTGAGTATACATTTGTGTTTGATGATTTCTGAGTCTAAGCTATACATAGATTGGAAGTGTTTGGAGGCATTGAGAAAAAGAACAATAACTTACTTTACTTCAGTTCTTTGGTGGAGGTAGGTTGTGATTTATGCTATTTGATAGTGAACTATTAATAGTGATTGATATACATTGAATGATATTCTGACGTTTTCTATGTACTTGATTGTATGGTTGTGTGGCTTGGTTGTGTATTTGTGATTGCTCTGAAATCTTGAGACTGTGAAATATATATTCTTGAACCCTGTTTATCGAAGTAATACCTTGAATAAAGAAGGCTTGATGAAATATTATCAATGTGATAATAACTAAAAATAGTGGTATTATTGGATCGGAGTGTCACATTATGACATGATATAATTGTATCGGAGTGTCACATTTCGATAAGGTATAATTGAATTAGAGTGTCACATAATGACATGGTATAATTGGATCGGAGTTTCACGTTCTGACACGTATAATTGAATCCGAGTGTCACATTCCGGCATGGTATAATTGGATCGGAGTGTCGCGTTCCGACACGATATAATTGGATCAGAGTGTAACGTTCCAACATGGTATTCTTGGATGGGAGTGTCACGCTCCGACACAGTAACTTTATAGGAAAAGGATTTTGAATTAACTTGATGTACTCAATCTAAAAGAACTCATTTCCCAAATGAGCGGGTTTGGAGGCATGAGTCCTAATGGGTGTGCTTGATATTGTGATTGATTATGCAGTCACTTGTTTATGTTGTTTGTTTCTTACCACCTATTAAGTGTCAAAGTTATGTTCATAATATTATTCATTTTATATTAGTTTTCATTTTTAATTGGCCGATGATACCTACTCAGTACATATTGCTCCGTACTGAGCCCTACTTGTGTTTTTCTTTGTATTCCTTTTATGGAGTGTAGCAAGTGTACTAACGAATTTGACTTGCCCTCAGCTCTTGTCAGTCTCAGCATATCAGGTTCAAGGGTGAGTTATTCATTCGAGCTTGGGTTAGTTTTTTTGTCCTTAACTGATGTCCTTAGTTTTCGGACATAAATTATTGTATTTCATTTATTTTGGTGTCTTTGATACTCTTAAACTTAGTAATTGGAGATTGGATGTCCTTGTTGTGATGACTTTTAGGTTTTGGAAAATTATATTTAGTAAGATTTTGAGCTTCTACATTATGCTTGTATTTTGTAAGTTGCGTTAAATTTTTTGGTTCTCCCACCTTGGAGGTTAAGTGTGGGTGTCACTTGTTGGGTTTTATTTGCCCTAAATTTCTTACCATAAATAGGTTTTCCTTGTAGGAAAAGGTTTTGGATGGACTAATCCTTTTCTTGTAGGAAAAGGTTTAGGACTCTATAAATAGAGGCATGTTCCTTCTAACTTAATTAGCATTCACAATGTAGTCTTAAGGATTTTGAAATTTTGGTTAGAGGGAGAATTTGTGGGTCACAAGCTTGATACGTTATCGCTTGTGTGAACCTCTCATGTATTCTTAGTGAATTGGTTGAGGTTGTTTCCCTCTGTATTTTGTACTCTCATATTTATAGTGGATTGCTCATCTCCTTTGTGGACGTAGGTCGATTGACCGAATCACGTTAAATCTCTGTGTATTTTGGTATATTTCTCGTTGTCTTCTTACTCGTGGTCTTTCGAGGTTTGCTTTGCTAGCTTCCGCATTTACACCTGCTTATTTACGGTCCTAACAAGTGGTATCAGATCCAGATTCAATGACGGAGTCAGATTCAGTGGTTCGATAATCGATTATTGAACAAGGTTAGAAAGATGTGTTCATCTTGGCGGTGTAGTTCTAGCAGTAACCTTTTTGACAGTAATGAAGATTTTGTTGGAGAAATTGTTTCAGAGAGATTATTTGTGTTGAGACATAAATTTTGCAAAGGAGATTATGGAGAGGAGAAGCAAGTTGTTGAAGATTAAGTCAAGAAGGTGGACAAATTTATTTTGTCAGATATTCAGGCCAAGGGGGAGATTTGTTGGGTTTTATTTGCCCTAAATTTCTTACCATAAATAGGTTTTCCTTGTAGGAAAAAGTTTTGGATTGACTAATCCTTTTCTTGTAGGAAAAGGTTTAGGAATCTATAAATAGAGGCATGTTCCTTCTAACTTAATTAGCATTCACAATGTAGTCTTAAGGGCTTTGAGAGTTTTGGTTAGGGGGGAGAATTTGTGGGTCACAAGCTTGATAGTTATCACTTGTGTGAACCTCCCATGTATTCCGAGTGAATTGGTTGAGGTTTTTTCCCTCTGTATTTTGTACTCTCATATTTATAGTGGATTGCTCATCTCCTTTGTGGACGTAGGTCGATTGACCGAACCACGTTAATTTTTTGTGTCTTTCGGTATATTTCTCGTTGTCTTTTTACTCGTGGTCTTTTGAGGTTTGCATTGCTAGCTTCCGTGTTTACACCTGCTTATTTCCGATCCTAATACCACTCATGACTCGATTTGGTTCGTGACAACACTAAAGTAGTGAGACCTGCTCTGATACCAATTGAAAGTCAAAAGGGGGGTGAATTAAAATATCCTTGAGTCAGCTTTCTACTCTTGTAAGTCAACTCACCTGCACGTTAGTAAAACAAATAAATAGTAATAATAAAATTCCTTCTGTCAATTTCTTACTCAGTTCAGTCGACTCACCTGCACGTTAGTAAAACATATAAACAGTAATAATAACTTGTAGTAAGTAAATAACAAAGAGTTTTTTTTATACTGATTCGAATCACCGATGTGGTGCCTATCCCAGTCCCCTTGGGTTACAAGAGTATCCTTAAGAGCTTGTTGAGAACTTGGGTCTTACAGAATGTTATGATAAAGAGTCCTTAATCTTAGAAACAACCTATATCTGTATAACTTACACTCAGATCTTTCTTTCTCTTGTCTTACAATTGTTTACTCAAAGTTGTACAGAGTTTTATACAATACAAAAGAAGATAACAATATAAGTTCAAGTGAAGTGTGTACATCAGAAGTATATATTTAAACATACTTGTGTTTTTGTAAGGAAAGCTCAAGGGATTTATACTTCAATCAAGGATTTGAGGAATCCCTTGACTAAGGTGATTTGCTAATCCATGTCCATATTAGATATGTGCATAGTAAATATCATTCTTTCCTTCTTGACAGATATGATTCAATTTTGTGATTTGGATAAAGGATCTATCTTGACTCTTTGACTTGATCTGATTTCCTTTCTTATCTTAATGTTTTGGCTCTATTCTTGGTTTGATTGATGATTCCTTGATCTGGTTCTGATTTACTTGATTGATTTACTGCCAATTAATTTGCTTGATTGTCTGCTGCTAACTTTAGGCCATCTGTTAATAATTTGTTGATTCTTTTGATTATACCTTTCCTTTATATAGTAATTGCTAAGATCATGATATATTGCTTTCCATGTGGGTGGTTGCTTGGATCATTTCCTAATTGGATCTCTACGCCTTTATGTAGTAATTGTGGCATCAGAATATATTGTTTTCCATGTGGGTGTTTGCTTGGATCATTTCCTTATTGAATCTCCACACTTGCTAGAATTGTGTGTAATGTGTCAAGTGTCATTTAACAGAATTTACATAACATAAAAAGCTAACACCCGATGGATTTGAAGCATCTTTGTTGTATTTTGAATTGTGTGTCGTGTGTGCTTATATTGTGAATCTACTCCTAAATTATAAAGGGTAATAGATCGATTGCTTTTCTTAGTGTTTAGATGGAGTTGTATTAACTAGAGTTAGTTAGTCAAATCATCTATATTTTAGTCAAGGCTCTTTACATCATTGTTTTGATATTCTTTTGGGTAGAGTTGCCTAGGAGTGTCAACTAGAGTTAGTTGATGTGTGGGTGCCGCAGAGTTGCTGCTTATTTATGCTCCTATCCTTGAGATCGGAGTTTGTGGCTAGTGCTAGCCTTGTTGGGATCTTGATATCTAGATCAAATAGAGTTAGTTGGGTTAGTGAGAAATATAGTTATTGATGTTTATTTTCCTTTGAAGTAGAGTTGCCACAATAAGGGGGAAGAGATTAAGAGTTTAATTCCTAGGTTACAAGAGTTTGTAATCTCAATCTTTGTTCCGTTTTGAATGAAATGAAGTTTGGGTTTAAATCATACGAGTACAAGTTGTGGTTTTCATCTCCCTTGAGTAAGGAGGTTTCCATATAAAATCCTTGTGCTTGATTTACTTTGAATTATTTATTTTCCATTTTATATATTGTCTGGGACTTGGTCTAGTGGTCACTGGTGAACACATACATTTTAACAATCCGGTCTGATGATTCATCACCTCTATGATGTCTAATAGATAACCACATGAAAAACTTCTCTCATAGCTTCTTTTGTTGAAAGTTCTAAATGAGCTTTAAAATCGATCATTGCACTCGATGAGTTATCGTATGCTACACCGAATATATTGCCAAATAATGTAGATCAAGTAGACCAACAAGAAAGATCCCATCGCTCCGAGACTATCATTAGACGCGATCGGTTCTTAAAGCCATAAATGACCCCAAGCAAATCTCATGAAATGTCATGGCACTAAGATTGATAAAAAATAGCAAAAGAGAATCACTGATTGTGGACTAAACTCTAATATACTAGAATATCAATGGGTTCACATTTAAGTACACATAAGCAGAAGCGAAACTCATTTACCAAAAGCCAGTACTAACAAGAGTTGCTAGACAAACCCCTAGCTAGCTTCATCTATCTAAAAATTGAATGATTTAAAGAAACATAAATTGTTGTACTCAGAGAGATGAGGACTCACCAACTCAGCTACTGCTGACTAAAAATAGTACTAAATACGACTTGGATACCGAGCATCAAAACTATATTATCAAACAATATAGGAAAAAAGTATGCACTCAGTAATTTGAATATATTGAGTATGCATGATAAAGATATAAGCTAAACATGATGAATATGTAAAATATTTTGATTCCATGGCCAAGTAAAATGACATGAAATTGAGACATTGAATTGAGATACATAAGTACAAGTTCATACCTGAAAGTTTAACTGCGAGAGATACCAAAACTAACATAAACCATGTGAGCTACTACATGGAGTTCATTGTACTTAACCCACAACAAACTTGTCAAGGTAAGGGATCTGAGTTGAGCTAATGTGCATCCAATAAGCTAATCTATAAAGATTAATCCTACACTGATATGTAGTTGTTGGATTTAGGGGTTGTTACCAAAGATCCACGAACGCTGACCGAAATCCTTCATCCCTGAAGTCGTTTGGTACTAAGTATAACTCATATGGAAACATGCATATAAATAGGAAACAATAATAATATGATATTATTGAATCATACTGATAACTAATAATAGTGAGTAGCTCATATATCACGATAACTAAAATAATCTGAGATATATTTTATTTGACAACATATAAATCGTGATAGTCGTATAATCTAGAGAAATGCATATAAAATAAAATAACTTTAAATCATGAAAATACTTGTATGCTATGGGTTCATAAAAAAACTATTGAAAACATGGTATTATAAATAAAAGGGAAAAGAGTAAAAAATATCCTTAAAATACGTGAAAGGAATAAAAACTTCTTTTATCTATAATTTGATTAAAAATACCCTTACCGTCAATATTTTGGTTCAAGAATGCCTAAAATTTAACTAAAGCTCATAAAATAATAACACTCATTGGGTTGAGTTAATACTCAAAAGACACTCTTTAAGGATTAACTAAACTTTACTTTATTTGACTTAAATGCTCCTGAAAAGTGTTTATGCTCTTCTTAAAAATAGTAATTATTTTCTCAATATAAAACAATACATTTGAAACCATTAGTGTTCACTTAAAATCTCCTCAAAAGATACTTTAAAATGCTTGGACTTTCTAGAAATAGTTATGCAAAGATTCTCAACAATTCTCAACTCAATAGGATTATGTAATAAAATCTATGAACAATGATTCAAACTCGGAATGCACGAATTACGATAATCTCAACAACAATGAATTTGAAACTTGGAATAAAGAATGGAAGTACAATTTAGAATCATAGACCTTAGGATGCAATCCTAGAATTTACTCTTATGGACTGAATTTAGATGTAGGATGTGAAGACAAACTTAGTCCAACATTATGAATAATCTTACATACCTTACAGTAAAATCTTGAAGAAAAATCTTGGAAGATGAAGTGTGGAGAAGAATCATGGATTGAAAACCCTAGGAATCTTAAAAGAATCTTGAACTTGGAGCCTTTAGATCTTGAAATTTTGAAAATATCGTTCTTGGAGTTCTTGATCCTTGAAAGAAGGAGAATTGGGGATTTTGAAAGTTTCATACGCATAATACCGATTTTAGGTTATAAAATGGACTTAGGGAAGTTAATTGAGGGTAATAGGTCAACACTACCATTTCGGGAATCTAAGAAAACCATAAAAATAAAAGAAAATAATCTTTTAATTAATCCCGTCGACCAAAGCAATGATCTGGAGGTCCAATCGTGCCAAATTACTCTGTGGATCACCAAATAGGTATTTATATCACCAAAATATTCAGAGATTGATGGTTTTTTGGACATTTTTCTAGGTAATTTGGAGAGTCGCTTAATAGACAGATTCCTCACCAAATTTCTCAGTCTAAACATGTTGATACTCTGAACACTGAATGATACAAACTTGCTTGTGTTGAAAAGAAAACTCATATACATTTAATTTACTTTGAACATATGATCATTCTCCAGTAAAATGACCATAACCTTTTACTCTGATCACTGATTGATACAAACTTGCTAGTGTTGGAGAGAGGACTCATATAATTTTAATTAGATAGGGCATGAGTCACTTAACTCTTTATATGTTAAGATATATGATCATTTGAAATTGACCTTTATATGAACTCATCCGAGACCTTAGTCAATGGGAATGTTTTGAACTTGACTTGGAGGTCCTTTATGACACTAGATCACTTTCAATACCTTGGTAAAGGACATTAAAACACATGAGCAATAAGGACATGACCTGGTTGAAGTTCATATACTTAGAATGAGCGATTCAGATTTTAAAAATAGAGTTGTGAGGTGTTACAGAATGATTTGGGTTGTAGCTTAGAAATTTTTGGAATGCTACAATAGGGATGTATCCCAAGGAGATATGGATGTATCCGAGAGGAAAATTTTGTAATTTTTTTACATGATAGAAAATTTTGAAATTCTAATATCTTAAGTTATGCATTTACGTAATTTTTTTAGATTAACACATGACATCCATCGACATTGATAATTACTACAACGTATTTTACCGAAGGAAATCCAAACCATTACAAGTAGACTCGAAAAGGAAAAGCAAGCTTTGAAATTTGGCCAGCTGACTGAGTCAGTCTTATTTTGAATTAACTTGTTATTAAATTTTGAAAACTTAAAAATCTAAATATTTTTTATACTTAGGGTGTGTTTGGTATGAAGGAAAATATTTTCCAATTTTCTCATGTTTACTTGGAAAAAAGTTTTGGAAAATTTTTCGAAATCAACTCATTTTCCTCAAATTAAGGAAAATCACTTCCCTTCAATAATTAAGGAAAACATTTTCCAAAACATTCAGCCAACTACAAATTATATATTTTTTTTGGAAAAAAATAATTTTTAAAAAAATATTTTCAATTTCAAATTTTTATTTTTTCACCCGTTTTCCGATACCCACCCTCGGCCACCCCCCACCCCACCCGAAAAAATTGAGTTTGTTTTTAAAATTATTTTTAACTTCAAAATTTCATTTTTTTCATCCCCTACCAACCCACCACCCAAAAATATTGAAGTTTATTTTTAAAATATATTTACAACTTCGAAATTTCATGTTTTTTCCCTACCCTCGAAGCCACCCCCATCTCCTAAATACATTTAAAGTTTGTTTTTAAAAAAATCAATTTCAAAGTTTCATTTTTCACCCCTACCCTAGACCCCCCACCCCCACCTCCACCCCACCTCCCAAATAAAGTTTATGTTTTTTCTTGAAAATATTTTTAACTTCAAAATTATATTTTTTCACCCCGCCCCCACCAGTCCTCCCACCCCCAGCCCTTCAAAAAAATTAATTTTATTTTTAAAAAATATTCTCAATTCCAAAAATTATTTTCTACTCGAATAAAAATAAAATATGTTTCTCAAAAAATATTTTCATTCAGAAACCAAACACTAAAAGTCATTTCTGGAATTTTTCACTGACCAACCAAACGTGAGAAAATAAGTTCAAAATTTACTTGTTTTCCATGAATAAATTTTCTATTAAAATATTTTCCATGGAAAACATTTTGCCTTTATACCAAACACACCCTTAGTCTTAATTTTTATCTTTTTATTTTCGTATTTCACCAAGTAAAGAGAGAAAAATTATCAATACAGAAATCACAAAGTTAAAGCACATCACATTGTGAATACATTTGAAAGGGAGGTATGACCACCTAAAGGCAACAACATTGCCAAAGACTCTTTATGAGCGGATGCACATACGGTTTCAAGATTATAAAACTGCAATTGCGTATAAATCTATTGTATTTGGAATCACATTCCAATTAAAATTACGTGGTGAAGTTATAAAATATGAGGAAACATTGGAAAAGACACTAACTATTTTCCATGCCTCCTATATGATATTAAACTAGCAATACCGTAAAAAGTGTTTTTTTAAAAAAAACTCGGAA
Source organism: Solanum lycopersicum (assembly GCF_036512215.1). Taxonomy (NCBI): domain Eukaryota; kingdom Viridiplantae; phylum Streptophyta; class Magnoliopsida; order Solanales; family Solanaceae; genus Solanum; species Solanum lycopersicum. Next base: position 8,161,927 of record NC_090807.1, read on the forward strand.
TTAATCTCATGTCTTCTGGTGAATGAAAAATCATGAAGCCCGTCTCGCTAGAAGTGCTCCATTATTGGAGGCCCACGCAGTTAAAGCACATGACCAGTCTGGAAAAAGACAAAATAATTGACGCCGTGACAATGTGCGCGGGCGTGGAAAATGCGAAAGACGATATAATAATCATCGAGGTGGTTCTCATAACAAAAGGGGGAACGATGTAGGTTCTCAAAATAATCCTTCTAAAGGAAAAGGAGATCATTGCCATCGTTGTGGCCTTAAATGTCACTGGACAAATAGATGTCGGGCACCTGAGAATTTTGTAAATCTGTATCAAACTTCATTTAAAATGAAAGGAAATAAAGGTGGTGCCTCCTCTTCTAATGCCCGGGTAGAGTCACGTTTGACTCTCAAAGATGTTGTTCATACATGATCTTTTCAAAAAGATGATGAGAATGTTGAGGCAAACTTAGCATTAAAATGATGCTTTTGATGGGCTCGATGATATTACTCATCAGGAAGTTGATGACTTATTTGGGAATTCAATTGAAGATTAATAATATAAGTGAGAAATAAATAATGTTCTTATGTTTTTTTAATGTCTTATTTAAAGTTCATGTACTTAAATATTCTTTTATTAAGTTTCGTACTTCTTATTATGTATTTTTATTCTTATGAAGATAAATAAAAAATTTCAAACTTCTGTTGAATCCAAGATGATTAGTGGAGATATGTTTCTTCTGGACAATGCCACAACTCATACGATACTAAGAGAAAATGAATATTTCTCTCAATTATAATGAAAGACATATTTTAATACAATATGCGGTAGTACAAAATTGATTGAGTGCTCTGGAAGAGCAGCCTTATTACTACCTGGTGGAACATTATTGGTAAATGCATTGTTGTCACGACCCAAAACGAGCCGCGAGTGGCACCCACACTTATCCTACTATGTGAGCGAACCAACCAATCTAAACCCCAAATCATTTACCAATAATTGAACCATAATGAACAAAATACAATGCGGAAGACTTAAAACTCATTAATATAACCATTAAATAACTTCTAAAATTTATTACTATCATTCCCAAAATCTGGAAGTCATCACCACAAGAACATCTATCCTCAAATAACTAAATCTAAGAGTATCTAAGAAGCTAAAATAACTAAACAGCTAGTCCATGCCAGAACTTCAAGGCATCACGATGTGAAAAAGAAGATCCAGTCCAAGCTAGAACAATAGCTCACCCTGAATTCTGGTGTGATGAAGACTGGCTAGAGTCGCGGTTGAGTTGAAGTCGATGGTACGTTTGCTGCATTTCCATAAATAACAAATAAAGAAACATAAAAGTAGGGGTCAGTACAAGGCACAAGTACTGAGTAGATATCATCGGCCAACTCAAAATAGAAAGCAATATAAATATCAGATAATAACATAAAATCAACCATAACACTTAACAGGTGACCACAACAAGTACCATAACCATTGGCCACAACCCTAGCACATCTAAGAGGACTTAAGCCTCCACACCATACTCATTTGGGAATTAGGTTCTTTAAATTGAGTATATTAGCGTAATTCAAGATTCATTCTTTTTACTATTCTGGTGTCGGAACGTGATACTCCAATCCTCCTCATATTATATTAGTGTCGAAACGTGACACTCCGATCCTCTACTACTATCCTGGTGTCGGAACGTGACACTTGATCCACTAATACTCTCCTGGTGTCGGAACGTGACACCCTATCCATTCGTACTATCCTGGTGTCGGAACGTGACACCCGATCCATTAATACTATCCTATACATATCATTCGCTATTAAGAGTTTACTATGAATTAGCATAAACCATAACCTACCTCCACCGAAGGTTCGTGATCAAACAAGCTTCTTCCCAACGCTTTTGCTTTTCTCTTCGTTCTTCTCCCTCTCTCGATCGTTCTCCCTTCTTCTCTCTTTTCTTTCTATTTTTCTTATTTAAACCCTTTTTCTTTTACCCTAATTGTCATATAATTAAGTATAAAAGATGATAAAAATAACTCACTATTTATTTCAAGGTTATCTCCTTTAACCCCCAAATAATTGAATTATTAACATTAACCCACTAACTTTATAATTATAAGCAGGAATACTCCAAAACGCCCCTTAAAAACTTTTAACAGAAATCCGACCCAGTCAGGGTTACGCAGCCTGTGACGGCCCGTCGTGCCTGCAACGGTTCGTCCTGCTGAGTCGTCACAGAGTTCAGAGACTCAATTTTATTTAAGAGGTCTGTGACGGCCCGTCATGCCTATGACGGTCCGTCCTGCCATTTCGTTGCAAAGTTCAGAGAGTCGATCTCAGTACCCAATTTTCTAGAGTTTAAGTGTTTTGGAACGAGACCCCCTCGACAGTCCGTCGTGCCTGTGACGTTCTGTCGTATCATCCGTCGACCCAGACAGTTATTACAAAAATAAATTCTACTTCTCAAAACGACTAAACAGGTCGTTACAATAGATACCAATTTACCCATTGTTCATCCTTGAACGATCACAAGAAGAAAAACAAGGATGAAAAGGAGTACCTGAATCCGTAAACAGGTGCGGATATTTTTCTTGCATATCAGCCTCCTTCTCCCAAGTGGATTCTTCAACCGGCCGATTCTTTCATTGAACCTTGATGGATGCAATATCCCTTGACCTCAACTTGCGGACTTCTCTATCTAAAATAGCAACAGGCTCCTCCTCGTTAGACAAATTCTCATCAAGAAGAACTGAATCCCAACGAATGATGTAGTTTCCATCCCCATGGTATCTTTTCAACATAGACACATGAAATACCGAATGCACTCGTGACAGTCCTGGGGGCAAGGCTAATTCATAAGCTACCTCCCCCACGCGCTTCAAAACTTCAAATGGACCAATATACCTCGGACTAAGCTTACCTCGCTTACCAAACCGCATCACCCCTTTCATGGGCGAAACCTTCAGCAAGACTTGCTCACCCTCCATAAACTCCAAGTCTCTAACCTTTCGATCTGCATATTCTTTCTGCCTACTTTGAGCCGCTAAAGGTTGTTCTTGGATGCATTTCACTTTATCTAACGATTCCCTCAAAAGGTCAGTACCCCAAGTTCTAAACTCAAATGCATCAAACCACCCAATGGGAGACCTACATCTTCTCCCATACAGTGCCTCAAATGGGGCCATATCGATACTTGAGTGATAGCTATTGTTGTATGAAAACTCTGCTAAGGGTAAGAAGTTATCCCAATAACCACCAAATTCTATCACACATGCACGAAGCATATCCTCCAACACTTGAATCGTTCGCTCAGACTGACCGTCAGTCTGAGGGTGAAATGCGGTACTAAGATCCAACCTAGTACCCAATTCGGCATGCAATGTTTTCCAAAACTTAGAAGTAAACTGCGTACCTCTATCTGATATGATGGAAAGTGGAACTCCATGCAACTGAACGACTTCTGAGATATAGATCCTAACTAACTTCTCTGCATTGTAAGTCACCTTAACCGGAATGAAATGAGCAGACTTAGTTAACATATCAACAATTACCCAAATGGAGTCATACTTACCCACTGTGTTTGGAAGACCAACCACGAAGTCCATTGCAATTCTCTCCCACTTCCATTCAGGAATGGGCATTCTCTGAAGTGTCCCTCCAGGCCTCTGGTGTTCATACTTTACCTGCTGACAATTCAGGCATTGAGAAACAAAATCAACAATGTCGCGCTTCATCCTACTCCACCAGAAATGTTGCTTTAGGCCGCGATACATCTTGGTTGCACCAGGATGTATAGAATACCTTGAACTATGAGTCTCTGTAAGAATAGTGTGAATCAAATCATCTACGCGGGGCACACATACCCTTCCCTTAATTCTTAAAACACCTTCCTCATCGATTTTTGTTTCTTTAGCCTCTCCTCGCAACACCTTATCTCGAATACAGATAACTTTCTCATCAATAAACTGCTTCTCCTTAATCTTGTCAAGAAAGGAAGATCTTGCCTCCGCACCGGCCAAAAACCCTCCCTTCTCATTTACTTCTAGCCTCATAAAGTCATTAGCCAGAGTCTGAACCTCTCTAGCCAATGGGCGTCAGGAAACCTGTAGGTGAGCTAGGCTTCCCATGCTCCCTGCTTTTCTACTTAACGCATCTGCCACAACGTTAGCTTTTCTTGGGTGATACAAAATAGTGATATCGTAGTCCTTCAGTAGTTCCATCCATCTTCTCTGTCTCAAATTCAAATCTTTCTGAGTAAAGACATACTGTAAACTACGATGATCCGTATAGACTTCACACTTAACCCCATATAGGTAATGTCTCCATTGCTTTAATGCAAACACTACCGTAGCCAACTCCAAATCATGGGTCGGATAATTACGTTCGTGCACCTTTAATTGCCTCGAAGCATAAGCAATTACATTCTTCTCTTGCATCAGTACTACACCCAAACCAGAATAGGATGCATCACAATAAACAATGAAATTCTTACCTTCCACTGGCAAGGTAAGAATTGGTGCAGTAGTCAACAAAGTCTTAAGCTTCTAAAAGCTTTCTTCACACTCGTCCGACCATACAAATGGAACACTCTGCTTAGTCAAGTTTGTCAATTGGGATGCAACAGAAGAAAATCCCTTGACAAATCGACGGTAGTAGCTAGCTAAACCAACGAAGCTCCTTACCTCTGTAACATTAGTAGGTCTTACCCAACTCTTCACCGCTTCGATCTTAGAAGGATACACCATCACTCCATCCTTAGAAACCACATGCCCCAAGAAGGACACTGAATCTAGCCTAAATTCACACTTGGAAAATTTGGCATAAAGCTTTTTCTCCCTCAACATTTCCAATACAATTCTCAAGTGCTCCTCATGTTCTTTCCTGCTCTTTGAGTATACCAGTATATCATCTATGAATAAATGACAAAGAGATCCAGATAGGGCTTAAAAATCCCGTTCATCAAGCTCATGAACGCAGCAGGAGAATTCGTAAGCCCAAAAGACATTACTAAGAACTCATAATGTCCATATCTGGTCTGAAAAGCAGTCTTGGACACATTCGTTGCCCGTATTTTCAATTGATGGTAGCCAGATCTCAAATTGATTTTTGAGAAGGTACAAGCACCTTGTAACTGATCGAACAAATCATCAATGCGAGGAAGAGGATACTTGTTCTTAACAGTTACTTTATTTAGTTGCCTGTAGTCTATGCACATCCGAAAACTTCCATCCTTGTTCTTCACAAACAAAACGGGAGCACCCCAAGGGGATGCACTTGGTCTAATAAAGACTTTGCTTAACAACTCTTGAAGTTGGGCCTTTAACTCTCTTAACTCAGCGGGAGCCATTCTATAAGGGGGTATAGAAATGGGGCGAGTACCCAGCTCCAGATCAATGCAAAAGTCAATATCCCTATCCGGTGGCATACCAAGAAGGTCTACAGGAAACACATCCAGAAACTCACGGACTATCAAAACCGACTCAATTGAAGGTACTTGGGTAGTGTCATCCCTGAGATGTGCCAAGAAAGCTAAACAATCCTTACTAACCATTCTCTTAGCACGAAGAAAGGAAATAATACGAACTGGAGTGGAAGTGTAGTCACCCTCCTACACTAACGGATCTGTCCCAGGCTTGGCTAACGTCACAGTTTTAGCATTACAATCCAAGATTGCAAAATTAGAGAAAGCCAAGTCATACCCAGAATTACATCGAAATCAACCATTTCTAAGATAACAAAGTCTACATGAGTATTGCTCCCCAAAAAAGTTACAAGACAAGACCTATACACCTTTTCAACTATCATCGACTCACCCACCGGAGTAGAAACATGAATAGGGATGTCAAGCAATTCACAATGTAAATTAAGACCAGTAGCAAATGAGGAAGATACATATGAAAATATGGATCCAGGATCAAATAATACAGAAGCCATGCAATCACAAACCAAAAGATTACCTGTGATGACATCATCAGATGTCTCTGCTTCAGATCTCCCAGGGAAAGCATAACAATGGGCCCTATCACCTGTATGTCCGTTGCCCCTACCATGTTGCGCTGTAGTAGTTCCAATTTGCCCGCCACCCTGGTTGATTTGGTTACCACCATTACCTCGGACACCACGTTCTCCAGAATAGCGGCCTCTTCCATGACCACCTCTACCTCTGACTATTGGGGGTCTGTAACTCTATTTTGGACAATATGTCTTAATATGTCCAATCTCCCCACATCCATAACACTCTCTGGGTTCAAGCATAGGTCTCTGTGGGAATGACGCGGTCTGGGGATAACCTCCAAACTCAGAGAAATGTTGACCGGTCTGCGGTGGTCCCCCAGCTACAGCCTGCAGTGAAGACTGAATAGGTCGGGCTGGATAACCTCCAGAACTCTGCCCTCTGGAGTAAGAACCACTAAACTCACCTCCCTTACGAAACTTCTTAGTAGTTGATGCCATGGTGAAGTCATCTGGCTTCACTCCTTCCACCTCTATCACAAAGTCTACCACTTCCTGAAAGGATTTTGCTGTAACAGCTACCTGTAAGGCTGAAATCCACAAATCTGACCTCAACCCCTTCACAAAACGACGAATCCGCTCTTGTGGACTGAAGCAAAGCTGGGTTGAATACCTAGATAATGCACGAAACTTAGCCTCATATACAGTAACCGACATCCTGCCTTGCTCTAGGCTCAAGAACTCATCTCTCCTCCTATCCCTCAAAGTCCGGGGTATATACTTCTCCATAAACAAGCTAGAGAATGATGCCCAAGTCATGGGTGGTGCCTGTGCTGGTTGACACTCAACATATGACCGCCACCATATTTTCATTCTGTTATGCCCATCTTATGTAGCAACTCATGACAATCAACCAGAAAATCATAAGCATCCTCAGATTCAGCACCCTTGAAGACTGGAGGTATCAATTTCAAGAACTTACTGAAAAGTTCGTGCTGATCACTTGTCATTATAGGCCCTGTAGTCAATCGAGGAAACATGCCTAATTCCAATGAGGCATCCATGCGGGGAGCCCCAGCAGTGGCATGTCGTACTCCCGTAACCTGAGGTGCTGGTGCAGAAAACACTGGAGGCGCTTGGCCTTGATCGGATAACCCACTAAGATAAGCAAGAACCTGATTAATCATCTCTGGGGTAGGTTGGGGTGGTAGTTCCTCATTCTGCACTTGTTCATTCTCCCCTTCCTCACCCTCTCTTAATACTTCCTCAGTCAGTGGAGGAGTCACCGCCCTAGTACTAGATGGGCCAGGTGCTTGTCCTCTTCCTCTAGAGGACGTCCTCCCGCGACCTCTACCACGGCCTCTTGCCACTGCTCCTCTTCGAGCTACAGCCTCAGTGGCTGTTTCAGACGCATCTTGTCTTGCCGTGTTGGTGTTGGCGCAGCTGTTGCTCTAGTTCTAACCATCTGCGAAATAGAGTGAAGATGGTCATATACCAATTTGTATCACCTAAATACCAATTGGATCCAAGTAATAGCACGAAAGAAAGAAAGAATGGAATTTTCCTAAAGTCTTATAGCTTCTCAAAGAAAAGTAAGGGCGTCCCCCTACCGTTCCTCGAGACTCTACTGGACTCGTTCTTGTGTGATGAGACCAACGAACCTAATGCTCTGATACCAAGTTTGTCACGACCCAAAACGAGCCGCGAGTGGCACCCACACTTATCCTACTATGTGAGCGAACCAACCAATCTAAACCCCAAATTATTTACCAATAATTGAACCATAATGAACAAAATACAATGCGGAAGACTTAAAACTCATTAATATAACCATTAAATAACTTCTAAAATTTATTACTATCATTCCCAAAATTTGGAAGTCATCACCACAAGAACATCTGTCGTCAAATTACTAAATCTAAGAGTATCTAAGAACCTAAAATAACTAAACAGCTAGTCCATACCAGAACTTTAAGGCATCAAGATGTGAAAAAGAAGATCCAGTCCAAGCTAGAACAATAGCTCACCCTGAATTCTGGTGTGATGAAGACTGGCTAGAGTTGCGGTTGAGTTGAAGTCGATGGTACGTTTGCTGCATTTCCATAAATAACAAAGAAAGAAACATACAAGTAGGGGTCAGTACAAGGCACAAGTACTAAGTAGATATCATCGGCCAACTCAAAATAGAAAGCAATATAAATATCAGATAATAACATGAAATCAACCATAACACTTAACAGGTGACCACAACAAGTACCATAACCATTGGCCACAACCCAAGCACATCTATGAGGACTCAAGCCTCCACACCATACTCATTTGGGAATTAGGTTCTTTAAATTGAGTATATTAGCGTAATTCAAGATTCATTCTTTTTACTATCCTGGAGTCGAAACGTGACACTCCGACCCTCCTCATACTATCCTGGTGTACGAACGTGACACTCCGATCCTCTACTACTATCCTGGTGTCGGAACGTGACACCCGATCCACTAATACTATCCTGGTGTCGAAACGTGACACACGATCCATTCATACTATCCTGGTGTCGGAACGTGACACACGATCCATTAATACTATCCTATAAATATCATTCGCTATTAAGAGTTTACTATAAATTAGCATAAACCATAACCTACCTCCACCGAAGATTCGTGATCAAACAAGCTTCTTCCCAACGCTTTTGCTTTTCTCTTCGTTCTTCTCCCTCTCTCAATCGTTCTCCCTTCTTCTCTCTTTTCTTTCTATTTTTCTTATTCAAACCCTTTTTTTTACCCTAATTGTCATATAATTAAGTATAAAAGATTATAAAAATAACCCATTATTTATTTCAAGGTTATCTCCTTTAACCCCCAAATAATTGAATTATTAACATTAACCCACTAACTTTATAATTATAAGCAGGAATAGTCCAAAATGCCCCTTAAAAACTTTTAACAGAAATCCAACCCAGTCAGGGTTACGCAGCCTGTGATGGCCTGTCGTGCCTGCGACGGTCCGTCCTGCTGAGTCGTCACAGAGTTCAGAGACTCAATTTTATTTAAGAGGTCTGTGACGGCCCGTCATGCCTATGACGGTCCGTCCTGCCATTCCGTCGCGAAGTTCAGAGAGTCGATCTCAGTACCCAATTTTCCAGAGTCCAAATGTTTTGGAACGAGATCCCCTCGACGGTCCGTCGTGCCCATGACATTCCATCGTGGGATCCGTCGATCCAGACAGTTATTACCAGAATAAACTCTACTGCTCAAAACGACTAAACAGGTCGTTACAATTGTATTGTAGTAAGTCTAATAGAAAATTGTTTAGTTTCATGGCTATTCGCCAAAATGACTATCATGTTGAGACTGGGAATTAAGAAAATATGGAATACCTTTATATTACTACACAACAAATGCAGATAAGAAAACTGTGTATGAAAAATTGCCATTACTTTCTTCTTGTTTGTACCATACTAGTAGCAGTGGCAAAGGAGCGATTCGAGTCAAATGTGAGTCCATTAAAAACGAGTTAAATAAAAATGGGTAAGTTACCCAACTCGGATCATATTTGAAATATGTAATAACGACTTGCGCAATAGATAATATGGGTAACCATATTACCCATATTATATTAGAGATCTTGTTAAAACAATTAATCACTTTATTCCACCCTTACAAGCCCCTACCCCTACCAACAGCCCCCCCCTCCCACCCCTTTATTGTCACGCTCTGAGCCTAGACACTAGGCGGGACTGGCACTCGCAGATTATTGTTGTCCCTCAAGCGAACCTTTGGTCTGGCATACTTAACTCAGTGGAAGACTAATCTCAACTTAAACAAGAAACAATACATGTTTAAAGAAGAGTACTTCTTATAATATATGGTCATGACGGCACTCAAGTCTCAACAAGGAACAATACACTCTAAACTAAAATACTAGTGTATACTAAGCCTATAAACTGATTGAAGAGGTATGTTGGGACAGACCACACATAATCCTAAAAATAAACTACTAAAAGCGAAAGAAATGTATGCCCTCCGGAATGCAAGAAGGCTCACAACTGACATTGGAGCTCAATCTAGATCAACGAAACGTCGTGTGTTGATCTTAGTTACTTACGTCTGCATCATAAAATGATGCAGGCCAACTGGTATCAGTACATTGAATGTATGAGTATGCCAGTTGAAAATCTAAACAAAACTTAGGCTTGAAAGGGAGTAAGAATGAATACTTACCTTGGCTCTGCTCAACTCATAATCTACTAACTCTTATTCGATATACGCAATTAACATAAATCCAATATAAAGATATGATGACTGAAAATATGCTTAAACCTCTGAGTGTGTGTGTGTGTGTGTGTGTGTGTGTGTGTATATATATATATATATATGTATGTATATATACACACACAAGTGCACAAAAATGTCTGAGACGTATATAAAATACAATAGTATTGTGCATAAAATACAATAACTGATGTATATAAAAATACATTTACCTGTGGGAGATTCTCTAACCGACAATAATCTCTTAAGAGCTACAGTGATGATACAGCGGTTGGTAGACCGCTGCCATCGCATCCTATACCCAGCCAAAAGTATAAGACTTGAATTGCCTAATGGATCCACTATTAACTATGAAAAGGAGTCTTTTGAAAAGTATGACCCTTTTCTGCCCATGGTCACTACATGGTTTATCTGAACTCCCCCATATTTGTGCTCAATACTACTCCCAAAAATATAGTGTCTCTTATGTTTAAAAACATATTGATTCTGTGGTTTGAGATTAGTGCTTAAAACTTACTTTATAAAAAACACTCTTGGAAATCATAGTTTCCTCTTCCTTCTATTAAAACTACCCATAGGCTCTGTGGAAGTCTAGCTTCCCTTCATCGTCAAAAGTTTGAAAATATTTTTTTGGTTGAACCCTTAGGGACTACTTTGTTCCCTTATAACTCTTGAGATGTGAACTCAACTTGATACTCTTTGCTTACTTGAACCTTAACTCTTAGGGAATACTTAATTTTCTTTATAGCTTTTGAGAAATACACTCAACTCTTTACTCTTTCTTGGATTGAAGTTTAAGTCTTTAAAACAAAGTGAAAGTTGTTTGTGAAAGACTAAAAAAACTTGATAACTTCACTTTGACTTGCTTCTTAACTTCCTTGACTTTGATCTTAACTTTCCATAAATTGGATTATTTATTCAAGGATCATGATCCCATGTTTATGGCTGATTTCATTATGTTTAGATGTACTCTACAGTGTTGGAATCAACTAGGAATGAAGGGTACATCACTTAGGAAATATTACCAAAAGATAGGGAAAGAACGGGGTCTCCAGGGGGTCCTGGCGCTCTGAGAGCCGCGGAGTGCAATAGCCTGAAAGATTGAGGATGTCCTCAAGCGCTCTGAGAGGTGCAGCATGCCAGAGCCTTAAGGACAGACTCTGTCCTGAGAGGCTTTGGGGGTTCGGCGCCCCAGCATCTATCCAACGGGTTTTCCTACTTTCTTCTTTGTTTTTCATCTCTAAACCTTCCCAAACTCCCATGGAATCCACCTAAACTCTTAGGATCCCTAAAAAACTCATTACCCAATAGTTTAGATCCAAAAACAGTTGGGAAACATGGATTAAACTAACAGGGATCAAAAACAATTCAACCAACAAGAACTTCAAACTTTTCATCAAAAACTTCAATATTTTCATTCAATTTAAATCTAAATTGATGTAATGAATAAAATTTGAGGGCGGGTGAAAGAACCCAAAACCGAACGATCTCACATACCTTGTTAGGTATCACCCCCAGTGAAATCCACGAACGAATTCTTGGCGTTCTTATGTCTTCTTCTCCCTTCTCTTCTTTTCTCCATTCTCTCCAAGCCCTAGCTTATTTTATAAATGTGAAAACTGATTTGGGATCATATTAGACCCAACTTATTACTCCTGAAATGAAAATAATAATTAATTTAGGAAAAGACCAAAACACCCTTAACAAATTCGAATTTGGAACTTTCCTGTTCAACAACCCACGTTTCAAAAGTCATATCTCACTCATACAACATCAGAAATTCGCAAACTTGACGTCGTTGGAAATATCTTCTGACGAACTTTCCATCCACATAAATAACTATCCCAAACTCCTCCTGAGCTGGAAGTTATGGCCGTTGGAAATGACAAAACTCATTTTTTAAATCTTGAAATTTTATAGATTTCTTTATGTATTCCCAAATTTAATTATTCTTGTTTTTCTTAGCTTAACCTTAGTACATTCTAGAATACGATATGTTACAATCCTAAAAAAATTCATTAATATTTTTTTAAGAAAAAAGGATACCACCCCCACCCCTACCAGTCCCCTCCCCCACTCCCCATAAAAAATCATTAAATTTTTTCTTAAAAAATTCATCAAACCTCTTTAGAAATTTTTTTTAACAAATTACCACACACACCCGAGCCCCTACCCCTTACCATCCGCCCCCCCCAATACACACACAACACCCCATCCCAAAAAAAAATTAACAAATTTTTTATATTTTCATTAATATTATAAAAAAATTGAAAAAAAATTAATCACCCCATCCCCCTAGAACCCCCACCCCAACCCCTTACCCCTAACCAGCCCCACACACCCACCCCTACTACCCCCTATCCCAAATTAAATGTAAAAACATGTTTCTTGTTTTTTTATAGATTTCATTTCTTAAAAAAATCTTTCTTACTACCCGACCCTTTAATATTTATTACGTACCCGGACGTTTTGATCCTAAACACACTCTACTATATGTTTCACAAGTTTCCAGCAAATTTTACTCAGTTCTTACTCTTAAACCCCTTGAAACATGCCAAGGTACACTAGCTCAATTTCACTAGTCTCCGGGCGTCTTGGTCGTTTCTTGACGTTTTGGCTCTAACACTTCCTACTTAAATTCAATACATTAATTTAGGCTTAGAAACATTATTTTAAGGCTTAGTTCATTAATTAAGGATCTCGATAAGTCATTGAACTTCTGGAGTGTTACATTATCCCCCCCTCCCCCGCCTTTAGGAACATTCGTCCCCGAATGACAATAAAAACTTTTGAGTTATTGGTCAAAAACATTCTTCAACTATACCCCAAACTTAAATTACATCCTTAAAGTATCATTTTTAGCAGAAAACATCCTTTAAATATGCACCAAACTTAAACCAAATCCTTAAAGTATCATTTTTAGCAGAAAACATCCTTTAAGTATTTGTAAGTGAACAACTTTCATCCCTTTGTTAAATATTGTCAAAAAACTAAGGGATCGTACGAAAACATGAGCAGTTAATGTGATTATCAACAAAAGTTATTGTGCATAATTTCATAATTGTCTACTAGAAGTTCTTGAAAGATATAATAATTTCTTAGACACTGTTTCTTATGGAAACTAAAAATGATTGGAAGGTATGAGCGTACATGATTTGCCTTTTTCATAATGGAAAGAAATTGGAGATTAATTATTTTTATCTTTTTCTTAAGCAATAAAATTAATAGATTTATGGGTCAATCTAATATCGAAGTAACCAAAATATTGATTATGTCTCATATTGAGTTTTTCATTCCATATTATTAGAAGGGGAAGTCTCCAACAAAGGTCGCTTCTAGCATATTCAATTGAGAAGAAATGTATTTAAAGTAGTAATATTTTTAATTAACTATATGAAAAATAAATAAATACAGTCAAATTAAAAAAAATTTCATAATTATTAACTCAATTATGAAAAATTTCACTAATATTCTTGGCATATCTAAAAATAATAATTAGGAAGGGACAACTTAATTTTTGTGGGATATATAGATTAGTTTTCTGATAAATTGGAGTAGAAGGGTGAAAATTGTGTACTTGAAGAATATGTTATAATAATAATGATACTTTAAGGATGTAGTTTGAGTTTGAGATATAGTTTGAGGATGGTTTTAGCCAAAAACTAAAAATAATTAATCCCCAACTTTTTTCCGTTACAAAAAAGGCAAATCATAATTTTTATTTTTGATAAGCAACAATGCCTAAGATTTTTTATATTTTTCAAGAAATTTTAATAGAAAGTAATGAAATTATGCACAATAACTAGTCACGTTAAATGCTCATGTTTTCGTAAGATCCCATAGTTTTTTTTGACAATATCTAACAAAAAGATGAAAGTTGTTTACTTACAAATACTTAAAGGATGTTTTCTGCTAAAATGATACAGGATGTAGCTTAAGCTTGGGGAATAGTTAAAGGATGTTTTCTGCTAAAAATGATACTTTAAGGATGTAGTTTAAGTTAGGGATATAGTTGAAGGATGTTTTTGGCCAAAAACTCTAAAACTTCTTGTAGGGAGAGAAAAGATTTAATACTAGAAGCCCAACCAACAACAACATAAAATCATAATGAGTCATAATTTAATGGAGTACTTCACAACTCCACTTAACACATAAACATGGAATTACACATAGCAACTCAATTCACTATTTATCACATATAAGAGCTCAACATTTTATAACATATAAGGAGGAACTACCTTCTAAATATCAACATGAGCTTCAAATGACAACAAAGAGTTAATCTGGGTAATATGAAAGGATACCCATATTATTTACCCTTTTTTCACCCCTACATACAAATATTGATACAGTTTATGTTGATGACTTGAACATCATTGGAACTCCAAACGAACTTTAAAAATTCATTGGTACTTTGAAGAAAGAATTTAAAATGAAAGATCTTGGTAAGACAAAATTTTATCTTGGCCTTTAGATTAAACATTTGACGAATGAAATATTTATCCATCAATCAACATATACTGAAAAGGTTTTAAAGCAATTTTACAAAGATAAATCACACCCATTGAGTATCTGATGGTTGTGAAATCTCTTGATACAAATAAACATCAATTTCGACCTCAAGAAAAGGATGAAAAGATTCTTGGTGATGAAACACCATATCTCAATGCTATTGGGGAACTAATGTACCTTGCCAACTATATCTGGCCAGATATTTTTTTTGCGATAAATTTATTGGCGAGATTCAGCTCATGAGCGACAAGACTACATTGCAAAGGTGTTAAGCTATAGTCAGATATCTTCAAGGAAAAATTGTCTCACAACCGGCGAACACCCCTTAGACGTAACCGGCGTCTTCGTCCTCGTTTAGGCCTTAGACTAGCCCTTAGAATACATCATGGCATATCATGGGTAAAGAAAATGCGGAATATTTTAATACTTTTACGTAGTGAAGTATACTTAGACTTCTCACATATAATATACGGAGTTTACATAGACTTCTCGCTTATGAAGTTTACATAGACTTCTCATTTATGTAATATAGACAATTCATTAAGTAGTCTAATACTTTATTTTACATATAAACCATCTATAGAACAGTACGAAATTTGGGCATAGCCCTTAGAAGTACAATATGTCACATATAGGCTTACAACAATAGTTTCAAGAATAAAGAAAGAACAAGTGTCTTTAGACATAACAATTCTACTAAGCTAAATAAGTGGCACCATCCTCAAACATTGAGGACTCACCAACAACTTGGGGAAAATTATAAAGTCTTCTTGCAAATGGCCTCTAAGCACCTCAACGGCCCGAACCTACATGCAAGTAGAAATATAAAGAATATGGGTTAGTACAACCACTTGTACTAAGTATAGAAACATAAGCACACAAAAACTTTGAAGTCATGCACAAAAAAGACCATTTGTTTACAAACATGCTAAGTCATTTTGAAAGCCTTTATGCAAACACAAGAGAGTATAGACAAGTCAAGGATCACAATAGCATAACACACGTTCATAAACAAGGGAAACATCATCATAAAGTCATCTTAATATTTCATGTTCATTATTTTATGTCAGCAACATACAACACCCTTACCAACAATCTCATCCCAAGCCTACAAGTGAAATGCTCATTTAAAGCCGCATAACCTCACATAATCAAGTAAACAACAAAAGAAACCATAAGTAATGCCTTGCTTCATATACATACCATCATGTAGTCATCAACATATACATAAATTTACAACAATATCATGTTCATCAAGTGAAGCCAATATCATATAGGATCAACATATATACATTTCATAATATTATACGTACATAAGAAGTACCTCCTATGACTCCCCTCAAGGAAAACTTGTGCAACGTATGAGTAGAGTCCTATACCCCTACCTACACTAAGTAGAACCTCATAAGTCACCCTAGTTAGTGTCCATATTCATTACTGCATTCATTCATTTTATTTTTGGGAACAAACGCCTTAACCGACAATAGTCCATATGAGCTAAACATGGAATCCAGTTCCATGAAGCCCTACACCAAATGAAGGTGCTTTACTTTCCAAGGTAGAACCAAAACAGGAACATAGCATTCTAGGTGGATCCACTAGCTAGTATTAGTATTCCTATAGGGGAGACATAGTTAAGGAACTAGGAGATATACTGAAACCCCCTTTTAAGAACATTTTCATTGTAATATACATCTCATGAGAAAAATAGTGAACCTACATTTCCAAATTGAGAAAGGACACCTCTCATATCTAGTTCGCTCAGTACTAAGCTAAAATCCCCTTTTGAAATGCCTTTAAGTCATTCTTAATCATCAATATTAATATAGGCCATAGGAGACTAACCACTTTTAGAATCATGTCATTAGATCATTAGGTATAGGATGGTAACTTCCTTTCATCAAAAACCATCACTAGTGAGATAAACACATCATAGTCATATCATATGAGGCACGCAAGAGAATCATCTTCAACCTTGTATCTTCATACCCTTACTATGATCTCACAACTCAACATATCCATAACATGTCATTATAATCATCATATCATCATATTCTTAATTTATTAAAGCAATCATACTTCAATTGAATATCATCATCAAGAAATAACCATCATTATTGAAGTAGAGAACTCATAATCATAAAAGTCTTACCAAATAGTTTCCAAAGACTCCTTCAATATTTTACCCTCAATTAATCAGAATTATTCAATAATCCAATCACCATAATCATAATATAGTTAATTAACAATAACATAATCAATTCCAAGAACCCTAATTATCTACAAGTCAAATTCATAGCTAGGGTTAGGGAAAAGGGTTCAATCATGGATATTTTGTGTAAATTAGGTCAAAGACTAAGAACTACAATAATTAACCAATATACAATCATAATATATCAATATAAATCAAATTAATTCAACATCATATCAATTTGAAAGACAATTCACGAAATTGGATGACAACCCATGTTTTACACATCTTTATAAACGAATTTTGAAGAGCCTCTTGGGGAAAGAGATCCCAAGAGTGTATAGCTTTCAAACCTTAAGATTCTTTGAATATTGGTGGAGAAAAATTTTAGTCTTGTATCCCTAGAGAAGCTTGAACCTTGGTCATCAATGGTGGGTCTTGGAATAGAGAGGGAAAGTAGAGAGAACTTGGAGAGAATTGAGTTTGGGAATAATGAGGTGTTAAGTTTTGTTTAATGAGTTGGAACCCTTTTATAGTTCCCCAACTAACTTAATTAACCATCAGTTAATCCCTAATCAATTAACTAACTAATTACTAATTGACCTTACCTTGACCGAAACTTGGTAGTGAACCAAGACCCAAATCAACAAACCCCTCTCTACGGGGTGTCGACCAGACCACGGACCATACTGGAAGTCCGTGGTTTTTGTAAGAGAGGGTAATTTGAGACACTTTTGGAAAAAGTTTAAGGGTCAACGACCCATCGACGACTCATAGTTTGGTCCGTCGCTAGTCACTTTTAATTTGACAACTTTTTGGTAAAATGCAAGCGTGGTGGTCCTTTGAGAGTCTTACCCGAACGTTTCAATCCCAAACACACTCTACTATATGTTTCACACCTTTCCACCAAATTTTACTCATTTCTTACTCTTAAATCCCTTGAAACATGCCAAGGTACACTAGCTCAATTTCACTAGTCTCTGGACGTCTTGGTCGTTTCTTGACGTTTTGGCTCTAACACTTCCTACTTAGTTTAAATACATTAATTTAGGCCTAGAAAAATTGTTTTAAGGATTAGTTAATTAAGTAAGGATCTATATAAGTCATTGAACTTCTGGAGTGTTACATTATCCCCTCCCCCTAGGAACATTCGTCCCCGAATGACACTTAAAACTTTTGAGTTATTGGCTAAAAATGTTCTTCAACTATACACCAAACTTAAATTACAACCTTAAAGATCATTTTTAGCAGAAAACATACTTTAACTATGCCCCAAACTTAAACTAAATCCTTGAAGTATCATTTTTAGCAGAAAACATCCTTTAAGTATTTGTAGGTGAACAACTTTCATCCCTTTCTTAAATATTATTAAAAAACTAAGGGATCTTACGAATACATGAGCAGTTAATGTGATTATCAACAATAGTTATTATGCATAATTCCATTATTTTCTACTAGAAGTTAATGAAAGATATAATAATTTCTTAGACACTATTTCTTATAGAAACTAAAAATGATTGGAAGGTATGAGCGTACATGATTTGCCTTTCGTAATGGAAAGAAGTTGGATATTAAATATTTTTATCTTTTTCTTAAGAAATTAAATTAATAGATTTTTGGGTCAATCTAATATCGAAGTAACCAAAATATTGATTATGTATCATATTGAGTTTCATTCTACATTATTAGAAGGGGAAGTCTCCAACAAATGTCGCTTCTAGCATATTCAATTGAGAAGAAACATATTTAAAGTAGTAATTTTTTTAATTAAAATATATGAAAAATAAATAAGATTGGTCAAATTAAAATATTTTTCATAATTATTAAATCAATTACGAAAAATTTCACTAATATTCTTGGCATGTCTGAGAATAATAATTAGGAAGGGACAACTTATTTTTTATGGGATATATCAATTAGTTTTTTGATAAATTAGAGTAGAAGGGTGAAAATTGTTTACTTGAAGAATATTTTATAATAATAATGATACTTTAAGGATGTAGTTTGAGTTTTAGATATAGTTTGAGAATGATTTTAGCCAAAAACTAAAAATAATTAATCCCCAACTTTTTTCCGTTACAAAAAAGCAAATCATAATTTTTAGTTTTCATAAGATACAATGCCTAATATTTTTTATATTAAACAAGAAATTTTAGTAGAAAGTAATGAAATTATGCATAATAACTAGTCACGTTAACTGCTCATGTTTTCGTAAGATCCCATAGTTTTTTGACAATATCTAACAAAAGGATGAAAGTTGTTTACTTACAAATACTTAAAGGATGTTTTCTGCTAAAATGATACTTTAAAAAATGTATCTTAAGTTTGGGGAATAGCTAAAGGATGTTTTCTGCTAAAAATGATACTTTAAGGATGTAGTTTAAGTTTAGGTATAGTTGAAGGATGTTTTTGGCCAAAACTCTAAAACTTCTTGTGTGGAGAGAAAAGATTAAATACTAGCAGCCCAACCAACAACAACATAAAATCATAATGAGTCATAATTGGAGTACTTCACAACTCCACTTAACACATAAACATGGAATTACACATAGAAACTCAATTCACAATTTATCACATATAAGAGCTCAACATTTCATAACATATAAGGAGGAACTACCTTCCAAATATCAACATGAGATTCAAATAACACCAAATAGTTAATATGCTATTCTTGTTCTCAAGACCATAACAAAACACTAAAATCTCAAGAAGAAACATACACATTTCATATAAGTGTAATTAGAACATGAAAGCATCCATTTTCATGAAAACTCATTTAAGCATGAACCTTTACCAAAACATGCGCTTTCTTAGAAAACAAGTCAAATTCACATTACTCATAATTTTTATATTAAGAGGAACTACTAACCTCAAAGAGGAAAAAGATTAGGATAGCGGGAATTCATGTCGGCCTCGGCCTTTCCATGTTGCTCCCTCAACTAGATGGTTTTTTCATAGAACTTTTATGGAGGCCACCTCTTTGTTTCTTAAATTTTTCACTTGACAATCTAGGATCTTAATCAAAAACTCTTCCTAAGAAAGGTTCCCATTCAGCCCTCCCTTCAATAGGGAGAATAGATATTGGGTCGCCTATACATTTCTTGAGCATAGCGAAATGAAATATCGGATGAACCGAAGCTAGTTCACTTGGTAATTTCAACTCATAAGAAAACTTTCTAACCCATTTCAATACCTCATAAGGACCCACATAGAAGGGATTAAGCATCCCATTTTACCGAATCTCATCACCTCTTTCATACGTGAAATCTTCAAGTAAATCAAATCACATATATCAAATTCAAGGTTTCTTTTTCTATTGTAGGCATAAGATTTTTGCTGAATATAGGATCTTTTCAACCTATCTCTTATCATTCAAACCTCTCCATAGCCTCATATGTTATCTCGCGACCAAGGAGTGAAGACTCACCAACCTCAAACCACCCAACTAGAGATCTACATCTCCTACCATAGAGTGATTCAAAAGGTGTGATAGAATTACTTGAACGGTAGCTATTATTATAAGAGAACTGAATCAACGTTAGGTGATCATCCCAATTTCCTTTGAAGTCAATTACATAAGCTCTTGACATATCTTCTAGGGTTTGAATGGTACGCTTCTCTTGTCCATCTGTTTGAGGATTAAAAGCACTGCTAAGTTTCACTTGAGTACCTAACACCTTTTGAATAGACCTCTAATAATGAGAAGTGAATCATGAACCTCTATCTGAAATAATGGACAAAGGGATACCATATAAGCTCACAATCTCATTAATGCATATTCTAATGTTCTCTTCCGTCGAATAAGTAGACTTAACGGGGATAAAGAGTCATATAGAGTCATTTTGCCACTGGGGCTGAGGTAACCCAGTAATGAAGTCCATATTCATGTGTTCTCACTTCCAAGTAGGGACATCTATTATTTGAGTTAGACCTCCTGGCTTTTCATGCTCGGCCTTTACTTGTTTGTAATTTGGACACCTAGCCACAAACTCCGCTATGTCTCTTTATAAACCATCCCACCAATAGCTTGAAGATCAGGATAAATTTTGGTGGCACTCGGATGAATAGAATATAGGGAACCATGAGCTTCTTCTAAAATTTGCTTCTTCAAATTATCAACATCCAGTACACACAACCTACCTTGGTACCTAAAAACACCAATCCCCCCTTGGGAGAATGACTCATTTAACTTTCCAAGAATAGATTCCTTCAACTCCATGAATAGAGGATCAAGATGTTGCTTAGACTTCCCCTCAACCACTAAAGACGACTTGGATGATGGACCATAAAACTACCATTTGAAGAATCTTCTAAACGAGCACCCAACCGGGCCAACCTATGAACATATTTCACTAGGTCTTTCTTACTTTCTTCCACATGCGAAACACTACCCATAGTCATACGACTTAAGCTACCGCAACCACATTAGCCTTGCTGGGGTGGTATAGCACACTCATGTTGTAATCTTTCAAAAGTTCCAACCATCTTCTTTGTGGGAGATTCAACTCTTTTTGAGTAAACACATATTGAAGACTCTTATGGTCGGTAAATACATCCACATGAACGCCATATAGGTAATGTCTCCATATTTTCAAAGCAAACATGACTACAACCGCTAATTCAAGATCATGAGTTGGATAGTTCTTCTCATGCACCTTGAGTTGTCTATAGGCATAAGATATTACCTTAACATATTTCATAAGGACACAATTCAAACCTACTCTAGAAGTGTGACACTACACTACAAAACCCTTGGTACCCTCCGATAAGGTCAACACCATAGCGTAGGTAAGCTTCTCTTTAAACTCTTGTAAGCTTCTTTTACAAGCCTCCAGCCACTCAAACATAACCTTCTTTTGAGTTAGTGTTGCCAAAGAATATGCAACAGACTCAAACCCATCGACAAACCTTTTATAACACCCGAATAGGCCCAAGAAACTTCTAAAATCAATTGGAGCCAAAGGTCTAGGCCAATTTCTAACTACTTCTATTTTCTTCTGATCGACCTCTATACCTTCACTTGACATAATATGACCAAGAAATGCAATCGATCTCAACCAAAATTCACACTTACTATACTTAGAAAAGATTTTATGTTCCTTGAGGACTTGCAAAACAACTCTCGAATAGCCCATATGTTCATTCTCACTCTTATAATATACCAAGATATAGTCAATAAAGACAATTACAAAAGAATCGAGGTAATTTTGGAACACTCTATTCATAAGGTCCATGAAAGTCGATGGGGTATTGGTTAAACCAAATTACATTACTAGGAACTCATAATGATCATACCTAGTTTGAAAATCTGTTTTGGGAATATGTTCACCTCTCACACTAAGTTGGTGATATCCCAAACTCAAATCAACTTTCAAAAAGTAACTCGCGTTGGAATTGATCAAACAAATTAATAATCCTAGGGAAAGGATATTTGTTCTTTATAGTGACCTTGTTCAATTGTCGGTAGTCAATACACATTCTAAGAGACCCATCTTTCTTTTTCACCAACAACACCGAATCACCCAATGGAGAAATACTAGGTTGAATGAAACCTTTGTCTAGTAAATCTTTGAGTTGAGCCTTCAACTCTTTCAATTTGGCTAGAGCCATCCGATAAGGAGGAAGAAATGAGATTCATAATCCTGCAATAAGTAAATATCAAAGTCTATTTCCCGTTCTAGAGAAATTCCGGGTAAGTTATTGAGAAACACTTCCGGAAAATCTTTCACAACAAGAACCGACTCTAAAGGAAGCACTTCAGAGTCTAGGAATTGAGTTTCCCACTTAACACTCCAAGACGGTTTCATTTGGAAATTGAACCTAAATACCTTTGTTCTACAATCTATGGAAGCAAAGCAAGAATGCAACCAATCTATTCTCAAGATGACATCAAAATCAACCACATTGGGAAACATTATAGGACAATTCCTATAGACTCTTTTAGCAATAACTGATTCACCCTCAAGGGTAGTAACTGAAAATTGTTTAATGAAGATATCAGGTAACACATCAAACTTCATGGACACTAAAGGAGTCATTAAAGATAATGTCGCAACAGGAACAAATAAAGTGTAGAAATTAATGAAAAATACTTGTAACATACCAGTTACAACATTAGGAAATTCCTCTTGATCACCCCTAGAGAGGAGAGCATAGAAATGGTTCCTTTTAGGAGCATCAGAACTAGGACCGCTTGTTTGAGCTTAGATACTCCCCTTTTCTTGACCCCTTACATTAAGAAAATCCCTCACCTTATGGACACTCTTTCTACACCCAAAGAATTTATCAGTCCTAACTAGACATTCACCCACATGCTTCTTACCACACTTGGTACACGTAGGTTTCTTCCTTTGTGAATTTCCACCTCTTCCCTTTTGGGACCTAGGGTTAACACCCTATAATCACAAACCTTGGGAAATGTAGAAGGAACTTAGTTGGAGAACCTCTTCTTAGAATTATATTTGCCTGGAATTTCCAACCTACCCTGAGAAGTACCAAAACTCATAAGACTTGGTCTTCTTGGCATCCTTAATCTTCCTCTTAATCCTACTCTCTTCCACTTGTTGAGAGTGCACCATCAAACGAGAAATTTCCATGTTATCATGCAGCATCACAAAATGACACTCTTCAACCAAATCATCAGACACTCCCGTCATAAAATGGTTCATTTCTTCCCTCGGCTTAGAAACTAAAAAAGAGGTATACTTAGACAACTTAGTGAACTTCAAAGAGTACTCGAGCACACTCATACCTCCTTGATGAAGGTTGATGAACTCTTTAACATTAGACTTTATTTGGAAAGAACATATCAAGAAAATCCCTTCTAAACACTTCCCAACTCAAGGGACCCGCTCTTAAAGCCCTATTGTCTCTCCATTGAGTATACCAAGTTTGAGCCACATCCTTGAGTTGATAAGTGACTAACTCGGCCTTCTCATTAGAACTCACCCCCATAGAATACAATATCTTGTAGACCTCATCAAAAAAGTCTTAGGGTTCTTCATTCACCTTAAACCCAAAGAACATTGGAGGGTTCGTCCTAGTGAATTCCCTAAAGCGAGAAGCGATGGTACTAGCATTTTGGTGCACACGGGGTCCAACTACTTGGTTGCTTGACCGTCATTGCTTGGACTTAAGTAGTTAAGGCTTGAGATTGAGTAGTAATAGCTTGAGCCAAACTTAGAAAAGTTGACCTTATCTCTCCATCCATCATAGCTGGAGGATTGATCAGAGCTTGGCCACCTACAGGAACTTGTTCTTGAGAAGGGGCTTGATTTCCTTGTGGAGGAGCTTGGTTGGTTTGGGGAGGAGCTCCCGCATTAGAAATCTCTTCTTCAACTCTTATTGCGGCTGAACTTATAGTAGTCATATCCTATAACAAGAATAAAAGGGTTAGATAAAAAGGACACATGGAGCCAAGAATCTTAAGACAGGACATAAGGTTACAAGGAAGATCAAAATTTCCTAAGCATCACATATACTCTCATTCATAAGTATGGCGTGCTTCACAATTATGAATAAGACTCTATATAGATGTGGTTTAGTGAGACATTAATCCTAAGGTTACTCAACCTCATGCTTTGATACCAAGTTTGTCACGACTGGGGAACACCACCTAGATGTAAACGGCGTGTTCATCATAGTAGAGGCTTTAGACTAGACCTTAACATACATCATGGAATATCATAAGTAGAGAAAATGCGGAAAATTTAAAACTTATACATAGTGAAGTATACTTAGAATTTTCACATATCATATATGGCGTTTACATAGACTCATCGCTTATGAAGTTTACATAGACTTCTCATTTATCCAATATAGCCAATTCATTCAGTAGTCTAATACTTTGTGTCACATATAAACCATCTAAAGAGAATTACAATATTTGGGCATAGTCGTTACAAGTACAATATGATACATATAGTATTACAACAATAGTCTCAAGAATAAGGAAAGAACAAGTGTATTTAAACATAACAATCCTACTAAGCTAGATAAGTTGCACCATCCTCGAATAATGAGGACTCACCAACAACTTGGGGAAAATTTCCAAGTCTTCTTGCAAATGGCCTCTAACAACCTCAACGGCCCAAACCTATATATTAGTAAAAATATAAATAATATGGATTATTACAAACACTTGTACTAAGTATGGAAACATATACACATAAAACCTTTGAAATAAGGCACAAAAGGGACCATTTATTTAAAAACATGTTAAGTCATTTTGAGAGCCTTTATGCATGTATAAGAGAGCATAGACAAATCAAGGATCATAATAACATAAGATATGTTCATAAACAAGGACAATATCATCATAAAGTCATCTTAACATTTCATGTTCATCATTTTATGTCAGCAACATACAACACCCTTACCAAAAATCTCATCCCAAGCCTACAAATGCAATGCTCGTCTGAAGCCGCATAACCTCACATAATCAAGTAAACAATAAAAGAAACCATAAGTAATGCCTTGCTTCATATACGTACCATCATGTGTAGTCATCAACATACAGATAAATTTAGACCAATATCATGTTCATCAAGTGAAGACAATATCATATAAGAGCAACATCATATAGGATCAACATATATACATTTCATAATATTATACGTACATAAGAAGTACCTCCTACGACTCCCCTCAAGGAAAACTTGTGCAATGTATGAGTAGAGTCCCATACCCCTAGCTACACTAAGTAAAACCCCTTAAGTCACCCTAGTTAGTGTCCATCTTCATTACTACATTCATTCATTCTACTTTTCGGAACAACTGCCTTAACCGATAATAGTCCATATGAGCTAGACATGGAATCCAGTGTTATGAAGCCCTATACCAAATGAAGGTGCTCTACTTTCCAAGGTAAAACCAAAATAAGAACATAGCATTCTAGGTTGATCCACTAGCTAGTATTAGTATTCCTATGGGGGAAACATAGTTTAGGAACTAGGAGATACTGAAAACCCTTTTTAAGCACATTTGCATTGTAAAATCCATATCATGAGAACAATAGTGAACCTACCTTTCCAAATTGAGAAAGAACACCTCTCATATCTAGTTCTCTCAGTGCTAAGCTAAAGTCCCCTTTTGAAATTCCTTTAAGTCATTCTTAATCATCAATCTTAATATAATCAATAGGAGACTAACCCCTTTTATAATCATGTCATTAGATCATTAGGTATAGGATGAGAACTTACTCTCATAAAAAACCATCACTAGTGAGATAAACACATCATAATCATCTTCAACCTTGTATCTTCACCCCATTACTATGATCTCACAACTCAACATATCCATAACATGTCATAATAATCATCATATCATCATATTCTTAATTTATTAAAGCAATCATACTTCAATTGAATATCATCATCAAGAAATAACCATCATTATTGAAGTAGAGAACTCATAATCATAAAAGTCTTACCAAATAGCTTCCAAAGACTCCTTCAAGATATCACCCTCAATTCATCAAAATTATCCAATAATCCAATCACCATCATCATAATATAGTGAATTAAACAATAACATTATAACAACCCTAAAAATGGATATGCTAAGTAATGCTTAATGTGTCTAGAATGCATACGATTAGATCGGGTTCACACGGATTGATGCGCGTAGAACCAGATCTTAGAACCCTTGCTACATCCAAGATAACTAACTTGGGGAATTATTTGAGCTAGGGAAGGTCGGGTCCAACTATGTAGATCTCTCAAATATAAAGATTTACTTAAAGGAGTCTTTACCGGACTTCAAAAGGGAAAATCATAGGTTTTGAGGGTCTAGGGGTAAAATGGTCTTTTTACAGGATAAGGGTAGTATCGTATTTATCCTAAATATATAATTAATTATTTAATTGATAAGGTGGAGGGGCATTTTGGGGATAGAGGGATGAAATAGGGATCTTGAAGTGAAGTCTTGCTCCATCCGGTTCGAACCTAGGTGGAAGTAACAAATTAAATTGTTTTTAATTTAAATTGGTAAATTGATGTAATTATTTTATATTTATTTTTTATTAGATTATTTAAAATAAAATTAAATCATATTTTAAATAATTAAATAAAAACCTTAACTAAATCCTAAACTTGACTCCTATTCCTAAGAAAACTCTTCTCTCCCACGCTCATCTTTCTCTCACGTCTCTATCACTCTCGCTCACAATTCTCTCTGCCAAATAACTTCAAAAAACAGTATGTAAATTAAATTTCTTCACACTTGAAGAAATCACAACGAAAATATAAGAAAACAAACGAAATCAATCACGTAGGCAAAGAGAAGTTCATCTGTCAAGTTTGTGTTGCCTTTGAGGGGATTTAAATGTGATTTTTGGAGAAGATTTTGGGAAGAAAGTAGATGTTTGAACGTCATAAATGGTATGGATTTTCTTATTCTTGGTCACTTTCCCAAGAGACCCTTAAGGCTCAGATGAATCTACTCAAACACTAGGGTTGTTCCCGTTCTTGTCGAACTCCTTGTCCCTAGTATCCCTTTGATCTCAATGTGAAATAGGTTAGAGATAATGTTGTTGGTATGTTTGCTGGTTGTTTAAGTATGAAGTTTGATTTTCGTGATAATGTGTTCTTGATCATGTGTTTGGAATTGTAAGCATGTTAAGTTATGTCAACCGAAATTATGTGAAAAATTATATGTTTTTATGGTTGAATTTTATGTGCAAATGTTTGTGTAAATTATGAGGTGTAAAAGTGGTGTAATGTTGTTGGATGAAATGGTAATTCTTGGCTGAATATAATCATAAAAATACTACACTTAATGATGAACCAAATGATCCACGAAATACATTAAGAATTAACGTATGAATGATGATAAAAAGAAGCTTAAAGTAATGAACAAATTTCCAGCATTTGGTAGGTTGGGTTCGGCCAAACAAAATAGTAAAAAATTCAATTAAAAATGAATGTAAAATTAGTATATCACTAAGGATTGATCCCAAGACATCATTACATGAAATCTACAAAAAAAATCAACAAAAGGTTAAGACAAAAATGGATTGGAAGAAACTAAATTTCAGCCTGCTGGATATTGTAGTCTCGGCCAACTTTTATAAAAAATGAGCTTCATTTAAAAAAAATTTTAACTGTGAGGTCATTGGGGATTGAACCCATTACATCACTAAATGAAAATTTCATTAAAATTTTGTGAGAAAAATGCAAGGAAAAATAGATGTGGTGACTTGGGATTGAACCCACAACCTCTTGAATGGATGAGAGAGTTAGGAGAAAAATAAAGGAGAAAATAAATGTGGAGAGTGGGGATTGAACCCACAACCTCTTGGATAAGTGAGAAAGTTAAGATATAAATTAAAAGAAAAATAATGAGCTTGTGGGGGATTAAACCCACAACCTCCTTGACTTAAACGAAAAAGGAGAGGAGAAAAAAAGAGGAATATTATGGGGTTGATGGGGATTGAACTAGGGTCCCCCAAATCTAAAAAATGCTATTATCAAGTTTAAAATAAGATTAAGTGTTGTCCAAGGGATTCGAAATCGGGTTCCCTTTCCCAATTCCGTATTTACGCATAAGTCATACGTAAGTAAATATTTAATGAATGCTGCCTCTAAAGATCGAAATCACTATCTTGTCATATCTACAAGATGCATAAGTCTTGTACCACATAATCTTGGGTAAATATGATTCACTTAGACAAACTATGAATGAATCCCCATGGCTTGTATGTATAGACTCATAAGTCTAGCATACATTTAAAAGTAAGTGAACCTAAGATGTATGTGATGAAATGATGTAACCCTAAAAGGGTTAAGTAAGAGTGTGAAACACATTAAATGGCCAAGTGCATTGGCGTATGATGAAATGAACAATGATATGATGAAACCCTAGAAGGGTTAAGTAAGAGTGTGAAACACACTAAATGGCCAAGTGCATTCGCATATGATGAAATGAACATTCACGTAAAATGGGGTGAGTAATTATGAAGAGCAGATGTGCTAATGTTAATGAATATGGTGACAACATGATATGAGGCTAATGTAAAAGATGAGAGCATGCCTAAGAAATTTTACCAAAATGTACTCAACTATGAGAGTGTAAAGTTAATGAAGAGACCAATCTCTATGAACACTCTAATGAAAGTATTGAGATTAACACACTTAATACTAATGATGAGATGAAAAATCATCTATTGAGCTATGATGTCCTCATACTAGAAACAGCTTCAATGACGTATGAGTTGAATGTAATGGTACTTTATACTGAGCACTGATAGACTAGCTATGAGCGGCAATGCCTTCTTTTGAGAAGGGCAGAGCTTCACGGAACTCTTATAAGATGAGACTATCCAGCATGTCGGGTATGGGTCTCTATATATCTCCTAGTTTTCGAACCTATGCTGCCAGTATAAGGATAATACGCTAAAACTTACTTCTCAAATAAGAAGTAAAGCGGTCGTATCAAGTAAAGAATCCAACTAATGAGGTTGGGTCAATCCCACGAGGAAAATAGTTCATACTTAACTTTATTCTATTATTACTATTATTAAGTCAACTATTTCCTTAGAAAGCAAAAGACAAAAAAGGGGTTTTATTTCTAAATTAATGAAAATAATTAACTAACTTAAAGTAAACAACTAACAGATTCAAATAAAAGAGCTTAATCAATTAATAAAAGTAACTAGGGCTTAAGTGTTCCCCACAGGTTCCTAACTTGATAATTCTAACTATAACAATTCTTTCCTAGTATCTTGCCTGTAAAGTGATAAGTTATGTATCTCTAAATCCTTGGTCCGGCATCTAGAAAATTCCACTACGCACCTTGGTCCGTCTACGTAAGTTTCTATACTAACCCTTACCTTTACCTCATATTAAGCATTGTATTCGATATTTGACTAAGTTATTACCTCGTACCAACCGACAATAGCCAATTAGATAGTGTACACTAAATCTATGTTGATAATTATTTTCCTATTATCTACCTCCTTGGTCCAGCATTAAAGAGAGTTCTAATGTTGGTCATCTGTTAAAAGACTTATAAAGTAAAGAATTATCAATACATGCAAGACACTATTCTAGAATTGCTATTTTAATTAGATTTTACCTTATTATTCAACCATGGTTCCCACAACCCTAGTTGTGGAGTTTAATTACCCATGGTCATAATCACACTATTCATATATTTAATATAAGAATTCATGCACTTACTTTAATGGGAAAGAATAAAATCCAGAAATTCACTTGATCAATCAAAAAAAGCACCAAGAATCAATTCCAGAAAAAGTGTATCAATTACTGAAATTAATCCTTCAATACTTGAACAAGAAAACTAAAGATTATCGAAAAGTCTAACTTTAAAAACGAGATATTTTGAAATATTTATAATAAAAACAAAAACCGAATAAAAAGAAGTATTCTAATTACTGAAAATCTGTCAAAACGCGTCTGAGTCGACAAACCTCATGACGGACCGTCATAGTCACAGCGGGCCGTCATGGCCTCCATCGTCCCATACTTCACAAATTCTTCTGTTGCTTTCTTCATTACCCTCAACGAATAGGTATGACGTACCGTTCCAAGCACGATGGTCCGTTGAGGGTCTCCGTTCTATAATACTTTAAATTCTTGGAATTTGTATACTAGGACTACTCTCTGATCATTACGAAAGCTTTGAATAAAAGTCTGAAATGAAACACTAGGGATAACATCCACTAGCTATGTCTAAAGTACTAATCTAGAATGATAGGTGTAGCATCCTCAAACTCAAGAGGACCTACCAAAGTGTGGAGATCGTTGATCCAAGCCGCTTTAATGAGTCTTCAATTTGTTCTCTGACCTGCGCCTATAAAATACTAATATTACAGGGTTAGTACACACTTGTACTAAGTATGATGTATACACACATACACATAAGGACTATGCATAGTCAAGGAAAGCTCTTCCTATAACAACATGTCATTTCTGGAAAGTGAAGTCACTAGACTTTCTTAATTCGTTATTTGTGAATCATGGTATGAATATGACATATTTTAATGCATTAAAAGCACACAACTAATTTTCTATATGAACATAAGACCTTAGAATCATGAACATAATTTTAGAACACATCGAACGAAAATTGAAAAATTTGCTCCCCCAACCCGGAAGCTCTTTTCCCAATACTTAGTTTGTTTTTCATTCTTTTCTTCTTGTTGTTGTGTAGTTCAATGATCTCCTTAATCCTATGTCTTACTTACAAGTGCAATGATTCATTGTAGCCACATACCTATGATGAATCGAGCAAGTAATCCAAAAGACTAGAGAAATGATTTGACTACCTTTACTACAAGTTATTCTTTCCATTCTTGTTAAATTGGGCATGAAATCTTTATATGCCAATCTTTTTTGGCTAGTCCACTTATTTCATCATTTTCATATTATGGATGTTATGGAGCATTGGTTTGCCATTATGTTTAATCCCCTTTACTAGCATAATATAAGAAGTCATTATAAGCCAATTGTTATTTGGCTATGCCCATTAATTGATCATTTACATAACGTGGAGAAAATGAAGTATATATCTTAATTTGGCACAAGTCAATAACTTCTTAAAACTTCATTCTTATCAACCACACATGATTTGACATACTTAAGCTCTTACTTTACTTAGTTCACTATGAACTTACATTTCTACTTCTTTGCTCTGTTGTTCATTTTGAACATGCTACTTTCGTTCTTTCATACTCTCTTAAAAAATTCTTTAGCATAAGCCGAAGTAGATCATGTGAGCTAACATGAAATCCAGTGTATTCCTCACATCGAAAAGAGGGAGGTTCACCGGCTAAAGTGCAACCAAGTCAGTGTCTTTCCCACACCGAAAAGAGGGGTTCATGGCTATAGTGAATCATATACTTTCTTTGAGCATTAACCGACATAGATCATGTGAGATAAAAATGAAATCCAGTGTCTGCCCCACACTGAAAGGGGGTGATTTTACCGGCCAAAGTGAAACTACATCATACCTAGGTCTCTTAGGTGGAATCCACTGGCTAGTTCTTATGCTAACAACATAGTTTGAAGACTAGGAGACATACGGAGACTACTTATCCACCTTGGTGGTAGCCACATCTCATGAGGCTTACATGTGCTGGCACAAGCTCATTGCTAGTCTATCGGTGCTTTGCTCAACTTCTTTTTCTTTACATCTTTTTAGAGTTGACTCAAACATTATGGAAGCTTCCTTCTAGTTTTAAGGTTTACTTAACTCTTTGGGTAACTGGTCATCCCTTTATTTACTTGATGAAATGTAAATTTAACCTTACATTATCATCTTGGTGTTAATGAGACTTGTCTCACAATTATTAACACCTTTTATGTGAGTATCTTTAGCATCATTGTCTAGGCCTTACTTCTTTTAACACCTCATTCTGGTCACTTTCATAATTCTTAAACTTTTAATTGTATTATTACTCACCTTATCTTGTTCAATGACATTTGGTAGCTTTATACCACTCTTTATGAACGTTATAAACTTTGTTCAATGTACTTACTTATATTCATAGTTCATTTGGAAAGGGTATGTGGGGACTTGTCCCAATGATTGGCATACCCTTTGTTATGAGATAATTGAGTTGCATTGGTCATGCTTAATTTGGTATAACTTAGTCATTAACCTATTTTGTATTATATTTTGGAAATACATTTGTAAGCCAATTTATTGGCATAGACTAGTCTTTCACATATTATAGTAATCTAGGATATTGTTAGCCAATTTCATAGACAATGGTCATGAGAACATCATTAGCCAATTTTTCATCATATCTTTGAAATAACATTGTAAACCAATTTTATTCAAATTTTTGGGCAAAACATTGTAAGCCAATTTATTGGCATGAACCAAACTTTTATGTTATCACTAACCAAAATCAATTAGTTTCATAAATGCAATATAGTGATTCTTCAACTTAACAAGTAGACATTTTAACATTTAAAAGTAACCAAACTTCATAGCTGATTCATAGTAACCTCATATTCTCGAACACAAGTAAGCATTATATCATTCCTTAATTCGTGTAACTAATACTCAAATCATTCGAATCCAATCTATAGGACTCATTAGTCAATAACAAATCAAGGCACCTACACTTAAGGATTAGTTAGAACCACATACCAACAACATGTTCGAGATTTACATCTACACACTTATTAAAATCGAAAACAAGGATAACTAGGGAGATGAACGTTCAACAATGTCATTGGGAACAATCCTAGTTTCGATATTCATGAATTGAAGCATTTGAAAAGCCTCTTAGAGAAAAGATTCCAAGAGAGAAAACCCATAGCTTATGTAGAATTGAATGTACGAATATCACCTTGCACGAAAGCTTGAAGAAAACCTTGAAATCGCCTAAAACAATCGAGAAAAACTTTCTTTTTTTCCTTTTCGTTTGCTCACTGTTTTGCGTCATGAATTTCTTAGTGTTTGAACGTGAGTCTAAGTCTTAGGAACTGATTTTGTTTCATTCAACTTAGGCTAATTAATTTAATTAAATAAATTAATTAGTTAATTACTAAAACACCCCTCCTAAGTTGACTAAACATATGATAACATTTAACATAGCCAGAATCTGGAAATTGGCTAGGGTCACGACCAAATTTTGAATTTTTCATTAGTTAATTAAGTTGTTAATTTAATTAATTAACGGACCTAGGGTAATTACTAAAGTACCCCTAAGTCTTTGGGACCATAACTAACCCTATTGGACCATCCTAGGTTAGGTACTTGGTTGTCTCGTTAACTAGTTACTAGGTTAGTGTCACCCGCTTAAGTGTTAGGTTGTCGGGTGCACTAGTTGGTTTATTTCGGTTAGTCTGTAGGTTAGTTATCTAGTTACGTCAGTTAGTTAGAGTCTAGAGTTGGTTAAGGAGTTAGGCCCCATATGGAGGGACCCATTCGCATGCTGCCCCTAACCGCCCTAATCGAATTCGGTTAGGTGGTTCGCGTGGTCCCCTCCTTGGTCGGTTACACATGTGCTTGCACAAGTATTGCTTGTACTTTCCTAACTAACTATTCTTGATGGCTCATTTGGAATGTTGACTTGTTTTCCAAAGGATCCTCACTATGTCCTTGGGCACTGCTTAATCTACATGACCATTTTAAGGAGTCATGTGCTATGATGACAAGGCTTGACACATGGATGTCTCGTATCTATAATGCAAATACTATGAAACCTATGTTTTTAGCTTAGTGTCTTTACTGTAGGTACATTTCTTAACAAGCTCATTAATGTTAGAAAATTGGCTAACACCTTTTAAGCCAATATTTTCTAATATGCCTAATATTTTGCTTATTTGGGTATTATATAGAAATTGGCTAATTTTTCTTTAGCCAATTTTCTATACTATGACCAATATTTCTCAATATTGGGCATTGGGATGCCTATGTACCCTCAATACACATTCTTAAAGACCTATTTGGCTCTTCACTAGACATTTAATTTTTCTGGAATGTTACATCTATACTAAACACATGTCTTAAAACGTAGCAAATAATTAAGGGTTTAGTTTCAAATTAGACAAGCAAAAAAATATAGATAGCTAAGTCATCAAAATGCATCAAAACAATGAAGTATTTTTCCGAGTTTCTCGACAACTCTTGCGCAATTTGAATGCGGAAAAAAGCAATAATGGACAAGTTGTATTCTCAGAATTTTTTGTCATTCCTCCTCTGTTTAGATGTATTTTTAGAGTGCTAAAGGAACATGGATCGAGGAGTAGAGAGGGAACATGGGTTTACTGATCTAGTGACAACACAGAGTCTTAAGTAGAACTTGCGGGACTCATCAACTTTTGTTGAGCACTGAACTAGTAACAATGAGCAGGGAAAAACAATGATTCTTTCACCACGAAATCTGAATACTAACCACAAAATAAGAGACTTAGGGAAGAATATTAACCCATTTTTATTTCTGAAAACTTAAAATCAGAAAACCAAATAAAAATTTTCTTGAGTATATTATGGCTATTGCAGATGGGTATTTATACCAAAAATTAACGGGTGATTAAGGGGCAAAATCCGTTGGATTTTTTAATCAATTTTTTCTTTCTGAGTCAACAATAAAAAGGCTATAAAGCTCCACGAAAAGGGGGGGGAAGGGACGTGAAAATGATGGGTCTGCAGGCAAGGGGGATGGAGACGACACATTGTAGCTTCGTTTGGAATCGCTGTCGAATTGACGGGTCAAAGTCGCAACTTTTCCCATTTTACTTGACTGATGCATCCGGGTTTTTGTCGTGTCCATCCCATATTTTTGGTCAACTTTTTTCTATTCAAGTGCGACAAGTAATTGTTAAAAAGGATTAGTAATTAGAGTTGAAAATAAATGATTTAGTGGTTGGAAAATTGGTAAGATTTGCAACCCTTTTTTGACTTTGCTATATTTACCTATGTCATTACTGACATAGGCATGATTTTCTCCTTCTATAAATAGAGAATTCTTGCTCATTTTTAAAACACACCAAGTTAGAGAGAGAAAATCATTTTGAGAGAAAAGTGAGGTATTCCATAGAATATACAAGACAAATAGTTTGTGGAGAAAAATAGAGTGTGAGTGATATTTTAGTAAGGTGGAAACCAAAAGAGTGTTATTTCTTTTGAGTGTGTAATAGTCACTTTGAGTATTGTATTCGTCACTACACGGTGTAAAATTACTTACTATAGTGATATCAGTTTCCTCTTGGCCCATGGTTTTCTTCTTATTTAGAAGAGTTTCCACATAAAATGCTTGGTGTTATTATTTTCCATTTTATTTCCATTACATTTACCATATATATTTTTGTATTTATCTGTGTTTTCCCCAACAAACTGGTATCAGAGCCAATTTTTTATCTGAGTATGCTCTGTGGTTGCAGCACAGTCTGAACTTCTACATCAGAAAATATTTACTTTGATTTGCGATAACAATATTTTTGGGGAAAACTATGGAAGCCAACACAAGTAGAATGATTATTTTGAATGATGTTAATTATGTTATTTGGAAGGGGAAAATGGAAGATATGCTTTATGTTAAATTTACAAACCAGTATTTACCATTGAAAAACGTGATAATAAAACCGATGAAGAGTGGAATATGTTGCATAGATAGGTTTGTGGATTCATTAGGCAATGGATCGACGATAATGTGTTGATCCACATTTATGGGGAGACACATGCCGAACCCTGTGAGAGCATCTTAAATGTTTGTATGCTCGGAAGACTGGCAACAACAAAATGTTTTTAATAAAGCAGATGTTGAGTTTAAAGTATCATGATGGTTCTCCGATGACAGGTCATCTGAATCATTTTCAGTGGATCATGAACCAATTGTATAATATGGGCATCAAATTTGATGAAAAATTTCAAGGCTTGCTTCTACTTGGTTCCCTACAAGACTCCTTGGAAACATTTAGAACTTCGTTGTCAAATTCTGCTCCGAATGGTGTGATCTCTATGGATTCTGCCAAGAGTAGTGTCTTAAACAAAGAGATGAGAAGAAAAACTCAAGGTTCTTCTTCGTCGGATATCCTGATAACTAGCCCTGGGGGGAAACAAAACTCGTGATTCTCAGTATAGAGAATAATATTGGATCAAATCCAGAGGCAGACTTAAGGATATTGAATGCTATCATTGTGGCATGAAAGGGAACACAAAGAAGTTCTGCAGTAAGTTAAAGAGGGAGAATAAAAACAAAGAGGAAACTTAAAAAGATGGCAATAAAAACTTCCTAGCCACCTTCACCACCGAAGATTTTGTTACCACCCTTGATGCGGATATGATAAATATTGCTTTTGATAAGTCAAGCTGGGTCGCTAAGCCATTTATATGCGATGAAGGTGGAACAGATTTCTCTCCAATCTCCTTTCGCTCGTGTTATGGACACTGGTCGCATCTCATGTGACATCAAGGAAGGATTTTTTCTCTTCATATACTCATGGTGAATTTCAAACCTTGAGTATGGGTAATGAAACTATTTCTAGGTTGGTTGATATTGGTACAATTGGTTTAGAAACTAATGTTGGAACTAAACTAGTTTTGAACAATGTGAAACATGCTCCTGACTTATTCTGCACCTGAATTCTGTTGGTGTTTTGGATGATGAAGGATATGTTAGTACCAACGGTGATGGAAAATGGAAGCTTATTAAGGATTCCTTGGTTGTGTCTTGTGGTTACAAACGTCCTAACATGAACTTGACTATGACATCTTCTTGGTTGATATGATGAATGCAGTTGAGAGCGATAACTCTTCAACGTCATGGCACATGAGACTTATCCACATCAGTTAGAAAAGGACTAAATGTTCTAGCCAAGCAGAATTTTTTGTCAAATTTCAAAAGTGCTAAATTAGAAAAGTGTGAGCAGTGCTTGACTCGAAAACAAAATAGAGTTTCCTTTAAGTCCTACCCTTCTTCGAGAAAGACAGAGTTGCTTAAGTTTGTGCACTATGATTTATATGGTCCAATGAAGACAAAGACATTGGGTGGTGCACTTTACTTTGTCACTTTCATTGATGATTGATCGAGAAAATTTTGGGTCTATACCTTAAAGACTAAAGACCAAGTGTTTGATCTCTTCAAGTAGTTTCAGTTGAAAGAGAAATTGGAATGTATTTGTACTGATAATGGTGGTGAATATTGTGTACCATTTGACGAATATTGCAAGCATCAAGGTATTAGATGTTTGTTTTCTAAAGCAAAGTTGTCGAACTCCTTTTAGGGTGAGAATTTATTGACCATTGCACGTGTTATTAATCTATCTCCTGTTTTTGCTTTTCAAAGTGATGTACCAAATAGTGTTTGGTATAGAAAGGGTGTTTCCTCTGACCATTTGGGATCATTTGGTTTCAAATCTTTTATACATGTGCCGAAAGATGAGAGGTCAAAGTTAGATGCCAAGACAAGGCAATGCATCTTCATTGGATATGACCTTGATGAATTTGGTTATAGGCTATATGATCCAATTGAGAAGAAACTTGTGAGAACCCGTGATATTATTTTCATGGAGAATCAAACAATTGAAGATATTGACAAAGAGGAGAAGCTAGAATCTTCAAGTTTTGATGGTATTATTCATCATGATGAAGTTCCTCACACAAGTGTGCATGATGTTGGTCTTGATAATCACGGTGATTCCCAAAATCATGTATCCTCGATTTTCATATTTCTAGGTTTGACTGCTAGTCTTAATTTAGATATTGAATAGATGGATGTGAACACGACTTTCCTTCACGTTGACCAAAAAAAGATTTATATGGAACAACCTGAGGGCTTCAAAGTAGAAGGTAAAGAAAATTTTAAGGCCAAACTCAAAAAGAGTTTATATGGCCTTAAACAAGCTCCTAAACAGTGGTACAAGAAGCTTGAATCTTTTATGGGGGAGTATGGCTATAAGAAGACTTCATCAGATCATTGTGTATTTGTACGAAAATTTTCTAACCATGATTTTATTGTTCTTTTGTTGTATGTGTATGATATTTTAATTGTGGGCAATAATACTTCCAAAATTCACGAACTGAAGAAAGAGTTATGTAAGTCTTTTTCTATGAAAGACTTGGACCATGCCAAACAAATTTTGGGCATGAGAATTACTCGTCTCAAAGATTAAAGAAAGATTTATTTGTCCCAAAAAAAGTACATTCAACGCGTACTTGAGAGCTTCAATATGAAGAATTTTAAGCCTCTTAGTACACCTCTTGCTGGTCATATGAAGTTGAGCAAGAAGATGTGTCCTACATAT
This sequence comes from Solanum lycopersicum, assembly GCF_036512215.1. Classification (NCBI taxonomy): domain Eukaryota; kingdom Viridiplantae; phylum Streptophyta; class Magnoliopsida; order Solanales; family Solanaceae; genus Solanum; species Solanum lycopersicum. The sequence continues at coordinate 8,200,564 of NC_090807.1, forward strand.
AGCGAGGAAAAAGAGGGCATGGACAAAGTTCCATATTCTTCCATCATTGTAAGTCTAATGTATGTATTGGTGTGCACTAGATCTGATATTGCTCATGCAGTTGGTGTTGTGAGCAGATTTCTCGAAAATCCGGGAAAATATCAGTGGAAGCTGTGAAGTGGATACTCATAAAATTCAGATGAATGCTTGTGTTTTGGAGCATCAAATCCAATCTTGAAAGGCTATACAGATTGTGATATGGCAAATAACCTTGATAACAAAAAATGCACTAGTGGATATTTGTTTACTTTTTCGGGGGAGCTATATCATGACAATCGAAGTTGCAGAAGTGTGTTGCACTATCTACAACTGAAGCTGAGTATAGTATGGCTACTGAAGCCGGCAAGGAGATGATATGGCTCAAGAAATTTCTTCAAGAGCTTGGTTTGAATCATATGGAGTATATTGTCTATTGTGACAGTTAGAGTGCAATGGACTTGAACTCCATGTACCATTCAAGAACAAAACACATCGATGTCAGATATCATTTGATTCATGAGGAAGTAGAGAGAGAATCATTTCATGTAAAAAAGATCCACACAAGTGAAAATACTGGAGATATGCTGACAAAGAGGATATTATTCCTTCTATGGCGAGCCAGTTGTGAGTAAAACGAAAAAAGTCCCAAAACACTATTTTTTGTAAATTTCATTCTTGGAGAGTAAAAGAGAGAGTTAGGGCTATTTATTTTTCTTTTCCCACTAATTCTCGCGCTAAAGGTAAGTTAATTATTCCCCTAATTCATAAATTAATTCTTAAAACTTAGAATACTTACTATTTATCCTAGATGAAATCTCAATTGATGGAATAGCCCTATGATCCTACAAGTACACCATTAATTTATGTACTGATATAACCGTTCTTTGTTGAGTACAGGCATCTTCAGGTGGTTGTTGAGAGACCTCAGCTAGGAGATCAATGACTTGTAGAGTTCAAGGGTGAACTAGTTCCTTTAAACTACCAAATATTTATCTAGGATCTTAGTCCATTTCCTTCAAACTTAGACCTTTCAGACTCTTCACTGTTAGTTTTTTTGGAGTTGCATCCCCTTATCTTAGAACAATTTAATTAGAAATTCTGGTACAATAGGGGTTGAATTTATGCTTGTTTATGTGTAACACCTTAGACTTCAATTAGGTTTTAGTGTTGGGTCAACTTTAAACGGCCATAACTTCTAGCATATAAGAAGTTAGGTGGCCCATGAGGTATCAAATTAGAGCTCTTTGAGTCCTTTTTCCAACTCCACCAAGTTTTCTAAATTCCAAGATTGGATGAAAGATCTATGCCCGGTTGAGTGTAGCCTAATTAATCCAGACATTTCTTCCATTTAAGAAGGGGTATTTTTGTCCTTTTCTTAATCCCCACCAAGCCTAAACATTTTCTCACTAAAATAAGAGTCTAAAATGATTGTGATCAGTTTCCATTCATTCTTTAATGGTTAGAAAGTTAGGGTAAAGTTCAAGAGGAGAAAAGAGAAAGTTGCAAGAGTTCATCAAGTAATTTGGGGAAATCGCCAAGAACTTAGTTCTTTTGTGGTATGTAAGTGCCTCATAGTTTTGGGTTTGTTCTACCACACGCAACACATGTAAGTCTTCCATGAATTCTTTTATGTAATCATTGTATTGAGATTCTTGATAAAGTTCTTGAGGTTTTAACTTCATTACTTAACAATGAAGTCTTTTTGAGTTCTTCAGGTAAAGGTTTTGCGACTGAGTTGAACACTTACATTATTTGAGAATTTCAGACACATTTTTGATCAACTACTTCATTTATGATGCAGATACATGTGTTTAAGGTATTAAATAGGTGCTTCATTCATCCTATTTCTTTCCAGCTAGCTTTGGTGAGCCTCATTACTTTACAGAGGGATTCACATTATTTATTTTGGTTCTTGTTAGGTTTTTGGAGGTCTTGTCCCTAGATCCATCTTATTATTTAGAGGATTCATAAACAATAGTAGTTGAAAAATATTTTTCCCATTTCCCTTGTTAATGTTTTAAAGACTATGAACTGATTTGTTATGTTCATATAAAAACTATAAAACATCTAGTGAGTTAATAAGTTATTGAAACCTTATGATATGATATTTGCAATTGAGATCCTATTCTACTTGATCAAGTATTTCTCCAAGTAGTCATCCAGGTCAAGGGTTTGATTCAGGACAAGTGAAGGTTCTCAAGTGTTGTCTACACCGAGGGTGTAGGCTTAGAGCTTGATAAACTTGGTATCAGATCACATAGTTCAAAAGTCCTATGTTGTTTATGAATCCATGTCGGTAGAGTTCTATTTATCTGTGTGAAGTGCGCCACATCTATAATAAGGACGCTGCGACATTTAGGAAAAAAATTCACTTTCTTCTTACTCCTTTTTCGTGTAATATAGTTCAACTCTATAGAGGTTTCTTTCTAATTCATACTTTCTTGTATATTTTAAGATCATTCCTCCATGAATGGTTGTTCGAGGTCATCATGCAAGGAGAAATTCTTATCCATGAAACCAAGGGGTATCCAATGTACCAGAAGTGCAAGCCCCTAATGGAGAGGCCACAAATGTTGAGTTATGGGATTGAGTTAAGGTGTGGTGAATCAAGTTGGTAAACAAATAGTAGTTTTCTAAGATGTGGCTTATACATCCTGGATCCATTAGTTCTTGTGAATGAATCCTCCAAAATTCATAAGGTCAAATGTCATTGACAATCTGCAGAACTTTGTAGAGGAGCTTTAGGAACTGTTTGAAGTTATGTGTATCACTGATGTTAAGTGTGTGGACTTAGTTTCATAACAATTCAAGGGTGTTTTTAGGAGATGGTATGACGAAAGGAAGAAGAGCAGTGATGAAGGGAACAACTTGTGAGATGGAATATTTTTTAAAGTGCCTTCCTAGGCCGCTTCTTTCCCCACGAGTTAAGGGAAGAAAAGGTGAGAGAGTTCTAAAATCTTAAACAAGAGGCCATGGGTTTTCATGAGTACAACATCAAGCTCACCCAGTTGTAACGTTACTCTCTCGAGAAGCAAGATAAGTGTGTGTTGTATCTGGGTTGTCTCGCTTCTCAAGTAATGAGGGAAAGAAGTCTATGTTGATAGGAGAAATGGACATATCCAGACCTATGGTCTATGTGACGAAGGTTGCGGAATATAAGCTTAAATATAGGTAGGAGTTCCTAAGTAAGAGGTCCAAGAAACATGTCATGAGTGTGGAATATAGAAGACTGGGAATGTGTATCGGTCATCTTTCAAAAAATTCCAATTAGACCTGCTCCATCATGAGATAGTGCACCTACACAAAACAACAGAGGTGACTTCAAGAACTAGAACTCCTAGTATTCGAGAGATAGACCTACTCAGTCTCAAGGTAGTGTGGCACAATGGGCTAATTGGACTCTTAATTTGTTTAGTCTGGTAGGAACCACCTAGGAGAGTTTTGTGATGGCTCTAATGTTTGCTTTACGTGTGGTCATATAGCTCGCTTTAGGTGAGAGTGCTCTAAAAATAGGAAAGTAAATGTTAATGGGGAAATATAGCCCAATCTTCTTTAATGGCCCCACTACATAGAGTTTCTCCAAGAGGAACTACTTTAGGGACATGCAGAAAGTAAAACTGTTTGTATACTAACCAGTCACCAAGAGCACGAGAAATCAGTAGATCTTTTCACTGGCAATGGATCTAATAGATATTGATTCTTGCAATTGCATGATCAAAGTCTATACTTTTGATGTATATTCATTACTTGATCCAGGTGCAAGTACATATTTTGTGATTTCGTATATAGCTATGAAGTTTGATATTAATAATGAACAACTTCTTGAGACCTTTAGTGTTTTCACTCCTATTGGTGAGTTGATTCTTGCTGAGAGAGTTTATCATGATTGTGTCATCTTTTTCAATCACAATGACACCGAGCCTAACTTAGAAGATCTAAACATGGTAGACTTTGATGTCATTCTAGGTATGGATTGGATTCATGCTTGTTATGCATCAATTTATTGTAGAAATTGAGTAGTAAAGTTTAAGTTTCCTAATGAGCCAGTTATAGAGTAGAGGAGTAGTTTAACAATGCATATGTGTTTGAGTCTAGAAAGTTAGTCTCTAAAGGGTGAATCTATCACCCAGTCCGAGTCAATGACTTTAGTATTGAGAGATAACCTATTTAGTCAATTCCATTTGTGAGTCATTATAAATAGGTCTTTCCAAATGATCTTTCTAAAGTCCCTCCTGAGCGAAGAATAGACTTCCACATCGATATTCTTGCGGATTCTCGACCTATCTTTATCCCGCCATATAGAATTGATTCAGCTAAGTTATAAGAGTAGTTGAAATATCTTCTTTATAAATGTTTCATTTGACTTAGTGACTCACCTTGGGGCACTCGAGTATTATTTTAAGGAAGAAATATGGTTATTTTAGGATATGTATTGATTACCACTAGCTAAACAAAGTCAATATAACCTATGCCTCCAGACATCTTAAGATTTACGAGAAGAACTATCTGACTCATGATCTCGTTTGGCCTTACTCTAAAAATAAGGTGTCACTATCTCTATGGTGTTCATTTAGATGTGTTTATCGATAAAAAAAAGTCTTCAGTATGTTTTTGGTCAAAAAGATCTTATTTTCAGATATAGGAGATGGTTAGAGTTACTCAAGGATTACGACATGATTATTCTCTATCTCCTAGGTAAAGCTAACTTGTTATTAATACTTCGAGAAAGCTATCTATGGGAAGTAATGCACATGTTAAGGAAGGCAAGAAGGAACTGTCTAAGGAAGTTCATTGACTTGCCCAATTGTGAGACCATCTATCGAATTCAAGCGAAGGTGGAGTTGCGGTGACGCATGGGTTTGAATCATCTCAAATGTTTAAAGGAGAAACAACACCAAGATCCTATTTTGCTAGAATTAAAAGTTAATGTTCGTAATCAAAAATGGCTTTTGAAAAAAGGTGACATGGTATGTTATAGGATCAAGGTAGATTGTGTGTACCAAATACGGATGAACTCCAATAGAGGATCGTAGAGGAAGCTCATAGCTCCAGACACTTGTTTATCTACCCCGATTCCAAAAAGATGTACCATGACTTGAGAGAAGACTATTGGCAGAGTAGGCCAAATGTCCAACTTGCTAACAAGTCAAAGTAGAGCACCAAAAAACCGGTGGTGTGGCTCAGGATATAGATATTCCGAAATGAAAGTGGCAGATGATTAATATGGATTTCTTTACTAATATTTAATAATCTCGCAAGCCAAATGACTTGATTTGGGTGATTCTAGATCGGATGACTAAATCATCCCATTTTTTTTTTGGTAAAAGGCTACCAATTCAGTAGAAGATTATGCTACACTATTCATTTAAGACATAGTCCAACTTCATGGAGTTCAAGTGTCTATCATTTCACATAGAAGTGCACAATTCACTGCTCAATTCTAGAATTATTTTCAAAAAGGTTTGGGTTAGAAGGTAGATCTTTGTACTATTTTTCATCCTAGATTGATAGCCAAGGAGAGCAAACGACTCATACTTTAAAGGATATATTGAGGGCATGTGTGATTTGTTTCAAAGGTAATTGGGGTTATCACTTACCCCTCATAAAGGTTGCTTACTTCAATAACTATAACTCTAGTATCTAGATGTCTCCATATGCTCACATTATGGGAGAAGATGTTGACCACTTATTAGTTGGTTTGATGTTGGTGAAGCTGAGTTTATAGGACCAAATCTGGTTCATTAAGCCATTGAGAAGGTGGATTATATTGATTAAAAGGTTGAAGACAACACAAATTCGTCAAAAATGCTATACCAAGTTAGTAGAAGAGACTTGGATTTTAAGGTGGATGATTGGGTTTAATTGAAGGTTTCATCCACGAAAGGCGTGATGATATTTGGAAGAAGGGGAAGTTGAATCCCGATATATTGGTCCTTACCAAATAGACAAGAGAGTTTACAATGTAGCTTATGTGTTTGAGCTACCGTCAGAGTTGGAATCACTATATATCCGATATTCCACATTTCTATGTTATAGAAGTGTATGTGCATTTCATCACTTATTATACCCTTTGGGAATATTGGTATCAAGGATAACCTCTCTTATGAGGAGATATCCTTTCAGATAATTGATCGTCAGGTTCACAAGCTGAGAACCAAGGAGGTTGCATTTGTTTAAAGTTTTATGAAGGAACCGATTTGTTGAGGAAGCTACTTAGGTGGATAGGGAGGATATGAATTTAACTCCCCGATCCTACAATCTTTAATGTGACTGGTAGTCAAGAATAAGTTTTGATCCCCAAGCGAACCCTAGACCTGACTACATAACTTATATGACATTAAACAATTCGTGGAAGCTTAAGTAGGTGAAAAATGAACATTTAGGGAAGTCTTAGAATACTATCTTTGTAAAATACTAAACATAAACCATGAGCTATATGTCGGTACAAGACCCATGACACCTCCTAAAGCTACTAACTAAAATGAAATAGAGTCCCCCGAAACCAAGGAATGCATCACCAAATGTTGTTAGCAAGTGGATAATGATCTCAACCATTAGCTTATTGCCTACATCCGCATTATGAAATGATGCAGGTTAAATGATGTTAGAATGTTGAATGTGTTGGTACATAAAAAGGTTAGAGTAAATAACAATCTAGATTTAAAGGATTAACACAACATAACTAGATTAATACATGAACATGAATTGAAAAACCATTTAAGCTTTACAAGATAACATATTGTTAAACCAACATAAAAATAATATAGTATAATTGGGGAGAGTTTCGCAAACAAAAAATCATTACCATGAGCCTAGGAATGATACAATATCTTACCTCACATTGCTAGGGCCACCCAATGCTTTGCCAAGGTATAGGATGATATCGCGATGATGGATCTATTTAATTGGCCTTCTCAAAGACAGTGAGGATTCGCATGAAGAGTCAATGCTATTCTATCCTACATTAGTTACATATTTTTGTGGTACTTCTGAATCATATGAGACTCTAACCCAACTCGGTACTCGATACTACTTCCAAAATAGTAGATATAACATTATTCTCAATTCACCCATTACAAGGAATGAACTTCTTACTTGACTGAAATACTTTCAAATCATTAGACGTGTTTACATTCTAGAAAACATGTACTTTTGAACTGATCTTAAAAGTTCAATAATCAACATAGATACTTAAGTACATATTTAGTTATTGACTTGAAAATGTGAGTTTAATAACGATAATCAGAATATGCATAAGATCTTTCAATGATTACTAGAGGTTTAAATAGTTGATTATAAAAAAATAACAACTCAGATCTAAGGAACAAGTACAGAACAAGAACAAATAAGGAACTATTTACTAGGTTCGATTGGGTGCACTGCTGGCGCGACATACCAAACCCTCAGTTACAGGGTTCTTATTGGGCGCACAACTGGTGTCGTGCCATGCCTCCCATTTACCTGGGGTCTAATTCGGCGCACATCTCGCTCATTGCGCCAACCCTTATTTACTGGGTTTTATGATCGGGCGCACTGCTGGCTCACTAGTGGCGCCTTGGGGGTGTGATTCCCTATTCTAAAACTAGAATTTTGACAAGTTTTTCTTGTTCAATTCATGGCCTAATGATATACCGTGGTTTCACGGTATTTTTAATGCTTTTTCCTTAAGTTTAGTGTGTGTCCAAAAGCCTTTTGTATTAATTTTTATGTAAGTTTCTCTTTATTTGCAAGAAATCTGTCTAAGGATGAACGATGTTTTTGAGCAAGGAATGAAGAAAAGTTCCACCTACGGAGATTGTGATGGTCCGTTGTGCCTGTGACGGTCCGTAGGTGGCATCGTAGTGAAGCTGCAAAAGGAAGATAGGGAAGTCTGACCAAGTGTGGGGTTACGAAGTGCGTGAAGAACTGTCATAGCCATGACAGTCCGTCCTACTGGTTCGTCGTGATGATTAGAGAAGTAGTCCCAGTACCTAAATTCCAAAGACTTTAAGTGTTACGGACCAAAGACCCTCGACGGACTGTTGTGCCTGAGACGATCCGTCATACCTGCCGTCGAGGGTAATGAAGAGAGCAACAAAAGAATTTGCAAAGTATGGGACGACGGAGTCCATGACGACCCATCGTGACCACGATGACCCGTCGCGAGGTTCGTTGACCCAGCCGCGTTTAGACAGATTTCCAGCAATTAGAGTCCTTCTTTTATTAGATATTTGTTTTTTATTAACAATTCGAAAAAACCTCATTTTTGGGGTTAGACTCTTGGTTATTAGACACTTTTATGTTAGATTCTTTGTGAAGAGATTATTTTGATTAGTAGACTTTGGATTGTTACACTATTCTCTGGAGTTGATTGTTGGTGATTTTGTTGATTAATCAAGTAAAGCTCTGGATTTTATTCTTTCTCATTAAAGTAAGTGCATGAATTCTTATATTATATATATGAATATTGTGATTATGACTATGTGCAACTAAACTCCATAACTAGGGTTGTGGGAACCATGGGTGAATAATAAGGTAAAATCTAACTAAAATAACAATTCTAGAATAGTGTCTTGCATGTATTGATAATTCTTTCGCTTAGAAGTCATTTTAACGGATGGCCAACGTTAGAACTCGCCTTAATTCTACTTGCCAGACCAAGAAGGTAGATAATAGGAAAAGAATTATCAACATAGATTGAGTGTAAACTATCTAATAGGCTAGTATTGATTGGTACGAGGTAATAACTTAGTCAAATATCGAATACAATGCTTAATATGGGGTAAAGGTAAGGGTTAGTATAGCAACACACGGAGCTGGACCAAGGTGCGGAGTGAAATTTTCTAGATGCCGGACCAAGGATTTAGAAATACATAACTTATCACTTTGCATGCAAGATACTAGTAAAGAATTGTTATAGTTAGAATTATCAAGTTAGGAACGTGTGGGGAACACGTAAACCCTAGTTACTTTTATTAACTGCTTAAACTCCAACATTTGAATCTGTTAGTTGTCTACTTTGATTTAGCTAATTATTTTCATTCATTTAGAAATAAAACCCCTCTTTAATTGTCTTTGTTTTTCAAGGAAATAATTGACTAAATAGTAGTAATAATAGATTAAAGTTAAGTCTGAACTATTTTCCTCGTGGGAACGATCTTAACCTCATTAGTTGGGTTCTTTACTTGATACGACCGCTTTACTTCTTATTTGAGAAGTAAGTTTGAGTGTATCACCTGACCCGCTTTGAATCGAATGGTTCATTCCCAAACTCATTCAAAATTATAAACTCAACAAAATTTACACCAAATATAATATTCATTCACAAAACACTCACTTTAAGAATTCAACATGATTCAGTTGATAAAGAATAAAGTAAAACCTTAAGAATTCCTCAACAACCTATACATAATGATTTTATGAATTATTTGCTGAAAGAAACAGATGTTTGGATTGAGTATGAACAAATCCGTCACTAAGATAAACCTCATGTACCTGGAAAGAACCAAGTTCTTGACAATTTCCCCAAAACCTTGAAGAACTTCTTGAACTCTCCTTCCTTCTCCTCTTGAACTTTGCAGCAAACTTGCTTAGATACTTTTTAAGAGGTTTAAAACTGATTTCAATAGGCTTAGACCCTTGTTTGGGTGAGTAAAAATGTGTGGGATTAACTGGGTAACGAAAATATCAAAATACCCCTCCTTGATACAGATAAAAAGCTCTATTTAGAGAGGTTGCATTCAATCAGGCATATCTTCTTCATCCAAACTCAAAATTAAGCATGCTCACTAGCATTGGCGAGAGGACTAAACAACCTTCGATGTGATATCTCATGGGCTAGCTAACTTATCCTATGCTGAAAGTTATGGTCATTTGAAGTTGACCCAAAACTCACCATTTAAGAATAACTTGCACTACTCTCAAATTGGTTATTTTTAATTTAGTTCTTTCTAAAATTATCTTTTTCTAAGATCAGGGTTTTACAATATCTCCCCTTGGTAAAATTCATCCTCGACTGAGTTATTGTGAATATAACTGAGGGTAGAGACATCTAACACCCAACTCAAACACCAAATATGCATTTTTAACACAATATAGCATATCAATTTTAAGAGTGTTTTACAAAAAGTCATTACCTTGGTCTGGAATTTCTCCGGAAGAAAATAATTGTGGATATCTCTTGGTCATATCCTTCTGAGCCTCCTAACTAGCTTGCTCAACAAACTAATTCCTCCATAAGACCTTGGCTAATGCTACCCCTGTGGTTATCAACTTGCGAAACCTGGCGATCAAGTATTTCAACAGGTGTCTCCTTATAAGATAGGTTGCCCTTAATACCAATATTCTCAGTAGGTATAATAAGTGAACGATCTCCCATACACTTCCTATACATTGAAATGTTGAATATCAGATGAACTGCTACTAACCTCGACGGTAGCTCCAACTCATAAGCTACATTATCAATCCTCTTGGATATCCAGTAAAGACAAATATATCGGGGACTAAGTTTCCCCTTAACAAATTATTAGGTGACGTTGACACCCAATTATTTTGACCCTTTCCAATAGAAATTAATTCACGAGCTTCTTATTTCCCAAACGATTTAGTATAATTAGTTTTATAAAATACAAATACTTTTCAAGTCATTTTAAGTAATCTTTGTCGATTTTCATAATTTATAAATAATAAATAGGTTGATATAGTTTTATTGATATAATTGGTATATTTCATATATATTTAAAAATCATCTAAAAAATATTTTATTTTAAATATTATATTAAAATTAGTTTAGTTTAAAGTTAGGGTTATAAGTTCTTATCGATAAGTTCATAACTAAGTTACTCCCTCCATTTAAAAAAGAATGATCTTATTTCCTTTTTAGTTTGTTTCAAAAAGAATGACATCTTTCCTTTTTTGGCAACACTTTAAGTTTAACTTTTCATGTGGCATGTTTAAGACCACAAGATTAAAGTGTATTTTGGTACATTTGACATAAGTTTAAATTAAAACCACAAGATTAAAAAATCTTCTTTCTTTTCTTAAACTCCGTTCCAAGCCAAACTAGGCCAATCTTTTTGAAACAGAGAGAGTAGTTATTTTTTTTTTGTTAAGATTAAGAAGCGCTTAGTTAATTTATATAATTTCATATTGTTGAGTTTTTTTTCCGAATTCACAAATCAATTTCAAGTTGATTAATATTTTAACATTAATTGGTTATAAGGTTAATCGTAGCATTCTCCTCGTTTTATTTCCAACCCTTTAAAGGACTAATTTCGAGGACTTTATTTTGCATTTTCCAGCAGCCCTTTTCACATCAGCGGGCCCATATTCTTATTTCCAATCCAACTTTAATCACAATAACCCATCAACAATTTTACCCAATCCATCCCATTTCTTGTATCATCAAAAGAACCCAGAAGCTCAATTTCAAACAACAACATACACAACGTGAACAACAGCTCACTCACGCCGTCTTCACGCTCAGTGTTTTTATTAAAAATATATAATAAAGACTTGTTTAGAGTCGCCACTTAATTTTTGAGGGAAAATTAAGAAACTAATTTTCCAAAAGATTAAAACAAGAAATCCATTGAAAGTATTTAAGGGGGTTTGGGGGTTCATATTAGAATTTCGGGAAGAGTTTTAAAGCACCTGAAATGCCTGCTTATACGCGATTATACGATAATTAATAATTTGGCTAATTAGTTTAACGAAAAGCGTGCTTGATTAAGTGAAAGAAAAATATCGTATTTTAAGCGATTAATTCAAAATCTCTATCCTTTGCGGAGTTTGAATTTTTGAAACCTTAAATTAATTAAACACATAAAGCAAAAAAAATGACTAAAAGAAGTAGAAGTTTTAGCCCACATCTGGATCTGTTTGCCTAGGCCAGTACTTGGGCCTAATTTCAAATTTTGGTCGACAGGCCTAATATTTAGTAAAAATTATGTAAATCACATAGTGTAAAACATAAATTACCTTCTATCCCTACTTTTTTATAATTTACAAAAAATTCCTTATTTTTAAGAAGTTTCTGATACATAATAAAACAGTCGGATACATTCTATATTATGCTATTTTATCCGTTTGTTGAGTGATTTGGGGGAGTTTGTTGAGTGATTTGGGGGATTAAAAACTGAAATTTGAATTAATTCCTACTTTTAATATGCTACAGTTATTAATCCCATAAAAAAAAAGCATTAACTTGTGTGTTTCAAGATCAGTTTTATCCAATATAAAACTCTAAATTAAATTATAATTTTTCATTAGTGATCTTCCCTTTTTTTTTGGCAGACTAATTCTTTTTTTTTTGTTAAACACTATTTAAATTTTATATTATATTTATATATCAAATACTTTATTTTATAATCTTTGTTCAAACTTACTTTAATCAATATTAATTGCGGATATTTCACCCAAATTATTGTCAGTTCCAATTTAATTTAATTTAGTAATATAGTATCATGTGTGTAGATACTTAAAAAAATTTCATATTTTGAAGGACAAATAATTGTTCGTAATATATATAAATCATAGTACTGAATATATCTTATTTGTACAAAAGATATTAATTTTTTTTTAAAAAAACTGGCGTGTATCTAGTGTAATAACTAGTATCACTGTTTGTGATATTATATATTTTGATATTTCATGTATCATATACAAAATATAATTACGTATATAATTTTCTTTTTTTGTATCATGCAATATATTTACTTATATATAATAAGTGTTTTTTTTTATGACAATAATTACATTAATGTAATTATTATTATAGTTTTGATACAATAATGGCATTCATGTCCCAATAACAGTATACATAATTCCTAAATTCATAACGGTAATAAAAATAAAATTAAAGTAATAGAATAAATAATTTTAAAAATCAAAACACTTTCATAATTTAACAATATGTGTTGTTATGTTAATAAATACTTCAAACATCTTGTTTAACTCCAAAAAACAAAAAAAAATCAAACATTGAAAACTAACTAGCCTACATTAACAATTTCATCTTCAGATGATGGGTTTAATACATTCTTCATTCTTGAAGGGTCATCACTGTTGCTAACATATCCAGCATTCATCTTGTCGAGACCATACTTCAATAAAAGAATCACATATCTTTTGCGAAGATAGCTACTCTTAAAACTATTACATGACATGTTGATTTTGTCACTCAGAATTCTGCATATACAACTACGAATAGTCCGCAATCACTACAAAAACAATAAGAATAATTATAAGGATGAATAGATACAAAAAATAAAATAAAATAATAAACAATACTCACAGGCTATCACTTATTTGTTGCATGTTGTCTTGAGCAAACTCCACATTAAACGAATATTGTGGACCCAAAAGTTCTCCAGTTTTCTTGTCTTTATATGCATCCAATGCTGCCCAATCTGTTCTAACAACATATCATAAGTCAGTCAAAATGATACTTAACAGACACTTTATAGCCTAACATGATACAAAAAATGCAAAGTTGTACTTGATACATAAAGGTAACTACAATTATAAGTCTGTCTACTTGATACTAACATGATACAAAAAATGCAAAGTTGTTAATATGATACATAAAATGCAAAAATAAACTTGATACATAATTCTAACAACATATCATACGTCAGTCAAAATGATACTTAACAGACACTTTATAGCCTAACATGATACAAAAAATGCAAAGTTGTACTTGATACATAAGTGTAACTACAGTTATAAGTCTGTCTACTTGATACTAACATGATACAAAAAATACAAAGTTGTACTTGATACATACGTGTAACTATAGTTATAAGTTTGTCTACTTGATACTTTATATAAACGACAAACTTTAACATGATACATGAAACATAAATTGTGCTTGATACATAATTGTAACAACACAATGCAAACTAATTATGCAAGCTCTTAAACTTGTTTTCAACCAATTTCGGATCTTCAAAAATATAGATTTGTTTAGAGTTTGAAGTGATTATTTGAGTAATCCCAATACTAAATGACAGATGATCCATGAAATATTAGAAAAATGGAATAATGAAAAGAGAGAATCGAAGAAGAACACAATACCTTTCAAGAATATTGGACGAAAATGGCGGACAGAGTAGACGAAATTGGCGATTTGATTTTTTAAGGCGGACAGAGTAGACAAAAATGGCGGACAGATTAGACGAAGACGGACGGACGGAGAGCACAATTTTGATTTTCAAAGGCTGACAAAGTAGACAAAAATGGCGGACAGATTAGACGAAGGCTGACGGATAGAGAGCACAAATTTTGATTTTCAAAATTGAGAAGATGAACCGTTGAGAAATTGACGCATTAATTTTGGGAGTGGTGTAAATAGGTTCTTTATTTGGGGAAAATAAAGAGTAAAATTAGGGATAAGATTTAATTGGTTAGGATTTATTAGGATTCTAATTTAATAATGTATCTGTTAAATTAGACTTATTAAAAAATAGGGATTTTAATATTTTTAAAAAAAATAAGGAAAAATATGGAGAATATGTAAACTTAAGTTGTATATTCAGGTAATTAATCCAAAAAAAAATGGGCTGGCTGGTAATAACGTAACATGGGTGTCGAATTAGAGATATAGACAAATTTTAGTTGGGAATTGGCCATATGGATTGAAACTCTAGCCAGTTTAAGTTAAAATATTGGCAAATTTGAATTTAATTGGTGAAATTGGTTAAAACTAAATGAGATGAATTAGTATAATTAACTAACGAGCTTCTTAATTTTAACGAAATAAAATAACTTAATAAATTATAAACTAATAAATCAAGAATATAAGTATTAATTAACTAAACCAATTAACCAACTATTTAAGTAAAAGACTAAAATCTTCTTTAAGACGATTTTTGAATATTCATAAAATATACTAAATTATAAACATAGTTAAATAAAACATATATATTATCTAAAAATTATAAAAGTGACAAAACTATTTAAAATAACTTACACAATATTTTGGAATTTTATAAAGTCAATTATTTCAAATTATTTGTAATTTAAGAAGTTTGATGATTAATTTATATTGTGAAAGGGCAAAACTGGGTATAATACTCAGCAAAATGAAAATCCAAGCAGCAAGCAAACGACACCAATACAACAGCGATGAGATAGACGGAAGTGGACGAAAGCAGTATGTTGTGTTTCCTTTGTCATCTTCTTTACGTCCCTCTCCCATAGTACTGTTTCAGCAGTACGATTCCAGCAACCAGACATGCGTTTCCATCCATTTGGCTCGAGATTAAGCCACGTAACACTAGAAGGACATTAGATCGATTTGTCTTTCGTCAATTTCAAAAAAAGGGTATCTTCCCTAAATGGTGAAGAATTTGAAATTCAAATTTGTTCCTTTACCTTCATAATTTACCCCAAAATCTTCCCTAGTTCCCTTTATAAATTCCCCCTCTTCTTCATCTGTTGGAGGTTGGGGAAAAGTAGAGTATACCCATTATTGAGTTTGAAAAAGGTTAGGAAAAAGTTGAAAAACAAAACAGTCTGAGAATAGATAGAAAAGCCGGAGATAATTCAGGGAGGGGGTAAATTTCATCTTTTTAGATTCCGTTTCTTTAATATTACATATAGGAATTGATTTGTTATTTTTTTTAGAAAAAAAGGGGCACTCATTAGAGTAGAAGCAAAACAGAGAGATATAGGCCCTCAAGAAAAATTTTGAATTCTATAGTAATTGAGTTAAGAGCTTCGAATCTGGAGCTCTCATCCTAAGATCTCTGTTCTTTTCGACGGAAAATTCCATTGGAGTTCCTTTCGCGTGGTGGTGGAAAGATTCTCAACTCGTGTCTCAGTGTTGTTGCTCCAGAAGAGGTAAACTCTCCTGCGAGTATTAGGAGCTACTGGTCACTCAAAAATAGTGAGCATTTGACTCTATATTTCTTTTAGTACTCTGTTTGGGGTTTTGTATCTCATTCAGTGCCATTTTGATCTCTCCACATTAGCGTCTTGCTATGTTTCTCATGTTTCTTTTCGAGTTTCATTTAAATTGTTATAGTTGTTGATGTTATATTTATGTTGTCTGCTCAAAATTCTTAGATTAATATTGAAATCATGCTCTCGAATCCATGATTAAGACCTTGGCCGAGTCGTATGTTTTTAATTGTTCTTCGCTTTGAATCTGCATAGCTGAATATATGTTGAATTCGATTTGCTTGTTCCTTGTTTTGTTTTCAACATGCTCCTTTGTTTGGATTGTTTAATACTTTGACTAGATTGTATCCCTTTCCCTTTGTAACTCTATATATTTTAGCTCATCTTGCCATAGTTTAACTAATTATTTGAGGATTCACTATTGGCTATTCAAATCTTATCTTTGTTGTTTGTGTTTTGCATCCACTGAAAGAGTCATTAGTGGGGCACCTTATTTCGACTTTGCTCCTTGAGATCTCTTTAAGAAAGTTAAAATATGCATTTCCTAGAGTTTTTAGTTTTATACTTAAGCTTAATATATATCCTTTAAGATCTTAACTTTTCTGTTTTGTTGGTGTTAAGTTCCTTTAAATGTTTTCCCTTGTGTTAAAAAGTTATCAAAACATTCTAGTGCTTTCATATCTCTGAATGATGTTATGAGGCTATGCCAATGAACCCCCTGTTTGGTTATTATCTTAGGAGATTTGGTGTCTAAGTTATTAGTAGTTGTATTGTCATCTACTAAGTTTAGTAACTCCAATTTGCTCTCTGTTATAATGAGTTTCGAAAGAAATTCCATATGTGGGAAGTGCAAATCTTTGCAGTTTTTAATATGTGGTTGTTTGTTAGTATATGAGCATTACATGTGTCTTTGAAATTTTAATTTAGGTTCATTTGAAAATGATCATCTTTAACAACATATTTATATGTTAGATTATTCCTACATTTTATTTAATGTTAAAGCTGTTAAGTTTTGATCATTAATTGCTTCTTTTTTTTTTGCTCTCTCGTTTCTCTTTTCATGAAAACTTCATCCGATTTGCCATGAACTCTAATCATTCCCTTTGCATTTTGGGAGAGCCATAAAGTCTCAATTTCCCCTCTTATCGAGTCAGCCCCTTTTCTGAGTTGAAGAATCGAAGAGCAGGTTCTCAAAATTTGATGTACAGGTGTTCAAGAGTCCAAGAAGGTTTATATACAGCAGTATACACGAGATATACATCCATATATAGTGACATACCTTCTCTGTATTCGCTGTATAAATGTAGAGAAATGGGCCCCAAAAGCTCTAAAATTTTAGCTTTGATTTTGTATTGGAAAATGACAGAAATCCTACCTATAAGTTCTCTTATTACCATTATCCCCTATTAGTTTTACAAATCCCTAAAATCCTTCATTTATGCGCATCATATTAATGTATCAGCGCATCATATTAATGTATCTCGCGCATCAAATTAGTGTATCATGTATAAAATGTACATCAGATGAGTGTATCATATATAAAATATAATGTATCTTACTTAACGATTAATGTATCAACACTTATATTATTGTATCTGTTTGAGGGATTTCTATAATTATAAACTTATAAGGAACAAATGGTAATTTTGCCTTAAAAGTGATTTTTGTCCTATGCCCTTTTGTATTAATTGGGTCTAAGCCCATTTGTTGATCTTTATTTTGTTAGTTTATGATGGGTCGGATTGGGCCCAAGGAAAGGAAAATTTCAAAAATAGTCTAGGATAGGGAACTGGGCCAAGCTCAAGTGCTGGCCCAGACGGACATAAATCAGACATGGGCCCAAAACACACACTCTTTTTGTTTATTATATTTGTTTTTTATTTGCACAATTGTTTATTTGTAGTCAATTCTTAGATTTTCCTAATTTGATTTCCCCAAAAGAGATAATTAATTCGAGATTTTCAAAAGATCAAATGATTCTATAATTACTTAAGGTGCTTCGAAATATTTTACTTAAAATTATGTATAGAATTATGTATAGAATGTATTAGATTGATAAATTCATATTGTTTTACTTTGGATTCATAGTATATTGTAATTATTATATTGAATTGGTGATCATGGCCATTAGTAAGTCACTTTGAGTATTGAGTTGGATTGAATTGGTTATGGATTGAATTGGTTATGGATCGAAGTTGAGAGATTGAATTGGTCAAACGCTGCCCTAATTCTTTTTATATTATGTAATATAGGTCTTCAATTGTGATTGTGATTGGAATGCTCCATTTATGGTGGCTGTGCTTATGTGTTATATTTGTAAATAATGTGGCCCTGTCGGCATTACTTTATAAATAGTGATATTGTCATGTTTAGACTTGATTATGATCAATGTGAAGGACTATGTGATATATGTGTGTGAGTGAGATTGAACTCTCATAATTGGCTATATGTGATCTTGATAGACTAGGGTGATGTCTCTAGTTGTGTTACTAGTGTGTCTTGATAGGTTAAGTTGGTTATTCCTACATAATACTTGAACACTATTGTATATGTGATATGGAGATGATGTATGTGTCTTGATTGGTAGACTATGTCCCTAATCAAAATGCACCTTTGTCTTGTATGTGTATGAATGAATGTTGAATGAAAGTCTACAATCGATAGAATGAAGAAATGGTACCTTTGTAAGTATGACTTATATGTGGAACCTTCTATATAGAAAGAAGGTTATGAATGAGCTATCCTTATGGACCATTGAGTGGCATTCCTAGTGGGCCCATCTTTGGTAGGTGCATTTTGATTAGGTAATGACTAAGAGATGGTACCTTTTCATATACCCTTATTTGAATGAACATTACTTTATGAGAACAAAGGCTAGCATCGAGTGAATATGTTATGGGTTGTATCTTTACTTAAGAAGGAGACTAGAGTGCAATGTGTATCTATTTGAGAAAGAGACTAGAGTGCATAAAAGACCTTGATATTCCTTAACAATGGGCCTATATGAGATGTGTCCTAGTTCTATCCTTTGCAAGTAGAACACCCTCCATCAGAGTAGCTAATATGTTCTATGTCTGTTATTGCCTATACGCATCATGTGGGATACATTCTAATATTTGATAATTTTTATAACATTTAGGTAGTGGAATAGGATGCTATCTAGACATGGCATGAGTAAGCTTTGATGGTGCTAGAGTGTAGGTTCCCTAGCTCTTTCTAAGACCATTATGTGAAGTCCTTAATGAATGTAATGTCTCTAAATTGACTTATGGAATGATTATGACTTTAGCTAATGTATATTGACTAGAATGTCCTCTATCTAGGGTAGCCTTAAGGGTTGCTTAGGTAAGCTTGAAGAGGGTGTATGAGTGGTCTCTTCTTGTCCTACTTAGGTGAATCTTGGAGTAACCTTAGATGTTGAGTAAATGAAAGGAAAAGGGAACAATCTTATCTTAGGAAGTCTTAAGGATTGGTTTGGGTGGGCTTGAAGAGGGTGTATGAGTGGTCTCTTCTTGTCTTACTTAAGTAAGTCTCAGGATAACTTTCGGTGAGAGGTGTATACATTTATGATGTTGATGCTATATTGTGGAATGTGACTTATATGCACATATGTTGACTTGTAAGTGACTATTATACTTGTCTTAAATGTTTTATCAAAAAGAGCATGTTTCATACAAAAGTCTGTTTATCATGATTTTATGCATGATGCTATACTTAGTACATGCATTGTACTAATTCCATACTTTTTGTCTATCTCTAAAGGTGTAGGTGACATTTGAGATGAGTCTCGAAGTGGAAGCTTGGGTTAGTGTTAATTCAAGAAAGAGTTGGTATGTCCTCACTAGATTCAAGGACATATTAATGTTTAGAATTCCTTATTTAAAGTATTGTAATAGACTCAGCTATTTTCCTATATGTTGAAGTATGGGTCGTATCCCAATATATTCGTATGTATAAGATGGAGACTTTGAGACTTAACCTTTCATTATGTTTTTCTATAAAAGAGATATTTTGAAGTATTACTATTTCATGTGAAAAGTTTTAATTCCTCACTATTTTTCATACATGTATGCAATGAATGATGTCTAAGGGCTTTTACAAGACCTCCGAAAGGTCAAGTACGCTGTATATCGACCCAAGAGTGCCATAACGTCTAGGGTGTACTTGCGGGTCGTTACAATACTGAATGGACAATGTCTCAACACTAGAGTCATTAACTTAATCTAGGTGATATATACACCCTTCAGAAACTTTTTGGCCTTAAGGTATGAAATGAATAGACCCTTGCGCTCTGTTGAACTACTCCTCCACTCTATAACTGGTTCATTAGGAAACTGGAACTTGACTACTTGAGTTTTACAATCAACTAAGGCATTAGAAGCATGAAACCAATCCATACCTAAAATAATATCAAAATCAATCATATTTAGCTCAACTAAATCAGCCATTGTGTATTTGCGATCGACAAAGACGGTACAATCAGAGTGGACTCTTTCTTCTAGTATAGAATCACCAATCGATGTGGAAGCACTAAAAGGTTGAATAAGTTATTTAGGGAAAATTCAAAAATTCATGCCTACATACGAAGTTACAAATGACAAACTTGCATCCGGATAAAGCAAGGCATAAACATCATAAGTAAAGACTTTAAAAATAGTTGTAATTACATTTGGTGAATATTTTAGATTTTGGAAACTAGATATAACATACAGACGGTTTGCAACCCCCCCCCCCCCCACCCCCATCCATTTTCCTAAAGTAGCTCCTCTATAGTATTTCTTTCTATTGGGGCTACTGATGAAGATCAGGCTTTATTTCCCCTATTTCCCACTTATTCATGGGGAACCCCTTATAAAAGTGATCCATCATTCCACACATGTAGAAAATATCCATACCAAAACAACATTCTCCCTTATAGAGCTTACTACACTTACCATAGAGTAGGTTGCGAGGGAACTCTTGTGCTACACTAACCTGCGACTAAGATCCTTGAACGTTGAAACTGTGGGAGTTTTGATTCTTGTAATCATTCCTATTCCTTGGTGCAAGCACACTAGCTAACGATGGAGCAGGTCCAGATGACCTTTTCTTGAAAGATGATCAGTTCTCATTCCCTGCCTTCTGGTGGCAAGACTCATGACCAACTGTCTTAGCCCTCTTGCTACAGATTTTTCCATATCCTTCAACATGTCTTCATCTTACACGACCCGCAAGTACACCATAGAAGTTAGAGCATCCTTGGGACATCACACGGCAAATGAGACTTCAAGAAGTCTCATCTAAGCCTCTCATATCATTCATTGCATAATAAACATTCTAAATGAGTAAAAATGTAAAACTTTTTTCACATGTTGAACTCTTTCATAAATATTACACAAGCAGAAGACTTTCATTGAAACATTTAAATCTTTACAACATCTACTTGAACCATCTAAACTTTAGAGTATACAACACTTGGGACTAATCCCATAAAAGACAATAAGATGAAGAGTATGACATAAGGGACATGTGGATATTATCCTCGAATTGATGAGGACTCACTAATACTTCATCTTCAAGCCTTGAAAACCTATCCATCCTCCATGGCACATCAAGACTTCTGATTCCCTACACATTAGTTAAAAATTGAAAAGAAGGGGTTAGCACATTAGATGTGCTAAGTATGTAAGCCATGACCATGAAAAAGGAACATTTAGTAAATAGCACGCTTTTCATGAATTTCGAATAAAACATCATAATATAATCATAAAAACCACATTTAATAACTTAGAAACACATAAGAAATCATTTAAGCAAATAATCACATTTTAAGAAGAATTAAAGTGAAGTCACTTCACTGTACAGTGGAATCAAATGATTAATTTTAAAACTCATTTAGATTCATAAAACCAACATTATACTCATTTGAAAAACCCTCACTTTAACAATCCAACATTATACCATTGATAAAGTATGAAGTAAAGCCGTAATTCCTCAAGAACCTATACATAACGATTTAATGGATGGATGAACATATCGATCACTATAAGAAACCTCAAGTACCTCGAAAGAACAAAGTTTTTGGTGATTTCTTAAAAACCTAGAGCAACTTCTTGAAATCTCCTCCCTTCACCTCTTGAACTTTGCCCTAACTTGATTAAACGTTTTTGAGAGATTGAAAACTGATTTCAATCTGCTTATACCCTAGTTTGGGTGAGTCAAAACATGTGATCTTAATAGGTTAAAGAAAAGACCAATATACCCCTATTTAAATGGTTGAAAAGCTCTATCTAGAGAGGCTACCCTTAAACGAACATATCTTCATCCAAACTCAAAATTTCAAAATTTTGGTGGTGTTGAAAAGAGGACTCAATGATCTTCAATTTGATATCTCATGGGTGATCTAACTCATCCCTTGCCAAAAGTTATGGTCATTTGAAGTTAGCCTGGAACTCATAATTTAAGAATAACTTGCACTTCTCTCAAATTGGCTATTTCCAATTTAGTTCTTTTTAAAATTATCTCTTTCTGATATCGAGGTGTTATAATGAATAATAGCCACCCACTTCTCTTTATTTCTAGAGAAATTCCAAACTAAGGTAATAACTCTTTGTCAACTATTATTTAAGTATCCACATTAGGTTTATATTGATTACTTATTATTGTCGGAGTTGGGTTAGTTGGATGTTTCCCACTCTGTTCTACTTAGTGCAATCTCATTCAAGGACGAATGTTAACAAAGTGGAGATATTGTAACACCTTAGACTTTGATCAGTTTTTAGTTTTAGGTCAACTTCAAATGACTATATATTTCAGCGCATAAAATGTTAGATGCCCCATGAGGTACAAATGGAAGGACTTTGAGAATTCTTTCCAACTCCACCAAGTTTGCTAATTTATTAGCTAGGATGAAAGATTTATGCCACTTTATTGCAACCTCTATAATTAAGGCATTTCATCAATTTAACAAGGGGTATTTTGGTCCTTTAGTCACCCCATTAAGCCTAAATATTTTTCTTAGCCACATAGGGGTCTAAACTGATTGAGGTCAGTTTCCATTCATATTTTAACGCTTTAAAAGTTAGGGCAAAGTTCAAAAAAAATAAAAGAGAAGGTTTCAAGAGTTCATGAAGAAATTTAGGGAAATCGCCAACAACTTTGTTCTTTCAATGTATGTAAGCGTCTCATCGTGTTTTTTTCACCCACATTCCACACATGTAATTCTTCCATGAATTCATTCCTGAAATTGTTGTAGTCAGATTCTTGATGAAGTTCTTGAGGTTTTAGCTTTATTCATTAACTATAGAGTTTTGTTGAGTTCTTGAGGTGAGGATTTTGCAAATGAGTTGAACATTTATATTTATTTGAGCACTTCAGACAATTTTGAGTTAAACTACCTTTTTGGTGATGCAAATACAAATATTTATGGTCATTAACGGGCGCTTCTTTGATCCCACTCATTCCAACTAGCGTTGGTGAGTCTCCTTCCTTTCTAAAGGAATCCACATTGCTATTTCTTTTACCTAATTAGCTTTTTGGGGGTATTGTCCCGAATCCTATCATATTATTTAGAGACTTCAAAGATAGTAGTAGTGGAAGAGTCTTTTTTACCATTTCCTTTGTTAATGTTTTAAAGAATTTTAGTTGATTAATATGTTCACTTAAATACTTTCAGATATCTAGTGAGTTAATCAGTTATTCAGTCCTTATGAGTTAATATTTGCAATTTAGTTCCTCTTTTAGTTGAGTAAGTCTTCCGCTAAGTAGTCATCACAGAATCTCTTGGGACTGAGGTGGTTCTAGAGTTCTGTCCATGCCCATGGTGTAGGCTTGGATAGTGACAAACATGGTATTAGAGCACAAAGTTCAAAAGTCCTAGGGTTTCTATGATGTCGTGTTCGTAGAGTCCTATACATCAGTGTGAAGCGCACCAGTTTTATAATTAGGATGCTGGGACATATAGGAAAATTTTCACTTCATTATTACTCTTTTTCGTGCGATAGAGTTCAACTATATAAAATTTTCTTTCTAATTTTTTCTTGCTCGTATATTTAAATATCAAGCCACCACAAAAAGTTGTTCAAGGTCATCCAGCAAGGAGAAATGTTGATCTACAAAACCAAGGGGTATCCAATGCAACCCTTTCAATGATAGGTCGCAAATGCTAAGTGACGGGATGCCATCTAGATATGGAGTCAAGTTGTGGCGACTCATGCTGGTAAGAAAAGAGTCATTTGTCAGGATTTAACTTATACATCCAAGATCCGTGAGTTCTTGAGAATGAATCTTCTAAAAATCATAGGGTCAAATGTCATTGATGATTCAGAGAAGTTTGTGGAGGATCTACAAAAAGTGTTTGAAGTTATGTGCATCGTTGATGTTGAGCGAGTGAAGTTATTTTTGTTCCAACTTAAGGGTTTTTCTAGGATTTGATACGACCAATGGAAGAACAACATGGCTGAACGGGCACCAATTTTGAGATGTACTACTTTTGAAGTACCTTCCTAGGAAGCTTCTTTCCGCATGAGCTAAGAGAAGTAAAGGTGAGAGAATTATTGAATCTTAAATAGGAGGCCATGAGTATGCTTGATTACAATCACAACTTCACCCGTTGTCCCATGATGCTACAGAGATGGCGGAAGATATGAGAAACATGATAATTCTATTGTGTATGGATTGTCTCATTTGTCAAGTAAGGTTGACATGGTAGCTATGTTAATAGGGGACATGGACATATGCCTGGATAAGATAAGTTGAAATATAGGGAAGATTTCTGGTGTAAGAGGGATAAGACAACAAGTCATGATCATTAGTTGATGATGGAGTAGGTCCAGATGATCTATGCTTAAAAGATGATCAGTTCATGTTTCTGATTTTCTGTTGGTCTGACTCATGACTTGTTGTCTTAGTCCTTTTCCTATGAAACTCTTCCTTATCTTTCAACTTGTCTTCCTCAACCTGTCACATGAATCATGATCTTGGCTATGCCCATTTATCGTATAAACATAGTTGTCTTACCTTCCTTACTCGATAAGTCGGATAGTCCAAACACAAACAAGCTCATTCTTTTCCTCACAACAACTACAATCTACAAAGAATGGTGGGATATTTGATTAAACTTGAAGTTATAATCTTTCGAACTCATAGATTCATGTTTCATATTGAGAAATTATCTTACCTTCGCTTCCGATAGCTCTCAATGAAAGAAGTGGTCTAAGAAGACATCTTCAAAAACAACCCAAGTCTACTGTGGTACACCCTCGACCCGGTTCTTCTTCCACTAGTCAAACCATATCCTAGTAATGTCTTTGAGTTGTTAAGTAGCTAACTCCACACGCTAAGAATTAACAACATGCATGACCTTAAACATCTTATGCAATTCATCCACAAAGTTTTCTAGATTCTCATTGAGATTTTACCAAGTGAACTCTAGGAAGTTATTCTTAGAAATTCTTGGAATCTGGATGTATCATTCCCTTCTTGATGTCTAGCTCTTTGGTGACCAACCTTTGTTGTCACCACTTGAGTCAACATCAGAATTGCGTTCATGAATTCAACATTGGTGACATTTCCCTAAGGTCGTTGAATTTTCGGTGCATTGATAATCTATTGAACTTGAGGATTAACATTTCTCCTAGTATGAAGTCCTTGAACAAATCTTTGTGGAGGGATGATATAAAAGATACGCGTAAGCACGAGTTAGAATAAACTTTCATAGAGTTGAACTCCATCACACGAAAATGAGTAGAAGAAAGTGAAGTGTTTCCTAAATGTTGTAAACTCTTAATTATAGATGTGACGCACTTCGCACTGATAACATGTCTACAAAAATGCCTTCATAGACACCCTATGACTATTGAACTATGAGCACTAATACCAAGTTTTTCACGACCTATGCTTACACCCTGGATGTAAGTGGCACTCAAGAACCATTTTTGATCCCCAAGTAAACCCTTGACATGGCTACATGACTTACACAACACTAGACAATAAGTGGAAGATTAAAACAAGTGAACACTTAGACATTTAATAAAGTCTTAAAGTATTATCTTGCAAAATACTTAACATGAGAAATAAGTTAAATAAAACATTTTGAGAAAACAATGGGAAAATTTAATTATGTCTGTCTAATAATTCTTTAACAATTCAAGATAGATGTCGGGAAAAGATCCACGATACCTCAACTACTACTAAATCTGAAATGAAACTGGAGTCTCCTAGAACTAAGGCGGCCTCACCAACTATTGTTTGTGAGTAAATAGTAATCTCAACAAATCATCTGTTGATGGTCTAAAGCACATGTATGTGCATCATGAAACAATACGTGTTGAATGACGTCAATACATTGAATATACTGGTAAGTAATAAGGTTAGAGTAAAAAACTTACTTGGATGTCTTAAAACAAAATAACTGGATCAATACATGAATATGAAATTAAAAAAGTTTAAGCTTTACAATAAAATATACAATGAAAGCAACATGAAAACAATATGTTTACTTTGTAGGGAGTTTCTCTAACCTACAACCATTACCATGAGCCTAGAAATGAAATAATATTTTGCCCACGTTTCAAGGGCCATCATATACTTTTCCATGATTGAGGTCTGAGGATAATGTTGTGACTATGGATTCATCTAGTAGGCTTTCTCACTGGCTTTGAGGAGTTGCATGAAGAATCAATGTTATCCTATCCTGTGTTGGCTACATATGTTTATGGAACTATTGAGTTATAAAAGATAGTTTTGTGGAACTATTGAGTTATAAAAGACTCTAACCCTATTTGGTGCTTGATACTAATACCCAAAATAAGTGATATAATTTTACTCTCATTTCACCTAATTCTATGATACCGTGGGACTTCGGGGCTCTCCGGTTAAGCAAGGTCCATAGTTCCAGAAAACCCTGGCTTATCTGTGGCACAACATAAGTAGGGAATTAAATTTTTGGGCCCGAAGATACATTCGAGATAAAAGACTCTATGTCCTCTCCGCAATGCAGAGAGGGGGTGATCGACTAATGATAGAAATTTGAACCGTCTCTGCGACATGGGCCTGGACGTGAACATTTGGTCGTTTTTTTCTTCTTTTTTCAAACTCACTTTAATCCAAAAAAATCAAGTGCAATTTTATTGAAATCTCAATCAAATTATATCCCCAAATACAAACCCTATGCAATGTCATTGACATTTCACTCAAATTCTATCAACAAA
Organism: Solanum lycopersicum; assembly: GCF_036512215.1. Lineage (NCBI taxonomy): Eukaryota > Viridiplantae > Streptophyta > Magnoliopsida > Solanales > Solanaceae > Solanum > Solanum lycopersicum. The sequence goes on from NC_090807.1 coordinate 8,227,653, forward strand.
CACCACTCATTTGCAAGATCCTTACCTCAAGAACTCCAAGCCTCCATTGTTAAAGAATGATACTAAAACTTAATAACTCTTAGAAAGTACTTACATAAATAAATTCTTGGACAAATTTAGTGAAAGAATTGCATCACTGGCGTGAGCAAGAACAAGTCCATCACTATGAGAAACCTCACATATCTAGAAATAACAATGTTTATTCGCAAAATTTCTCAATTCTTGAACTTAACCCATTCTTCAAACACAACCATAAAACCCCTAGTTTTTTAAACGTGAATGGAATTCAAAATATGATTTAACACTTAATTTGTGTTAGGAGAACATTCTAATATAGGTGGATGAAAGGAAAATACCAAAATACTCTTTCCTAAAACGTATGGAATGCCTTACATGAAGAGGCTTAACTCAAAACAACCATAACTTCTTACTCGGACCTCGCAATTTAGCAAACTTGGTGGCCATGGAAAGAAAAACGAAAGACCTTTGATTTGATATCTCATCAGCCACCAAAACTCTTTATGTGATAAAAATTATGGTCTTTTGAACTTGGCCCAAAACTTGATAACAGACCGGTGTTACAGGTACGTGATCGAATACCATGAGAAGCGATCCTTGAACATCTTAATTTTTGTAGGAGATACGAGACTACTCATAATTTTATTAATGAATCCTTAGAAGATAATTTAGGGTGTGACTCATATCCAATTAAGCCTCGAACTTTTACTAGGCTTTTGGGAAAATGGTGACTTCCATAGCATGTAACAACTTTGCAGTCACAAAGCAAGGTGACCTGTTTAATGTGAAGTTGTGTATGCTTCCATTGCCGCCAAATTGTGAGATGGTATTAGGAAACCAACGGACACTTCAATTTGATGACAATGGAAGCTTATACAACTTCACACTAAACAGTTCACCTTGCTTTATGACTTGAAAGTTGTTACATGCTATGGAAGTCACAATTTTCCCAAAAGCCTAGTAAAAGTTCGAGGCTTAATTGGATATGAGTCACACCCTAAATTATCTTCTAAGGATTCATCAATAAAACATTATGAGTAGTCTAGTCTCTCCTACAATTATTAGGATGTTCAAGGGTCGCTTCTCAGGTATCCGATCACGTACCTGTAACACCTTGAACACCGGTCCGTTATCAAGTTTTGGATCAACTTCAAAAGACCATAATTTAAGCAGTGCATCTTGCACTAAAACTTGAATGTTGTTAAATATTCTAGAAGTCGCCCTTTTTCTGAAAGTGCAGTAAACAATTCGAAGCTTGATTGGCTATGAGTCATATCCTAGACTATCCGCTAAAGATTCATCAACAAATTTATGATTAGCCTTGGTCCCTCCTACAAAGATTATGATTTTCAAGGTTCATGGGATGTCCAATATTGGAGACCAACATCTTTGAAGTTGTTTTATTAGGGCTCACTTTCCCATACTACCTTTTTTCCTTTAGTTTATTTTTAGTTTATGTTATGATGTAATACGTTGAATAAATAAAACGGTGTTGTTCTTCTTTCATGGACTTTAAACTCCAAATTGGCGAAAAATGATTTGAATCAATTTTGGTGCATCCGTTATTTGTCATTTTAGGCCTACCTCTTGGTTAACAAGATCCTTTCATTTAAGGTGTTTATTTGCTGCAACACTTATGTGACCTTTATTCACTCTTTCAACTCTTTTGTTAATATTGTAAAAGTATTGTGTCATTCTTTTGAGATTTTAAATTTCTTCATGTTTTGTTTTACTTATGTTATGTTCTACCTCATACTTGTGTTTGATTTATTTATATTTCTTAAAGATTGTCTAGTATTTGAATTTTGGATTGACTAAGAATTAGTAATATGACAAATATTTCAACATTTGAAATTTTTTTAATCATCCTTCTATTCCTACTCACATCCTTTCTCTACAAATATCTCTGACACACATCAATTTTAATGTCTTCCAAAGTGAGGAATATATGAAAAAATAAAAAAGTTTAAGCTAGATACACTACAACAAAAACTGCATAACCTGGAGAAGAAGGTGAATAGAAGAGTAAACTCAAAACCTGTCATGACTTGAGGTATAAGAAGTTATGTTTGCACCCAAGAGTTGAATTGCCATCAAAATTTAAACTTCCAAAATTTAACATTTTTGATCGGCACGGAGACCCAAATGCACATCTGAAGGTTTTTTGTAGTAGAATAATTGGCTTAGAAAATAATGAATCTCTCCTAATGAGATTATTTATTCAAATCTTACATGAATAGACTTCACTTGGTACGTTAAATAAAACTTTGATAAATCGTTCTCACGGAAAGATATGGCTCGAGACATTCTAGAACATTATAAATTTAACATTAAAGATGATCCTACAATATTGGACTTTCTCAAAGTAAAGAAATATGTTATGAATTTTCGGAGGATGTCATCCGATAGAGTCTAGAAGTTTTCAAAATACGTCATTTACTACATGGAAAGGAGTTGGTACAAACTCCAATCAGATTACTTGATGGTATATACCGTTTTAAAATGAGATCTTAATCATATTTATTATTACCAACTATAAGCAAGTTAGAAGTGTAATTTCAAATAAGGCAAACAGAATTCGTCAATTAACAACTCATAAATTCATATCATATATCATCAGGCAAAGGAAATAATTTATTTAAGGAAGAAAACAAATATAGTTCAAAATTAAATGTCGAGACACACATTTACAAGTATAAGAAGAGTGACTAAACTCTAGCAAATAATAAGCAAAGAAAAAAAGAAAAATATCAGTTTAAGGGTACCCAATAAGTTCAAAATTGCAATCAACCATTGGATATAATAAACCAAGAAAGAATTGGAGTAAATTACGACTAAATTAAGGATTGAATTAATAACATTGAGCAAATCAGGCAATTAGCAAATCAAACTGGCGGATCTTAACAAATCACACAAAAAAATCGATAGAAATCAAAAAAGGAAACAAACTCGGATGGACCTTAACAGATTTGTCTTTAAGCCGACTGAAAAACTTGAGCTACCGTGTTGGATCGATATTCTGGCCGTCATTGTTGTAGACCTCGTAGCCACTGGCTGGAGCGTTGTTATTCTCGTCGCCCAGAGTCATTATTCACCGCTTGTTGGTCGAAGCCGCTGGAGCTGGTGTTGTTTCTGTAGGTTTTTCCAAGTCGGCGGTGTTTGGGAAAAAGGGTTGGCAGTGGTCGAGCAGTTGAGTTTACTTGGCCACTATCTACATGATTATTCTCTAGTGGTTCTCGTTGTAAGAGAACAACAGAGGGAGAGAGGAGATGAGGAGAAAGAGGTGTGGCACTTCTGCTTTTCAGAGAGGAGGAGTGAAAAGAAACGAGAGTTAGGGTATGTGAATTTTAATAGGATAGATTTGGATTTTGATCTCAACCGTTGGATTTAAACGTATGAACAACTATGATCATGGTGAGATGGAGGGTTCAGATTTAAAGGAGGGGTCTTAGGAATAGGTTTATTATAACTGCAATAAGAATTAAATCAAGCAGAATAGAATTGAAATAAAATTAATTAGAAAAGAGGGCTAGGATTAATTAATTTAAGGATAGATTGAGTGAGTTGCTATTTAATTAATAATATACTACACATAATAAATTATTTTATAGAAAATAATCACATTTAAATATTCCAACCTTATACCAATAAGTAAAAATGAATTATTTCAAAATTTGGCAACCAATAAATATAATAATAAAATAGTAATTTGATAACAAAATACTCACATTGAAAATTTTTTGAATTGTGATTATTAAAATATGATTACCTACATAAAACTACTTTAAGTTTTGAACTGGTAAAATAAGGTAAAAGGATTTTGCAATGCATATGTAAAAAAACATCGTTCCTAAAAAGGTTATAGGTTGGTAAAAATAGGGTGTCAACATCATTGTTTTTTGAAAATTACCCAAATGCCCTTGCAAATGCAATTGTATAGTCAATTCACCTTTTATCTTGTTCTTTCAGTTAGTTAATTAATATTGTTTTAAATTTCATATTTATTTATTAGGAAAAAAAATGGGGTGCACTACCCTTCTACTGTAGGTTTTCAAGAGGACTCATTTGAAGAAGAAAGAGAGTGAGTCAGATCCAGATGTATGGGTGGAGGAAAGGTCCGAATGAATTTATGTAAGTTATTTATATAACTAGTGAATATTTATGTATGTAATGTATGTATGTAATGTATGAATGTATGTATGTATGTATGTAATGTATGTATGTATGTATGTATGTATGTATGTAATGTGTGTATGCATGTATGTAATGTATGTATGTGCGTACGTATGTGTAGGTACATGTGTGTGCGTGTGTGCGTGTGTGTGTCTATATTGTTTGTATGTATGTAGGCAATTGGCAAAAGGCATATATCCCCCCCCCCCCCTCCTGAAGTTGTATTGAAAAGATATTTACACATTTAAATTATCATGTTAACCTATTACACGCCTTATCTTATTCAAACTGATGTTAATATTTCCTTTGAAGGTGACGTGACAGAGAAAGTGTCTTTATTTTCTTTAAGGTGCATGAGAAGAAGAAAACGTATGTTAAAATGACTAATTTAAACATGTGAAACTATTTTATTGGTCATTATACAATAAGTATTAAAAAATCAATATATTATATCAATCTTCTTTCTTTTTTGGTCCTTTTATTGGTGGCCCCAATTTATTTAAAAGTTGTATACATATATTCTTTTTATTTCTTCTTCTTCAACAATTCATTTTCATTTGTCATTATTGATGATTCCTTCACTTTATCCTTGGAAGCATATGAAATACTCTATCCTTAAGGAGAAACTCTTAAAAGAACAATTGTTTTTCTCAAGTTGTGACATCAAAAGGATCAAACACACATCAAATTAGAACAAAACTTTCAAAAGATATACAGTCATGTGCTCACTTTCATTATTCACCCAAAAGGAAGCAGCAAATAAAACAAAATCTATACTAAAGTTCGTGATTTTTCTACTCGCAATCATTAGAGAAGATCACCGGAAAAAAACATGAGAAAGATAATGACTTCTATTGAAAATTCTATCACATTTATAAATAAAATTCATGATTCTATTGCTTAAAATTATCAAAATCCATAAAAAATGATTTCTATGATCTGAAATTCACATATCTGAAGTTCACCGGCAATAATGGTGTTGTCCCTCCACCTAACGTTGTTGCCAACATCTCTATACTTCATAATCATCTTATTGTCTACTTTTCCTTTTCAAATTTCTCATTTTTCACTAAATGGATTACATAAACATAAAAATGTCTGTGAGAGGAGGAAGAATAGTGAGGTTTCGACTTTTTCATATCTCTAAAATAATATTAAAGAAAAAATGATTTAAAAAAATAAAAATAATATAATTTACGTGTCAAAACGCGTGTATTACACATTTTCATACAGAGCAAGGATTGTCTTCGGAAGGTGGTATTAATATCAATTTAAACAAGATTTGATGTGCAATAGGTAGCCGCAATAATTTGAGTGTGTAAATGACTTTTCGGTACAAGGTTAGGGGGTAATTTATATTTTTTCCCTATGTATATATGTATGCATGTACGTATTGATGTATTTATGTATGTATGTACTGTATATATATATGTATTATTTTTATGGATGGATGGATGTCTATTGTTTGTATGTATGTAATGTTTGTTTGTATTGTGTGTGTGCGTGCGTGTTTGTTTATTTGTGTATGTGTGTATGTATGTATGTAGTACGTGAATGAGAATCTAGATGTTTGGTCCGAATGACGCCTGAAATGTCCACTCAAATTTGGACAAAAAAATTGTTGGGGGACACACAAGGATAGAGTGTATGGTTTAGTCTCTCAGAACATTTTACGCCGACTTCAGTCGGGCTTAGAAGGTATTAGATCATCATGTCAAGCTGACTAACTTGACTGTTTTCAAATCGCTTCTATGTCAAATTAAATAGAAAAATTTACATCAGCACTGAGTCTGAGAAAAGAAGAGTAGTTGAACAAGAAAACACGAGTGTGATTGTTAATCAATTCAAAGAACAAGCGTTGAATCTCGATCGTTGACCTTCTACACCGTATCATGTCGATGACACCGACAACGAGAGTGAGGAGGCTAATGATTTCACAGGTTGCATCATTAGGCATATGATCTTTAGTTTATGCACTTTTAAAATTTGAAACGAATTTGAAAGACTAAAGGTCTTTAAATTGTGATTTAGGTATTTTTGAAAGTTAATTTAAATTTGTTGTTTTATATTTTGTGTAGCATATTTATTATGCATTTTGCATGATTGGGTTGAATTGATTTGAATTGAGTTTACAGGTGGAAAGCAGAAACGGACAGTTTTTGTTGAAAAAAATGTCGAAAAAGCAATCGACATGGTGGTTTTGTCCATCGCTTTTCTGTGTTTTTTAAAATATAACTTTTTAAAAAAAGTGATATCGTCCATCACTTTTGAATTTAAAAAGTTAAACGCAATGAAATAAACGCAACGGACAACATCTCTATGTTCGTCGCTTTTGAAGACATCAATAAAACTATAAATTAAAAATATTGTGTCAGTTTTTATAAATAAAAAAAATAGTATAAAATTCGGACAGCGATAGCATTATCCAAGAACATACTTTTCTAAAAAAAGATGCAATTTGTCGCTTTTGAAAAGCCTTGAATCAATAAGCCACAAAATTGACTGGGACGCTCTTCAGTCGATTTTGACCAAAAAAGTGACACACTCTATCGCTTTCAGCCAATTTTTTGGTAGTGGTTGTTGTTTCTGAACGGTTTCTACTGTTTCTTCTGAGCCAAGGTATAATTGTGATAGTACTTGAGATAAATGGAGCTACAGAAGGAAATCCATAATAATAATATATGATCTTGATTTGACATTTGATGAGTATTATACACATCAAAATTATCAATTGAGAAAATTACTAGACGTGATTATTATTTAGTTATGTACATTAGTCTCTAGTTTTTATCCCTTAACTAATTGAACTTAGAAGAAACTACGATTATTAGGGGGACTGTTATGGCGAGATAGGATACGGAAATGTGTGATGGGATGGTATGGTCATTGGTCGGGATAGCCAAGAGAAAAGTGTGTAATCCTATTCCATCCCACCTATTTTAATGGATGAAATGGGGTGGATCGAAATATGTGACAATATTTACTTTAATTATTTAAATTATAACTTTATATTTAATTTTTCAATGTTATGATCTTTAGTGACATCTTTAACTAAGTAAGAAAAAAGAAAGTATGTTCATATTTTTGAAATTTTAAGTTTTAAATGTCAAATTTAAAATTTGAACCTCAAAATTTAAAATTTTAATGTTTATATTTAAATTTGAAAGTTCAACTTTCAAATTTAGAAATTCAATACTTAAATTTGCAATTAAAATTTTAAAGTAAATTTGATAAAGAAAGTATTAAGTTACTCAAGTTTTGTAGGAGTAATTTTTAAGTTGGTAAGACGATGAATTCGAGTCCCAACGCTCTAAAAGTGTAAGACATTAGGTTAATTTTTGGATGCACCATAATGAAAAATATTTGAGGGTATGACCACATATTCTAATATATTGCACCAAGAGGGTAAGACATTAATTTGAGTTTTGATGCACCGTAATAATAAGATATTCAGCTTAGGTTCCATTGAATTATGGCCTTACACACCTTATATGGATAAAACATTGAGTTTGAGTCTCAATTTACCATATTAATTATATAATAATGATTAAGGTCACGATATTCGTCTAATTGAATTTATTCTAGTCACTAAAGAGAATGTGGTAGCAGTACATTATTAGTTTGAAAAGAGCACAATTTCTCCATTTTATCATATCAGTATGGTAGCAGTGAATAATAAGTTTGAAAGATGACAGGTGACAAACCTTCAGAAAGGTCACAATATTATAGCGTGAATGAAAATAATTATGATATTCATCATTATGATAATTATGAAAGGAAGAACATTATCGGTTCTCAAAACAGTTCTTCAAAATGTGAACATAATTTTTGTCATCAAAATAATATGAAAGTTCATTGAACACGTGATTATCGTGCGACCTAATTTACTTTATAAAAATCCTCCATCAAAAGAAATAAAGATAAAGTGGTGTTACACTTGACCTATTTCAAAGTGATGCTGAGGTGTGTCATCAAAATATGATGAATTTCCAAGACATGGAGTACTTATAATGCTAATCTATGAAACACATACAAATGATACATTCATTTGTTAAAGAGAATGTGACTTGTGATTAGTATCATAAGTCATTCTAAAAGTGAATGAGTCATGATATGATAATATCATTATGAATTCGATATATATCACAACTCACCTCTACATGAGGTTATTGAAAAATAAATATAAATTGGCATGATCTATTTGTCATTCGGTTTCAATGTGATATAAATGTAATTGAGAACTTGTGTGCCTCATATTATGAAGCAATAAAATATTCTTTAAAAATTCTTTTTTTTTTCTCATGATAAAATGATCCTTGTGTCATGGTACTGCCAGTTAAGATTGATATTGTATTTTCTGAGGTTTTGAAACATATAAGAAGGTGAATAGAACCCGTTCACAGTTCATGTCGACCGTTTGCAATGATATGATAGAACATCTATATGATGGTCATGTACTCTTTATTGTCAACTTACAGATTGATTTTTGTAAGATTTTTGCTCAAATTATTAAATTAAGAGCAGAGTTGTTAACTAAGAAATTATGTTGATAAGGTTGGTTTAGCACAAATTGTATGTCTCTAAGTATAGCTAAATTATGGGTATGAGAATAAACTCTCAAACAATACTTGATATGAAAAGAGTTTATTTAATATGTAGAAACACATGCATGCATCAAGCCAATAATGTCTCCCCATCATAATTGATTTAGGATTGGAATCAAATAATTTCCATCTAAAGTTTAATATGTGCTATCTGATTTACTTGTTCCACCACACACAATGATGAATCACCAAATAAGGTTAAAATGAATGTCAGATTTTTTAAAATTAGAGCGAGCGATGATTGACAGGTTAAAATTACGAGATGAAATATCTAGATACTCATTTTTTTTAAAAAAAAAGTAAATTTGTAGTTCAGAAAATAATATATTTACATAATATTTAGTTACAAGATGAATTTGTTAATCTTATGTTATAAATCAGTTGTAAATGCTTAAATGATAAGTCATTGAAGGGCAGAGTCTATAATACATCTGAGGCGTGATAGACCAATCGATTCCATATGAAAAATTACTCGAAGAAAAAGAGGAGAAAATAATCAAGATAGTTATGTCAATGGGCCAAGTGCTTTAAAAAGAGCACAATAAAATAATACTTCATAAAAACTTGACAAAAGTCCATATACTTGAAATGATAAAAAATATGAAGAGATTTTAATAATTTATGTCATATAGAAATCGAGTCAAATGAATGTTGATTGTATCTTTGATATGAAGTAGTGCTCAGTGTTATAGATGTTAATGAGGACGTTGAATTCAAATTTTTCATAAGATATGGATAGTTAAATAATTAGTCAAATAATGAAACATTCAAATGCTATGTCTCACTTTTAAAAAATGAGGTTTTGAAATTAAAGTCTATAGATAAAGATATGATGTCGGGGGGGGGGGGGGGGGGTAGAAGTGAATCATTGTGATAAAATATAAATCTTATGAGTAGGGTGTGTGACACACAATCTAAAGAATTTTTGGAAAATTTTGACATTATAATATGAAGATATACTCTCATGTGGTCGATTCAATCAAGTTTGTCCCAATCTGACAATAGTTGAAATGCTTGAATATGTGTAATGAATTATCGTCGCGTTTAGCTAGACGATGAAAGTTATAGACATATTCTTAAAGGATTATAAGGTTTTAATGTAATTCCATTAAATACCCTAATAATAATGAGATTTCTTAACATAAAAAAAGATCAATTATGATCTCATGAAAATAATTGAAAATATCATATATTAATGCAATTGGTGCGGATACGATAATTGATTATGCAGATGAGTGGTTTTTCTTTTAAAAGGGAAATCATAGTTACCATATGTCACGACCCGACCCACCGGGTCGTGCAGGCACCCACTCTAACACCTATGTAGGTGAACCCTTAAATTTCAGTAGTTAAACTTGGGGAGACTTTAAAGAAAATCGAGATAATTATAAAAATATTTTAATTGATAATAACAATTGGACACACTTTTAGTCTAAAAACTTGTAAAATAATTTAAACACTTCTCCCGGATCAAGCCTAGACAAGTTCAAGAGCTACTAAGAGTACAACTGGACAAAATAATAATGTAGACGACTCGCACAATGCGTGAGAAAGAATGAAAGTTGCTGGAGAATCCTTCGTCTTCACCTAATAAAACGTCACGAATCTTGCATCCAGGCTATGTCAAAAGACATAGAAAAAGTAGTATTAGTACAAACACACATACTAATAGGCATCATCGGTTAACCCAACGTCAACCACATAACATAAGAAACCAATTAATAAGAATATGACCTAGACCCCTCGCTTCTCCACTTTTACTCTCTCGTAAAATGGCTCCAATCACCTTCAAGTCACCCTACTTACAAGTTTCTTGATCATAGCCTAACAATTCAAAACCCAGTAGAAAATCCTTAAGTAAAACCACCATCCCTTCGTACTAGCCAGTCGTGTCATATCTTTACTTCCTCGTCCCCTTACCCAACCAAGATCACATATTACATTACACCAAGCTCCTAGATCTAACCTCAATCTCTTCATAATTCACAACACACGACAAACCCTCACTCTCCATTACTCTCCATTTGAACCTTTTCTTCTTCCTTTCCACTATGACCCACAAGTTTTTCCACACAACTACAATCAACATAAAATGTCACAACATATGTCTGTTAAGTACAACCCATATAATTCTACACCACCATATTATCTTGTACATATAAGTAACATAAATCCTATTGAATATCACATGCTACAACAATTACACATTTATCACAAGTAGTTGGTCCTCTCATGGAACCGAACACAAACTGTTAGTGCACCGTAACATGGTTACCCAATCCTATAATTATGTCAGAACTTGGCAATTTGATTCCATCTTTTATGCCGGGATATGACAATTCAATCCAAGTTAGTTATGCCAAAACGTCTCAATTGAATACCATCTTTTATGTCATAACGTGGCAAACCCATCTAAGTTATTTATGTCAAAATATTACAATATGATCCAAGTTAATCATGTTGGAACGTCGAAATCCGATCCATCACACCACAAGCACAAGCTCAAGTATACTTTCAGGTCATACACCACAAGCACAAGATCAAGTATACTTTCAGGTCATACATTCAAGTGTGATTCATGGCATATAATCATTCATCTATCTCATTTACAAAGTGTGTGATTCAACAACGCAACATTCGCATACAAGCATGTACCATAATGAAGCAATAACAAGACTACATTACATAATCATATAATCATAACCATTACACCCTAAGGGATCTCTCGTCACTCACCTTATGAAAATCCCTAATTTAACCATACTCGGCTCTAAGTCACCGTCTAAGGCTTCTCTCTAAGGTATAAATCATAACCCAACCCGTGCACAAAGGCGTATACATAAATCCTATTGTCGATTTACATATATCATGCAGTAAGCAAGGATTTGTAACTACTAAATTAATAAAATATATCCTACTTGGTCTCCAAGTAGTTGCACCACATTTTTGACTTCAATATGAGTTTCCAAGATTTGTAACGATGACATTATCGAAGAATTCGTAATATTATTGCATTCGCATGCTAGAAATCTCTTCTCCTTCATTCCAAAGCTTAGGGAAGCTTTTCTCACGTTTCAAGGGTATTTTACTATTTATTTGGGTATTTTAGAAAGATGGAGAAAATAAATTTCTCATAATTTCGGTTCTGCCTCAGCTATCCCACTCTGGCACCAGTTTATCATGCTCTAGCGTCGCCGCCTTAGAGGCGACCATCCCGCTCTAGCAGGACAAGGCCTTATTTATTTCCAAATTTTGTTTCTGCTATATAACAACGGTCTTGGATCGTGACATAGATACCAATGTACCCCTCGTTTGTCCCCAAACGACTAGTGCAAGGTTAATCACATGCCTTATTTTGATTTACTCTTATATTAAATAATTGGTCCACAATGAAATCACAACAAGGGGTGAATATTAACTAGTTGGTATGAGTAAACTAATATTTTCATAGACCCAAAGAAAATTTGAGGTAAAATCTTGAAGGAAACCAATTGGTTAAATATAATACAACCAGGTCCGCTGGGGTGGGAGCCCTACCGCTAAGGTCGGCTGTTGTGGTGTTGATCTTCCGCTGAAGCGGGAGATCGGGAACTAGTACATAGGGGTTGGAATCCATTTTTCTCCTCCCCCTACTTCCTAAAACACTCTCAATCCTCTATTACAAACATCAAAATTCAGGTTTATTTTTATTCTTTACGCTCTTCACTTTCGTATTTGGTTAACAATGGTAGCATGTTGTTATTTATTTAATTAGAATTGTTTTTTTGGGTAGTTAGTTTGAAATTGAACTAGAATGTTAGTTTTGTATAATACACATAGCTCACTTCTTCCCTTACGTTCTTAACGTTCCCACAAAGTCCTGGGCGTAAAGATTTCATAAAAATACAATTAAATTGAATCAATCACGGGTGGGGGAAGTTGAAATGTTCTCTTGGCATAAACTCGAATTAGGCACTATTTTAAGGGTCAATTTGCTAAAATGATTGCATATTTAGGTCGTAAATAGTTTATATGCTCTAATATGCTAAAAAAATTTCTAAAACGGGAGTTTTGGGATGAAAAGGCGCCATTATCGCGCCTGGTGTTTGTCCCAGATGAAGTTCATTGTGGCGGCCTTCAAAATCCTGCTAGGGAGGGATTATGGCCGATATAGCGGGGTTTTTCCAAGTAGTTGTATGCCTCATCATACCAATTTTTTATCTTTTATTTCAGTTTCGTGCCAGTAACCTTTGTGTTCTAACATACATTCAACTTATTGCAGGTTATTTACATGGTAGCTCACAACGAAGACAATTCATTATTCATGTTACACCCTCAAAATGAACCAGGTGAAACTAGATCTTATCATGTGTGTAATGAAGTTCTAAAGTCCTAAAAAGGGTTATAATGATGTTTATAGGCAGTGTCTAAAGTTTCGTGAAGTTTGGAGTTCAAACGTACAAGACCGTTCATGACGTTCGAAAGGTTTGCCTTGAAACGTGCTTGTGTGCCTTAGTGTGTTTCTCCAAGTTTTATGTGTTCGCTTGGTTAAAATTAATGTGAGGGGTCCTTAACATGTGTACGAGTATACTTGGAGTGGAAACATCTGGGAAAAACTCCCGAAGGACCAACCAAAGGGTCCTTGAGGAGGACCCTATGTGTGAGCCAACACTGTCCAAAACAGTCCCACCTACGGAGGGAAATCGACACCCTGTAGGCCAGTCGACCCCCGTATATGAAGGGAGTTGGTAAATACTTGTTGTAGGGAGCTTAAGCTCCCATTGTCAAGGCTATGTCTCAATCGACGATTGTCAGTGTGGCCCGTCAATTGGACGACGCTCGTAGGTGAGTGGCCGTCGTTTGATACCTGTAGTTTTTTACAGGGTCTCGGCTAACTTGAGGGTATTTTGTGTTTTCACCTAGCCTTCCTAAAATTATTTGACGGTTTCTTAAGGGGTTTTTAGGTATTTTTAATAGTTTTAGAAGTCTAGAACCCCTATTTAAGTTATTTTTCAAAATCAAAACCCCTAAAGAACCCTCTAGAACACCATTGAAGCTTGAAGGGAGATTGGAACTTAGAGGTGTATTTCTCCATCAATTCTTCGAAATATTCATGGTCTAGCATCGATTAATGTATGGTTCCATGCTTGAATCTCTTTTCTTTAAGTAACCAATCTTCAAAGTAATTTTTCAAGACTTTCTCAAAAGATGAACTTCTAAAATAAAATCTAGTCAAGGGTAATATGTTATGATTGAATTGATGTTAAGTTGATGTTTCTAAGTTAAAACTCTATGAACCCATGCAAATCATGATCTCCTTATTTTGACTATATTATGGGTGATTTGATCATTTTTTATACTATTGATTTCTCATATAGTTTACTTTGGGCTATTGAATTATGAAAGAATTATGTTAGAATCATATGTAGGTTGTCCTAAATTGATGAACTCATATTTTATTATCATGGATTTGTTGTATGTTGAGATTATTGGATTGAATTGGTAATCATGGCTATTGGTAAGATCCTTTGAATATTGAGTTGGTCACATTGGCTAGGGATTGAAGTTGTGAGATTGGATTGGTGGTATGTTGCCCTAACTCTCTCTATATTATGTAGTGTAAGTCTTGTATTATAATGATTATTGGTTTGGTCCACTTATGGTGGCGGTGCTTATGTGTTATACTTGTGAAAGATGTGGCATCATCTACATTACTTTATGAATGGTGAATAATGTGGCCTCATCGGCATTACTTTATGAATTATGACTTTATCATGTTATAACTTGAATATGTGAGTATTGTGAAGATCTTGATGACTTATGTGTATATGTGAAATCAAAGCATGATTTTTTCTAGTTGATGATATGTGTCTCTAGTAGGCTATAGTGAAGTCTTGTGTATATTTGTTGAAGTATGATGCTTTTTGATGGATTATATGATACTTGTGATGATTTTATATGGATGATTTTATAGAAGTGTGTAGGATGACTTGCAAATATATTAATTTGTCTTTATGTGCTTCTTGAATGATATGCTATATGAGATAATGGAAAGTATATGTTCTTGTTTTATTAAACTTGTGTTCTTACTTAATACATGAAGAATATGAATATGAATCCTTGACTTAGTAGGCTAAAGAACATTGGTCATGAATGTATATGTATGAGTGGGATATGATCTTGAATATAGTAAAGAAATTCATTTTGTGGAACCTTTTAGAAAGAAGGTTACGATATCCTTGAATCTGAAAATCGTAGTGGTTTTCTTCTCATGTGAATGATGGACTTAGGGTTGGTTGGAGGAAACGGCATGAAATCATCCTTAGTAAAGTCATTGAGTTATCCTCTTAAGCATTTAAAGGCAACCTTACGGGACCTCCTTGGTAAGGTGTATTATGATTTGGTTATGAACTAGATGTGGAACCTATTTATATGCTCCTTTACTGAACTAATATATGAGAACAAAGGCTAGCACCGAGTGAGTATGCTTGTGTAGTAGCTCTAGTTAAGTAGGAGGCTATATTATAAAGAAACCCTCGATATTCCTTGACCATGTGCCTATATGGGATGTATTTTTATTCTACCATTAGCAAATAGAACACCCTTATAGGAGTAGGTTATGACTGGATTTCATGCATATATAGTATGGTATATGTCGTTTATTGCCTATTCTCATAATATGGGATACATGCTAGTGTTGGATAAGTTCTATGAAGTTTAGGTAGTGGAATGGGACGCTATCTAGACATTGCACGATTAGGCTCTAAAGATGTTAGTGTGTGAGTCCCTAGGTCTTCCATTATGTGAATGTCCTTAGGTGTTGAATGTATCCTAAATGACTTAAATAAAAGTATGTTAATGAAAAGGTATCTATCTAGGGTAGCTTTGAGGATTGTCTAGGTAGGCTTGGAGAGGGCGTATGGGTGTTCTCTTCATCTCTTACTTAGGTGAGTCATAGAGAAACTCTAGGTAGGGAGTTTGATTAATGAAATGGGAATAATCTTAACTTAGGTAGTCTAAAGGATTTCTTTGGTGTGTGTAAAGGGATTGTATGGGCGGTCGCTTCATAACTCACTCAAGTGAGCCTTAGAATCACCTTTGGTTGGAGGGTCACATGTATATGTGCTTTGATTTATTCTTGATGCTATATTATGTGGTTTGTGTGTGTACAAGACCTCAGAGAGGTCAAGTACGTCGTATTACAATCTTAGAATGCCCTAACATTTAAGGTGTACTCTCCGGTCATAACAATTCATCTGGTTCCCCCATGTTGCGAGTCGGGAAAGGCATCATGACAATTGTAACACCAGATTTTACTGAGAAAGGGGGTTTGTGATATACAAGCTAGAGAAAAGGGTACATACATTTTATGCTCGCCTGATGGAGTTCGGGTGGATTCCACTGACTGAGGCTTCCCCGGATGCATGTTTCACTTGGGCGATGGAGTTTTATGCCATCCTGCGTACAGTGTGATGGGATGACCCCCACCGAATCATCTGTATCAGGGGAGTAGACATTCTTTGAACTCCACTACTATCAATGAGGTAATAGAGGTGTCAGAGGTCCCAAACCATGCCTTCGAGTAACGCCTAAGGGAGATGGACCTGGAGTGGCTGAGGGATTCACTAATTGAGCCTACGCATTGGGATCAAGTTTATTGGGCTACTTTAGAGGGCATCACTAGCAGAAAATGGTCACATGATGTTAAGAGGTGCCTACACTTAGTGACTAGGAGGATCCGTTGCACGTTTGTGATGGTGTTTGCTATACAGGGTATCCAGCTGAACGTGGGGGCGCAGATCATTTCCGAGTGGAAGATGTTCTACCTAGGCAACAAGAAGGTGTTCTTTCTTCCCGACCTTATCACTGCCCTATGCAAACAGGCAGGAATGCCTTTGTTCAATGTTGACAAGGTAATGTATTGCCTATGGATCCCCCTTTCACCCTCTTTTGGTTAGGTCTTGGCTCTACTTCTAGGAGAAGTGGTGGCGCTAACAGTAGTAGGGCGGCCGCGGGCTCAGACGGAAAGGACCCTCTCTCAATGCACGTGTCCAGGTGGATTTGGAGACGTTTTGAAAAAATATAGGGAGTCTATGCCGACTTCACTCTGATCCCACCCAGCACCGCCCTATCGGTCGAGATACTTTGTCGGCAGTTGCCCATAAGTGAGGGACCGCATTGTGATTCGGCTTTGGAAAGCGGTGAAGACTATATTCATGCGTGTGCGAGAAAGAGTTTCCTATAGCAGAGCCAGGCGACTACTTTCCCTTTCGGGAGCTAAGGGAGGCCACGACCATCCTGGTTCCCCCGAAGGAGCTAGATTTTAATACAGACACTTCCCAGTCGCAGGGTTCTTGAGTTGGTTGTCATTTTGCCCCTTTTTCTTTTATTTATAAATTTTAAGACAATCTTATTTTTATCTTTTGATTTTCCTATGTTTTGTAAGCACGTGGATGACTTTTTTTTGTTGTCTGATACATCCTATATTTTAATTTTAACGGTGTTTATAATCATTTACCTTGTTTTTTAACACTGATAGAATTGTACGGGTGAATCCGGATATCATTCGGGGTCTGAAAATTGTGCTTAGGAAAACAGGGTAAACAAGCTAGCTGAGGTTCTGCCTCTCCTAATTCCGCTCTGAGCTGCTGAACACTGATAGACTAGTAGTAGTGAATCCGGATACCATTCGGGTTCTGAAAATTGTGCTTAGAAAAAACAGGGAGACATGATAAGGTTCTGCCTTGCCTAATCCCGCTTTGGTGGCCCACCTCGGCGGGAATAATACCTCCTAGTAGCTAAAGCTGAGACACAACCTCTGCTATATTTTTTTGAGTTATTTGTTAATCTAAAAATTTCCCAAAGGTTCCCCTTAACCCAACAATCTAGGGTACGTACCAAATCGATATTAACGACTCAAACTCGACTAGCTCTCGGTAATTTAATGTCACACACACTTATCCCTAGGATACACCCAGACATTTACGACTCGCATAACTCCAATCAATTAGGATAACACTTTGCACATATTTAAAATTCAGACAAATATTTATAACACACAACACCACATCATCACATTCAAGCAATTCAACTTCACTATCACAGTTAATTCCATCAACAAGAAGCACACATTTACAGTTCCAAAAAATACAATGCAGAGACATCCATTTTATTAGTTAGTTCGTTTCATGGATGACTATTGCTGGTTATCCATGCCTCTTTAGCCCCTAAGGCTAGATACCTATTGAAAATTTCTAGTTTCAATCTACCTTTCTCATGTTCCATCCGTCTTAACTACGTCTTTTTGTTCACTTTGTTGAGATACCAATTGGAATCAGGAGATACTAATTGGACTCAACTCATACCACTATACCCCAAAAGTTTGTTTACACAAGGAAATCAACATAAAATGTCACAACATATGTCTTCTAAGTACAACCCATATAATTCTACATCACCATAGCATCCTGCACGTATAAGGAACATAAACCCTATTGAATATTACATGCTTCAACAATTAACATTCATCACAAGTAGTTGATCTTCTTATGGAACCCAAACTTAAACTGTTAGTGCTATGGAACGTGGTACCTCTCATAGTTATGTCAGAACGTGACAATCCAATTCTATCTTTTATGCTAGAACGTGGAAATCCGACGCAATTTAGTTATGCCTGTACGTGGCAATCTGATTCCATCTTTTATACAGGAACGTGTCAATCTGATACAAGTTAGTTATGTCGGAATGTGGAAATCCAATTCAAGTTAGTTATGTCAGAACATGTTATGATTCCATCTTTTATGCTGAAACGTTTCAACTCGATCCAAGTTAGTTATGTCGGAACGTTACAACCAGAACCAAGTTAGTTATGTCGGAACGTGACAATATGATCCATCACACCACAATAATAAGCACAAGTATACTTTCAAGCCATATATTCAGGAATGATTCATGACATATAATCATTCACCTATATTATTTATAGCACGTGTGATTCAACAACGAAAGATCCGCATACAAGATTCAACAACGCAAGATCGCATACTTTCAAGATCCGCATACATCCTTCATTCCTAAGCTTAGAGAACTTTTTTAGAGGTTTCTAGGGTATTTTACGACTTATTTGGATATTTTAGGAAGATGGAGAAAATAAATTTCTCGTAATTTACATTCTGCATCCCATATCACGCTCTGGCACCAGCTTATCCTACTCTGGCACCGCCACCCTAGCGTCCACCATCCCGCTTGTGGGACAAGGACAAATTTTTCTAGGATTTTGTTTCTCCTAAATAACAGCGGTTTTGGATCGTCGCACCATGTTACAAAGATAATGATGCATGTATAACTCGATTGAAGGGAGTATATATCAAGGGAGACTGAGCATCGTAAATTTCACCAACTTCACACATAATTTTAGCAGAATGGTGAGATATAATTTCAAATGATTTATTAAAGTGTTAATCAATCTTATTCACTAAGACGTCGTCCATATCAACATTTGAGAAGTTACGATATATGATTGAAATAAATAATCTGTAATCAAGTAAAGTTTTTATTAAAGGGAATAAAATGTGTGTTGTATCTTTTCTTTAACCATGATTTTGTCTAAACAGAGGTTTTGCCTCACAGAAAGAGTGGGAAATTGGGATAAAAAAAGGCAGAATTTACGCTCTTTCAAGTTCAAGAAAGAGATTAAAGTCCTTTATGGCCCTTTCAACCCGCATCCAAGGGTGCCAGCTTTCGTAAAATTCTTTTATGATAGCCTTTCTTTTATGCGGGATTGCCTGTTGATGCAAGGAATAAGGGCTACTATATTTTAGGATAGTAGCTTCGGTCGATAGGGTAAGCGCTCATTAACCCATGTTCCGATCTTTCCATTTTTTTGACCCATTTCTTGGGTAAAGTCTCCCAACTATATTTGAAAATGAATTGGTTATCCATAAAGAGAAAGAAAGTTTTCTTCTAGTTCCGCTTCTTGCTCTTCTAATTCAGAAAGACTTGTCGGAAATCGATCCCACTCCGGGGTACCATAGCATGTCGGGAATAAGGGGGTACATACTGGACGTAACCACTCCCTTGGTTGGGGGCTGTGCCGCCCTGCCTTTCGATCGATACACAGTTGAGGAGGCCGATCACGAACGAAGATTTTCGTGATAAGATTCTGAATGAGGCAATACTCAAGACATATTATAAGTATGTATATTCTTTTTATTTTTTACTAGACTTTTTTTCATTAAACTTTTTCTAGTAAAATTTTAACGAACTATTTGCATTCGCATGATAACCTTTAAAATGATTCTCCATTGAAATGATTCTTAACTTATAAACAAGGATTGCTCATTCATTATGATAAGAGACACTTAAAAATATTACAAATTTAGTTTAAAATATTACAAATTCATTAAATTAATGAATTGTCTATTTTCTCAATAGATTCTAGGGATCATTTTATTTCTTAGATTTTGTGAACTATTTTGAGTAAGTGTGTATATTTATTAGTGTGACATCTTATATGGTCAAGTTTAGATTGATTTCTCTCTAAAAATAATTATTTATTCATCGTTATAAAAAAACACTTGGAAACATTTGAATAAAAGAATCTCTCCGTTCTACTCCTCATATATTACTTCTTATATATGTATATTATTATATTTTAAGAGATAAAATACATTATAAAGATACTCTTTACTATTTTCATTTGATTCTATCTTAACTTGGGTACAATATTTTCCAACACTTCTCATTTTTGTTTTCTTCACAAGAAATATGCATCACAATAGAATTTCTTTCATAAATAAATATTAAAATATGATATAAAATAATTTTCCCAAAGAAATGTGACAGTTGGTGATGGACTAGGAGAATGAGCCATATGTGTGGAGTGTGTAAGGATCGTAGACTTGATTATAAAACGATTTGGTCACATGTTATTTAGATGTCCTAGTGCTCAATTAGTTTGAAAAATTCTCTCCATTAATTGACCTAATTTATAAAATACGATGAATTCTATTGAATGGTGAAATCATCTTTTTTACTAATGCTAAAAAAATATCCTGAGTTTATTGAACTTATAAAATTAAATAATTCTATTATGTGCCAAATTTGGAAGGCTAGAAATTCAAAAAGTTTCAATGAAGAAATTTCTGATCCAAATAATATTGTTAACAAAGCTTTTTTTAATTTTCATGAACATGAAAGTAATTTGATTCCTTCATTTTCCTCTAGATATATCAGCTTGTAATGATGATAAAAATATAACTATGGTATAAAATGATATTGTTGTATCTGCAGATGTTAGTGTGCATAAGGAAAAGACGACGACAAGCATCGATGTGGTGGCATTGGATAGCAATAGTAATCTGGCACTGGAAAATGCTAGAGATAAACGGCTGGACAAACGTGAAAATCTTATTAAATGTGAAAAATATAGTGGATATGAAACTACAAAGAAGCACTGGAAAATGCTAGAGATAAGGGCTGAACAAAGGTGAAAATCTTATTAGATGCAAAAAATATTGAGGATTTGAAACTATAAAAAACTATAGTCTCATGAGAGATACAAACTATTTGTAAAGACATTTGAAACCTTATAAAGTGTTTTGCAACGATCAATGTAAAGCATATTCAAAGGTCTTATAACTTAGTAGCACATAATTTAGCAAAAATTTATATTTCATTAGTACGCAAAGTTGTTTAGCCTTCTAATTTTCCTAGATGGGTTGTAAGTGATATCACTTTTAACTCTTTTGAATCTTTTTATGCATTAATATAACTGGCGTACTAGTCATAATAATAAAAAAAGAGATTTATGTCAAAACATAATGCCTAGTCAATTTATATCCATTAAAATACAAATTTAATATTTTAATGTTAAAACACATAACCTCTCAAAATATTATCCATTAGAGCGGTAATTGTATCATGCATATTATATTATATATTTTTAATATACCAAAGCAAGAATTAAAAAAAAACCATCGACCTAATCAAACATATATATTATTAGACAATGTAAAAGAAACATATTAGTAAAATCAACTTGATTTGTGAAGTTGTTTTTTGGTGTTTTCTGCTTCATCAGTAGCCTCAACCTCCATTTTTGCTTTCACCATATCAGCCTCTGTCAATTCCTCCTCACTTTTTGCTCTCATCTTCTTCCCCTATCCAAAACAATAAGTACACATACTTTAATTTTAGTAGTGTGACACATTCTCAATACATCTTCGGCTATCTATTAAACACTTCAACTTATCAAATGAGATCAAAAACTTATATATGTTATATAGAAATATAATATAAATAAATTGAGATATCTAGATATACACTGTCAAAATTAAGTATTTATGCATTCGGTTGGTTCAATTTTTTTTAAATCTTTCAAGAAATTAAAAAGAAAAGAGTTAATTGTAAGAAATAGAAATTACCTGACCAACAAAGAATGCTTTGATATAACTAAACCATTCTTGACAAGAGGTCTTGAAATATATGTATCCTTTGGTTAAACTAGCCATTATACTTCCTTTTCTTAGTCAAGTCCACTCATATGACATGCATATAGATAGCCTCTTTTTTTTTTTATCTTTTTTTTTTCATTTAGCATATTTATGTATCCTGTCAAAAAATGAAAACAGGTGGCATGCTCCGTAAGCTTCTAAAAGTTGTCACGTTACACCATTACGCAAAGTCTGCCAAGTGTTCGTGCATAGTACGCCCTTTAATTTAATTATTTTTTAAAATAAATTAAAGTATATTAATTTGTTATTTTAAATAAAAAAATTTACATTCAAAAATTTATGAAAAGTATTATAAATTACAATTTTCTACATGTCAATATAATAAGAAAATATATAATTTAAATTGTTACTTAAAATTTTTATAATTTGTCTCTAAAATAAAAATTACGATAAATAATTATGAATGAATAAAATAATACGTTTGTCAAAGCGGTATATTCGTTTTAATTGTGTACGTACAAAAAAAATATTTGTACTCGCTTTATTTGATTCGTTTATTTAGTATTAATTGGGGGGGAAATAAGTAAGAATTTTAAATTTAAAGTAAAAGAAGGATAAAATATTTTTTTAATATTATGGACTAAAAAGGAGTTTTCATTATTTAATTTGAACCAATTTTTTTAAAAATTAAAATCAAATTTAGTTGATTCTTTAAATTCATTTTTTCATTGATAGTTCTAGCGAGTGAAGATTTGGGTTGAACTTTGCTAAATATATAATTACCTTGGTTGTTTTTAGAAATCCTTTTACTATGAATTCAGATTTAATCAAACTTCCTTATAAATACTGAATACGGGAAACAACAAAAGATAAAAAGCTTTAGCAGGTTAGGGTGAGGAGTTCACCCCTTTCATGCCGCACTGATCGATCAAAATATTGAAACAAAATGAGCCCTTTGTTCTCAATAGAAGAATAAGTCGATGCTGAATTACTATTTCTATCTTTAAATTATTGACAATCTTAAAATAAATCTCTATATGACTAACTAAATTTGAATACATCAAATTTGAGGATGCTTTCAATACTTCTATCGACTTTATATTAAGAATTTTCTGCTTCTAATCGAGTTTAAAACCACTTACTACATTATGTTAACAGATTATGTATCTAAATTTGATTAATCAAGTAAAGAAGCATCTTTAAGGTTGATGACAAAATTAATAAATTATGTCAAGTTCAGAGATGCTCTCAATGTAACAACTAAAATGATAGGCAGAATTTGCAAAATTTTGAAAAGTATTTTAACCACGATAACAACCATCCATTAAAGAAGCTGCAGCTAGTTATAAAGTTATAAAATAATATCACACGTGACTAAAGACCATATAAATCATGTAACCCTTTGATCTACAAAAACCAACGGAACAATAAGGAAAATACTTCGAGTTTCTGGGACAACACGACCTGTTTAAATGTGATCTAACATGCCCGTGGTGCCATGTTAGTCCCTAAGGCGCATCAGGCCTTGCCTTTTCCCGCTTGGAGAGACTGAATCTTTTGTTGCAGCTTCATAATCTGAAAAATAACAAGTATATCAACAATGAAATGAATCAGGTTAACACATCCACATCATAGAAATATTACTAGTCGACTGCACCACACAAGGCAATAAATGATTCTAGCACGAAGAAAAGATAAAACAACAAACTGATTTTTCCAACTATTGTATCAATCTGTCAGCACCTTGAGGGACTAGAGTTGGTATCTTAGTAACATAGCGACTCATTAAACGACTTGATATAAGTTGGAAAACAGTTATACAGTTCAGCTAACTAAGGGACTAGAGTTGGTATCTTAGTAACAAGGCGACTCATTCGATGATCAGGAAAATAACAAGAGGCCAAGAACTGAAAAAAATTGATAGCAAGTAAATGGATCTCATTGGTGAGTCCAGACAAGTATTAACAGATCTTTAATTGCTGCATACCAACACTTAATAGAAACAAAAGGGGGGAAGGAAAACATGGTGGAATGCATTAAATGGCCTCTTGAAAGAAAAACTAAAAAAAAAAGCCAAATAGACTGAAACCACCTGAATCTGTCCTAACATACAGTGTCAACCACCTATCATTCCCTGTGGGAAATGCAGAAAGGCCGAAAGGAGAATGATAGAAGAGTTTGACAAATTTGGTGAACTAAAAATCTAAAAAATGTTACTTGAATATATGCTCTCCAAGGAAGAAAAAAAAAAAAGAAGCTGTACCCAATGATGTCAGTTCTAATCACTTTTTCTTCATTTTCCTGCTAAAACTGAGGTATTTTAAGAAATCACCATCTTTATTAGAGCCTGTTTGGAATGGCCTATTTTAAGTGTTTTTTTAGCCAAAAAAGCTTTTAACTACTTTTCAAATGTTTAGATAAAAAAAAAATGCTTATAAGCACTTGTTTTTAAGCAAAAAAGACAAAAACAAGCCAAAAATCACAAGTTACAAGTCCTAACTTATGGGTTTTGGCTTATAAGTCAAAAGCAATAAACCCTAGTTACCCACGTTAAGATCTAACTGCCAACCAAACAGGATGACGAGCATTATAAACCTAATTTATACTAGAACTAGAGAGCTGCTAGGCCAATTCTAACTGCAAGCCTCAAGCAGCACCCCTTCCCCTAGGGCTGTTCATGGTTATGTTTAAAAAACTAAATTGAACCGTAATCCGAACCAAACCAATTAAAAGACCAATATTTGGTTTGGTCTGGTCTGGTTTTTAATTTTGAAAACCGATACTAGTTGCTTTGGTTTTGGTTTTACCAAAAACAAACCTCAAAATAACCAAGCCGAACCGAAAAATTAGATATATAAATTTTATAATATGAATATATTACTCATATATAAAATATAAATAGTTAAATTTTAATTAACTCAAGCCTCTAAGTTTACCATTTCATGCCCAATTAGCCCAACTATTACAACCCTAAACTCAAGTTCATCAAAATTCATTACTTTAGTCCTTACCTACCCGACCTCACATTAGATAGTCACACTTTAGTAACTCTAGTATTGCTCTTAATTGACTAAATTTTTTCGCGCACTAATAACTCTAGTATTGCTTAATTGAACCCACAACAGCTTTCATGTGGATTGTTCATGTACTAGGTGTCTGTGTCTATCGAGATATGTACGTCCTCAAAAAATTAATTACTTTCAAATCAAAAAAGTTGAAACAAACTGTAATTACTTTTTCATTTGGTTTGGTTTTAGAAATTTAAAAACCAACTACATTGGTTTGATTTTGGTTTTAACCAATAACTGATCCAAACCAAACCATGAACACTTACCTAGGGCTACGTATAGATTGATTTGGTTTGGTTTTGATGATTATCGGTTTGACTTTAAGGTTATCGGTTTGTAGAGATGTTAAATCGTTCTAGAACCATTACGATGTTGGCTTATCGGTTATTATTTTATCGGTAACTGATCGTTGTCGATTAGGTTAGTGATTTAACCGTTAAGACAGGACATCCAAAAAATCATTGAAATCACTTAAAATAAGGTGACAAACCAAATAAACCGTGCACATGATTTCACAAATTGCATCTTGCTCAAAAATAAACATTTTTACATTGTAGAATAACCAAAAGTTTGAGATATTCAGAAATAAAAGTAGGACAGTAAACTGTAAGTCAAGTACTTTATATGCAAAATGATATAAATACAATTATTTATTTTACTATCGTGTTATTGGTTAACCCAAGAAAAAACCAATAACCAATTAGGGCTGAAAACCCGCTAACAAAAAAAATAAAATAATTATCAAAAATGCTAAAGGAATAACCCATTATTGATAAATCAATAAATGGCACCTATGTACTTGCATGTATCAATCATCTTAGCTTCCGACACTTTGTTACACAAACATAAACTTCTTCCCTTTTAGATTGAGTGTATTTCCAATTCCATTGCAATAACATTGCTTTTATAAATGAAATGATTTAAGACTGATCAAATGCAATTCAATTCAACTAGTCACACCTCTATAGTCCCTGTTCGTATTAATGATTAGTATTATACACACTTACAAACAATATTTAATATGATCAAACAATACATAATATGAACAATCCTTAGACAATATATGTTGCACATGATAGTTGGTAGTTACTAGTAGAATGTGGACAATAGCAAAAAAAAATCATTTTTTGAGGAAGGTAATGTGTATTACTTAGCATTAAGGATATGCTAGAGACCTCCGAAAATTGGACAATTATGTTTTATCATTTAGGTTTACCAACTTTTTGCATGATGACCCTTGTATTCATGTTCGTTGTGGTTATAAATCAGGCCCGTGACATCCTAAGTTGCTTAGAGTCGGGTGCAAGTGTTCGATACGGGAGCGGATCTAGAGGTTGGATCCACTATGACCTAATTTTTAAGATTTGGGGACATGGATCCATGTGTGGATTGTGGATACAGGTGCAGGGATTCGACTAATAATATAGTTATAAAACCTAACTTATGAGATATTAGGTGGATAACTCGAGGAGAATCTTGGAAGGAGACAAAAGGAAAAAAAGAGTAGCAATAGAAATTTATATATTCGAGGTATTCCATTTTCTTCAATTCCACCTAAGGTTTTGTTCTGGTTACAAAAATCATTGAATCTGTCCAAAATTTCTCCCTTGAAATTGGTCAAAGTATCCAAAACCGGTTGACCAGATCAGGTACGGATCTCACACCCACAACCACGTCATGTCAACACGGATACGGCACCAAAAGTGAAGAGTCCGCGCAATGTAGGTGACACCTACTGTTTTCTTACGTATTTGTTATTAAGCAAGGGTAGCGAGCACCTTGATTATCTTGTTTCCAGACAAATAGTCAACAACTCTGCCACAGATCTCAGCAGATGAGAAAAACTCATATAGTATTTTGTACTTCTGCTACAATTTGAACCTGGACGTGTTCTTCACCTATTTAATCGAATTTTACGCCACACTTGGGTATGATTCTGTTGATTATGATAGTTAGGTGTCATTCTACTGTTGCAACCCCTAAGCATATAATCTTTTACTAATAAAATAGAGAAAACAAGACTAAAAAACATTCAACCATTGGTGACCTCATACTAGTATATTGCTACTCCTTAAGAAAAGAAGTACAATTTCCAACACCAGCCCCATACCCTCCTCCTTGACGCGATCCAATAGTATGTTGAAAACCTGAAAACTGTAGTACTCATGAACTGTCATGATTAGTTTAGGCGCTAAATGGACTAATTGATCACTATTAACACTCACAAGTTTGTGGTCGTACTAGTGTATTACTACTCCCTATTAAAATACGTCCAAATTTCACCACCATCCCATACTCTCCTCGATGCAGTCCAATAGTATGTTGAATATCTGCAGACTAAAGTACTCATGACTGTCATGATTCGGTAAGGCGCCAAAAAGACATATTAATAACAATTAACATTAACGAGTACAGAACAACTAATGAACAACAGAAATTGGTTTGAGCTTGGGACTTCCATGTTGGAGGTCTCAAGTTCGAAACCCCTTGCCAGAGAAAGCAACGGGTTTGTCTTCTGGGTCGAGCTCGTCGCACTAGGCTTGCCTAGTGTGGGTTACCTCTCCTATGTGGTTTGCGAGCTATTGCATAGGAATGGGGGGTTTACCCTGTGTGCACCCAAAGGGTAGTGGCTGCGGATTTCCCTTATCATAAAAAAAATATTTCAGACACTATACAAGAAATGACCAGTACTATTTGCTTAGTTTAATTGGACACTGAAGCAGAAAGTAAAGAAAGAATCTTTTATCAGTTCTCAAAGACAGCATGAGGTTTTCAGGACGGAGCTACAAGTGTATTTATGGGTTCGGCAAACTCAATCACGTTGGCTATGGAAATTTTGATAATGATGAAATAATAGAGGCCAAGGACTGAAAAAACATTGATATCAAGTAAATGGAGTTCATTGGTGGGCCAGACATATATTAACAGGTCTTAAATTGCTACATACCAACAGTTAAATAAACAAAGGTGAAGGAAGATAGTCAAGATACGGTGGAAAGATTCAATGGCTGCTTGCAAGAAAAACTAAAAAGAAAGCCAAATAGACTGAAACCACCTGAATATGTCCTAACATACAGTTTCAACCATCTATTTTTCCCCGTTGATTTTGGAGAAAGGAGAATGATAGAAGAGCTTGATAAGTTGAATGAACTGAAAATCTAAAAAAAAAACGTTATTTGAATATATGCTCTCCAAGGAAAAAAATACCTGTACACAAATGTCATTTCAAATCACGTTTCTTCATTTTCCTGCTAAATCTAAGGTACTTATAGAGAACATTGCTTTGACTAGTTACTCACATAAAGGTCCAACTGCCAACAACCTAACAGATGTGCTCATACAACGAATAACATCTATCACGATAAATTTCATCATCACCACAGTTTCATTATATTTGTTGAAACGTCAAATTAGTAGTCATATTAAAGGATATTACTCTGGGATCAATGTGAAATATAAGAAAATACACAAGTTGAGAAGTAAACCAACCGTTTCCTTTTTGCTGTTCTGCTTGTCTTCCAAGTCTTGAACAGTACTATCTAATCGCTTTCTGTTGAATGACAAGAGAGCATATGTTAAATGATAAAAGAACGGTAACACGAACTACTGAAGCACAAAAGAAAAATCAGATGTTTTATAAATTACCGACTACCAACTTCTGCTTAAATCTAAATTAAATTTACTAAATACACATAGCAAATTACTGATAACATTGTACAGTTTTGAAGACAAATACAATTATGTGCATAAAGTCAAGATGAATTGTACTCTTTTGGTTTACTTTTGGTGTAAAGAAGCTATGCTGAGGAGCCTGAAACACTAGTTGATATGAAGGATCCAAGTGAAGCAGTAGCCCTATGTTTGGTTGGAATTTGTAATTACTGATAGCACTTTTATGGTGCAACTATAAATTTATATACATGTTACCAGTTACAATTATGTACACTAGCAAATTCACAATCTACATAGTCAGTCCTGGAAAACCAAACAAAAAACAGCGATGTTCAGCTCATGCCTTTTATCAGAAAAGTGAGTTTACAAGTCAGTTTATTCTCTGCTTTCTGAAATATGTCCACTAAACTTTCGTGTGTGCCCTGGTACAAGTCTTGGACACAATTGCTTGTGAAAGTGGGGTTTGTCAAAGAACTAAAATCTAGGACATGGACACATAAAATAGATTTATGCTGTATAGCCATTAACGTCTTTCCTTAAGCAAGAAATGTATTGATTTTCCACCTTTATAAAGGGAAGTCCTATTTTTGAAGTCAAACATTAGGCAAAGTGAGGATTATAGCAATCATCATAAGGCCTACGTAGGAGAATATCAGTTGATTTGTTTCCCTAAACATGATAATGAATCGGAGGATACTGCATACATGATAAAAGCAAATAGTTTTTTTTCTTTTGCTTATGATAAAAGAAAATAGTAAACAAGTAATTGCTCAAGAAAAGTGCCCAAATTTTGTTTCACTCTTCTTTCTGTGGGGCACCCATTACTATACAAGTAACACCAAAAGAGCTAATCTACAAGCTTCAAAAACCACCAGCAAAGCATGGACGAGAAATTCTTAGACTGATTTGGTATAAGATCAAAAAAGACGTGAATATGTGTCACGTGTCTCCTTATCTGGAGATGCAACAAATAAGACACCAGATTTCCATCTTTTTCTTTGCTAATTAATTAGGTGTTCAGAAAATTGATTTTCTAAAGTAATAAGAGATTCTAAGTTGTGATAAATGGAACTTTCAACAAAGAAAATATCTAGTGAAATTCTAGCAGGAACAAAGAGCTGCTGGCTACTGGGACTGTATAGTGAACAAAATAAGTACATAAGTAGAATCTACATCAAACATGATTTTCTATAAAAGGCATACAGTCATCTATACAGATAAAATCTCAAGGGTTCACCAAAAAGATTTCAAATACAAGAGGTTCCTCGAATGTACAAATATTCCCTATTATTCAATTCATCAGCACCTCTAACATATGGAATTTGAATTTGGTCCTTATAGCACATCAGTTTTATTCCATATATGTTACAATTTACTATTTCTGACACTTCGAGTATTGAATTATTTCATAGTAGTGAATGTTCCTTTTTTTGTATGCCTTGTTGTACTTTCTTTAGCATTTTTTCTTGGGCTTCTCAACTCCCATTGTTTTTTTATGACAAGGGAAACCCACCGCCGCTACCCTTTGGGTTCGCACAGGGTAAAAACCCTGCTCCTATGCAATATCTAGCAAACCACATAGGAGAGGTAACCTGCACTAGGCAAGCCCCGGTGTGACGAGCTCGACCCAAAAGGCAAACCCCTTGATTTCGCTGGGAATGGGTTACGAACTTGAGACCTCCGACATGGAAGTCCCAAGCCCAAACCACTGGGCCACCCCAAAGGGTTCCACTCCCGGTGTTTCTTTTTTTTCAAACTGCTTTGCAATGATTTTACTTGAGCCAATGGTCTATCGGGAATAATCTCTCTCCCTTGTAAAGGTAAGGTATATGCGTGAACTACCCTCCCCATACCCCACTTGTGGAATTGCACGGTGTATGTTGTTGAAACGTGGGCTACTTTCATTCTATTTTTTGAAAAAAATTGTTCTTCTACTTCTTCTACTTCCAAAATTAAAAGATCTGATATGATATGCAAACTAGAGCAAGTACCAGTAATGTGTCACATCAGCTTAACAAATTCCGTTGTTGCTATTTCCTTACTGGACCTTTGTCCAGCAGCAGGCTCCAACAATATAACAGAACATAAAACCAACATTGACGACTATTAACTAAAGCACAACGATTTAGATAAATAAGCAGCATACTTCTTCAGGATATCAGGACCAAACCGATGAAGGTTATAAGTTAGTAATATCAATAAGTCGTTTAACTTCAATAAAAGGATTTTCCATAGGCCCTTTTTTATTCATCTACTTAGCATCTCAAAGTAACCTATTAATTTCAACAACCAACAACCTTATTATGTACTCTGCTCAAACAAGAGGAAACTACTAGAGCATAACTAAAAAACCTTAAATAAAAATAATGTTACATACAATTCAGCTGAAATGTACTCAATCCGCTTTTTGACATTGGCATTAGCTTCTGCCATATCCTGCTTCACAAGCACTGGTCCTATCAACTTGTAAACATTGGCGTCTTCATTCAACAGATCCAATTCCTACATTAGATAATCAACTCAATATAATGTATCTCAAGTATTGAAAAAATAATGTAAGCTTCATACCTTGAGAACAAGCTCGTTTTCACCAAGTTGAATAGTATACTTCTTTCTGATTTGATGATTCTTTGATATATCTGACAGAAGATAACAAAATAAATTATAAATACAACAAATATAGTCAAGTCAAGAGGATAAAAGGTAATTAAGGAAGGAAGATTTTTGCCTTTTTGAAGTTTGCTAAGATCGTTGGCTTTGTTCTCTAGGTCACGTTGCAATTCTCGGAGACCGGTGGACGAAGCCATTTTTTTTAACTATTAAGCTATTGCCTGATTTCGCTATCCGCGGGCTGCTACCGGAGTGTTGGGAGTGGGGGTTGTTCGGAGTTTTCCGGCGGGTTAGGGTATCAAAATTCATTACTCATTTTATATATGTCTGTATTGTTTATTTTTAAATGAAAAATAAAATAAAATGTCTTCAAGAGAATAAATTGGTCAAATTTGTAAATTTGGAGAAAATTTTAAAAAAATACTACCATTTGCACACAATTAGAGATCAATAATTTTAACTTGATCAATAATTTTAACTTGAGTATGGTAAACTTGTCTTCACTTCGCACAATCATAAAAAAAAATAAAAAAGAAGTGATTAAAATAATTAATGTCAAATAGAAGTGTTAGTGAAAAATTATAAAATAACAGAATTACAAAATTAAAATTGAAAATAAAATGAAGAAATAAAAGTATCTTCAGATTGAGGCACGAAATAAAAAAATACTGCCATTTACACAAAATTAGAGATCAATAAATTTAACTTGAGTATAATAAATTTGTCTCTGCTTCACACAATCATAAAAAAAAATTAAAAAGTGATTAAAATAATTAATGTTAAATAGAAGTGTTAGTGAAAAATTACAAAATAACAGAATTACAAGATTACAATTGAAAATAAAATAAAGAAATAAAAATCTCTTCAAATTGAGGCGCGAATATGTCGCTCTCTTTAAGGAGATTCAGCTACTGCAACAAATATTTTTCATCGATCCGACAGTAGTCCTTCTTGACTTGTTCCCTTCAAAATACAACAACCTTTACACAAAGTATAACTCAACAACTCTAGACAAGAGTTGAGTCCAAAGTTCCACAAAAAGAACATTCTCTTGAACTAATAAAAACTCTTTCCTCTCTTTATTTTTCTTGTGTGTCCCAAATCAAATGAAGATCACCACTATTTATAGTTGAGAAAGTCTTCCTAATAATGAATAGGAAGATAACGAGGTAGTAAATATCGAAGATAATGATCTTAGAAGTTACATAGGTTAAAAAGTATAATGAAGGAATAAAGAATGAGATAATGAGAAGGCAACCAATATTACCAAGTACCAACATTCAAATGTAATATATCGATGTACTCTTCAACGGACAAATGGTTACCATAATTTAATGTGCAGAGTAATACATAAAAAGTAATGAGTAATTAAGACACTACATGTTACGATCCGAGCCCACACCCGAACGTGACACGGTGTACAAGACTCTAAAGAATCTCATACAAGGGTTATAGCATGTCATCACATAAGATAATAGAAATAGTGCGGAATTTGAAACTTTTCTTTAAGTCTATACAATTGAAAATCATTTAAAATAGCGGAAGTGTACTAGTCTCACAAGGCATCCAGAAACAATCTTTGAATCAAAAGTAAGGTCACGGTCCTTACAATAGAAAGTCTAAAAAGAGTCTATTACAGTGAAAGACATGAAACATCAAAAGTACTTGTACTCGGATCCGTAAGGACATACAACTAACCTTGGAAGAACTCAATATGAACTAGAGAGAATCAACTCAAAAGTCGGAACCTACACTGTGTAGGAAATAGAAGAATATGGTTTAGCATATTTAATGTACTACGTATGATAGTCATGCAAAAACATGCTTAAAAAGGACATTTTATTTAAGAATTATGCTATATACCAATTTTGAGAAAATTTCATGAACACAAGTATAAGAAGCATAAGATACAAATACAATTGTTCTTCAAATCAAGCGTAGTGAACTACAAGTGACCTGAATTCTCATATAACCTGAGATATGTAGGAAACCCACTTCTGGGTTCGGCCATAATTCTTAAATTCCGTATCAAATTTTTTCGGAAAGGTGAAGTTGTGGTTGGTCAAAATTGGCTCAGTCAATTTCATTTTCCTCGAATTTCTTGCATCTATCCAAGTAAAATGAGGGTCAGATGTTGATACCTAATTTTAACCCCCCCCCCCTCCGAAATAATTAATTAACTAGCTTCTTAATTCTAAACAATTTTAAAATGATTAGTTTTGTAAAAACTTTAAAGAAAATTCAAAATTCGTGAGTTATATTAAGTAAACTTGTCACTTTTAGTAATTTTAAGTAATATGTATATTTTATAATTTTGTGTGTAATTAGTTTACTTTACGAAATATTCAAAAATTTGTCTTAAAAAGGATTTTAGTTATTTCTAACACTTTATTAAATTAGTTTTAGTAACTTGTAGTTTGGCTCCTTAATTTATAGTTAGATTTATTAGTTTGTCTTGTTATAGTTTAAATAGCATAGACGTTTTTATATAGCCGTATATATAACTAGTTTATTTTACAAATATTCAAAAGTCGGCTCAAAAAGATTTTGATTTTGTTTAATGCTTTATTAAGTTGATTTTATCTGAATCGTTAGTTTACATTTTGGGGTCATTAGTTTATAATCAAGTTAACTATTTTATCTCGTGAATTTTTAAAGAAAGCTCGTTAATTAATTTTTAGTTTGACTCGTTTAGTGAATTATTTCATTTGTTTAGGATTCACTTCAAGTCAATGAAGAGAATTTATGCCATCAATTTGAGCTCAATTCCATATTAATTATCCCCAACAACAGCCCAATCTAATTACCCAAATTTTCTGCCATCCCTTAAATGTCCCAACACAAGATCCAATTCCTTTTTTACCTTAGCCTATTTTCTGTTACTCTTTGACCTGACTCCAACCTTTTTCCCCTTTACAGGAGAAATTAAGAGAACGTGACAACACGCAGCAATTCCAAATTCCCTTTGTCCTCTCGCCTTCATCTTCTCCACGCACGACAAGGCAGTAATAGCAAGCGACTACACGACATCTAAAATGGTTGGCAAGCATATTGGAAACGATATTCAAGCAACGTCGGAATCGCATGAAGGAGAGCGACCAGAACTACGCGTGGGAAAGCAACAGAAAGCATCCTTGTGCGGTTTTGGCCTTTTCCTCCCATGTCGTTTTAAACTCATACGACTTCAGCAGGCTAGAACGGCACGCGAATTGTCCTTGATAGCGTGGGATCAAGCCACGACGCTTGCCAAGGACAATATTTTTTATCCGTTCGTCCATGCTCCTTCCCTTTTGGAGAAAGGATTCAGATTTTCAAAAGTTTGTTTGTTCAAAATGGGATAAGTTTCTTAGGGTTTGAATTTGGATTTGGGCCCCCGAATTCCGACTTTGGTTTCCCCAATTGCAAAAACCCTAAACCCCTCCTATAAATATTCTTGTTCTTACGGGGTGGGGAAATTTTTTTCAAAGAGTTTAGATACAATTTCGGGAGGATCTTTTTACAGAGAGTTTTTTTCCTTTTTTAGAGAGAGCAAAAATTTGAAAAAAGGGAGCTCGGAAAAGTAGGAGGAATTATATAAAATTTGAAGGAAACATAACAACTATTGGCTGTAGACATTCACATACACAAACATTCAGGAACAGAGAAAAACTTTAGGGGAATTAGTTGGATTTTAAGCTTTGTTCGAGTCCTTCACTTAGTCCCTCTGCTCGTCTCCTACCCCTGTTCGCTGCCCTGCCAAAGGTAAATGACTCTCTGTCTTCTCTTGCTTTCTTTTTTCCGACTCTGACGATTGACTGAATCATGGAGTAATTGTTATTTAGTTATGATATTACATGGTTTGTTTCAAATCCGAATTTCCTCTTCATCATAGTCTTTCAAAATTTTTGTGTTTTATTTTTGTTCTCCGAATGACCTTATCGCATGTTAAATGTGCTTTTACCCTGTTTATGAGTTTTCTTGGTTGATTATACTTATTTCAAGAGTGGCTCACTATCTTATTAGTTGCCTCGATGCCTTATCTTATAATTTGATTGAAATCACAAGCATGCCTACTCATGTGTTTGGAAAATATTGAAATTATTCAAGACACTGTCCATTTGGTTTTCTTGCGAGCATAAGTCAATTTGTTAGAGTTGTGTTTTATTATATGCTTATGAATTTGTCTCTATTTATGCCGTCGTTCATCACCGGATGTTTTCTATTTTCTAGATTGTAGCTGAGAGTATATTTATCTCCTCTTATTTATAAAGCAAGTTTCGATCTATTCTCGTGTTATATAAATGGTTGTCCTGATTAATGTTGAAGCATGTTTATCCCTCCCTTTCTCCCTTATATGAAGTCGTGAATGCCAATCTCCTTTCTTACCTGTATTTGCTAATCACATGAAATTTTGTTGTATATTACTAGTATCTTATATTC
Source organism: Solanum lycopersicum (assembly GCF_036512215.1). Taxonomy (NCBI): domain Eukaryota; kingdom Viridiplantae; phylum Streptophyta; class Magnoliopsida; order Solanales; family Solanaceae; genus Solanum; species Solanum lycopersicum. Next base: position 8,263,650 of record NC_090807.1, read on the forward strand.
CATTTTGTTCATTTAAAATGACCATCCTCGTGGCTCGCAATTTGTGTCAAGTCGATGGTTAACTTTCCTTTTAGGGATTTTTCTAATTAAACTTAAACAAAATCTAGCATTTTTATTTTTTTTATTGTTGTTTTGCCGTGTCCCAGATCGCCTTCTACCAAGATTTTTTGCTTTTCGATCTGCTTACCTTTTGGAATAGCATGCCATTTGATTTTTGGTGTTTGTGTTGGCTCGTTGTGCCAAAAAAATATAATAATTTAATTTTGGGTTAAACTGTTGTTTCTTTTTTTAGGGCCATAAGCAAGTTGTGCCTAATCTGTGGTTTTGTTTGAACAAGTATACTGTCTATTTGGTTTCAATTTCGAATTTGATGAGTCACATTAATGTTACTGTAATAATGCCTTAATTTACTAACATTTCTTTTTACTTTACCTTTGTCTGATTTGGAAATAACATACTTTGGATATTTTATGTGTTTTGGCATAGTTTACATTGTAGTAAACATTGTTAAACTAGTGACTTTTTCCAGTAAATATCATGTTATATATGTTTGGTCGAGTTTCTATTTAACATGCTTGCTTCAATAATTAAATAACTAAGTTATCTCATTTGGTTATTCTGACAAAGAAATACTAGTTCCTTTTTTGTTATTGATAAGTCGGGTCTGAGAAATGTTGATCGATCATATCTCCGAAAACATCCTTGTCTTGTGTTCATGTTGAATGTGTCCATTCATGGGTTCAATAGTATAACTTGACCTAGTTTTTCCCTGTTCAACCGACTAAGTAGCGTTTATATTGGAAAGGTTGGAATTATCTATCTCAAGTCTATACTTTTTTTTATTTCGTTACTTGTTAATCGTATGCCTACGTGGCCATAATTTGATCGGTTCCAAATGATCAATACTCCCTTTATATACTCCCTCCAAGCTTTTATGCTCAACATGATTCTGCATGAAATACTTTAATTATATTATGTCTATTAAATCAAGTTTTTGTCTTGTCATTAATTTTAATGATATATTAACTTCTTGTTTCTCCTTTGTTTGCATGTGCGCGTATCTGCCTCCTATGGTCCTTATCTACATATTTCCCTACTAGGCCATTATGGCCCAATTCTCTTTCATCGAGTCTTCCGGCCTTACAATTGACGCACAAGTTCCCCGAAATTGGAGAATATGAGGCTAATTGAAGAGTAGGAGTCTTGCGGCCAAAATCTCATAATTTGTTCATTTTATATAGTATTTTGTTATCTTTTGGGATTAAGCTTTTATTGTCTTTCATTTATTGATTATTGTATGATTAGATTAGGACAGGTACTAATTGGAAATGGGATAAAAGCCCAAAACGGAAATGGGAATACCAATCCAGGTGGACAGAAACCAATTTGGACCCAACTCTGTCCCTCTCCCATTTTTACTCTATTTGCTTATGAGTTTAGTTATTTTGACGTCAGTTTTTTGTGTCCAAAACTTCTAACCTCCACAAGACGTTGTTAATTGACTTAAAAAAAAATATTGCAAGTCAAAATTTCCCTTAGATAGTAAATTTGTCATCTAGAAAAATTAAGTTAGACACTTTAGCCAAAAATAAAGTTAGTTGCTGGATAATTGCGAGTTAACAAATAATTTACGTACCATATTGAGTCCGACCAAATTTTTCGAGTCTTGAGTTTCTCAACCAAAAGAAAAATCCTATCACCAAATCCTAAAACACTACTCTACCATCTCAAGAAAGGTGAGATCATAGCTATGGACAAAGGAAAGAGTATCCAGACTTAACCAACCAAAGGAGAGATGATTGACATACGGAAGCAGCGCGGAAAGCGCCTATATTACATACTATCTCCAGGACCCCCGAGGTGGAGAACATTGAAGAAAGTTATGAGGAATCGCTTGCCACAAACCTTCTCTTGAAGGACGTTTGGTAGAAAGGGATAGGAAAATCACTCTCGAAGCATATCCACAAGAACGCCAAACGAGGATGGAAGCCATCTCGTGCGCCCTCATTTTAGAGTATTATCGGGCCAGGCGTATGTTGAGGCCCATCGAAAGAGCATTTTCCCAAGTGGGATCAGGGGATCTCCGCAAAACTTGTGAGTGTCATCCTAACCAGAAAGGGCACATGATAGAGGAGTGCATAAAATTTAAGAATATGGTCTGTCTTTTGCTCGATATGGACAGTACTACGAACAGTTGGGGTGACGGTGTCATCAATGCACGTGATGAACCGCAGCTTGACATACCAGTAATTGAGAGGACTATATTCTATCTTGCTCATTCACGTATTTCAAGAAATGATATTGGAGGTCTATTTAGAATTGCTTCGAAATAGAGTATTCAACCCTTTATACAAGGACGTGGACGTGTTGTATTCCCTTTGGTTCGAAGTTCAAAAACATTGCCCTTATCACACACATACCACAACATTGAAAACTATCTTGCCTTCCGCCACGACGTGGAATATCTCATCAGCATAGATTCAAGTCGAGTCTGTTCCGCGTGGCTGATTCTACAACAAGAAGAAGAGCGATTAAGATGGGTCGCGTTTATCTTTATGAGCTTCGTGGTTATCTTTTGAATTTCCTTATAATCCCCAAGATGAATGACTGAATAAGTATTTCTTCTGTATCCCAATTACGTAGGGACTGAATTCTCCCCGTGAGATACGTAGGTAGCCTTCCGAGGCCCATCCCATATCTTTCAAAATTTTCATTCCCCCCCTTCATGTTACAAGAAGATACGAAGAACAAATCAATGGACGTCAAAGAACAGCTGCAAGAAGACCTTAGCTCAACGTGATTAAGCCTTTATGAGATAGTGTGAAACTAAAATAAGCAAACTCCTGTTTGTTAAAAATCTGTTTCTGTCCTTACTCGTGGGTTAAAGATATCCTCAAACAAAGCAACTTGTGTGTTTATCTGCTCCCTATGTGATATTATACATTTCATATTCTGAATTTAAACTGACAAATCTACCTTTGAGTTGTTTTCCTCCTTATGTACTTTGAAATTGGTCTGTGTGGATTAAAATGGCTGATCATCCATACTTCACTAAATCCAAAGGTCTTGAAGATTCCTTCCCCTATCGAAATTCAGACATGAGAAAACGATAATGGGAGAAAACAACGAAGAGATAAGTCTTATTGACATTGCGGTGGCTCAACCCTCATAAGTGAATCAGAATGAATTGATTATGTAGTTAGTAGAACAGATCGCGGAAATGAGAGTTGAAATACGTAAGGGAACAGGATCTGCCTCCATCGGGTTTTGTTGTTAACGTTTTTGATGGGAGGCCTCCTATCTGCTTCCGCTCTTCAAACGTTGATCTAGCTTAGAATCTGTTGTTTACCCCTGCCCAAAATCCCTTTGTCATTGATTTGACTACCCAAAATCCTCAGTATGTATCTGCCTCCTGCCATACTCCACCACCTCCTCAAAACAACCATTCCCAAATACCACCTCATTGTCAAAATACCCACCATCAAACCACTCCACCACCACAAAACCAGAATCAAAGCCAAAACCAAAACATTCCACCCCCAAACTCCTCACCACCACCGAAACCAAAATACTAATCTCCAAACCTATCCGCAAAACTACCAAACCACCCAGAATTCCCAAAGTACTTCAGTAACTCCACCCATACCTAAAGGAACAAATTTTCAAATCCCCGTCCCAACTAAGCACGATGTGCACGGTTCTGAGCTAGACCATTATGAGGTGCATGAAAAAGAGTGGAGGGCAAAGGAAGAAGCGAAAAATGGATATAAAGGAAGAGGTTAAGCTAGCAATGAAGGAGTTCCAATTCATCCCCTACGTTGCTGGTTTGAACTATGAGGATTTGTGCATTTACCCGAATGTGGACCTCCTAGAAGGGTTCAAGATTCCAAAATTTAATACTTTCGAAGGAGTAGGGAATCCTATGGCCCATCTGAGAGTCTACTGCGACCAGCTTGTCGGGGTTGGTGGAGATGAAGCTTTGTTGATGCGGCTCTTTAGCCGAAGTCTATGCGAAGAGGCTCTGAAATGGTTCACTTCCCATGAGACCCAGACAATGGCACAGTTGAACGTCCTGGCCAAGGAGTTCATGAATTGATTTTCTTATAACGTGGAAATTGTTCCCAATCTCTACTTCCTGGAAAAGATGAAGCAAAATTCCACTGAAAGTTACAAAGAGTTTGCATACAAGTGGAGAAAAGAAGCAGGTAGAGTACGACTACTATGATTGAAAAAGAAATAGTTGAAGTGTTTGTAAGGGTACAAGAGCCCAAATAATATGATTAAATCATATTGCTCGTTGGAGCAAAATTTGCTGAGATAGTAAAGATTGTGAGACTATCGAAGACGGGTTAAAAATTGGGAAGATTCTTGATATACCATGGTATCACAGTATTCTAATGCTCTTTCCTTAAGTTTAGTGTGTGTCCGAAAGCATTTTTGTATTAATTTTTATGTATGTTTCTCTTTATTTCCAAGAAATCTGTCTAAAAGATGAAAGCGGAGGTTTTTGAGCAAGAAATGCAGAAAAGTACCACCTACAGAGTTTGTGACGGTCCGTAGGTGGCATCATAGTGAAGCTGCTGAAGAAAGATGGGGAAGTCTGACCAAGTGTGGGGTTACGGAGTGCATGATGGACCGTCGTAGCCATGACGGTCCGTCCTGTTGGTTCGTCATGAAGATTAGAGAAGTAGACCCAATACCTAAATTCCAAGAGTTCAAGTGTTATGGAATAGAGACCCTCGACGGACAGTTGTGCCTGTGACAATCGGTCATACCTGCCGTCGAGGATAATGAAGAGAACAATAAAAGAATTTGCAAAGTATGGGACGACGGAGTCCATGACGGCCCGTCGTGACCACGACGACCCATCGCGAGGCCCGTCGACCCAACCGCGTTTTGACATATTTTCAGCAAATAGAGTCCTTATTTGATTAGTTTTTTTTTATAAATAGTTTGAAAAACCTCGTTTTTGGGGTTAGACTCTTGATTATTTTATCTTCTTTTGTGGATTAGACTTGGTGATTATTATTACACTTTTGGAGAATCTTTAGTCTTCAATTAATTTCAGTAATTAATTGTTGGTGATTTTGTTGATTAATCAAGTGAACTTCTGTATTTTATTCTTTCTCATTGAAGTAAGTGCATGAATTCTTATATTACATATTTGAATATTGTGATTATCACTACGGATAACTAAACTACATAACTAGGGTTGTGGGAACCATACGTGAATAATGAGGTAAAACCTAACTAAAATAACAATTCTAGAATAGTGTCTTGCATTTATTGATAATTCTTTCGCTTAGAAGTATTTTAACGGATGGTCAGCGTTAGAACTCGCCTTAATGCTACTTGCCGGACCAAGGAGGTAGATAATAGCAAAAGAATTATCAACATAGATTTAGTGTATACTATCTAATAGGCTAGTATTGATTGGTACGAGGTAATAACTTAGTCAAATATCGAATACAATGCTTAAGATGAGGTAAAGGTAAGGGTTAGTATAGCAACACACATAGCCGGACCAAGGTGCGGCGTGAAATTTTCTAGATGCCTGACCAAGGATTTAGAAATACATAACTTATCACTTTGCATGCAAGATACTAGGAAAAAATTGTTATAGTTAAAATTATCAAGTTAGGAACCTGTAGGGAACACGTAAACCCTAGTTACTTTTATTAACTGATTAAACTCCAATATTTGAATCTGTTAGTTGTCTACTTTGATTTAGCTAATTATATTCATTCATTTAGAAATAAAAGCCCCCCTTTTATTGTATTTGTTTTCCAAGGAAATGGTTGGATAAATAATAGTAATAATAGATTGAAGTTAAGTCTGAACTATTTTCCTCGTGGGACGACTATTTTCCTCGTGGGACGATCCAACCTCTTTAGTTGGGTTCTTTACTTGATACGACTGTCTTATTTGAGAAGTAAGTTTGAGAGTTATCAAATTTTGGCGCCGCTGCCGGGGAAAGTAGCTTTTAGATTAACTTAAATTTATTACTAAAATTTAGTCAATTTTTCTTAATTTTACTTTGTTTATTGTTTTTGATTCTTGCAGAACTATCTTTCTTGTGTGCCAAATACAGAAAGAGGAAGAGAAACCTTGTTTCCCTACGATCACGAATTAGAGCGTACACTACGCAACATGAATCAAAACTTGGGTATTAATGATGATGATCAGAACCAGAACATTCCAGCTTCGGTTGATGTTCATGGTCAGTTGTTACCCGATGCTCCGGGTTAAAACCAATAGAGGGGACAAAATCCCGCTCCACGGCCCCAAAAATACTACAAAGGCTATGACAATATAGCAGACTTTGGTGGGCCACTTGTCTTGCCCCCTCTACCACCATGTCACACCTTTGTGGTAACTAGTAGCCTAAATCAAATGCTCACTGCTAGAGGTTTGTTTTCAGGGCTACTTAATGAGGATCCACCACATGCCCATAAAGCTAAGGTAAAGGAAGTGTGTAAAAGCTGTGTAGGGAGGCCTGACTTGGACTTAGATGTAATAGGGCTAAGAGTGTTTCCACTCTCACTAACGGGAGAGGCTGCTATTTGGTTCACTGAGCTGCCTTATAACTTAATTTTCACTTGGAACCAACTAAGGGACGTTGTCTTAGCACTCCACTACCTGGTCTCCAAGAAACTAAACCACAAAGACAGAGTGAACAACTTTGTGGCACAACCAGGAGAGTCAGTTAGTAGTTCTTGGGATAGATTCACCTCATTTTTTAGAAGCGTACCCAATCACCACATAGATGATGAGTCACTAAAGGAATACTTCTATCGGGGAAAGGATGATAATAATAAAGCAATGTCGGATACTATAGCAGGTGGTTCGTATGGAGAGTGTCTTTATGCTGAGATTGCTAAAAAGTTAGAGAAAATCTCCCGGAACAATAAAACATATCACTGGGGGAAATACCTTTGCAGTGCAACCCACTCACAACCCAGCCATAGATGAGATTCGTGAATAGATGGCTCAGATGAGAACTGAGCTTCGGTTGGTATTAAAACATATCATTGGGGGTGCCGAAAAGATAAATGTAGTTAACTACTTGTCTAAACCACCACCACCACATGATGAATGCTATTATGCGGAGGATCCCTATGCAGTAAATGAGCAGACGGGGGGTTTCCGACCGAGTGTTCAAGGCTCAAATCAGGAGAATTGGCGCCAAGGTCAAGGAAACCAAGGTCAGATCTATGGTAACTATAACCGTGAGGGTCATTATTTCCAAGATGGAAACTACAAACGCGACAACAACTTTAACTGGGGTAACTATGGTAATAGAAATGATAGGAATGTGCCCTATGTCCCTCCTCAAAATCGTGAAGTTACTCCTAGGGATGGTGGAGATAGTATGGCGTGAGGTGAGGATATGTTGCAAAAAATGATGAGGAGGTTCGATGCTAATGATGAGCACACTAAAGAGTTAAGGAGTGATTTAGCGGGTATTGGGCAGAAAGTCTATACACATGCAATATCGATTAAGTAGATTGAGTTGCAAATGACCCAATTATCTACGACTGTGAACACACGGCAACCGGACACTCTTTCTAGCAACACTATCCAAAATCTGAAAAATGACGGACACTGTATGGCAATCACTAATCGGGGTGGTAAGCAGACCATTGACCCACCTATGCCGTCTAAGGAGAAAAAAGTGATAAAAGATAATGATAAGGTGATAGAGGTAGTTCTAAAGTAGAAGATAACACTTGAAAAGATGCTGAAGTGCCTATAAAAGTAATTCCATGCCTATACCACCACCACCCTTTCCTCAGAGATTAGTGAAAAAGACCGAGGATGGTAAATATCAACGTTTTATAACAATGTTGAAGCAACTTTCTATTAATGTCCCTTTGGTAGAAGCTCTAGAACAAATGCCCGGTTATGCCAAGTTTATGAAAGATCTGATTACAAAGAAAAGATCGGTCACTTTCGAGGATGATGATAGAATGAAGCATTGTAGTGCTATTACTACAAGATCTCTCGTACAAAAGAAAGAAGATCCGGTTGTGTTCACTATTCCTTGTACAGTCGGGTCATTACATTTTGCGAAAGCATTATGTGATCTGGGGGCAAGCATAAATCTCATGCCCTTTTCGATTTACAAGAAGTTGGGTTTGGGTGACCCAAAGACCACTGCGATGCGGCTACTGATGGCCGATCGAACAGTGAAAAGGGCTATAAGGATACTCCATAATGTACTAGTAAAAGTGGAGTTGTTCATATTTCTGGTAGATTTTGTTATCCTTGATTGTGAAGTCGATTTTGAAGTGCCTATTATTCTTGGGAGGCCATTCCTTGCTACGGGTAGAGACTTAGTTGATATGGAAAAGGGCAGATGAAATTTTGGTTGAAGAATGAAGAAGCGACCTTCAACATTTGTAGGTCCATGAGGCAGAGTGGTGAGCTCCAATCGGTATCTGCTATATCCTACAAAGAAAAGTTAAAGAAGCACCATGACCTAAAGTGAAAAATGAGAGTTTATGGTTGGGGATTCGCTGCTTTTATACAATTCTAGGTTGCGTTGGTTTCGGGGCAAGCTCAAGTCCAAATGGACTGGCTCTTACTTGATTACCCAACTATTCCCTCATGGAGAAGTTGAGTTAGAAACCAAGGAGGGTGTGCAGTTTGAGGTAAATGGAGAACGAATAAAACCCTATTTTGGGCATGCTAAATTGGCGAATTAAGGAATCGAGGCACACAATATTGATGAAGTCTGAGTAATCAAGCGCCTTTAATCGTGTCGCGCCGCTAAATCAGACGCTTGTTAGGAGGCAACTCAATACTTACAGATTTTTTTCTAGTAATGGTAGCATTTTTTTACTAATGGGTTTTTAAATTTACAGGCATACCACTAGGAAATTCTGCAGAAAATCACTCTGCAGCAGTCTCTGATGGACCCATCGACGGCCCGTCACTAACGCGACGGACCGTCGCATGAATCCGTTGTGCTAGGTACGTCTTTTAGTTATTTTCAAAACTAGGTCACACGCGACGGAACCAATGACGGGCCGTCACAACTGCAACGGACCATCGTTGGGGACTCGTCGCGTCATTAATGAAGCGTACCCGACCCAACCCGACTGGGGTTTTTAAAATTTCTTAACATTTAAAAAACCCACCCCTTCATTTCACCCATTTCCTTCCCTCTTTCTCCCATTTCCCTCCCTTTTCAACTTCCAATTTCCTACCTCTCTTTTAACAGATCATTTTTCCAAATTCCCCAATTCCTAAAAATTCATTCTCTACTAGCCGGATTCTGCTGTGTGGTTCTCTACTTGATCATCAAGTACCTTCCTCGCTTGTTTTTCTCAAATTTTGAGGTATGTGTCTCTGATTTCTATCCATTTACATTGCATTTTTGCTTATCAATTAGTATTAGCCTATTTCTTATTGATGTGTTCATTCTTTAATACATATTCTGTCTGACCTAGGTTGAGAATCCTCAAAATTGCATTGTTAAAACTCTAGAAATAAGTGCTTTAGCATATCTAGTTTACTAGTTATTTGGGTTAGACACATGTAGGTTAAAACACTAAAAATTCCATTTAGATCATAGGGGATGATTGTGGCATCCCCAGTTCTGTATCTAAATGACAGAACGAGACCCCGATGATAGGGTCCATCCCAACATCCCCAGCACCACATTGTCCGATTTTTTCCAAGTGTCCACCAACGGACACATGCGACGGACCGTCGTTCCCACAATGGTCTGTCCTGCACAAACATTTTGGTTGTCAGAGATCCTATTCCTATGGGTCTCTCACTTTTTCTAAGTTTCCTCCAACGGACACATGCGACGAACTATCGTTCCCACGACGGTCCATCCTGCACAACCGTTTGGGTTGTCAGAGACCCTATTCCTAAGGGTCTCTCACTTTTTCTAAGTGTCCTTTTACGGACATCTACGACGGATCGTCATACCCTCGACCTTCCATCCTGCATAATCGTCATGGAGGTCAGAGACCCCTTTCCTAAGGGTATCTAACTTTTTCCAAGTGTCCTCTTACAGATATCTACGATGGACCGTCATACCTTCGACGGTCCGTCTTGCATAACCGTCATGACGGTCAGAGACCCCTCTTCTAAGGGTCTCCATATTTCTTGCAAGTGTCGCACGACGGACATCAATGACGGACCGTCATCATCACAACGGTCCGTCCTTCTTATCCGTCATAACTGTCAGATACTTTCCTTCAAGGGTCTCCATATAAACATAATTTAAGTAATACATGATGGACCCCATGACAGTTTGTGGTACTCATGATGAGCCGTCACCTGGTCCATCGTGTTTCACTGTTACTATAGAAATGTCATTACATCTTGACTCTTTTATTTATTTAGTGTCGTTTTGCTTGTCTTGTTTGCTCCTTCTAGTACTAATATTGATTCTTTACAGGTACTATCTATTATGGCACCAAAACAAGATCGAGTCTACGCACGTGGGCGATCGAAGTCTGTTGCCCCGTCTGGACACCTGATCATTGGCTCTAATGATGAGCGTAACCTCGAGTACGTGCCCTCAGGCACTTCCACACTATCCTGAGCTGCACGTGCTTCCAGAGCCACACCCGAAAATGTGGCGTCCGGCGTAGTCACTGCCTCCCAATCTGATGAGGATCGCACATTGACCGGCACACCTTCTTGGTCAGTTACTCATGAAGAAGGAGTGTCTGGCTCTTTCGGAGCTTCATGGTTGGAGGAAGCCTCCGAACCTGCCGAGGTCCCTGCACCTGCCACAACTGCACAGTCTGCCTCGTCTGATGCTCTCACCGCGGTTGCTGACCAGCCCAACCGGTGGTGTGTCGACGGGCAGTATCAAGTTTATTCAGACGTAAAGTTTTTGAATGACAAAGGAGTCATGACACGGACCCTTACATTGGATAGGCGGGTCCTTACAGGCAGTCTCCCAACTATGCTAGAGATCCACAATCTTTTCACCGGACATCTACTAGAGTGGAGAGCGCGTTCGTTGGGCCATTTTAGTGAAGAGTTGGTCTGAGAGTTCTACGCCTCCTACGTGGCTACTCTCAGATCACAAATTGATAGGCAGGCTGCCCCCTCCAAACAGGCCCCACTGGATCATGTTCGAGTACGTGGCATTCAGGTTGATATCTCCCTACCTGCCATCCGTCGGTATCTATACGACGAGGATGTTGATGCTAACCGGACCCCTCTCACCGCCGAGTTTGACTATCGGTGGCGAATTGCCAAAGATGGCTAATTCTTGCGTGAGCCATCGGTAAGAGAGACCACCAAGAGGTGGATGACCCTGCACTTGTCTATTGATGGAGAGGGTGCTGACTGGGTAACTGAGCCAAATGGAGCCATCAAGAAGGCTAACCTGACCTTCACGGCGAAGTTCTTATGATTGATTGTCCGCCATTGCCTTTCCCCCACAGCTGCTGATAATATAGTCACATGGGATTGTGCTGTACTGATGGCGGCAATGATAGCCGGGTTTGAGGTGGACTTTTCTTGGCTTCTACAGGCGGTCGTGCACTAGAGGGATTTTAAGGTCACAACTACTTACCCTTTTTCGTGCACGATATTTTCTTTAAGCAGGTTCGCAGGTGTGACCATCTGGCACATTGATCAACTCAAGACCCCGCTAGGCACTGTTGATATCGACCTCATCAGGGATGAGGCCAATGAGTTGGCTCCATTCACAGGGCCCAATCCAGAGTTGCCTCCACTTGGTGACAATCTGGATGATACGGTAGCACAGACTCGCACGGCTACACAAGCTGCTTCCTCTGACACTACCCCCGGTCGAGTCTATACCGGGTAGTAGCACTGCCCTGAGTTCCTCTCGCTCAGCCCCTTTCCTCGCTCTAGTCCCGCTTGCTAGGGCCCAGAAACTAGAGGCACAGATGGATACACTTCTGCATCACATCCAGCCTTGGATGCAGAGGTCTATTGCTGAGGCAAAAGAGCGCTTGGAGCGGAGAATGGTCCAGCACACAGAGCGGAAGATCGCTTAGGTTCATCAGCGCTTGGATGATATTGAGTTGCGGGTGCTAGCCCGGCCAGCCCCCCAGGTGGATGTGTCGACCCTTCAGGCTATGGTTGAGAGTCTTCGCGCAAACATCGATATGATCTTAGAGGCTAGGGTGCCTAAGTCTGAGGCCCCTTTTGCAGAGCCTTCTGAGGACATATTGATGGCGGCCTTATTCGCCACTTCTGAGATTCCACCACCTCCCCCTCGAGAGCATGCCAAGAGGCATAGGGGTCGCGAGGAGGATGAGGCTAGAACACGGAAGAAGGAGCGCCGTGAGATGGAGGCTGCGAGGAGAGCCTCGCTTGTTGATGAGGAGGCGTGTTGGATGAGGTATGTAGAGTTAGCTGCTGAGGCATCTAGCTCTAGAAATGTGGAGATAGCGGGAGGTACTGCTAATAGTGTTGTTGCTGATAAGAATACTACTGAGGATGTCCAAATTACAGAGGTAGTAGGTTCCGGGGAACCTATCCCACCAGCTTTCTGATTGTTGGCGCTTTGCGCCTTAGGTTTTCTTCACCTACCACTCTCGTATTTTAATTTTTTTATGCATGGGGTACAATTGCATGTCTTTTTGTTGGGGGTGGAGTGAATGGAAAGTGAGTGCTTGGGTGAAGTCTGAGTAGCCCAATTCACTATCCTCTTTTGGGGTTTTCTTGCCTGTGTTCTTTTTCCCCAAGAGACTGATTATTTTTAGTGTTGAACTAGCATGTCTATATCTTGTGTACATAGTTCAACTCTGAAGCATGATGGCTAAAATGATATCCTGATGAAATGAAAATGATGCATGACTAGGCATAGTAATTAATATAAGTGTGGCTCTAAGCATGACATAGAGATACACCATTGCATGACCCTAAGTCTAAAATTCGAACGAGGTTTCTGATAATCTGGTTGAGTAATGAAATGACAAGTGAGTGTGAGGAAGATTTGAATAGTCCACTATTTGTACTGAGCTAGATCTTTCCTGGTTAGTCCTGCTATAAGTAAGATGTAATAGATAATTAGGAAAGGATCATAGGCCCTTGTTCAATATAGCCCATTTTTAGCCTAAATAAAAAAAACCAAATGAAATTGATCCTTCTTTGATCCAAATGATTTGAGCTTAAACTAGACCTTTCTTTTTCACCCTAACTAATCTTTTCTGGGAATAATGTGTTGGACCTAGTCCCTCCTTGGACATGTGACCTCAACTTATGCCAAAAGCAAAAGTTGAAGGTGGCTAATGCAGTAAACAACCTTTTTATGGCCCTGACCCAACTTTGGGTATTGTGTACTTTGACTCATGGCAAAGCCATGAGTTGAGGGTGACTATTATGAGGAACGCTCTGGAAAGTGGGGTTGAAAGAACAAAGAGAGAGAAAGAACAAAAGTAAAGTGACTCAAGAATCACTTGAAAGAAAAGTGAAATAAAAAAAATAAAATTTTTTTACAATAAATACAAGCAAGAAAATTAGAGAGTCACTTACACAAATGAAGAAAGAAGGGAAAATAGCAAGGTGAAAGAATATGAGAAACTGGGCAAAATAAAATGATAAAAGTGGTATGCTTAGCCGATATGTCAAGAAGGGCAAAAAGTCACTAAAGTATACCTAAATATACCCTACCTAACCCTGAGCCTATATTACAAGCTAAGAAAGTCCTATCGTGATCCTAAAAGTTGTATAGCGAACTTAAAGCAGTGAAAATAAGGGCAAGCTTATGGCAATATGTATGAATGAGTTGTAAATCTGTTTTGAGAGTGAGTGTTGAAAAGTAATTCTTATGCTCAAACTAAAATCATTGTGTCAAAAATGAGGATATTGTTTTAAAGTGAGGATACTAGTTGCAATACTGGAAATATTAGCACCTCAGTGAGAAATTGAAGAGGATAGGTGTTAGTGCGTGGTGATTCTGTGTCATGGTTTGATTCCACATATTTCAAGCCTAATAGTTATAGCATGCATAAATATGATGAGAATGATCTATATTGATAGCCAAATGAATGCGAAAGATAAATTATGGATACTATTGTACAAAGATTTTGTATTGAGTCATAGTATGTGGCTTGAGGACAAACAATGAATTTAAGTTGAGGGTGTTGATATACCGTGGTTTCACGGTATTTTTAATGCTTTTTCCTTAATTTAGTGTGTGTATTAATTTTTATGTATTAATTTTTATGTAAGTTTCTCTTTATTTGTAGGAAATCTTTCTAAAAGATGAACGCAGAGGTTTTTGAGCAAGAAATGCAAAAAAGTACCACCTACGGAGCTTGTGACGGTCCGTCGTGCCCGTGACTGTCCGTAGGTGGCATCGTAGTGAAGCTGCTGAAGGAAGATGGAGAAGTTTGACCAAGTGTGGGGTTACGGAGTGCGTGATGGACCGTCGTATCCATGACGGTCAGTCTTGCTGGTTTGCCATGAAGATCAAAGAAGTAGTCCCAGTACCAAAATTCCAAGAGTTCAAGTGTTATGGAACGGAGACCCTCGATGGACCGTTGTGCCTGTGACGATCCGTCATACCTGCCGTCGAGGATAATGAAGAGAGCAACAGAAGAATTTGCAGAGTATGGGATGACGGAGTCCATGATGGCCCGTCGTGATCACGACGACCCATCGCCAGGTTCGTCGACCCAGCCGCGTTTTGACAGATTTTAAGCAAATAGAGTCCTTTGATTAGGTTTTTTTGTTTTTTATAAATAGTTCAAAAAACCTCGCTTTTGGGGTTAGACTCTTGATTATTTAAGCGTCTTTTGTGGATTAGACTTGGTGATTATTATTACACTTTTGGAGAATCTTTAGTCTTCAATTAATTTCAGTAATTGATTGTTGGTGATTTTGTTGATTAATCAAGTGAACTTATGGATTTTATTCCTTCTCATTGAAGTAAGTGCATGAATTCTTATATTATATATTTGAATATTGTGATTATGAATATGGGTAACTAAACTCCATAACTAGGGTCTTGGGAACCATATGCGAATGATGAGGTAAAACCTAACTAAAATAACAATTCTAGAATAGCGTCTTGCATGCATTGACAATTCTTTCGCTTAGAAGTCTTTTTAACGATGGCCAACGTTAGAGATCGCCTTAATGCTACTTGCGAACCAAGGAGGTAGATAATAGTAAAAGAATTATCAACGTAGATTTAGTGTATACTGTCTAATAGGGTGGCATTGATTGGTACAAGGTAATAACTTAATCAAATATCGAATACAATGCTTAATATTAGGTAAAGATAAGGGTTAGTATAGCAACACAAGTAGCCGGACCAAGGTGAGGAGTGAAATTTTCTAGATGCCGGACCAAGGATTTAGAAATACATAGCTTATTACTTTGCATGCAAGATACTAGGAAAGAATTGTTATAGTTAGAATTATCAAGTTAGGAACTTGTGGGGAACACGTAAACCCTAGTTACTTTTATTAACTGATTAAACTCCAAGATTTGAATCTGTTAGTTGTCTACTTTGATTTAGCTAATTATTTTCATTTATTTATAAATAACCCCTCCCCCCCTTTTATTGTCTTTGTTTTTGAAGGAAATGATTGACTAAATAATAGTAATAATAGATTGAAGTTAAGTCTGTACTATGTTCCTCGTGGGAACGATCCCAACCTCATTAGTTGGGATCTTTACTTGATACGACCACTTTACTTCTTATTTGAGAAGTAAGTGTGAGAGTTATCAATTGCTCGTGTTGCTGGGTTGCCCGGATCATCGGGTTTGTTGAAGAACAAAAGGGAAGATGTTTTTGCTATCTCTTACAAGGGGAGAAACACCCCTAGAAGATCATCATCCTACCTCGTCCTCGACCTTCCTAGAATTCTTACCAGGCTTGCGAGTTATCCCAATACTCCTCTTGTCTAACAGAATGCTACCTCCACATATCCAAATGACACCCCTCCATATTACCAAAAATCATCTTACCAAAACTCTCCTCCACTTTATCAAATTCCATCCCCCATTTATCAAAATGTTGCTCCTAACTGTGCCAAGATGCAGCCAAACTACAGAGCACCCCCACCAGTATATCAAGTCCAAGCTCTAGTATACAAAAATTCCCACACAAATTACCAAGATCCATCGCCAAATTACAAAACAAATCCATATCCCAGAAGCCAAACTCCCCGTCCAAATAATCAAAATTATTAACAGATGCCTTCTCCCCAACTAGGTTGCTTTGATCCTCCTCGACCTAGATTCTAGAAAAAGCCTCCCAGAAACTTTACCACGCTCGCTGAAAGCCAAACAAAGTTGTACAAGCGACTAGCTACAACTAGATACATTGACCTGGTGGAGCCTAAACTGGCAGATACTAGTTCCCAATTCTACAGACCCGATCAAAGGAGTGCGTATCACTCCAACAGCTTTGGACATTAT
Organism: Solanum lycopersicum; assembly: GCF_036512215.1. Lineage (NCBI taxonomy): Eukaryota > Viridiplantae > Streptophyta > Magnoliopsida > Solanales > Solanaceae > Solanum > Solanum lycopersicum. The sequence goes on from NC_090807.1 coordinate 8,280,036, forward strand.
ACTGAGGACTGTATCAACCCCAAACACAAGATTCAAGATCTGATCGACCAAGAAGTGGTTTCTCTTCAAACAGTCGCGTCTCATCAACACAAATCCTTTGCCAAATCATGGAGAGGTCAACATAATAGAGATGGATGATGACTGGTGTGTGACCAAAGTGATAACTCTGATTGTCCATGATGAGTTGGAAAATGTTGTGGACTCGCTGAGAGTTAAAGAGAAAAAGGAGTTTGTGATCCTGACACCCGCAAAGGTTGTTGCCTTGGTGCAATTGAAGCTCCTGCTAGGTCAAAGTTTATGATTGAAACCCCTGCCGCTCAGGGTATGACACTGGGAGGTGTTATACTCTCGCAGAGTTGGCTGGAGGGCAGAAGAAAGATCAAGGAAAGAGGCCAATAAGCGAAGGTGAAGCTGAAGAATTTAGGAGGAAGATGGAGCCCAAAGACTATTCGATCGTGAAGCATCTAGAGAAAACCCTGGCTCAGATTTCTGTATGGGCCCTATTGATGAGCTCCCAATTGCATAGATTGGACTTGATGAAGGCTCTTTATGATACGTATGTGTCTGTGGGCAGAAGCAGCGATAATGTGGCGGTTATGATCAACCAATTTATTCGAACATTGGATTAACTTCTACCACAAAGAGTTGCCCTTTGAAGGGAGGTCGCACAACAAGGCGTTGCATATCACTGTCATATGCCACGAAATGGTCATAAACCATATCATAGTGGATGATGGGTCTGGTCTCAACATTTTCCCACTATCGACTTTGAGGCAGTTAAGGTTTGACTTTGGAAAGCTGAACAAAACCAAGTCCATGTGAGAGCCTTCAATGGAGTACAAAGAAACACGTTGGGAGTAGTGAATCTGATCATCCAAATGGGCCTGGCAGAGTTCAGTGCACAGTTTCAAGTTATGGATATCGACACAAGCTATAACCTTCTTTTAGGAAGGTCTTTCATCCATATGGCTGGAGTTGTGCCTTCTACTCTTCACTAGATGATGAAGCGCGTTTGGATGGATGTAGAACTGGTTATTCACGGTAAAGGAAGTCACTCTGGAAGGTAGACACCTATTATTGATTAGGTTTCACGAGGCACCAGTTTCTACACAGTGGAGCTGGTAAATGCCACCGGTGAGGATTTGGCCTCACAACCTATGCCTGCCGCGTACAAGATGATCACCACTGTGATGCTATAGAATGGGTTCGAACCATGTTTTGGATTGAGAAGAAACTCCCAAGAGATTATTGAGCCTATTCCATTCCCCGTCAAAGAATATAGACATGGTTTGGCGTACATCCCCACAGATGATGATATGAAGATAAATAAAAGCAACGATCTAGCATAGGCTAAGCCGATCCCGCATCTCTATCAATCGTTTCCAGTCCGGGAATACGCCGATCATGATGGCCTCACAAAAGGAATCTGCGGCCTTTTTGAAGAAATCGATGCTGTCATAAAAGAAGAGGTCGAGCTAGCTAGTATCGGTGATGCTGAGCCTGGAGAACAACTACAAAATTATACTTCTACGCCAATCTTGATTCCCCGATCATCTTGGTAGAAGGACATTAGTGTATGCATATTTTAAAAATTTGTGGCGGTCCGGAAAAGGCCCGAGACCCACCATTTTGCATTTATTAATCGCTTGAATTTAAAAATTCCCCTGTGATGTTTAAAAAGGAAACATGCCCCTTTGTCATGGCTAAAGTTTGCATTGTTTTCCAATTTGAATGAAAGCCTCTTTATTGAAAACTTGTTTATTTACTTATCCGCTATTTTACTTACCTAACTTTTTCTGTTTATCATTTCAATAATAGTAATTTTAAACCTGTCAATGTCATGTCATGTCATAGGCTGAGCGAACAAAATGAGGCAGGTGATGATGAAGGTTAAGAATAAAAAGAGGAAAATGATGTACTGGAAAATATTGCTGAGGAATTTCAGCAGTTTGAAAATCAGCATAAGCCAAATTTGGAAGAAACTGAAACCATGAATCTGGGAGACCAAGAGTGTGTCAAAGAGGTCAAAATTAGTATCCACTTGAATGAAGATCAAAGAAAGGATCCGATTCATTTGCTTACTAAATACATTGATGTGTTCGTCTGGGCGGTCAGTGACATGCTAGGGTTGAGTACCAAAGTGGTATCCGACTAGTTGCTGATCAATTCGGGGTCCAATCTAGTGTCAAGCCTTAGTTGAGTTTAAATATCAAAGACGAGATCACCAACCAGATTGTGTCTCGATTGGTTGAAGTGATGCAATACCCGACTTGGTTGGCCAATGTTGTTCCGGTCGCCAAAAAAGATGGGAAGGTCAAAATTTGTGTCGACTACAAGTATCTCAACAAAGCCAGCCCAAAACATAATTTTCCATTGCCGAACATTCACATTCTGATCGATAATTGTACTAAGCATGAAATGCAGTCGATCCTGGATTGTTACATATGTTATCACCAGATTTTGATGGATAAGAAAGATGTAGAAAAAACATCTTCCACTACGCCTTGGGGGGTATGTCATTACAGGGTGATGCCATTTGGCCTAAAAATGATGGCACTACTTATATAAGGGTTATGACCACTATATTTCATGAAATGAATCATAAAGAGATCGAGGTGTATCTAGATGATGTCATAATCAAGTCCTACGAGAGTTTGGACCACTTGACGCATTTAAAAAAGTTCTTTGATCATTTGCATCGTAACAACTTGAAGTTAAATCTCGCTAAGTGCGAATTTTGGGGTGCCGACCGACAAGTTATTGGGATTTATAGTCAGCAAAAGGGGTATTGAGCTCGACCCTTCCAATATTAAAGCAATTCTAGAGTTACCTCCTCCGAAGAGTAAGAAGGAGGTGATGAGTTTCTTAGAAAGGTTGAATTACATCAGTCGATTCATAGCCCAATGAATTGTGGTGTGTGAGCCTATGTTCAAGCTGTTGAAGAAAAATGCTTTGACAAAGTGGACTGAAGAGTGTCAGACTGGTTTTGATGCTATCAAGAACTATTTGTCCAATCAACCGATATTGGTTCCTCCGCGAGAAGGGAGTCCATTGTTGGTGTATTTTTCCGTATTAGATAACGTATTTGGATGCGTACTTGGGCAGTATGACGAAATAGGGAAGAATGAGAGGCCATTTATTATATAAGCAATAAGTTCACGCCATATGAGTCTCGTTTTACTCTTTTGGAGAGAACATGTTGTGCTTTGACCTGGATCGCTCAGAAGTTGAGACATTAGTTGTCTTCTTATACAACATACCTTATTTCAAGGATGGATCCATTAAAGTACATTTTCCAGAATGCGATGCCAACCGAAAAGTTTTCCAAATGGCAGATGCTTTTGAGTCAGTTTTATATTGTGTATGTGACTCAAAAGATAACTGTGTTGCTCGATTGAAACACTATCATCATTTGATACCAAGGATAGCATTAAGAGATAAAATTACACATCGCGAGAAGATATTCATGCCTCGTAAGAAATCATGCATCGAGAAGATATTCATGTATCGCGGAAAAGTCATGCATCACGAGTTGATATTCTTGCATCACGAAAAAGTCATGCATCGCGAGTTAATATTCATGCATCGTTGAAGATCATGAATCGCGAGTTAATATGCATCGTGGGTTAATATTAACACATCGCGGGAAGATATTCATGCCCCACAGAAAATCAGTCATTGCGAAAAAATATTCACGCCCTACCAAAAATCATGCATCACGAGTTAATATTCATGCATCGTGGAAGATCATGCATCGTGAGTTAATATTCATGTATTGCTAGGTCATGCATTGCGTGTTAATATTTAAACATCACGGGAAGATATTTATGCCTCACAGAAAATCAGGCATTGTGGGAAGTTATTCATGCCTCGCAGAAAATCATGTATTGCGAGTTAATATTCTTGCATCACGGAAGATCATGCATCGTGAGTTAATATTCATGCATCGCGGGAAGATGTTTATGCCTCACAGAAAATCATGCATCGCGGAAAGTCATGCATCGCAAGAAAATAATCATGCATCGTGAGAAAATATTCATACATCGCGAGAAGAAATTGATGCATTGCGTAGAATTCATGCATCGTGGAAAACCAAATCATGCATTGCGGAGAAGAAGTCATACATTGCAAGAGAAAATTCGTGCATCATGGAAAAGTCATACATTGCGAAGGAGAAATCATGCACTGCCAGAGGATGAAATCGTGCATATCAAGAGGAATATTTACCCTCAACATCAATTGCATCTTTTTATTTGGAAAAAGTAAACACCAAGAGAATCATCAAAGACACCATCAAGAAAATACCAGCACACTGCATCAATTTTTACTTGTTTATTTATTTCGACATCCAATGAAGAGTACATTGAAGATTATATTGCAAACATAAGAAATAATATTTATTTGCTTTATTTGCTTTACGTCAAATTGATAAAGTTGACGTCAAATATTAAAGGTGAACAACTAAGTGTCAACATGGTAAAAGACACTATCTCCCATTTGAATTGCATTGAATTCTCCAAAAAAAACCCACAGGTACGGTCGACATCAAAATAGATGCAACACAATGTGGAACTTTTTCTTAGAAGTGAACTGGGACATAGTCCAAAGAGGAGTGTCAAACTCTTAGGACTCGAGCAGAGGAGCGACTTCCACCAAAATCAAACCACACCTCTATCAGAAGGCATGTGGGTACTTCTTTGGCTTTTGTCAGTTTCAATTTTTGCATCCGGATATTCGGTATCCACCAGAAGCAAGTTTTCAATCTGAGTGACAATGCGCCAAGAGCTTTGGCAATTATATCCGTGTAAGTTCTTAATTATGGGTGAGAAGCACGTCACATTCATGGCTAAGAGGTTACAAGCCTCATTTTCATACTCAACTTAATTTGTCACCTGTCCAAAATCAAAGGTTATCTAGCATAATAGATTTCCTTTTCGACCGATAGAGTCAAATTACCAACAACCTTATTCCTAAGCTTAAAGGATACGTAGGCGGGCTCAGTATTGAAAACTCGGCTATATGTTCGCTCTCAAATCCTATTCCCAAGCATTTATATCCCTTTATAATTTGGTGTCAAGATGGTTTTTAAATTCTTCCTAAATTGTGCGTCAAATCAAGCGTAGTGAACTACAAGTGGCCTGAATTCTCATATAGCCTGAGATATATAGGAAACCCACTTCTGGGTTCGACCATAATTCTTAAATTCCGTATCAAATTTTGTCGGAAAGGAGAAGTTGTAGTCGGTCAAAATTGGCTCGGTCAATTTCATTTTTCTCGAATTTCTTGCATTTATCCAAGTAAAATGAGGGTCAGTTGTTGATACCCAATTTTGACCCCCCCCCCCAAAATAATTATTAACGAGCTTCTTAATTCTAAACAATTTAAAAATAATTAGTTTTCTAAAAACATTAAAGAAAATCCAAAATTCGTGAGTTATATTAAATAAACATGTCACTTTTAGTAATTTTAAGTAATATGTATGTTTTATAATTTGGTGCGTAATTAGTCTACTTTATGAAATATTCGAAAATTTATCTCAAAAAGGATTTTAGTTATTTCTAATGCTTTATTAAATTAGTTTTAGTAACTTGTAGTTTGGCTCCTTAATTTATAAATTGATTTATTAGTTTGTCTTGTTATAATTTAAATAGCATATACGTTTTTATATAGCCATATATATAACTAGTTTATTTTAAAAATATTCAAAAATTGGTTCAAAAAGATTTTGGTTTTACTTAATGCTTTATTAAGTTGATTTTGTCTGAATCGTTAGTTTACATTTTGGTTTTATTAGTTTATAATCAAGTTAACTATTTTATCTCGCTAATTTTTAAAGAAAGCTCGTTAATTAATTTTTAGTTTGACTCGTTTAGTGAATTATTCTATTCGTTTAGGATTCACTTCAAGTCCATGAAGAGAATAGTTTATGCTATCAATTTGAGCCCAATTCCATATTAATCATCCCCAACACCAGGCCAATCTAATTACCAAATTTTCAGCCCACCCCTTAAACTGGACCAACACAAGGTCCAATTCCTTTTTTACCTCAGCCTATTTTTTGTTAACCTTTGACCCGACCCCAATTTTTTCCCCTTTCCAAGAGAAATTTAGAGAACGTAACAACACGCAGCAATTCCAAATTCCCTTTGTCCGCTCGCCTTCATTTTCTCCACGCGCGACAAGGTAGTAACAACAATCGACTACACGACATCTACAATGGCTGGCAAGCGTATTGGACACGATATTCAAGCGATGTCCGAATTGCGTGAAGGAGAGCGACCAAAACTACACGTGGAAAAGAATACAAAGTAGCCCTGTGCGGTTTTGGCCTTTTCCTCATATGTCGTTTTAAAACCGTATGACTTCAGCATTCTAGAATGGCACACAAATTGTCCTTGATAGCGTGGGATCGATCCACGTCACTTGCAAGGACAATCGTTTTGATCCGTTCGTCCATTTTCCTTCATATTTGGCGAAAGGATTCAGATTTTCAAAAGTTTGTTCGTTTCAAAATGAGAAAAGTTTGTTAGGGTTTCAATTTGGATTTGGACCCCCGAATTCGGACTTTGGTTTCCCCAATTTCAATAATCCTAAACCCCTCCTATAAATATTCTTTTTCTTAGAAGCTTTACCGGGTGGGGAAAATTTTTCAAAGAGTTTTGTTACAATTTCAGGGGGATTTTTTCCAGAGAGTTTTTTTCTTTTTCCAGAGAGAGCAAAAATTTGAAAAAAGGGAGTTCAGAAAAGTAGCAGGAATCATCTGAAATTTGAAGGAAACATAACAATTATTGGATGTAAACATTCACATACCCAAACATTTAAGAATAGAGTAAAACTTCGGAGGAATTAGTTGGAGTTTAAGCTTTGTTCGAGTCTTTCAGTTAGTCCCTCTGCTCGTCTCCTGTCCCAGTTCGCTGCCCTGCCAAAGCTAAATGACTCTCTGTCTTCTCTTGCTTTCTTCTTTCCGACTCTGGCGATTGACCGAATCATGGAGTAGTTATTATTTAGTTATGATCTTACATGGTTTGTTTCGAATCCGAATTTCCTCTTCATCATAGTATTTTAATTTTTTGTGTTTTGTTTTTGTTCTCCGAATGACCTTATCACATGTTTAATGTGCTTTTCCCCTGTTTATGAGTTTTCTTGGTTGATTATACTCGTTTCAAGCGTGGCTCACTATCTTGTTAGTTGCCTCAATGCCTTATGTTATAATTTTATTGAAATCACAAGCATGCCTGCTCATGTGTTTGGAAGATACTGAAATGCTTCAAGACGCTGTCCACTCGATTTTCTTGCGAGCATAAGTCGATTTGTTAGAGTTGTGTTTTATTATTTTCTTATGAATCTGTCTATATTTATGTCGTCGTTCGTCACCCGATGTTTTCAATTTTCTAGATTGTAGCTGAGAGTATATTTATCTCCTCTTATTTCTAAAGCAAGTTTCGGTCTACTTCCGTGTTATTTAAATGGTTGTCCTGATAAGTGTTGAAGCATGTTTATCCCTCCCTTTCTCTCTTATATGAAGTCGTGAATGTCAAGCTCCTTTCTACTTGTATTTGCGAATCACATGAAATTCTTTTGTATATTACTAGCATCTTATCAGCCATTTTGTTCATTTAAAATGATCAACCTCGTGGCTTGCAATTTGTGTCAAGTCGATGGTTAAATTTCATTTTGGGGATTTTTCTAATTAAACTTAAACTAAATCTAGCATTTTTATTTTTTTTCTTGTTGTTTTTCCGTGTCCCAGATCGCCTTCTACCAAGATTTTTTTGCTTTTCGATCTGCTTACCTTTTAGAATAGCATGTCATTTGGTTTCTTGTGTTTGCGTTGGCTCATTGTGCCAAAAAAATAATATTTTAGTTTTGGGTTAAATTGTCGTTCTTTTAGAGCCATAAGCAAGTTTAGCCTAATCTGTGGTTTTGTTTGAACAAGTTTACAGTCTATTTTGGTTTTAATTTTGAAGTTGATGGGTGATATAAAAGTTACTTTAGTAATGCCTTATGTTACTAAAGTTTCTTTTACCTTTACCTTTGTCTGATTTGGGAAATAGCATACTTTGGAAAATGTATGTGTTTTGGCGTAGTTTGAATTGTATTAAATATTGTTCAAATAATGACTTTTTCCAATAAATATCATGTTATATATGTCTGTTCAAGTTTCTATTTAACATGCTTGCTTCAATAATTAAATAATGAAGTTATTTCATTTGGTTATTCCGACAAAGAAATACTAGTTCCATTTTTTAATGATAAGTCGAGTCTGAGAAATGTTGATCGATCATATGTCCAAAAACATCCTTATCTTATTATGTGTTCATGTTGAATGTGTCTATTCATGGGTTCAATAGTATAACTTGACCTAGTTTCTCCCTGTTCAACTGACTAAATAGCGTTTATATTGAAAAGGTCAGAATTATCTATCTCAAGTCTATACTTTTTTTATTTCGTTACTTGTTGATTGTATGCCTACGTGCCCATAATTTGATCGGTTCCAAATAATTAATCCTTTATTTACTCCTTCCAAGATTTTATGCTCAACGTGATTCTGCATGAAATAATTTAATTATATAATGTCTATTAAATCAAGTTTTATCTTGTCATCAATTTAATTGATAGATTAATTTCTTGTTTCTCCTTTGTTTGCATAGGAGCTTGTCAGGGTCCTATTAATCTTATCTACATATTTTCCTACTGGGCCAAAAAGGCCCAATTCTATTTCATCGAGTCCTTTGGCCTTAAAATTGACGCACAGGTTCCGCAAAATTGGAGAATATGAGGCTAATTGTAGAGTTGAAGTCTTGCGGCCAAAATCTCATAATTTGTTCATTTTAGATTGTATTTTGTTATCTTTTGGTCTTAAACCATTGTTGTCTTTCATTTATTGATTTTTGTATGATTAGATTAGGACATGTACTAATTAGAAATGGGCTAAAAGACCAAGATGGAAATGGGTCAAAATCCCAAAAAGAAAATTGGTCTAAATACCGGTCCAGATGGACAGAACCGGTTTGGACCCAACTCACTCCCTTTCCCTCGTTCACTTTATTTGCTTATGCGTTTAGTTATTTTGACGTTAGTTTTAGGGTCGAAAACTTTAAATTCACGCAAGACGCTGTTATCTTTTAATCATTTAAACTAAATCAATCGACTTCAAATTGGATTTAAAAAAATAAAATAAAATAAAATATTGCAAGTCAAAATTTCACTTAGAAAGCAAATTAATACTTCATTTTTCAAACAAATTTCATCTCAAAAAATTAAGTTAGACACTTTAGCTAAAAATAAAGTTAGTTGTCTTATAATTGCGAGTTAGCAAATATTTTAGGTGCGGTAACAACCTTCCTAAAATATAAATAGGAATCCCCGAACCCCTTTAAAGTTTTCTTAAGGTTTTTTTCTGTTTAATTCTTTTCGAAAACTAATTTTTCTTGATTTTTCTTTAAAAAATTAAGTGCGACTCTAAAAAGTCAAAAAGCATACAAAATATTATTTTTCTAAAAGCTTAGTATAAAATACAGACATAACTGCGTTGCTTTTCCGTTGATTTTGACCAAAAAAGTTATGTAGTCCGTCACTTTTAGCCATCATTTTTTGGCAATTTTATGTAGTGCAAATATGTTTTTTACTACTCAATTGTGTGTGTACCACAAATGCGTGACACATAATTTTAAAAATAATTATAAAATGACATGTATGATTATAAAATGACACATACATATAGTCACTACACGTCATTTTTCCTTTTATTATATTAGATTAATGTACCAACACTTTTCTTTCTAATTTTTATTTCGTTTTGCTATAACTGTCACCATCCACACAATTTCACGTCATCCCTTCTTCTCATCTTCCTTACCTTTTTTTTTCTTCTACTTCTTCTACTCTTTCCGTTGGAGTATAAAATTTGGCCTGATTTCTAATTGTTCACAATTTCACCGAGTTTGGAGTTGATTTTGAATTTTATTAGATTGAGGTTTTGGTGGTGACTGGTGGCCTAAGGAAGAGTGGGGTCTTTTGGGTGGTCTGATTGTTTCTAGTTTTTCATAATATCATTGAAGCTCGAGGGTGGCGGCATTAGAAAGGCCGAGACTTATTGGTAGAGTTGATTTGGGATTTTTATTATTGTTGTTGGTTCTCGCTTATAGCTGCTGGTTGAAGATTGTCGGAGGTGGTGAGAATGAAGGTGTTTTGGTTGGAGAATGTGAAAAGGACAAGAGGAAGGCAGTAAGTTTGTGCTTGGTTTGGATCTAAATTAGGGGTCATTGAGTAGTGGATGACTGAAGCATGGGTCAATCTCGAAAACTATTTGAGGTTCTTTTTGTTTTTGTTTGATATTCAACTTGTCTAGGTAGTTTTTTCAATTTATTTTCGAATTTATTTGTTTTTTAATGTGGATTTGATCTTCTATTTGTATCTTTGTTTGATTTTGGGTTTTAGTCGATTACATTGATTTTGTTGAAAGTTTTTGAAATGTTAGTGTAAAAGTGTTTCTCTTCCATGGCGTGTTTCATAATAAAGAGAGTAGTATAATAACAATAACAAATAGAGAAGAAAGTTGGGGGGGGGGGGGGAATAAAAAAATATAAGGTTAAGAAAATTTTAAATTTTGTCTAATAATGGTTTTAGATCCAAGTAGAAAGATGATGTCTATGTAAAATCCCTGATGTGGCTGTTAGACCATTTTCCAAGGGTTTCATGCTCCTGATACGTGTGTTTTACACGCACTCTGGTATTAGCTGCCACATAGGATGACAAGTCAAAAATAGTGTTTAAAATATTGTGTTTCAATAAATTCAAGGGTTCACAATACAAACACATACACATATAAGGTCCATTGGATGCCTTTTGCCTAAATTTTACGGGTCAAACTACGGGCCGTTGATGCAAGTACGCACCGTATATGGGCTCCTGGAATGGGTTCAAAGAGTTGATTTTTCCCTCAATTTTGTGGATCCAATCCACAAGTCGTGAATCATTCTGCGGATCGTAAAAAGGTTTGTAGACCGTATATATTACCCATATATTATGTATACTGACCGTATACCAATATTTCAGATTTCATAAAACACTATTTTAAGTTTCCTTTCTCACTTTTAACCCTTTAATCGATTCTCACAACCCCCAAAAGCTCTCTTCAACTCTCCTAAGTTTTGGTAAGTATTTTCATTGTCTTTTAATCTAAGTTCTTGAAAATCTACAAGATTCTAACATCAAATCACTATCCTATCTCTACTGAAATAAGAATTCAGTTCTAGAGTTCAAGACTTGCTTTTTGAGTAAGTTATTCAGGATTTTCCTTCCAAATTAAGGTAATCATACTCTCTAAATTTGCTAATATTTTAATATCTACTTATGCATCCTAAGCAAAACCTTCTATCAAAACATGGGAATTTCAATATAACAAATTTAAGAAATCAAAAAAGGATTTCTTGATCATTCTTCTTCAAATTAGGGTTCTTCTTCAAGATTCATGGAGCATTTGAGGTATATAAAACTATCATAGTGAGGAATTAAGTCATTCTCACGCCTTACATCTGCAATTTAGTTAGTAAGATCAAAACTAGGTTTTATTCAAGATTCTTGATTTTAAATTCTCTAACTATTGTAGATTTTTTATTTATATCACAAAAAATTATGACACTTGATATCGTTAATAATCTTTGAATCATGACTCATGGATCTCTTTTCTAGCCAAAGTTATTTGAAAATTCTTGTTATACAAGTTTATATACATTGTTTTCATGAAAGAATTAATTCCAAGATTTTCAAGAAGTATTTCAAAAATATTCTTATTTCAAATTTCAAGTGCATTATTTCAAGAAAACTTCTCTCGATGAAATTTCATTATATACTTTTTAACGATTATGTTATAAGAAAGTGTAGTCACTTGAAAGATTCATTACGAAAGATTATAGTTTTCCATATTTTGGCAGACACGTTTTTAATAAAAAATTGTCTTTGATCATTAAAATTTAGAATATCAGTATGTTTCAGATAGTTGTGAGTTTACTCTTACTAGCAATACAATTTTACAAATTTGAGTAAAGACTTACAGTATGATTTCAGCTATAGTTCTTATGATATATCTATATATGTATATGTATATTATTTGGGATGACTATTTAGTATGGAGAGGATGCAAAGTTAGAAAATCTAAGTCTCATAACTAGGTGGTACCGTAGATTTGAGCCTACTGCTTTGTCAGTCAACTTTTTCAACTCTTTGAGTCTCAATTAGTGAATCCACATCAGATAGATATGTTGTATACCTTGAAAAATTATAAGACATCTCTCTTAACTAGGTTAGCTGTTGGACATCATGAGCTCATATGATGTATGTCGATTGAAATAAACTCCCTAAGAAAAGTAAATTAATTATATTCTTTTTAGTACTTTCTATTATTACTTAAATTCAATTTTAAAATTTTATTGTTAACGCAAACATACATGTTTTACTATTTAGTTGATCTTGTATCTGTTTATGTTTAATGTTACTCATTTCAGCTCAGTATAATAAATTTTAGACAATTATTAGACTTAGGTATTTGACATATCGTACATTCCATGTAGTGACTCTATTCGACGCTACATCATTTTATGATACAAATTCAGGTACTCCTGACAGTAGGCAAATAATTAGGCTCACTTTCACAAAACTTTGGTAAGACTCATTACTTTCGTAGAGCTCCAATTTATCTTTAGTATTAGTAGTTGGTTATAATGTTAGTAGAGTATTTAGGTAGCGTGGGGTCTTGTAACTCTTCAGATTTGGAATATAAGGAATTTTTTTTTTGGATTGCAGGCTGTCTCTACGGTTTTAGTCTATGGAACGTAGAATCTTTTAAAGGTTGTAAATGGAAACCATAGAAAAATGTAAAATAAATTTTTCAAAACAAGTCTCAGTACTCTTTTTACTATACACCAGGATGGTCTTTCATCCTATATACGAGTCATAGATAGGTCTTTTAAGTAAGTTCCAAACTTACTAAAATTTTGAGGATCAAAGTTTGTTTTGACAGTTGGTGAACCGCAGGAAGACCTATGAGCCATAGAAATATTTTGTCAAAAAATAGGTGAAATCATGTTTCAATACTTGGTTTACGATTGAATAGTACGGACCATTAGTTTAAGAGGCTTTTAAGTCTTTTCCTTAATTCTTTTAATCCAATAATATGTAAATTTACCTTTTATCCTAAGCCATATATAAAGCTTTTACCCTCCAAATTACCCATTTTCAATTCATTATGCTAAATCCCCTAAACCTAACCAAACTCATCCTCCCTGAAATTCTCTTGAGGCTAATAAAGAAGAAAAAGAGCTAAGGTTCCCCTCAACTATTAAATTCTCCATTCTTTTTGGGATTTTAGCATCAAGCTATGTTGATATTCACCTATGGAGATCTTTCCCCCATGGGGTCCCCAAGGTTCCCAATTTCTCCTTCGATTTCAATTGGTTCAAGCTAGTTTTTTCAATTTAATTTTCTCGGGTTTTACTCTATTATGATTTATTGTTGTTGATATAGTCTCGCAATGTATGATTTGGTGTTAATACATGATAATATGTTGAAATTATGTTGACATATGCATTATCCATGATTTTTTATTAAGAACCCAAAATGAAAGTTATAAACTATAAATTATGAATTTATGCAGGTATGCATGTTTTTATGAAATTGTTTAAAAGATTTGATGATGCTTTGAAAGGAAAGTATCAATGTTATAGTGAAAGGATTTGTCACATGTTATTATGATCATAATTGTGAAAGGATTTGTCACATGTTATTATGATCATAATTGTAAAAGGTATTTCTCACATATGGATTTACATTGGTGAAATATTTTCCATCTATGTTGAATTATGTTTAAGGAGTTATTCTATGTTTTGATTTTTGAAAGATTGCATTGGTTTGATCATTTCCTTACCTATAAATTGATATTTGACTTTTTAGCTATTTCCTTCGGACTTGGACTTTGCATCCGGAGGTCTTTAATTAAGGTGGAGACTCAATCAAAGTAGTCTCTAATAGCAACATTTAGTCCCAAATTACGTGCCCCCATAGAATCGTCTTAAATGACCTAGCTAGGGGATCCACTTTACCAAAATGATGATATGTACAAATTTGTCACATCTGGGGAGAACCCCCTAGAAGTAACATAGCGTACTTGACCTCTCGAGGTCTTATACAAGCACATAGTTATCATTCATCGCATTAAAATAGTAAATTTAGCTGAAAATTTAAAACTTTTCATAGCACATCATATGCTAGAAACTTTACTTCATATATATATATATATATATATATATAATATAAGTCGTAACACATATTTAGACCCTAAGTCTCTTTGCCATCTTAGACTCAACAACCTTAGAATACATTAGGGACACGTCCCTTAAGATATAATACAAAACTATATGATATTTAACAGTCTATATAGTAAGTACACATTAGGACATCCTTGGACTTAAGGATTCCTTTCTTTGAGCTTTGGAATCACCTATCAACCTCCTCAATCATGTAGACACTCTTTAAGAATATATAACCTACACTTTGTGTAAAAAGTAGATAAGAATGAGATTAGTACAAGAATGCACTAAGTATGAAAACCATGCAAAAACATGCATTCAAAAGGGACATTTTCTTGAAATCATACTTCATGCATTTTTGAGTAAATCTTCATAAAACCTTTAGAAAATAACATTTATATCCTTCACATACTTCATATAAACATATTCAAAGGACAAACATCACATAAGATCACATTTAGAATTTATTGCATTTTTAAGGCACATTACAGTAAGCTCTTTTTCCCTTAATAGTGAACCATCTTCTCTTTTGTTCATTAACTTCCCAAGTAACCCTTTAGTGATACTTGGTGCAATGCATCACGTTAAGGTCACAAGGAACATACATATAACCTACCTAATCCAACACATATCATCATATAAGTACAATCTATCAAAGACACATTTAGGTAATGGCCTTAGGAACATTACAGTAAGCTACATCAAGTCACACATACATTTACTTCTTCCCATATTCATCATTCTTAGACCTTTTTCATGACCCCAATCTTAGTCTAATAGTGCAATGAACATATAGAAACCCATATCCCCATACATTATTAGTAAACCCTTCATGAGACCAGAAACCTTAACATTCAATTATGCATAAACAAGTAAGTGAAGACAACTTCATTCATGTCAATACAAGACCTTCATCATATAGTGATTTACACCAACATAGTGCATACAAGGATAAGATTACATCTCATAGATTCATACCCTGCACATCTTCATAACAAGTTGACCATTACTACAAAGTCATGCATAAAGAACATATACATAATGACATGCATTGGAACACCTTCCTAAGACTTCCCTCAAGAGTCGTTTGTGCAATGTATAGGTGAAGTCTCATACCCCCACCTACACTAAGCAACTACCCTTAGGTTATCCTAGTTAGGGTCCTTCCATTGTCCATTTTACATTAGGGAGACTATAGCCTTAACCGACATAGACCATGTGATGCTAAACATGGAATCCGGTGTCATAAAACCCCACACCGAAGGAAGGTGGTTTACTGGCCAAAGTAGAACCAAATGTGACATAGCTTTCTAGGTGGATCCACTAGCTAGTATCTTATGGTGGCAACATAGTTATGGAACTTGGTGGTACATGTGAAAACCCTCTTTATGCCTAGATGGGGCATTATGGTTATTCACTTATGGAAACCCTATTTATACCTATTGAGGCATTGTAGTTATCCACCTCATGAGATTTATGGTGACCTGCCTTCCCTTATTGGGAGGGGATAGACACTTATATTCAAGTTCACTCGGTGCTAAGCTAAGTTATCTTTATTGAAAAAGCCTTTATTATCATTTATTTATAAAACATAGGCGTAGGAGATTTATACCCATATATGCTTAGCTCATAGGTCATAGATGAAAGTTCATCAACATAAATCATGTGAGAAGATCCTTTCACATGGACATACCATATGTATTAGCACTATCTACTTTAAGAAACATTTGAGCACACCTTTCAAGGCTCATCTATTGACTAGATCATCATTCATGTGTGTGTGTATACATATATGTGAGAAAACCTTTTACATAACATCTTAAGTCACACATGCTCATACATTCATATTCATAAATATAGAAACCAAAACTTGAACTATCCTATTAAGGTACACATGTACAATGCATAGGCAAAGTCCTAAACCCTTGCCCATATTAATACACCTATCAAATCATCCTAGCTAAGGAAATACATATCATACTTTCATAAACGTTACCTTATCATTCATAGCAGTATACACTAGTGAATATGAGAAATACCTTTCATTTAGACACGATGACCTATACTACTTGTTACATGCATGTAAGTGAGTGTGTGTGTACATTGGTCAACATGATCACATAATGGATATCAATAACACATTGAGGCATCTCCCTTCGTAGACCATAATACTCTTTCAAGCATAGACCACACAACACACAATAGCATAGGAGACAAGCCAACTTCGTATTACACTTAAGACTCCTAACTTGTGCTATTCATGCATTCACATATGGGTACATAGGCAAGGGATTGTTAACCATTTAAACTAGTCAATGGCAGAACCTATACTTTACCCTAATATGGATATACACATGCTTATGCCATAGCCATACAACCTAGGTCACAACTAAAATAGGAAAGTAGGCATAAACTTCACATAGGGTAATCATTATAGCCACATATTCATATATTCATCAATTCACCTTCAAGGCCATAATCAACACATATATAATGACAATAAAGTAAACACCACCACCATAAGTGGACCATACCAGACAATGTCATACAAGGCTTCATAAACATTACTATAAGAAAATAAAGAAGTAGAAGAGTAGAGAAATTCTTACCAATCCTTTAGCCTTTGATCATCATTGACCAGTACTACTATTTTATCAATAAATCAAGTATAGGGCAGTAGCTTAAGGTACCATAATCATTCATTAAGTTAAACATAAGCTAATACAAGGTCATGTTACTACTAGTACAATACATTAAAATACTAGAGGGTAGAAGGACATAGACCATCAACCAATTGCACTTGCAAGGCAGTAGCTAATCATATTCTTAGTTATAACGAAATCATGCTTAATCCCTTCAAGATCAAGCTTCCAACATATACATTAGGCTTATTAATTTTCTAGAGTACAAAGGAATTATCCAATACTATTTATTCCCTAAGTCCTTGACCATCAATCATATTTTAACAATAACATACATGTTAGGCTGTATCTAATCTGATCTTTACTAATAAAAAATCATGCTTCATCTAACCATAACTCGAGATCACATCACATACATAACCTTTTTTTTAATTTGATCATCAAGTATTTACACGCACAATTCATCCATAATACCAACTAAAGGAAGTAGCTACAATGATGCTTTGCATAATCAAAATCATACACAATTGTTGTAATCAAAATTCACTGTAACACATAGAACATATGCTATTCAAACCCAAATCTTTATACATTGATCCTCATGAATCGTTCATCATCAATTCATGAGCAATTAACGTAAATTACAGTAGATTTAGACACTTCAACGTAAGAAAATCACAATTCAACCATTAACAAGCAATGATCACAAAGCCCATGCAAAGCTAAATCGATTTAAGGAGAGAACATGGGTTCATCATGCAATTGGAGTAAAATCACGTTCAAACCAATGTATTAACTTAATTCATCATAATTTAATCATTCAAAACATTTTCAAAAAGAACCCATGGCTAGATTGAAAAATTAAAAGATTGATCATAAAATCTTCTTTGAAAACTTTGGGAAGAACTCTCCAAGGGAAAGGTTACTATAAGATGAAGGATCACTATACCTTTGTCTAGTTGAAAACCTATAAAACTTGGTGATTAATCCATGGAAATCCAAGCTCCAAGATTTTCTTTAGCTTCACCAACAATGGTGGTTTCTAGGGAGAATATTTTGGAGGGTAAGGTTTAATTTGTGTGATTTGGTTTGGGAATGGATGATCACGTTTTAGATGACTTATACACACCCAAAAGTATCTAAATAAAACTATTAGATTCAGGTTAGTACGTTGGGTGAATTTCCTATTCACCCCTTGGTAAAACAGTCCGCTGGACAGTAGCTACAGGCCACCATCAACGGACCCATCGATTGGCCATTGCGCAGTCTATTGGCCATCCTTTGGCTTCCGTAGATTGGTAATTATACAAATTTTGGGTCTAGACCTTCCCAATATAATTTTTCATCGACTAGACCTCACCTACGGACCGTTGGTTGACCAACTAGCCGTCGTTTGGTCCGTCGATTGACACTGCCAAGGCAATGTCTCGACCAGCCTTGGGTCCTTCTTGTGCGGCCTTTTGCGGGGCCCTTTAGAAGTTGTACCCAAACTTTTACAATGTAAATACAAAATTTAACAAGTTTTATATCTTCTACATGAGTTTCACCCAAAACAAATACTCACAACTCGTCTAAACAGGCTAGGCCCCATCTAGACACACGTTGAGCGTCTTAACGGCTATCTTTCGAATGCCTTAGACGTTCTTGGTCGTTTGAACTAAAAAATTCTTGAAACTCTACATACCATATTTAAACATCATTATAAATTATTTTAAGACTTCATAAGCTCATATCATACAATATATAAACACGCACAGACATATGAGACACATATGTGACTAGTTGTCGAACGTTTTGGTCGTCCCTTGACGTTCGACTTCCAAATCATTTCAAACTTATTACATTGCCTCTATACCATATTATAATTCATTTTGGGACCTTATAAACGTATTAAAAACATGTTAGTATCTAGACACCCTAACTCATTTTGGAGTCTTACAAAAATATACCTTGGGAATAGATTTCCCTCTTTTGATATGAGGGTTATACCCGATTCTGTGATATAGCTCTAATGGTCTTATTGCCAGTTAAACCTAATATCCCAAAAAATGGTTAAAATTTCTTAAATATTTTCAGATTTACTTTACTTCAAATGCATTGACTATATTCAATTATTTTCATGTGTTATTTCTTTATGTTTAAAATATTTAAATATTGACCATGTCTACATGCTTTAAATCATTATGCTATCATTTCCATGTTTATGCATATTTCCCCATACATAGTAGATTCCATGTACTAATGCATACTTGTGCCTAACTTATCTCATGAATTTTAGGGTCCGACGTTCCTACCTTATAGACTCGTGGATAGACATTGATTGGGTGCTTCAAGTGGATTGGTAAGTACTTATGTTCCGAGGACCGAGACACTTAATAAATTTATGTCATTTCCCTTTTTCCAACTTTGTATGTGATGTATGGCTTACATCCCAGACACCCCATATGATGTATTAGATGGATTTTAGACTTATGTTAGGCTTTCACTTTGTCAGATTTTTTAATATATATAAAATTCTATCTTTCGAAATCTTGGTCAGTCAAATAGTTCAAGTTTTCGGTCAGTTCCCATTCTCCTCACCCCCCTATAGTCCATTATTGGGTAGTGATATAAGCTAATTGTCTTCTGTAGGACCTCCATGAGATTGTATACATCATGTTACACCTAGGATATACTTTGACCATGTAAGGTCTTGTCTTAATAACCTAATAGCAATATGTTTGAGAATTCATAGACGAGTCAGTAGAGTTATAACTTTCAACATTATTTTACAAACATACATATTAGTTAAATTTCAAATCTTTAAATAAAATATTCCAGTTTGTTTCTAAAGTTGAGAAAGAATCAAATATGCCACTGAAATATAACATCTGTATTTGAAAAGAAAGGAAAATGCATATTTTAGCTGGTGTTTGTGTCTATGGGTCCCATCTACGGACCGTAGGTGCTCTTACGGGGCGTAGATGGAAACTGTAGGTGGTGGCAAAAATAATTTTTGAAATTTAAGTTCCAATACCCTTTCTAAATTTCACGAGGATAGTTCTTCATCCCATATGCGAGTCGTAGGTAAGTCCCAGACTTGGTGAAATTTGGAGGGTCAAAGTTGGGTTCTACGAATGTCATATAGGCATACACGGATTGTAGGAATACCTACAAACCATTCATGGGATCCATCGGAAGTAGGTGGATTTTAAGGTCCTAAATAACTTAACTACGGTTGTCCAATATGATCCATCGAAGGACATAAGGACCGTAGGTTCAACCATAGATGGGGGTTCGAAAGTTTTTTAAAGGGTTTTTGGTCTTTTCCTAATTATTCATACACAATACTATGTCATTTTACCTTTTTCCCTAGTCTCTATATAAATATTTTTAGCCCACATATTACCCAATTCAACTCATTCTCCTAAATTCCCAAAAAGTTGACCAAGTTCATTCTCCCAAATTCTCTCAAGTCTAAGGAATTTAAGAAGTAGAGTTAGGGTTTCATTCTAGTTTCCAAATACTCCACTCCCTTGGCTTTTTTATCAAGGTATGTGTCTATTTACCCATAAAGTCTTTTTCTCCATAGGTCCCTAAAGATTTCAAGTTTCCAATTCAATTTTCATATCATCAAATTAGGGTTTCGATTCAAAGAATGTAGTTCTTTTCCATTATGATTGATTATGATATACTAAGTCTTCCAATGCATTATTTGATCTTAATATATGATATTTAGTTGTTCATTTTCCATGCTTAATTATTCTTTTCAACCACAATCTTATGATAAACCCATGAACCATGAATTTATGAAGATAGCATGTTTTCATTAAGTTATTATTAAATAATCTAAGGCTGCTTTGAGAGTAAAGCATTGATGTTGTTGTTGTGTGAAAGTTTTTTCTCACATGAAAGATTCACAGGGTTGAATGGTTTTCTCAATTATAGATCAAATCAAGATTTGAAAGCTATTCTAAGTGAATTCTAGCTTGTATTGACTACTTAATTGTGTCTTTCCATGGATAACAAGATGAATATGACTAATGACTATTTCGTGGGATTTATACTTAGCACCTATAGGACTAATGGCAATTACACATGTCCAATAATTATGTGCTACCTTAGGTTTGTCTTAGATAAACATTAGCTAATGAATCCACTTTAGCTCAAGTTAATGGTTCTTACCTTTGCAAGTAAGGACATCTCTTTTCGATGTGGATAGACACCAGATTCCATGTTATAGATCACATTGTCTATGTCTGTTAATGAAAAACTTCCCACAATAATAAACTAAGGTTACTTTCTAAAAGTATCTCAAATATGATTCAAAGATGTCTAGCTTGCATTGATTATTATTACAAGTTATGTTTTATAATATGTTATTTTATGAAATATCTTGGTTATTACATGTTATGTAAATTCCTTTTTAGCACGATTTTATATTCGAAAAAGGTCCTAAAATACCCTCGAAGTATTGAAAATGGTATAAAACTACCCTTCATCCACCTGTTGGTTCCAAAATGCTCTTCTCATCCACCTATTGGCTCCAGAATACCCTTATCATCCATATTCGGGTTCAAAATTGACCACTTATTTAACGACTTAAAAATTATATTGTTTATATATTTTTTAAAATAATTGGTGCTCAAATATTGGTTATAATTTAATTTATTAATATAATTTTTAATCCAACCCATTACCCACTCATTACTAACTAAACCCCACCCACTTAATAAACCAATTATAATATCA
This sequence comes from Solanum lycopersicum, assembly GCF_036512215.1. NCBI lineage: Eukaryota > Viridiplantae > Streptophyta > Magnoliopsida > Solanales > Solanaceae > Solanum > Solanum lycopersicum. Next base: position 8,301,715 of record NC_090807.1, read on the forward strand.
AAGTCGCCATAAACACTACTAAAACATGACAAAATCATAGATTCCTCAAAATGACATCCAAAATTATTCGAGTTAGAATCGAAGCCCCAATAAAATTTAAGTTGAGTCGCTTATTTAAGAGGACACTTTCAATAGGATTCTCTTTTAAGTTTGAATTTGAAATTTATGATCAAAGGTAAAGAAGTAGTACATATTGAATTAATTCATGCACTTTTTTTTAATATAATTTTATAAATATGTATGATTTGTTTTAAAATATTTAATATATTATTTTTTAAAAAAAAGTTATATATGTAGTAACATCACATAATTTAGATGAAGGAATAAGTAAGATGAACATAGTAAGACTTTTAACTTTATTGGTAATTTTTATTTAGCCACTTGAATGTATGATAATTTACTTCTATAGATACTTTCACCTCAAATTTTAAAAACACTCATTATCAGTAGCTTTCTGTTGTTGCAATAGTAATATGACGGGTTTATTAATTTTGTGGGGTTTATTAGTAATAAGTGGGTAGTGGATTGATTTATAAATTATACTAATAAGTTAAATTATGACAAATAGTTGAGTGACACGTATCTATAAAATATATAAATAGTTTAAATTTAAAACCGTTAAATAAGTGGTCAATTTTCAACCCAAAGGTGGATGACAAGGGTATTTTGGAGCGAATAGGTGGGTGGGAAGGGTATTTTGGAGCCAATAGGTGGATGGAGGCTAATTTTGTACCATTTCCAATACTTCGAGGGTACTTTAGGATTTTTTCCATTTTATATTTTATGCATTGCTATCATATTCTGTACATTTTATGTACTAATGCATACTTGTCCCTACATTGTTTCACTAATGCAGTGTCATGATCCCGATTGACGTGATTGACACACCCACATCAACCCTCCGGTGGGGGAACCATAACGACTAACCAACTAACCTCAAACTAAGCATTTAAAGATACAAAATCAGCTTTAAGTGCAAAAAATTAAGTAAAGTTTCCATAAACTCGAAAAGTCTAACAGTGAAACTAAACAATGTGGAATTACTTCCCTAGAACCTGAAAGTTAATGTACCGAAACTCTAACAACGATCATAAGTCTAAGGAAATGGGTACAACCCAAACTAAATAAGAGAATTATCTAAAGAACTAGTCTAACTCTGAAGCAATTAGACTAAACCCAAAAAACAGAACTCATGGAGCCTGAAAGATGTGGCTCACCCTTGAATTCAATCAGCTATCACTGATGTTCTAAACGAATTCTGTCAATAGCCGCCTGAAGACGCCCTGTACTCAATAAAGAAAGAGCAAGTGCAGTATCAATACACAACCACAATGTATAGGTAGGATCACACGACCGTCCCACTAAGTGAAACATACATAAGCCATCACAACATAATAATAACATGCATAATCAAACATATACAATATCAACAACATTTATAAGCAACGAACAATTTCACATTTCTCCAAATATATAGTTATGTCATCAATGGTCCTCTCATAAAATCCACTCCCAAATTGTTAGCATATTGTTACATGGTACCCAATCCAATGTTTATGTCGAAACATGGCAACCGATCTCATGTTGATGTTGAAACGTGGAAACTGATCCAAATTAATGTGTTGGTATGCGAAACTTGATTCATTCAACAAGCCACAAGAACAATCACAAATGCATTCTCAAATGAATAAATCAAGTCATGATTCATGGTATTCATCATTCGTTTAATCTCATTTACAACTAGTGTGATCAATAATGCAACATTTGCATACATACATATATTATAATGAAGTAAGCAAAAGTATACATCACACAATATGAAATCACAACCATCACCAGCTCAAACAAAACTTGAATCCCCTAAGAAACTTAATTCTTCCCTTTTCGGATTCTTTCTGCTTGTTCTTGGTCTACAAACAATCAATATAATGCTAGGATCAATAAACAAAACCTAATTGCCTACATTATAACATCAAACCTAGGTCAAAACCTTATCCCCATACCCAAATTAGGGCTTTCTCCACCATAATTTCTCAATCAAAATCCTCTCCGTCAATAATTACCCAAGAAACTAAATTCTACATACTGAAAAATGGATTCGGAGGGTGAAAATATTTTCTTTAGCCTAAAAATGGTGGAAAATGTCAAGAAAGAAATTGGGGTCATTTCTTATGTCACGAAGTCGAAACTTGCAGAATTAAATATTTTTGGGGTATATTTATGACTTAAGTCGCTTCTGTCCCGCCAGAGCGGTCCTTACTCCACTGCAATGGCCCTGTCCTGGCAACAGAAATCCCGCCCTAGTGGTTTGCACAAAGCAGAGAGCTATTTAAAGAATTTCCAAAGCCCATTTTACAACACATCTTCATCCCACGACACACAAAAAATATTCGCTCATGCTAAGATCATTTTTGAGAGTTCTACTCTCCCAAATTCAATTTTATGAAGTCGTACGTATTCCTTGACGTCTTAGCTATCTACTCATATGATAAAATTCATAACTAGACCTCCCGTTTGTTATCAGATTTCCCCAGACCTCGTTGATTTTGATTTTGCCCAAATTTGGACTAGGTTGGAAAATTTCAAGATACTACCAAAAAGTTTTTCAGTCAAAATTTTTTCCCAGTTGTCTTTTCTATAAAAATAGGAATCGGTCATTACATGTAGGGTCCGTCGATTCCATTCCACACACTTGTGACTAGTTGATCTTTTTGACCTTTGATGATTGGTGATTCCTCATGTTTCGAGGACCGAGACTCTTTATTGTTTTATGTATTTTGTGATGTATGAGTTACGTCCCAATTAATTTCCTTATGATGTAATAGATGATTTTGAGACTTATGTTAGACTTTCAATTTCTGTCGAACTCTTTATGATATAAAACTATCTTTTGAACTCTGTAATTCTATCATATTGTATGATGTATGTTAAGTGGCTTGTATAAGGTCGCTCAGAGTCTATACGTCATGTTATGATCAGGGTGTACTTGGGACCGTGACATGAACTTTGAGAAAAAGCTCATCTATGTCATCTTTTAAAAGTTTGGCTTATTTCTTCCATTTTCATTTGATAAAAGGCTCATCCATGCTCTTATTAGTTAACTGAATACAATTTTGATTTTACAAAAATATTTTTTATATGTGGCCAATTATAATTTGGCCACGTCATTTGTAAAATTGTTTTTAAAATGGAAAAAGCTCAAATATGTCATTAAAATTTTAGAAAAGGCTCATCTATATAGCTCATCTGTTAAAAGTTTGTCACATATATTGCATTTCATTTAACAAATAATGACATGAATGAACCTTTTCTCAAACGAAAATGGCATAGATAAGTCTTTTGTTCGGAGTTCGATGGGAAAATTTGAGCATTTTCCTTCTAAAGTTATTGCATTCTCCTATTTTAAAAGCTTTCACATACATGTCATATCCTTTAGTACAATAGTAAGTCACGATAAAAGTCCTGAATGGCGACCACACCCAGGTTATTGACTCGGGGTGTGATGTTAATACATGATCAAATATCAATCTCACATTAAAAAATAGGTATTTGGAATTATAGAGGGCTGATGAAATTTTAAGTGGTCACAAAATAAAGAGAAAATTACCTATAACAACCACTATCAAAGAGGGATGTGATAGTGATACCCAGATCCTTGTCTTGTAAATAAGATATGCTTTTAGAACGACAATAATAATTTCTTCCCTATTGATTGTTAGGTTTGAAAATTATAATGTCAACCAGTTCAAGTTGATTAGGTTTTAGTTAAAATTATTATAGTAGTTGAAAGTGACCAAAGGCCTATTTTCTATTCTAAGTGATAATATGATATGTAGGCCTGTTCTTTTGTGTTGGTAAGTTAATTGAGACACTAAGAATTTGGAGATTGAATTATTAAATAATTTAAGGATTTACAGATGTTTTGAAAAAAAAAACAGGATTTTGAATAATTTGTTCATAATATTTTCTTTGAATAGTGCGTTTTCTGTTGGATTTTTGTAAAAATGTTGAAGCACAAGAGAAACCTACTTTGTTTGTCTAGTCATTATTTAAAGATATCTTAAATTCTATGTTTTGTTTTGGGTGAATCACATAAATATGCTATATCAAGAAAATATTTATCATATATGGCAATATAATTTTTATGACTAAATATAACAATTTCTTGGAATTTAAGAAAAAGTACCACCGCTTCGCCTCTTTCTTTGTTTCTCTTCCTCCTCTTCTTATTTTTATTTTTCTTCTTCTTCATCACTTTTTGTTTGTGACATCTCGCAACTAGAGGGAACTAGAATGGAGTTTAAAATCTGAAAATACTTATTTTTGAACTATTTAAGGAAACCTGGAAATTTTAAGTAAGTTAAAAGTGGGGTTTCGGTTAACTTCAAATTGTCATAACTCCTAGCTTAGGATGATGTGGGTGTAGTTCCAGATATGATTGGAAAACCCTTGGAATGATCTTTCAAACTTTGTCGGGATTTCATGATTTTGAGTTCGTATGAGTGAGTTATGCCCTTTGGAAGTTGCGCGATTGGAATAAAGAAAGTCCAATCCGGATTTTGAATGGGTAGTTGAGTTTTTTCCTTACCCTATTAATTTATTTCATTTTTGGAATTAATTAGGGGTATAAGCTGAATTAAATAAGTTTGCACTTTTATCAAAAGAATCATGTTTTTGAGAGAAGAGAAAAGAAGAGCAGAAAGGAGATGGGCGTTCAAGAATCATCAAGATCGTCGAAGTTTAACTTGTGGATTTCATCCGGGTGATCCCTAAAAAGGTATGTGAGTTTCCATATCGTTGGGTTCATTCACCCACACGCAAATCATGTTATTTTCAGCGTAATTTCGTTCTTGAAATTTAAGGATTTAAGTTCTTGATGAGTTCTTGATAAGTGTTCTTGAAGTTCCACTAAGTTTTGATGTAAGATTCTATTTGGGTCAACTTTAAACGGTCATATCTCTTAGAATATAAAAAATTACGTGAGCCATAACCTATCTAATTAAACTTAATTGAATCTAATTTCCAATGACACTAATTTCGCTTTCATCCAATTTCTGAGTAAAAGGTTGTGACTATTTCAATAACCTATACAATGTTGTTATGAATTAGCCGACGGAAAAACATGGAAAGGGTTGTTTTTGTTTTTTAACCTCAAAGAAAATCCTAAAAAAACTATTTACTAATAAAAGGTTCAAAACAATAAGATTTTCATCTTTACTAATGAAAATCATAAATTTTTAGCCATAGAGATTTCAATAAACTAATTCAAGAATGTCAAGAAAGGTTTTCTTGATCATTTACCTTCAAGTTAGGGTTTCAAGGTTTCTATTCAAGTTCTTATCCAAGATTCTTCAAGAACCTTATTCTTTCTATCTAAAATCATTCCTAAACATCATAAGACCTTTTTTTTGTTATCACAAATCATAATCCTTGAATCCATAATTCAATTCAAGGAAAGTTAAAAGTCAAGTAAAGAAGTCAACAGTTAAGTCAAGATAAATTCTTAAAGTTTTTAAAAGTCTTTTATAAACGTTTAACTTTGTTTTAAGACTGGAGTTTTGAGTTCAATCAGAGTAATAAAGTTCAGTTCTTCAAAAGTATATGGGAACTATGTATCCCCAAAGAGTTTAAAATATTTTTACATTTAAACACGTAAAGAAACTTTGATTTCCAAAAGAGCATTTGTGCTAGTTTTCAGTAAAGAAACTTTAAGCTAATTTTCAATAAAAGAGTAAATGTTTTCATATTTAAACAAGTAAGAAAACTTAGATTTCAAAAGAGCCTTCAGGCTAGTTTTCAGAAAAGATTAATAGCTTTCTAAATGAAGCAAGCAAGGAAATCGAGATTTCCAAGATAGCCTTTGAGCTAAGTTTTTTAGCACTAATCTCAAATCAAAGAAGAAGTATGTCTTAAAAATATAAGAGCAGGTATTTTTGGGAGTAGTATTGAGCACCAAATTGGGGACGATCATGAGTTTAGATAACTCATGCCTCCATAAATCATGTAGACATCATAGGTAGAAAGGGTCATACTTTTTAGATAAATCCTTTTCACAATAGACTAGTGAATCCATTAGGCAGTTTAGGTCCTATACCTTTGGCCGGATATAGGATGTGCTGGCAGGGGAGGTAGATCGTTGTATCATCACTATAACTCTTATGTGATGGTTGTCGGTTAGAAAAACTCTCACATCAGTATTTTGTATTTTTATATACATCGGAAAAAATTGTATTTTACAAAGTTCATATTGTAACTTTGCATACATACAGAGTTATCATTGTATTTCTAAATACAGAAAGTGGAAAATAAGGTTTTAAAGCTTTTTCTTTATACTACATCTATTCACACTACTTTAGATTGAAATCAGTTGAGTTCAATAGAGTTAAGTAAAGTCTAGGTAAGTGTTTCTTTCAGACTCTTTTCAAGCCTATGTTATGTTTAGCATTCCAACCGCATACTCCTACATTCAATGTACTGATGTCAGTTGGTCTGCATCGTCTTATGATGCAAACACATGTAACTAGGAGCAAGCAGCGCATTATTTATCAAGTAAGCACTCCAGAGTCAGTTGGTTAGCCTCCTTGCCTTTCTGAGGACTCCTTTTTATTTCTTTCAGTTATTATATTAGTTCATTAGGATGTTGTGGGGCTTGTCAAAACGTCCATCTCAGTTGTTTTAGAGGTTTCATAGATAGTCTGTCAAATGTTAGTTCATTCGTCATTATCTTATTGGATTATCTTCATATTTAAATTGCCACTTTGGCTAAGTTAAATGCTTATTTTTTTTAAAAAAAAACATTATGAGTTCAGTTGATACAATTAAGTTATTTAGCATTTCAATCCTTTTATTTATGCTTAAAGCCTTCCTCTGAGTAAGTAAGTCAGGCCAAGGGTTCACTTGGGGCCAGCACTGATTCTCGAGTGCCGGTCACGCCCAGGGTGTAGGCTCGGGGCATGACACTGTCATTCTTCATCTTTCTCTTCTTCTTCTTCTTCTTCTTCTTCTTCTTCTTCTTCTTCTTCTTATTGTTTCAAATTTTAACTCAAATAGATATTCTCAAATCAATTTTTGTATATATTTCACTATTGGTTTTTGAAAATCACGACGAGAAAGGAATAGAAAGATCAAAAATTTGTACAAAATTATATTTTCAAACTGAAATTTCAAATCTATAAAATTACAATAGCAAGAGTTCACCATTAGAAGTCATTATAAAGCCTCAAATTTTGAATTCATTATTTGAATTTTACGAATTTATAGTTTGAATAGGTTGTTCCTACAAATAATCGAAAATATCGTTTGGAGTTTCTATCTCAATTTTAACAAGATCTGGTTAAGTTAATACAATTGAATTTAGGAGGATATGATATTAAACTAGAAAAAGGTGAATTTTATGTAACTATGTCGCAATTACACTAAAGTTGTATTAGATAGGGGTGGGCATAAACACCGGAAAACTAAACACTGAATCGAATCTAATTTTTTTGATATTTCAATTTTTTATTCGACATTCGGTGTATGTTTTTGTATTTTATGGTATTTAAGATCTGTTTTCGATACGTAATTTTTTTTCTCGATATTTTGATTTAAACCGAAATATAATATATTATATTAATTATTTATGTTAAATATTTTTTAAAAAAAACTAAAAAGTAAAAGACTACTTTATAAGTTTTAACTTTTATACTTTATAGAAACCCACACACCTAGTGACCTAGACGGCCAGACCTAGACACCCTAATCTCCTATCCAAAAGAGTGAAGAAAGACCAAAATTTGAAAATCATTCATCTTGAATCTGCATTCTTCCATAGTTCCATTCGACTATTATTCCTTTCAAGTTTTTCTTCTTTCATTTTTTTTGTCAGTTTTCCATCAATTTTTCGGCCGTTTTTCGGCGAACAGAACAACTGCACAGGTGGCAGCAGACTTTTAAGTTTCGACGGGCAGCGATTGGCGACCACCAATCTACATAAGGTTTGTTTTTTTTAATTCATTTTTTTAAGTTAACAATTTTAAAAATGAATTTCTTCTTTCATTTATTTTTCTTTTTGATTTTTGCTTTTGTTACTAGTTAGTTATATATAAATGGCTAAGCAAAATCAATTAAATATGGGTGTGGTTGATCAATGTTGAATAAGTATGGCTGATTCTACGGATAATACACCTATTAATAGCAATGATGCGTCAATTGGCCAAAAATAACAGAAAAAAGAAAAAAAATGGATCCAAGATCTCCTATTTGTGTATTAGTTAAAGCTAAGTGTTTACATTGTGAATAATATTATGTTGCCTATACAACTAGAAATGGAACAAGTGGAATAAAACAACATTTGACTTATCGGTGTAAAGTGTATAAGCCCCCGACTATTGCACCTGGTATTCAAAAATTGTTAAACATTTAAAGTAATAATTTAGAGACTTGGAAATTTGAGCAAGAGGTACGTAGGAGAGCTTTAGTTGAGATGATAATTTTCGATGAACCTTTTAGTTTTGTTAAAAAATAAGCCTTAAAGAAGATAATTAGTAAAGTCCAACCTTTGTTTCATATTCCTTCTCGTAGAACCATAATAATGGATTGTTATGAAGTTTATGGTGAATTGAGAATAAATTTGAAACAATCTTTAAGAGAAATACAATCAAGAATTTGTCTCACAACAGACACATGGACTTCGGTGAAAAGAATCAATCATATGTGTTTGACTGCTCACTTTATTGATAGGGATTGGGTACTTCATAAAAGAATATTGAGTTTTTGTCCTATCACTAGTCATAAAGGTGAGCATTTGGCTGAGTCTATTAGTAATTGTTTACTTGAATGGAAATTGAATAATAACTTTATTGTTACAGTTGATAATGCCTCTTTAAATGATGTTGCGGTTTAAGAGTTGTCCAAAAAATTAGATATGCGGGAACTAATATGATGGAAGGTAAGCATCTCCATGTGAGATGTATTGCTCATATACTTAATTTAATTGTGCAATATGGTTTGACAGAAATTGATCATTCTATCAACCGGGTGGGACAAATGGTGAAATATGTTAGATCATCTTCTTCAAGGACAAGAAACTTCTTGAAATGTGTTGAAATGCAAAAGATAGAATGTGATAAGATGTTGTCTTTAGATGTCCATACTAGGTGGAATTCCATCTATTTGATGTTGGACACAGCAGAAAAGTTTGAGAAGGATTTTGAGAGGTTTGATCTTTATGATGGTAATTTTAATCTTTTTCTTGCGACTGATGTTTGTGAAAATGCAAGTATCGCAGGTTCAATTCAATATGAAGTTTGGGCTAATGTGAGGAATGTCACAAAGTTTCTTGAAAAATTTTATGAGCTCACTTTGAAAGTTTCAGGTTCACGGTACGTTACTTGTAACGTTCATTTTGAGGATATATGTAAACTTGATGCTTATTTGAAATTATGTATGGCAGGTGATGATCTTGATTTGAGTAAAATGACTTAGGGAATGAAAGAAAAAATCAAGAAATATTGGGTACTCCTGAAAATATGAACAAAATGATTTTGTTGAACTTGTACCAAATAATATGGTGAATTTTTCAAGAATATACCGATGATTTTTATCAAAGTGAAGATCATATTGTGACATAATCTTTTCTATGTCTTCTTATTTAAAACTTAACTACATGATTGATGAAGAAAAAGATGAAGAAAATAAAATTAAAAGATTATACTACTAAAAAGAAAGAATGAAAAAATGAAAATGAACATGCAACATCTCCATAGATGATTGGTATTTATAGATAAAATAAATCATAAAAATAGTTAAAAGGGAATTGAAAATGCATGCTATTTAAGTAGAGAATGTCAATAGATGGGTTTTTTTTGTAACTCATTTCATATGATTACAATAATTAAATATGATTGGATTTCATAATTAATAAAAAAAATATTTTATGAAAAAAAAAGAAAAAAAAGAAGAAACAAATGGAGGCCATATAGAGGTGCCACATCAGTAATTTTGGATTCAGATATATATATATATATATATATATATATATATATATATATATATATAAGAGAGACAATGAAAAGGTTAGTTTTTAACAAATGAAGACACTTAAAATGTGATGAATAACAAATTACAATTAAAAAAATTGTTCTACTCAAAATTAATTTTACTATTAATAACTTTACATATATTCTCGTACTATTTCATTATCAGCTTAAAAAATGCAAACTTTATGTATTTAATTAAAACAACAATGTAGTATATTCTTACAAAGTGATATCGGGTGTGCTCAATTAGAAGATATCATTAAAAATATTTAATACTAAAAAGAAGATTTATTCATTTATTTTATGATTGATACTAATATGATAGACCATATCATAAATTTATTGGGGCAACAATATTCGGTAGATATATAAAAAGTATATCATAAGTAATGTACCTTTAATTCAATCATGGCAAAATTTAAAATATTAAGTAGCTAGAAATTGACAAATATATATATGTATATTCTTTTTGTTTTCTTATTCGATCATATAAATCTTTTTTTTTTGAATAATCATCCTATATAATTTCATGTAATATAGAATTTTATTTTTAAATTTTTTTTAGTATTTAATTATATATTATTCTAAATTTCTAAAGAACTACTACGAATAATTTAAAAAAGAAATCAACAAGCAAACCGCAATCATAATCACAGTTTCTTTAAATCATACACTAATTCCTTTTATGAATATTGTTAAATCTAGAAATGAATTACCGAATTAGTAAATTATTGTTGTGATTTTTAAAATGATTATGTTATGCATTGTATCTATTGTTATCTTGTATTTAAATTATTGTTTTATGTATTATATTTTTAAATTAAAATTGTTATCTTATCATTTAAATTTTTTGCATTCTTCATAGTGGAAATTAATATAACATCAAATTGTATCACAAAGTAAGAAAAATTAAAAAAATATTTAAAACATTATTAATTCGAGATGAAAGTAGTATATATAAAATTATTTTTTTTTAAAAAATGTTATATTAAATTTTAAAAGAATTGCATATATTAAAGATTTAATTAATAGTCTTATATAAATAATAATATGCTAATTACAAAAAAAATAGAAATAATAATATAATATTCAAAAAGTGAAATAGAGAGTATGAATTGTAGTTCTCCAAATTTGGAGAACTACTATTCAACTCTCTATAATTGGAGAGTAGAAGATAAAAAAGTTGGAGAGGACATTTTCTATTTTACTCTCCAAATATAGAGAATGAAGAGAAAAATAGAGTAGGGTTAGAGATGGTCTGATATGCTTATGTTCGCTAATAAATTGGACATTAGTTTTTCCTTTGTCTTCTCCAATAGTCTATTAACACAAGTAAATGAAAGATACGTAATTTAAAATATTGACCATAGAAAAGTATCATATCATATTTTTTATTATGATTTCTTTTATTAATATGTATTAGATTCTATAAAATAATTATAGATGAAAACAATAGTGAAAATGAGAAAAAAAATTATGAATTTTTGTTATGAAAAAGTATCATATCGCTTTGCATATGTTTAATTTTGTGTGTATATACGATATAGATAATTAAAAAAATATAAGAAAATAAAATAATTCATGGAGCATCAATTAATAATATTGAATCATTTATTATATTGAATAAATATGAAATTGAACAATTTCATTTTTATGGATAATGCACATTTTTTTCCTTCCAAACAAAAGGTATTAACTTTTTTTTTACAGCCAATACGCTAGTTATATTAATGCATAAAAAGGTTCAAAGAGTTGAAAGATGTGATAGCATCACTTACAATCCATCTAGGGAAATTAGAAAGCCAAACAACTTTGCATACTAATGAAATAGAAAACTTTGTTAAATTATGTGTTTCTAAGTTACAAGAGCTTTGGATATGCTTTACATTGACCATCGCAAAGCACTTCATAAGGGTCCAAATGTCTTCACTTAGAGTCTCTATCTCCCATGAGACTATAGTTCTTTGTAGTACCATATCCACCACATTTTTCGCATCTGATAAGATTTGCACCTTTGTCCACCCCTTTTCTCTAGCATTTTCCAGTGCCATACGAATTGTCATTGCTTCAGCAGTGATGGATTTCCCAACATATTGAATTGGGGAACAAAGGTATGAAGCAGGTTACCGTAGCTATCCAAAACCACCACGCCAATTTTTGTCGTCTTCTTTCCCTTATGCATACCAGCATTTGCAAACACAACAATACCATCTTGTACCATAGTTATATTTCTATCATCATTACAAGCAGGTATAACTATAGGGGAAAATGAAGGAACAAATTGCTTTCATACTCATGAAAATCAAAAAGAGCTTTGTTAACAATATCATTACGATCAGAAATTTCTTCATTGAAACGCTTTGAATTTCTAGCCTTCGAAATTTGCCAAATAATAGAAATACTTAATTTTAAAAAATCAATAGACTCAGGATATGTTTTAGCATTAGTAAAACGATCATCCCACCATCCAGCAAAATTCATAGTATTTTCGAAATTAGGGCAATGAATGGAGCAAATTTTCCAAACTAATTGGGCACTAGGGAATCTAAAGAACTTGTGATCAATCGTTTCATTCTTAAGTCAACAACCCTTACACACTCTAGACATATGCCTCATTCTCTTAGAAATCACGTGGTTGACCAATAATACATTCAATATACATTTCCAAATAAAATGCTTATACTTGTTTTTAATAATCATAGACCATAAAAAGTGATTGGGCTTTCTCATTACTCACTTGTTCACATATGAACATTTTCCTAACTAAGTTGTATCGTGATTTAACCTCATACTTTCCAGACTTTTTATGGTGCCAAATAATCTTATCTGGTGAATCTGTAGTTTAGATAGGTATAGATACTATTGTATTAACGCCATTTGGTCAAAAACAATTTTGAAGTTCATCCAGTTTCCATGCATCGGCACTTTTTTCTATAAGATCATTCATTCTCAACTCGACCTCTAGTGGAGCATGCATTAGATTAGGTTTGAAACCACTAGAGTTAGGAATCCATGGATCTGTCCATACTTTAATACTTTCTCCACAGCCTATCCTCCATCTAATGCCCTTTGTAAAAGATCTCTACCCCAAATAATGCTTTTCCATATCCAAGAACTAGTAGACGAAAAAGTGTCTTTAAGGAAAGCAGTAGGTGGAAAATATTTACTCTTCAGGATTCTAAACAGTAAAGAATCTTCTTGGGTCAAAATTCTCCAAGCAAGCTTTGCCAACAAAGCTTGATTAAATGACTTTAATTCTCTAAAGCCTATGCCCCTTTTAGACTTTGTTGAACAAAGGATCTCCCATTTTTCAAAATGCATCTTCCTTTTATCCTTATCATGCCCCCACCGAAAATTAGATAACATAGTTGTAATCTCTTTACTTGATGAATTTGGAAATTGAAAACAAGAATAGCAGACAAAACAGATTTAAGCATCACTTCTTTTCCAGCCGGACTTAAGAAGTTATTTTTCCATCCTTTTATTTTGAATTTCACCCTATCTTTAATAAACTCTAGCATTTTTTTCTTTAATTTTCCAACTACCGCAGGCAGCCCCAAATACAATCCTAAGTTATTCCTTTGTAGTTGCCCTACCACTTCACTAATATTATCTTTTTCAATATTAGAACAATTTTTACTAAAGAAAATAGCAGATTCAATGAAGTTCACTTTTTGGCCCGAACACTTTTCATATATCTTTAACATTTCAGAATTTTTTTGAGCATTCTGAATATTAGCATTACAAAAGATAAAGGAGTCATCAGCAAAAAAATAAATGATTATCGTAGGCCCACCTCTACTTAAGCTTAAACCTTGTATATCCCCACATAATTCCGCTTGATTTAAGAGTCTGGAGAGACCTTCCACATATAACAATATAATATATGAAGAAAGTGGATCTCCTTGTCTTATTCCTCTAGTAAAACTAGGTTTTACTTCTCCCTCTATGTACCCATTAATGTTAAAATTATATGCTAGGGTAGTGATGCATTGCATAATCTAGTTAATAAAAGTATCATGAACCCAATTTTTTTTTAAAAAAACATTTGAATATAAATCCACTCAACTCGATCATAAGCTTTAGTCATATCTAGCTTAATGGTCATATATTTTTGTTTTCCACGTCTTTTATTTTTAAGAAGATGAATGAACTCATGAGCTAGAACAACATTATGAACTATTTATCGTTTTCCAATAAAAGCAAATTGAATTGGAGAAATAATATTGGGAAGGTAACCTTTAAGTGTCTTGACAATGATTTTAGCAATAATTTTGTATATTGTAGAGCATAAACTTATGGGTCGAAATTGACTAACATCACTAGGATTTTTCACTTTAGGAATAAAAATTATAAGAGACTGTTTCCAAGAAGGTAACAAATATCCTAAATGAAAAAAGCTTTTTACAGCTTCACAAACATCAAAAGAGATAACAGTCCAATACTTTTGAAAGTAAAAAGGCGTCATACGATCTACTCCTAGAGCTTTTAACGGATGCATATCAAGAACTTAAAAATTACTTGATACTCATATTCAAATTTTGTCGAATGTGTTGACACTAGAAAATTCATGTTTGGTTACTTGTTCCTATTATCTAAAGGAGCAATATTATGGAAGAGTGCTAAGCAATCTATCATTGGTGTATCCATAATGAATTCAGAACTTGTGGCATGTTATGAAGCCACAATTCATGAATTATGACTGCGAAACTTCATTTCAAGACTTGAGGTTGTTGACATCATTATCAAGTCATTAAAAATTTATTGTGATAATACTGAAGCATTATTGTTCTTCAAGAATGATAAGTAATACAAAGGTGTCAAATATATGGAATTAAAGTATTTTACTGTCAAGAAAAAAGTTCAGAAATAAAGAGTGTAACTTGAGAATATTAGAATTGATCTCATGATTGCATATTCGTTAAAACAAAGGTATTTAAAGAACGTATTCACAATATGGTCTTGATTGTACTTATGATTGATAGATTTATGATGTTTCTACAATCTGAGCTCAATTATATGTTTATGATATACATTATTAATGGATTTCTTATTTCTAATGGTGTATAAGTTATTGTTTTGATAATTACAAGATAGGTCTCTATGACACATTATTGTGGATCGTAATGGTATATGTTTGATATGAACCTAGTATGATAAGTCACTAATGTACTATATGAAAGGAAGTATGTAACTAAAATTTTATGTACAACCGTCATAACTCACATTAGTAGGTTGTTATATTGAGGTATGTATGATGGACATTATAGAAGATACTTATTGTAAGTGCAACTAATGTTTATGAAATATTAATATTATATGGTCATTGTGCCAAGTGGGAGAATGTAAGATTTTTTCTTACTTATGGCCTAAGTTTCTTGTAGCCCAAGAAATACCATCAATAATATTTAACGAATAATAGATCTGGCCCGTACATTGGTTATTTGATAGACGTACCAGTTTAAGTCTTAACCTCTATAAATTGGTCTTCCTCCATCAATTGGGATTATCACATATTCTATACAATAATATCATCGTTGACGGTTGTGGTAACGTAAGGCTACGACAAGGAGTAGAAACCATTTACAACTAACACTTCCGATTTGATGATATCTTCCGCATCAGGTATGTGATCCTAACGATCTCTATATAATATTATCGTGTTCAAAATCATGATATTATGTATTAAAATATTTAATCTTACTTGTGACATCCAAACTTGAATTGTTTGAACAGATAATCTTTGTATATCTTCTGCAAATAATTCAAATTAGAAAAAGAAAAAAATTATCATAGGCATCGTCCAAACATCACATTAGATGTAACTCTGTAATACAATATGTTCACTAAAGTTTTTCATACAAAACTTTGACCACAAGAAAGGAAATACAACACAATTTTTGCACAATCCTCGTACATGATGTACCATAGAACGCTACCTTATATGCCTTAATTTCTTTTAGTCAATTATTTTAGTTTGATTAATTTTAATACAATAGAATATTCTATATATTAGCTATATTTGGTCAGAGTTTCTGTACCATGCCATCTTAAACGTTTAATGATTATATTGTGTCAACCATCAAATTCTATTTGAATATAACATTGAAGTTTTAACATAATTTTGTGCTGGAATATTTGAAGTGTTTGGACTCTTTCACTTTGTCGTACTCGGAGGTCCCGAGAGTACATGCCAGACGAAACGACGGTGGCTCCATACGGGGGATTTTAAGTTAATCTTTCCAAAATGTAATTATTATATTTTGTTTTAAACTGTCTAGTAAAATTAAAATTGTTGTTACACTAAGCAATAAATAAGTGTATTTTGTGAAAATAGTTTGTTAGTCATCAAAGTGGTCATAGTGGAGAAATTAATGTCTACACATATAATATTTATTATCGCTTGATGCATATATTATGTTTCTATACTTTGTTAGTTATAAAAGTGGACAGACTAAATGCATAAAGTATTCATATACACAAAATTTTATGTTATTATGTGTGCATTTGTATTCATATAGCTTGTTAGTCACTAAAGTGGACAAACTAGTATGATTAAGAAAAATATTCAGTCATAATATTGTCATTTATTTATGGAAGTTAATTAAATGTCGATATTGAAAAATGGATAGGTAATCTTACGACAAGCGAAGGATCATCCAGTTATGAACCAAGTAGAAACAAATCACGACATTGTAATTAATGGCAACCACGAAATTGTCGCAACATTGAATCAAAGGTGAGCCGGATATATTGATGACCGGTGGTGAAGAAATGCTTGTAGAGAATGAAACAAACTTGTGGGCACAACTTGTAGTGGTGGAATACAACCATTGAAGTGATGACAAAGGTATTCTGCGACCAGTAGGAGAACACAGAGGAGTAAGTCGGCTATTGTTAAGCTCTAGTTAGAGAGAGGAAGTGTGTGTGTGCTGTGTGGAAAAGAGAATGTTTTTTTTATTGAATTGCTTGAGAGAATTATTAGTAACAGAATTGTGAAACTGATTTTCTGTGACTTGATGAAGTTTATATAAAATTTGTGTAAGTAGCGAATGTTGGGAACATTTTTAATGGAAGATTCTAGGTACACTTTTAGTTATAGCAATTTATCGGAATGGCTTAGCCAGTTGATTATGAATCTAATTTTTTTTTAATTCATCCATTTCAATTTATGTATTAATAACTACATTATAAACACATAATATAAAAAAAGGAAGTGGATGGAATATTTATAAAATCGTCATTCTAATTATTGTTATATGGCACGAAGCGCTGACAAGTACATCCAACTTCTAACTATATCATTATTATAAAAAGAAGTTACTAATTTACTTGAATGTAACTTTTAACATGAAAAATTAAAATATTATCGTTATTTTTAATGAATAGTTTTGAGTCTCTCACTACTCAGAACAATTATTTGAAGTACATTAACATATATTATGTATAATACAAGTTATTAATTTTATGAACCAATTTACAAATAATATATTTATAATAGAAGAATTCTTATCCATTTTCATTTTTTGCTATAAAATTTACTTTTGCCTATATACTGTAACGACCTGTTTAGTCGTTTTGAGCAGCAGATTTTATTTCTGAAAAAACAGGCTGAGACGACGGAACCCACGACGGACCGTCATGGGCACGACGGACCGTCGAGGGGTCTCGTTCCAAAACACTTAGAAATTCTGAAAAATGGATACTGAAATCGACTCTCTGAACTTCGTAACGGAATGGCAGGACGGACCGTCACAGGCATGACGGGCCGTCACAGACTCTTCAGTAAATTTCAGTCTCTGAACTCTGTGACGAAACAGCAGGACGGACCGTCGCAGGCACGACGGCCCGTCACAGGCTGCGTAATTCCAGGCGGAGTCGGATTTCTTTAATGTTTTAAGGGACGTTTTTGACTATTCCGGCTTATAATTATAAAGTTAGTCGTTTAATATTAATAACTCAATTACTTGAGGGCTAAAAGAGGTAACCTTGAGTAAATTAGTGGGTTATTATTGCCATCTTTTATTCTTAATTATATGCTAACTAGGGTAAAAGAAAGAGGGTTTGAATAAAGAAAATAGAAAGAACAAGAAGAGAGAGAGAGAGGATCGATCGAGAAGGGGATCGGGTGTCACGAACCGACACGTAGAATTAGGGGATCGGGTGTCACGAATCGACACGTAGAATTAGGGGATCGGGTGTCACGAACCGACACGTAGAATTAGGGGATCGGGTGTCACGAACCGACACGTAGAATTAGGGGATCGGGTGTCACGAACCGACACGTAGAATTAGGGGATCGAGTGTTACGAATCGACACGTAGAATTAGGGGATCGGGTGTCATGAACCGACACATAGAATTAGGGGATCGGGTGTCACGAACCGACACGTAGAACTAGGGGATCGGAGTGTCACGTTCCGACACATAGTAGTAAGGGAGCGGAGTGTCACGTACCGACACAAGAATAAAGGTGATGAATCTTGAAAGATGTTAATATACTCAATCTAATGAACCTAATTCCCAAATGAGTATGATATGGAGGCTTGAGTCCTCATGAATGTACTTGACGTTAATTATCAAAGATTCTTGTACATGGTGTTGCTACAGATTGAGTATTGTAGTGGATTTATGATATTATCTGATATATACTGTTTTCTATTTTGAGTTGACCGATGATATCTACTCAGTACCCGTGTTTTGTACTGACCCCTACTTGTATGTTTCTTTCCTTGTTATTTGTGGAGTGCAGCAAATGTGCCGTCGTCTTCAACTCAACCGCAGCTCTAGCCAGTCTTCATTACTCCGGATTTCAGGGTGAGCTAATGCTTCTAGCTTGGACTGGATCTTCCTCTTTATGTCTTGATGCCTTGAAGTTCCGGCATGGACTAACTTTTTATGTATTTTAGCTTCTTAGATACTCTTAGATTAGTAATTTGAGGATAGATGTTCTTGTGATGATGACTTCCAGATTTTGGGGATAATAATAGTTGTTGAGTTTTTAGAAGTTATTGAATTGATTTTTATTAATGAGTTTAAGTCTTCCGCATTATTTTCTGTTGATATTATATTGAAATGTTAAGGTTTGGATTGGTTGGTTCGCTCACATAGGAGGGTAAGTGCGGGTGCCAGTCGCGGCCCGATTTGGATCGTGACAAACTTGGTATCAGAGCATTAGGTTCGTTGGTCTCATCACACAAGAACGAGTCTAGTAGAGTCTTAAGGAACGGTAGGGGGACGCCTTTACTTTTCTTTGAGAGGCTATAAGACTTTAGGAAAATTCCATTCTTTCTTTTTTTCGTGCTATTACTTGGGTCCAATTGGTATCTAGGTGATACAAATTGGTATCTGACCATCTTCACTCTATTTCGCAGATGGTTAGAACTAGAGCAACGACTGCGCCAACACCAGCACCGGCGGGACAGGGTGCGTCTGAGCCAGCCATTGGGGCTGTAGCTCGAGGAAGAGTAGCGGCAAGAGGCCGTGGTAGAGTTCATGGGAGGACGTCCTCTAGGGGAAGAGGACGAGCACCTAGCCCATCTCGTACTAGGGCAGTGACTCCTCCACTGACTGAGGAAGTAATAAGAGAAGGAGAGGATGGGGAAAATGAACAAGTGCAGAATGAGGGATTGCCACCCCAGCCTACCCCAGAGATGATAAATCAGGTGTTTGCTTATCTTAGTGGGTTATCTGATCAAGGTCAAACACCTACAGTGTTTTCTGCACCAGCACCTCAGGCTCCGGAGGTACAACATGCGGCTACTGTGGCTCCCCGCATGGATGCCTCATTGGAAATAGGCACATTTCCTCGTCTGACTGCAGGGCCTGTAATGAAATGATCAGCATGAAATTTTCAGTAAGTTCTTGAAATTGAAACCTCCAGTCTTCAAGGGTGCTGAATCGGAGGATGCTTACGATTTTCTGGTTGACTGTCATGAGCTACTACACAAGATGGGCATAGTAGAACGGTTTGGTGTTGAGTTTGTGACTTATCAGTTTCAAGGGAACGCCAAAATGTGGTGGCGGTCACATGTTGAGTGTCAACCAACAGAGGCACCACCTATGACTTGGGCATCATTCTCTAGCTTGTTTATGGAGAAATATATCCCTCGTACTTTGAGGGATAGGAAAAGAGATGAGTTCTTGAGCCTAGAGCAAGGTAGGATGTCGGTCACTGCATATGAGGCTAAGTTTCGTGCATTATCCAGGTATGCTACCCAACTTTGTTTCAGTCCACAAGAGCGGAATTCGCCGTTTTGTGAAGGGGTTGAGGTCAGAATTGCGGATTTCAGCCTTACAGGTAGCGGCTACGGCAAAATCCTTTCAAGAAATGGTTGACTTCGATGTAATTCTGGGTATGACTTGGCTTTCTCCAAATTTTGCAATCTTGGATTGTAATGCTAAAACTGTGGCGTTAGCCAAGCCTGGGACAGATCTGTTAGTGTGGTAGGGCGACTACACTTCCCATCCGGTTCGTATCATCTCCTTTCTTCGTGCTAAGAAAATGGTTAGTAAGGGTTGTTTAGCGTTCTTGGCACATCTCAGGGATGATACTACCCAAGTACCTCCAATTGAGTCGGTCTCGATAGTTCGTGAGTTTTTAGATGTGTTTCCCGCAGACCTTCCTGGCATGCCACCGGATAGAGATATTGACTTCTGCATTGATCTTGAACCGGGTACTCGCCCCATTTCTATACCCCCTTATAGAATGGCTCCCGGGGAGTTAAGAGAGTTAAAGGCACAACTTCAAGAGTTGCTAAGCAAAGGCTTTATTAGACCAAGTGCATCTCCTTGGGGTGCTCCGGTATTATTTGTGAAGAAAAAGGATGGGAGCTTTCGAATGTGCATAGACTACAGACAACTAAATAAGGTAACGGTTAAGAACAAGTATCCTCTTCCTCACATTGATGATTTGTTCGATCAGTTACAAGGTGCTTGTGTCTTCTCTAAGATTGACTTGAGATCCGGTTATCATCAATTGAAGATACGGGCAACGGATGTGCCAAAGACTGCTTTTCGAACTAGGTATGGGCATTACGAATTTGTAGTAATGTCTTTTGGTCTTACGAATGCCCCTGCTGCTTTCATGAGCTTGATGAACGGGATTTTTAAGCCATACTTGGATCTCTTTGTGATCGTATTTATTGATGATATATTGGTATACTCAAAGAGCAAGAAGGAACATGAAGAGCATTTGAGAATGGTATTGGAAATGCTGAGGGAGAAAAAGCTCTATGCCAAATTCTCCAAGTGTGAGTTTTGGCTAGATTCAGTGTCCTTCTTGGGGCACGTGGTGTCTAAGGAGGGCGTGATGGTGAATCCTTCTAAGATTGAGACAGTGAAGAATTGGGTAAGACCTACTAATGTGTCAGAAATAAGGAGCTTTGTTGGTTTAGCTAGCTATTACCGTCGATTTGTCAAGGGATTCTCTTCCATTGCTTCCCAATTGACGAACTTGACTAAGCAGAATGTTCCATTTGTATGGTCGGACAAGTGTGAAGAAAGCTTTCAGAAGCTCAAGACTTTGTTGACTACTGCACCAATTCTCACCTTACCCGTGGAAGGTAAAGATTTCATTGTCTATTGTGATGCATCCTATTCGGGTTTGGGTGCAGTACTAATGCAAGAGAAGAACGTAATTGCTTATGCTTCAAGGCAATTAAAGGTGCACGGACATAATTATCCGACCCATGATTTGGAGTTGGCTGCGGTAGTATTTGCATTAAAGCAATGGAGACACTATTTATATGGAGTTAAGTGTGAAGTCTACACAAATCATCGTAGCCTACAGTACGTCTTTACTCAAAAAGATTTGAACTTGAGACAGAGGAGATGGATGGAACTACTGAAGGACTACGACATCACTATCTTGTATCATCCGGGAAAGGCTAATGTTGTGGCAGAAGCCTTAAGTAGAAAGGCAGGGAGCATGGGAAGTCTAGCTCACTTGCAAGTTTCTAGACGTCCATTGTCTAGAGAGGTTCAGACTCTGGCTAACGACTTCATGAGGTTAGAAGTAAATGAGAAGGGAGGATTGTTGGCTTGTGTGGAGGCGAGATCTTCTTTTCTTGACAAGATCAAGGGAAAGCAGTTTGATGATGAGAAACTAAGCCAAATTCGAGATATGGTGTTACGAGGAGAGGATAAGGAAGCACAAATCGATGAGGAAGGTGTTTTGAGAATAAAGGGAAGGGTATGTGTACCCCGCGTTGATGATTTGATCAACACTATTCTGACAGAGGCTCATAGTTCCGGATATTCTATACATCCTGGTGCAACCAAGATGTACCGTGACCTAAAGCAACATTTTTGGTGGAGTAGAATGAAGCGTGACATTGTGGAGTTTGTTGCCAAATGTCCAAATTGTCAGCAAGTAAAGTATGAACACCAGAGGCCCGGAGGAACACTTCAGAGAATGACCATTCCTCAATGGAAGTGGGAAAGGATTGCAATGGATTTCGTGGTTGGTCTTCCAAAGACAATGGGTAAGTATGACTCTATTTGGGTGATTGTTGATAGGTTAACTAAGTCTGCTCATTTCATTCCGGTCAAGGTGACTTACAATGCAGAGAAGTTAGCCAAAATTTACATCTCAGAAATTGTTCGATTGCATGGAGTTCCACTCTCCATCATATCAGATAGAGGTACGCAGTTTACTTTTAAGTTTTGGAGAACATTGCATGCTGAATTAGGTATTAGGTTAGACCTTAGTACTGCATTTCACCCTCAGACCGATGGTCAGTCTGAGCGAACAATTCAAGTGTTGGAGGATATACTTCATGCATGTGTGATAGAATTTGGAGGCCATTGGGATAACTTCTTACCCTTAGCGGAGTTTTCATACAATAATAGCTATCACTCAAGTATTGATATGGCTCCATTCGAAGCATTGTATGGGAGGAGATGTAGGTCTCCCATTGGTTGGTTTGATGCATTTGAGGTTAGGCCTTGGGGTACTGACCTTCTGAGAGAATCGTTGGATAAAGTGAAATCTATTCAAGAAAAGCTGTTAGCGGCGCAAAGTAGGCAAAAGGAATTTGCAGATCGAAAGGTTAGAAACTTGGAGTTCATGGAGGGTGAACAAGTCTTGCTGAAAGTTTCGCCCATGAAAGGGGTGATGCGGTTTGGAAAAAGGGGTAAACTAAGCTCAAGGTATATTGGTCCCTTCGAGGTTCTGAAGCGCGTGGGGGAGGTAGCTTATGAGTTAGCCTTGCCTCCAGGGCTGTCCGGAGTGCATCCGGTATTTCATGTGTCTATGTTGAAAAGATACCATGGGGATGGAAACTACATCATTCGTTGGGATTCAGTTTTGCTTGATGAGAATTTGACTTATGAGGAGGAGCCTGTTGCCATTCTAGATAGAGAAATTCGCAAGTTGAGATCAAGGGAGATTGCATCCATCAAAGTTCAATGGAAGAATCGACCCGTCGAAGAAGCCACTTGGGAGAGAGAGGCTGATATGCGAGAAAGATACCCACACCTGTTTACAGATTCAGGTACTCCTTTTCGCTCTTGTTTTCTTCTTACAATCGTTCGGGGACGAACGATGGGTAAATTAGTATCTATTGTAACGACCTGTTTAGTCGTTTTGAGCAGCAGATTTTATTTCTGGAAAAACAAGCTGAGACGACAGAACCCACGACGGACCGTCATGGGCACGATGGACCGTCGAGGGGTCTCGTTCCAAAACACTTAGAAATTCTGAAAAATGGATACTGAAATCGACTCTCTGAACTTCGTAACGAAATGGCAGGACGGACCGTCACAGGCATGACGGGCCGTCATAGACTCTTCAGTAAATTTCAGTCTCTGAACTCTGTGACGGAGCAGCAGGACGGACCGTCGCAGGCACGGCGGCCCGTCACAGGCTGCGTAATCCCAGGCGGAGTCGGATTTCTTTAATATTTTAAGGGACGTTTTTGACTATTCTAGCTTATAATTATAAAGTTAGTGGTTTAATATTAATAACTCAATTACTTGGGGGCTAAAAGAGGTAACCTTGCGTAAATTAGTGGGTTATTATTGCCATCTTTTATTCTTAATTATATTCTAATTAGGGTAAAAGAAAGAGGGTTTGAATAAAGAAAATAGAAAGAACAAGAAGAGAGAGAGAGGATCGATCGAGAAGGGGATCGGGTGTCACGAACCGACACGTAGAATTAGGGGATCGGGTGTCACGAACCGACACGTAGAATTAGGGGATCGGGTGTCACGAACCGACACGTAGAATTAAGGGATCGGGTGTCACGAACCGACACGTAGAATTAGGAGATCGGGTGTCACAAACCGACACGTAGAATTAGGGGATCGGGTGTTACGAACCGACACGTAGAATTAGGGGATCGGGTGTCACGAACCGACACGTAGAATTAGTGGATCGGGTGTCACGAACCGACACATAGAATTAGGGGATCGGGTGTCACGAACCGACACGTAGAACTAGGGGATCGGAGTGTCACGTTCCGACACATAGTAGTAAGGGAGCGAAGTGTCACGTACCGACACAAGAATAAAGGTGATGAATCTTGAAAGATGTTAATATACTCAATCTAATGAACCTAATTTCCAAATGAGTATGATATGGAGGCTTGAGTCCTCATGAATGTACTTGACGTTAATTATCAAAGATTCTTGTACATGGTGTTGCTACAGATTGAGTATTGTAGTGGATTTATGATATTATCTGATATATACTGTTTTCTATTTTGAGTTGACCGATGATATCTACTCAGTACCCGTGTTTTGTACTAACCCCTACTTGTATGTTTCTTTCCTTGTTATTTGTGGAGTGCAGCAAACGTGCCGTCGTCTTCAACTCAACCGCAACTCTAGCCAGTCTTCATTACTCCGGATTTCAGGGTGAGCTAATGCTTCTAGCTTGGACTGGATCTTCCTCTTCATGTCTTGATGCCTTGAAGTTCCGGCATGGACTAGCTTTTTATGTATTTTAGCTTCTTAGATACTCTTAGATTAGTAATTTGAGGATAGATGTTCTTGTGATGATGACTTCCAGATTTTGGGGATAATAATAGTTGTTGAGTTTTTAGAAGTTATTGAATTGATTTTTATTAATGAGTTTAAGTCTTCCGCATTATTTTCTGTTGATATTATATTGAAATGTTAAGGTTTAGATTGGTTGATTCGTTCACATAGGAGGGTAAGTGTGGGTGCCAGTCGCGGCCCGATTTGGATCGTGACATATACTTTAGTTATAAACTTACAAATAGTTTTCAAAATTACACATCACCAATCACTAATCATATTCTTGAGCAAATTTAATCTAAGAATATAATATATCATAAAAGAAGCTGAGATAAAATTGGAGCGAAATTTTCTTTTATGAATTTAAAAATTGAGTCCATAAAATTACCTTAGAAGAAATCTATTATATTTACCAAGCATTTCGATATAGATGAAAAAACATTTATTTCATTCAATTGACTTTTCACCTCCTATGATAATTGTTTTTTTATTAAGAGATTTTAATATCACTCTCTCTCTCTATATATATATATAGAGAGAGAGATGAAAAATTAACATATACAATATTTGTAATAGAAGAGTTCTTATGTTATGTTTAATTTCTTCTTCCTTCTTTATTTAATTTTCAGAAAAGAATCTAACATATCCTTGGAGTATTAGAAATAGCACAAAACTATCCTCCATCGCCTATGAGCTTCAAAATACATTCTCATCCACATTTGGATCAAAATTGACCACTTATTTAACGTTTTTAAATTTAAACTATTTAAATAATTTTAATAATATGTACCACTCAACTATTTGTTATAATTTAATTTATTAATATAATTTATAAAACAACTCACTACCCACCCATTACTTACTAAATCTATTCAATTAATAAACCCATCCGATTATGTTCTTCTCAGTCATTTTCTCCTAGGTTTATAAGATTAATGTTTTAATAACCATTCATTTAATATTAACAAACAAACTACCTCATTGGCTTCAAACAAGATCATTTAACTAGTTATAATCAACAAATGAATTACGAAGACTATTCATTCAACATTAACAAACAAACAACCTCATTCACTTCCAAACAAGAGCTACAGATAGTAATATAGACCAGTTAAGTGAGAAATAAGCAAAACACTAATCTTATAAACCTAAAAGAAATTTTCCTATCACTCTTTCATCATTATTCAATTTTTGAAGACTCGATATTGGTTCTTGAGATTTTCAATTCAATTAAAATCCAACCAAAAATAGAAAGGCAATTTTGCAATTTGTTTAAATCTTGAAAATCAGTGGATACTTCTGATAAACATGGGAGAAATTGACTGAGAAGAACACAGTCTTAGAAAGGAAGGATTCAGGGCTTGGTTTAATAACGTGGTTTGGGACGGATTTATTAATTGGGTGAGATATAATTAGTAATTAGTAGTGGGTTGGTTTATAATTATACTAATAAATTAAATTATGATCAATAGTTAAGCACAACTATTTCAAAAAAATATTTAAATAGTTTAAATTTAAAACCGTCAAGTAAGTGGTCAATTTTGAACCCAAAGGTGGATGAGAATGGTATTTTGGAGCCAATAAGTGATGAGAAGTGTATTTTGGAGCAAATAGGTAGATGGAGCATAGTTTTGTACCATTTCCAATACTTCGAGTGTATTTTAGGCCCTTTTCCATTTAATTTTTAAAAAAGTATTTACAAATATAATTGTATTTAATTTCACATGTAATTATTTTTTGTTAAATAGGTAGATGGAGGATAGTTTTGTACCATTTTCAATGTCCTTTTCCATTTAATTTTTAAAAAAAAGTATTTAAAAATATAATTGTATTTAATTTCATATGTAATTAATTTCTTGTTATGAAATTAATTTTTACCATTGTTTTTGAGTCATAAACTTTAAATCGGTTTTTTAAGTTACATTGTATCAATCACTTATTATATTCTTGAACAAATTTAATCTAAGAAAAATATACATCATAAACGAAATTGAAATAAAATAGGAGCAGAATTGGTTGTATGAGTTTAAAGATTGAGTGTATAAAGTTACCTTAGAAGAAATCTGTTATATGTATCAAGCTTCTCGATATAGATGACATAGATGATTCACCAAAATTTAGCACATGTTGAGAAGAAAATAGTATAAAGGAAAAAAATAAAATTTCTAACTAATAAGATGAGATATATTAGTCTATAAAGAAACTTTACTATGAATAAAAGACATTTAATAATAGCACATGTTGAGAAGAAAATAGTATAAAGGAAAAAAATAAAATTTCTAACTAATAAGATGAGATATATTAGTCTATAAAGAAACTTTACTATGAATAAAAGACATATAATAAGCATAATTAAGATAAATATTCATCAATACATCATTTCATTAGATGAATTGCTACTATATTAAAAAAAAAAGGAAAATCGTATATAATAGCAAACTAATAACCTAAAATAAATGGAGTAGATAGGGTTTGATTTAATTGTGCTCCATAGCAAACGTTTGCAAAAAATTGTCAGGCGCCTCTCACCCAAATATGTCGCTCGCCACTCTCCTCCAATCTCTCGCTCGCTTCCTCACTTTTTATACATAAGTGTATAAAAATTATTTCTAATTGTCTAAAGCAGAGAAAATTGTATAAATACATATATTTTTGTTCCCCTCTCTCCCCTCTTCCAGATCTCGCTCGCCACTCTGTCAAATCTCGCTCGCCACCCTCGCCTTTCTCACTTATACAAACAGAAGCGAAATGTATAAATTGTGTTTCTGTTTGTATAAAGCGTGAGAAAATTTTATATGCACATGCAAGTACTTATATTTTCGTCCTATACACTTATAATTATACAATAGAAATACCCCCTGCCCAGTTTCTTTTCTCTTTCACTCTTTCTCGTTTTATACAATTTTCAAATTGTATCTAATTTCTCTCTTTCTCATTTTATACAATTCGATTCAATTGTATATTCCTTGTCAAGTATCTTTTGTCTTTCTCTCTTTCTCATTTTATACAAATTCAAATTGTATATAATCATTCTATACACTTATAATAATACAATTCGTTTTATACAGTTCTCTGCCCAAGTGTCTTTCTCTTTTTGGTTTTATACACTTCGTTTTATACAATTTGCTTCAACTGTATATGTATAGCGAATTATATAATTTCTATGTTTGCTATGACACAATTATACAAACTTTGTTATAGCATACAAATATAATTTTTTTATTTACTATATGTGAAAGTTGCCCATAAAAAATACATTAGTATATGTTGGAGCATTTTCCAAGCATAACTAAACTAAAATGGTTGGTTCATGTATGCATAGTTTGGTAGCATAGTTTGATAATAAAAGGTATATATAAGTCAACTTTTGTCTTTTAATCTCCCATTCCATCTTTTAATATAGTATTACTCGACATTGATAAAATTATTTAAGAATTATAAAAACTGAAGGATGATGAAAACATGCATATACATTAAAATCTATAATAAAGAAGACAATTATAGTGAAAGGTTAAAAGTTGATTGAATTGAATAATTATTTTAAAATTTTTAAAAACAAAATAAGTAACTAATTTTTTCTCTCATATTTTAAGACATGCAAAATTAAATAATGAAATTGATAAATGTGAAAGATTAGATAATTATGAATATTTTATTAATATGATTAAAAGACATGTCATTTATAAATGTAGAAGAACAGGCGCGACTTTAGAGCTGTTCATGGTTATGGTTAATAATTAAATTGCACCGCAATTCAAACCAAACCGATTAAAGATAACTGATATTTGGTTCAATTTGGTTAGGTTTGATTTTTAAGTTGTGAAAACCGACACTATTTGGTTTGATTTTGATTTTTACTAAAAAATAACCGCAAAAATAACCAAGCTGAACCGATAAATTAGAATATATAAATTTTATAATTATTTATTTATTATTCATAAATAAACTAAAAATATTTTGTTAAATTTTAATTAACTTAAGTCTTAAACTTTACCATTTTCTCAAGCCCAACACTTTAGCCAAGTATAACAATCTCAAATCCAAGTCCATCAAAATCCATTTTAGTCATTACCTACTATACTTCACATAAAATAGTCACACTTTCTCTTAAATGAATCACTTTTTCGTGTAATGATAACTCTAATATTGCTTAATTGTTTGACTGAACTGACGTTAGCTTTTCTGTAGATTATTCATCTACTTGGTGTTTGTGTCTATCAAGATACGTACTTCCTCAAAAAAATTATTACTTTCAAACCGAATAAATCAGAAAAACTGAACCAAACCGATGGTTATTTTTTCATTTGGTTTGGTTTGGTTCTAGAAATATTAAAAACCGACTAGATTTTTCTGGTTTTAATTTTAATCAATAACCGATTCAAACCGAAGCATGAAGACCCCTAGGTGTGAGCTATAGAAAGGATTTTTTTTTAAAAAAAAATTAATAGTGAAAAATTAGAAAAAAAATAACTGTCTATATCTTATTTTATGTATTTTTGTAAATGCAAATAATAATTGTGAAAAATTGTAAATACTAGTTAGGAGACTTGCAACTTTTTCTTTAGCGGAAGTGGATCTGCAATCGTCACTTAAAATAACAACAACAAATATAATTCAGACATTGATCACTCATGTCATCAATTATTTACAATTCTTACGAAGGCGATGAATTTTACTTATTTATGTAGCCTTAAAGTTCCTTCTGATAAATGCAAAAAATAACCCTAATCCTAATTGTTTTCGAAGGTTTTAGCACTCTTATCAATAGAGTTTATATAAACAACTTTAAAGTTTAAAATCGAAAATCAACAGTTTCATTAAATAACTCTTTTTTTGTATAAATTATAGGAACCACATATTATAAATAAAAAATAACCTTTTATCCCTTTTAGAATTGAAATTATGAAAAATCTCTTAAAACTCAAGTTACCGGGATACATCCTGAGAGCACGGGATACATAACTTGTGATACATCGTAGTTGACATCTGTTGCGGTTAATTAGGAAGATTTAACGTGATTTCTGTTATTATTAACTGAAATCACATAATTAACGCTCTACAGCTTGCGTAACTGATTAGTAAATTCAAATTTTAAATCAGAGTAGCTTCCTAAATAAAAATTAATCCTGTAAAAGTTGATCTGCATTCTAAGAAATAAAAAAAACCGGTTTAAAGATGAATATCTCAATTCTGTTGCGCCATTCTGGAATTTGGGTAAGCGATGTTAATTATGAAGGCTACAAGGTTGATGGAATTGTTGTTGGCCATTCCATTTCATTTGTGAATCTGAAAACGTTAATTTTATCAGAGCTTGAGATCAACACTGTTACAAAGGATATTGAAATCTGATACCTTGTTGAGGGAAGCTCATGTCCATTGAAAATCAAGAACGACATGGGTGTGAAACTTTATTTTGAAGTAAAAAAGAATGCTTCAAAAACGACATGTATCCGCTTAGAATTGATAAAAATGATAAAATTGTTGGGGAGATACGTAATTTTGATTGTTCACCAGGTGAAGTCGTATGCGTGGAAGGTACCGAAAAAGATACTGAAGCTCTTGCTCTGGTCGAGTCGAGAATTTGTGACATTTATTATATTCCAGAATTAAATGCTACAAATTATATAACTGATTCCAATAGTACTGAAGTGAAGACTGGGCAGTTGTATAAGACAAAGGAACACTCGTTGCTGTAATGACTAAATATAAAATAAAGAACAACTTCAATTTCGAGTGAAAAGATCGGATAAGAAAAGGTATTGGAATGATTTCTCTATAATTTGATTGTTTTTCTCCAGTACATTTTTATTTATATTGTATCTGATACATAAGTATAAGTAGTATATATTTCGTTGTGATAATTATAACATTGATTTTCTTATATGAATTAAACCAATAAAAAATTTGGACAGTTATGTGTTGGTTTGCTTCAGCGACCAATGTGGATGGACCTTAAAATCATCTTGCAGAAAAAAATCTGATGTATTCAAAGTGAGATATTTTAATAGTGAACATACATGTCCGATGAGGGATAAGATACTAACAAAAGTATAAGCAACAATTGGATTTATTAGTGGTCTGACTGCCCCTAAATTGGTAAATCATAAACGAATCCATACACCTCGAGATGTAATTGAAGATATTAGAGAATTGGATGGGATTGTGATATCGTACCAACAAGCATGGCGTGCTAGAGAACGTGCACTAGAAATGCTCAAGGGTAAGCCATCAGAAGGATATAAACAGAGGCCGAGATACATATGGATGCTAAATAAAGTGTATCCAAATTCATATATAAGGATGCAAAAGACGGAAGATAATAAATTCATGTATCTGTTCATATCCCTAAGACTGTTGATAAGAGGGTTCAACTACTGTATTCCTATAGTTGTAGTGGACGCTGCACATCTTGGCGGGGCTTACAAGGGTAGTTTTGTATCAGCAAGCACACTCAATGGTGCAGGTATGAGTGTTATAATTCTGATGTAATGTAAAACTTGTTTTATATTTATATTAATATATCTTAGTGTAAACATTGTGTATCATGAAGTTAAATGTGTTCTTCTTTGTAATTAGGATGCATATTGCCATTGGCATATGGTGTTGTAGACACTGAAAATGACTGTTCGTGGACATGATTCTTCGAACAGTTCAAAAATGCATTTGGTGAGCGTGAAAACATGTGTATTGTATCAGATAGAAATGAAAGTATCATAAAGAGTGTAAGCATTGTGTACCCAAATGTACCTCATAGTGCATGCATATGGCGTCTTTGGAAGAATGTATGTTCAAGCTTCAAAAGGAGTAAAAACAAACTAAGTGATATATTTTACTCAATGACAAAAGCATACAGAAAGGAAGATTTTGATAAATTAATGGCTAAGGTTGTGAAAGTTGATCATAGGGTGAAGGATTACCTTGAAGATGCTGGTTATGAGAAGTGGTCAAGAGTTCATTCAACCACAAATAGAGGTAGAATGATGACATCAAACATCGTTGAGTGTATCAATGGATGCCTTATCGATGCACGTAAGTTAACTATAATAGACTTCTTAGAGGTAGCTAGACTTCTATTTGGTAGTTGAAACTATAAAAATAGAGAAATAGTGTCATATACAAAGGACACATTGGGCCGAAGATTTGAGGAGATATTGATTGTAAACGCATCTAAAAGTTCAAAGATGAAGGTATTTATCAATTTCCCCAAATTTCTGTTTTATGTATCAGAAACAAACTGATTTTCAATGGTAACTGTTGTTTTAGAAATGATATATAAATTGTATATTACGTAATGTATCACTAACTTCTTAAATTTTTAGGGTGTTTAATCATCTGAATATATTTTCTCAGTTCATGAAGCCGGAAAAAGATACATTGTATGCCTTGAGAGGAAAACTTGCACATGTGGAAGGTTTCAACATGATGAGATACCTTGCGCACACGTAATTGCAGTTTTGAAGCACAAGAATGTTACAAATTGGCACCCATATTGCTCTGATTACTACAAGCCGTATGCATTAGAAAAAATGTACGAGGTTGTAATGGTTCCAATGCCAGATAAGGAGGATTGGAACGTTCCAGAATATGTTTTAGATGAAATTATCCAGCCACCTAGGTATAGAAGGTTGGCTGGACGACGAAGAAAGCAAAGAAAGAAAAATGGGAATGAGAAAATAACAGTGAACAATAATTCTTGTGGGCAATGTGGACAAGAAGTACATAACAGGAGAACTTGTACTTTCTTCCCGAAAGAGAATTGGAATAATGTTTTAAAGTAGGACATTAGTGTTCATGGCACTTCTATCTATTTTTGTTAGAATTTGGACTAAGGAAAGTGTATTGGTTACACAATTTAATTTGATGCTCAAATATATGACTTTGCTGGAAATTTTGTGCCAAACATAAACTCCAAAATTTATAAATAAATAGATTCAACAGTGGTGTGTTTCAATGTAACAGTAATTCCAGACGAGTTTGTTTATGTATGTGATGTATCATATACATGCATATTATTGAAAATTTGTTATATGTTTCGTGTATACTGCCTTATGAGTTATACGACCCAAATCCGGGCCGCGACTGATACCCACACTTACTCTCCTATGTGAGCGAACCAACCAATCTAAACCTTAACATTTCAAGGTAATATCAACATAAAGTAATGCGGAAGACTTAAACTCATTAATAAAATCAATAACTATTATTATTCCCAAAATCTGGAAGTCATCATCACAAGAACATCTATAATCAAATTACTAAACTAAGAGTATTCTAAGAAGCTAAAAATACATAAGAAGCTAGTCCATGCCGAAAGTTCAAGGCATCAAGACTTGAAGAAGAAGATCCAGTCCAAGCTAGAAGCATTAGCTCACCCTGAATTTCCGATGTAGTAAGACTGGCTTGAGTTACTGTTGAGCCGAAGATGACGACACGTTTGCTGCACTCCACAAATAAACAAGAAGAAAACAATAAAAGTAGGGATCAGTACAAAACACGGGTACTGAGTAGATATCATCGGCCAACTCAAAATAGAAAATAGTATGTATTAAGCAATATCATAAAATCAACTAATATCCTTAGCATGCAGCATTTACAGTTACCATAACCCTTGGTTACAACACCAAGCACATCAATGAGGACTCACACCTCCTCATCATACTCATTTGGGAATTTAGTTCATTAGATTGGATATATTAACATATTTCAAGATTCATTATCTTTATTCCCCTCGTGTCGGTACGTGACACTCCGCTCCTCAATATACTATCCTGGTGTCGGAACGTGACACTCCGATCCTCATTCTATCCTGGTACCGGAACGTGGCACCCGATCCATATTCTATCCTGGTGTCGGAACGTGACACTCCGATCCTCATATACTATCCTAGTACCGGAACGTGGCACCCGATCCATATTCTATCCTGGTGTCAGAACGTGACACCCGATCCATATTCTATCCTGGTACCAGAACGTGGCACCCGATCCATATTCTATCCTGGTACCAGAACGTGGCACCCGATCCCCTAATCTCACCACTTTCGTTCATCAAGCCTTCTTTTATACCAAGGCATCATCATTAACAAAGTAGATTAGGGTTTCTTTTCAAGATTTGGGATTCAATAGCTTCATCATGCTTATTTATTCACAATTACATAATCACATCATTCATGCAAGCATACAATTAAGCATATAGAAGGTTTACAATACTACTAACACATATCATTCGCTATTAAGAGTTTACTACGAATAGCATGAAAACCATAACCTACCTCCACCGAAGAATTGAAATCAAGCAAGTTAATCCTCAAAGCTTGGTGCTTTCCTCTTCTCTCGATCGGTTCTCTCTCTCCCTTCTTGTTCTTTCTGTTTTCTTATTCAAATCCTCTTTCTTTTACCCAAATTAGTATATAATTAAGAATAAAAGATGGCAATAATACCCCACTAATTAACTTAAGGTTACCTCTTTTAACCCCCAAGAATTTGAGTTATTAATATAAACCCACGAAATATATAATTATAGCAGGAATAGTCCAAAAAGCCCCTTTAAAACTTAACCAGAAATCCGACTCCAACTGGGATTACGTAAGCTGTGACAGGCCGTCGCGCCTGCGACGGTCCGTCCTGTTGTCAGTCGCCTAGTTCAGAAACTTGATTTTGGGTGAATAGCCTGTGACGGTCCGTCACACCTGTGACGGTCCGTCCTGCCACTCCATTATGAAGTTCAGAGAGTCGATTTTCGGTACCCAATTTTAGATTTTCTAAGTGTTTTGAAACGAGACCCTGCGACGGTCCGTCGTGCCCATGACGGTCCGTCGTTGGGTCCGTCGCCTCAGCTTGTTTTTCCAGAATAAAATCTGCTGCTCAAAACGACTAAACAGGTCGTTACATTCAATTGTTTACTATATGTTTCGTGTATACAGCCTTATGAGTTATAATTTTGATGTATTTTATTCAACAGTGTTGCGTTTCAATGTAACAGTAATTCCAGATGAGTTTGTTTATGTATATTATGTATATACATTCATATGATTGAAATGATGTTATATGTTTCGTGTATACTGCCTTATGAGTTATTCAAGTGTCCCAAAACATGACTTGTTCAAATGTTTACTATATGTTTCGTGTATACTGCCTTATAAACTATAATTTTGATATATTATATTCAAGCGTGGTGCTTTTCACTGTAATAATAATATGTGATTAGTTTGTTTATGTATATGATGTATCATATACATTCATATGATTCAAGTTGCTAATATGTAACTGCAATATTTGTGTATGTATATATTATAACCTATGTACATAAACATCATTTTGTAAGTAAAAATACTTAAACTCAAACAATAAAAATTTTGTACCTTAACGTTATAAAGCAAGAACTGTGTCTAAAACAATAACTTAAAAACACATAATGTTAATAACTAACAAACTATTGTAATACCAATAAGCTTTCAGAAAAACAAAACTTGTTGTCCCTTCTAATTACTAATCTATGTTAACAATATCATCTTCTGTTGGTGTTGTGAATTGACCCTTAGGCTTTGGTGGATCGTCATTCTCACTTATGTATCCACCATTGACCTTGTCGCTGCCGTATCTCCTTAACAATGCTGCATATCTATTGCATAGGTAATTTGCAAGCTGGCCATCAGTATCAGATGGTATAACAAGTTGGTCACTCAAAAACTCTGCAAATGTAGCTATGTATAACCCGTAGTCCCTACAACAAAATACATAATATAAATTTGTAAAATAGCTTACACATATATTGTAGACCAGAATTTAAATACTTACAGGCTATCGTCTTCTTGTTGCATGATACCTTCAACGTATTCAATGTTGAAAGGAATATGTGACTCTAAAGGTAAACCCGTTTGTTTGTCCTTGTATTCATCAAGAACTGACCAGTTTGTCCGCTCAATGTTTTCAAAGAAATCACTGTCAATGAGGTAAGAAGGTAGCATCCTTGACAATTTTTTATCTCCTTAGAATATACACGTTTCCTTGTGCCCAAAGAAGAGTCATACACGCGTATCAACCTCTTATTCAATTCAACAACACCTAACACCCAATGAAAATTTCCATCATAATTAATTGGAATATAAACATCGTCCACCAGATGCCATGGTAATCCAGCTGGTATTGAAAAACCTTTCATGACGTTGATTATTGACCTCTCATGTACTGATACAGATCTTGCACGATCAAGATGTTCTTGGGTACTAATATCATCATCAGCCTCATTGTTATTATACCTATCATGGGTATTGTTGATATGTGCGCTGAACAAACAATTGGTTGTTGTATATCTGTATTGATCCATGCTTCGAAGTTTTGATTTTTTACGAAGGTAGTAAAAAATAACATCGATGTGCTACAAAAAAAATTAAAAATAATTATACATTTGAAAAACATTTAACGAAAATAAAATACTAGACACTGAAAGTGATATATGATTTTGATATGTATATATAACATATTTACTCAATGTATCATATACATTATTATAAAAGCATTTACATATCGAATTACCTGATCAGTCCAACAGTTTTTAGACTGACACATGGCATAAAACCAATTCTTATTTGACGGAAATGCAATGACATAATCCATCATTTCAAAATCCAATTAAGATGCTCTTGATTTGTATTTATCCATTGATGGTTTCCTATATCGTTAAGCGTAATGAAAAGATGTTATTCAAATGTGTAACAATAGCTGCAATTTGAAAATTGAATAGATTCAGTACAATTATATAAAACTTACTTTTTTGAATGAGCTTTAAGAAGCCCTGTAGTAACCCACTCAATAAACTCATCAATCAGATATGAAGGGGCTTGGTTTGTAATCTCACATACTTGAAATGGAAAATTTGGACGAATTACATCAGTCATGACCGCTTTTACTTTTTCACTTAACCCAAATGAAGTTTAATAAGGGGATTTGCAGTTTCTCGAACGCATCCGGATACATGCATGAGGAGTATTTATTTTGCTTCGAACAACAATATCTGTGATTAGAATATCAATTGGTAATTGACTGTCCGAAAGCAACCTTTGATTTTCGGTTAACTCTTGTTGATTTGCATGAATAGGAAGACTTCCTAGATCAGCAATAAGTGTATTCATGACTTCTCGTGTATCTGGAGATATTGAACCAGATGGTGTAGAATCCTATATGGTTTACACTGATAATTAAAAATAGTTTGATAGACATATGATATTGATATGATACATGAATAATAAATTATCGATGTATCTTCGTTCATTGTTCCTTCAAATAAATGATGAGGCATTTGTGCTGATGGACAATCCTGAATAAAAAATGTACTGATCAATTTTATGATACCTTAAACAACAAAATAATTATACACAAAATGATTGTTAATGTATCAAGGACATATAACAGCAAACTACGAATTGTATATAGGAGACAAACAAATTTAAGTAGTCACATAGATATGTATCTTGCAATGGACTGTATCACGTACACACTAAATAAAAAAGTATAGTATCATACACAATAACTTGAAAAAAAAACTACATATGTGAACAGTAAAAAAATGTATCATATTAATCCAATTAAACTGCAATGTATCACAATGATAAAATAAAACAACAATGTATCATAATAATATAATTAAACTTAAATGTATCATACTGGCACATATTCATGTATCATTGAAAATTGAATGAATATTAATAATCAAATTACTCTGCTAAAATTACCTTACTATGTTCACATGTTTCATCAGTATGATGACTATTTGAATTTGGGGATTGAAGTTCTGAAACGTCCTTCATTACTTGATGATTCTTCAATGTATCTTCAGTCTTAATTTTTTAAAGAAAAATAAGTTAATGATAAATTATATAATTTTATATACAAAATTAATAAAGTAAAGTAAACCTGATTGTCAACATCAAAATCAACAACACCAATGTTTTAATAATTATTGACAAATTCCATTTGTATCGGAGAGGTTGCTTGGTATCCATCATTGCCTTCTTCATCGGAAACTTCAACCATGTGCGGTGTAGACTTGCCGCCCATATCCTTCATTAAATAAATTTGTAACATAATGACCTATGAAAATTATAACACACAACGAAAATGCACATACACAATACATTACCTTTGGTTATTGGCAATCCTCCCTATTTTTAGAATTCATCACCTCAATGTGATCTGTCTTTATCAAATTCACAAGATACTCAAATTTACTGTCAACCTATTCAAAAAAAATTACACATTCAGTTTTATATTTATGAATTAACATTAAAAAATAAATATCTTTACTTACGTATTCCTTCATATGTTGTTTTAGTTCTACAATATCGGGATATACAGGCTTATCTTTTGGGACTTGTGAAGATACATGGGCAAAAGATACATTAGCATGCGGGGTAGGTTCTTCAGCTGGCATTGAGAATGACTGATTTAATTGCGGCCTTAACTGCTTTGACAAAGTTTTCGAACCCTTTGTTTTATGTGTATCAATATTCTTTCTCCTCTTGGGTGGTGGTGGAGATGATGTATCAGATACACGTGATGATCTTCTCAATAAATGACCAGGAGGGCTTGTTTAAAAATCGTCAAAACCTGACTTATCTTTAGTTTGCACTTTTTTTGCACCAACAGGTGGCGTGGATGGTTCATTTTTGTTGACCTCTTGACTATCAAGTAAATCAAGTGCTTCCACCTCATCTGGCGTTGGTACAATGTTTGAACAAGTATTCTGCAATTAAAATGGTTGAATGTTATAACAATATTATGTATCACACAAAAACTGTTATTTACAACAAAAATTATAAAGCTTATTGATACACTATTAAAAGATAATTTAAAATTAATGTTACCTCGGAGAAAATGCTAGACATTAACTTTTCATATTTTGGCTTTTCAGCCACCACTGTCCAATTACATATCCTCAGAATACCATTCGCTACTTTAACAGCAAGGTCTGGACTTAGAGTAGATGCACATTCGTAAATCCAAACGTTGAGTGCATAAGGCATACCAAATAAGCGATACATCTGTTTGCTTTGGTTGAAGTCTTAC
The DNA here is from genome assembly GCF_036512215.1 of Solanum lycopersicum. NCBI lineage: Eukaryota > Viridiplantae > Streptophyta > Magnoliopsida > Solanales > Solanaceae > Solanum > Solanum lycopersicum. The sequence continues at coordinate 8,340,775 of NC_090807.1, forward strand.
ATGAGTGATGTAATCAGCTTATTGAATGCAATCTGACCCCAAGGATACATTTCATACCTACCATCTTCGATCATTAGAAATTCTTCTATACGTATGAAGGTCTCACCAAGATGGCATAACATGAAAGTATTGATGAAGTATAATATTGCCATTTCCACAGATTCCTGTGTGGTCTCCCAATTACCCATTGGAAAACGCTGTATCAATCGACTCTTGGTTATACCTGTAGGACAATCAGAGAATTATTTTTGTAATAACCGGCTCGGAGTGAAATTAGGATATGAAAAATCCTTAACATTTCCTTTGCATTTAAGGCCAGTTACAATGACAAACTCCTTCATACCAAACACCAATACATTCCCATTAGCATGACGAACATGGAGTACATCTTTATTTTCATGTTGCACCTCCAACAACAACAAACACTTAGTAATCTGACCCTCAAAATTACATTTTAGAATTTCCAAATATGGTCCAAAAATTGTTTTCTTGAACATTTCAACGCCTTCATCCTTTATTGACAATTTGATTTTATTCACAAAATCAAAATTGAAAGTCGCTCCAAATCTCAATGGATGTGCTGGTACTTTTTTATAACATAATTCATGCCCTGTTTGTACAAAAAAAATATAAAATTGTACTTGTCTAATAATAAAAATTTGCTGTAATATAGAAAATATAAGACGCTTGAATTATATGAATGTATATGATACATCATATTCATATTTATAAGACATTGGAGTTATCTGATGTATATGATACATCTTATAAACTAACAAACTATAATATTAGAGATAAACCTTGTGTATCATATTCAATTTTAAGTGAATGTATATGATACATCATATTCAGATTTATAAAACACTGGAGTTATCATATGTATATGATACATCTTATAAACTAACAAACTATAATATTAGAGATAAACCTTTTGTATCTGATACATCCTACGACTGTACAACACATGCTAATTTTACTAATACAAAACACAAAATTATTGACATATGATACACCTTAAAACTGAAGAACACATGATGCTTTTACTAATACATAGCACAAATTTACTGAAACAACTTAAAACTGTACAAGCATGGTGCTTTCACTAATACACAACACAAAATTATTGATACACCTTAATACTATACAACACATGATTTTATTAATACAAACTCAAAATTAGTGATAAACATAATGCATCTGATACACCTTAAAACTGTACAAACATGATGGTTATACTTAATTTGAAGTTAGTGAATCACTCTTCATTGTTAAATGACTTTTAATTTCATTTTACAAACACATGCAACAATTTAAAATTAGGGTTTTATCAACAAAATACAAAATTATGAATTTTAAACACATACGTTAGGAAGTGTGGGTCTGGAAACAACATCTGTAACTTTTCTTGGACTTTTTTATGGATTTCTTCAATCTTTTTCTTTGGCTCAACTACATTCTTGTTCTTCATCGATAATGGGTCATTCAATTTCTTGGATCTCTTCTCAGCCCACATTTCATCATCAGAATCATACACACGTTTAGCATTAGTATTAGAATCACCATCTCCAGATTTACCCTCTTCCATATTGTCTGTAAGAGCACACGATGAAGAGAAAAATGGAGACTAAAATTTTTACCCTTTAAAAACTTAGAAATTTAAATACTTGATGGAGACTCCTACAGAAAATCAAATTGATATGGCTGCAAAATCCTATTGGAATTCAAATTGAGAGTAAATCCTGCTCCTAAGACGTGGGGTGAGAGAAATTTTTGCTCCTAAAACATGGGGAAATATTTAAGCAATAAAATTTAATATGGTAACTTTTAATGGGGCTGTTAATGGGGAAGTGGGTAGCTTGAAAATAGGATTTTATTTTGGTAAAGTAAAACTTGCCAATTGGCTGAAAAAAGGGTGGGAAATCTATATGTATCTTTCATATTTTTTTAATTGAGGAAATAAGGGATTTTTGAAAATTTTATAATTAGGGATAAATGGTTATTAAGGTAATTAAAGGAGTGTATTTAAGTAATTTTCCCCTCTTTTTTATGGATGTGTACTAGGCCTAAAAGATAATTTATTTATTTTGGAAAATTACCTAGTTAATCAAGCATATACATTACTAGTTAATTAGTTATCATATCTATAGTTTTAGTTAATTTCCACTTGTGACCAACATGGTGGGTTGGGGTTTTTGAGTTTGTATAATTTACGCTTTTGTATAATTCAGAATTTGTATACTTTAATTTGTATAACTTTTATAATATAACTTGTATAATGTATTGTTTAAATTTTAGATGTTTGTGTCTGTGTAAATTCGTTATTTCGAGTTTATACCAAAATAACTAAATTATACAAATGTACTCACGAATTATACAAACTCTCACGTGAATGATACAAACCTGCGAATCATACATACCCATAAATTATACAAACAAGACAACTTAAATTGTATCTACAACCCGTAAATATATAAATCATAGCTATTGAGTATAATTAAATTTATTATAACGACTATTTGCGAAAATTCAATTTTTTTTGGGTCCAACCCTTAGTTATTGATTGATTTAGCTTGTTGAATTTGAACATAGGCTACACGAAAAATAGGGAAAGTATGTTGTGTTTGTGGAAGTTCAAGTTTTTGTTTTCTTAACAAACATATAGCAAAAATAAAGATCATATTGGTATGCTATAACTATAGTTTGCATAATTGTGCTCCATAATTACAAAGATAAATATGCATATTTCGCTATACATATACAAAAGAAAACATTGTATAATTTCGCTATACATATACAAAAGAAAGCACTTGTATAATCTGCTTTGGTATACATATACAAAAGATCAATTGAATAATTTGTGTTTGTATAAAGTGAGAAAGAGAGAAAGACAAAAGAAAATTGGGCAAGGGAAGATCGAATTTGTATAATTATAAGTGTATCGTACAAAAATATATGCATTTGTATTTGTACATACAATTTTCTCTTTTTTTATACAAACACAAATGTATACAAGTGAGAGAGACGAGTGAGTGAGCGAGATCTAGGAGAGTGGAGAGAGGGAAACGAAAATATATGTAGATATACAATTTTCTCTCGCTTTATATAAACACAAATACATTTTATACATTTATGTTTTTGTATAAAGTCAGAGTGACGAGTGAGCTAGCGAGATCTAGGAGAGTGGCGAGCGAGATCTGGAAGAGGGGGATGAAAATATATGTATATATACAGTTTTTTTCGCTTTATAAAAACACAAACACATTTTATACATTTGTATTTGTATAAAAGCGAGAGAGGTGAAGGAAAGAACGAGAGTGGCGAGCAAGATTCACAGGAGAAGGCAAAATAACAATAATTTTCTATGAGTACAATTAAATTAAACTATAATTATATCATTTAATTTGAATTAATAGTTTGAAAATTTACTTCATACTTCATCCATTAAATAAACATTATATTGTTGGTAGGTCTTTTAAACTCAAAAATCATCTGCCTAGTACCATTATGCATTTATAACATGTCTCACCCATCTCCATCTTTTTTAATACCCAACCAAAGTCTTAGAATAATTTCCTATATCAAATTCACCTAAACAGAAAGGATATTTATTGATATATATCATTTCGGTTATTCAGTTTATCAAAAACAATCGAAATATACATTACATATACACTATTGTATATGTTGGATATGTGTTACATATCGGTATGTATCTTATATGTATAGGTATGTAGATATGAATGTTATATGTATAGATATGTATAAATATGTATTATATTTTCTGAACTAGATGACTTAAGAATATTTAGCTTGTAATTTTCTCATGAGAAAACGTAAGTGGTCTACAAATACTTGTTTGGGTTTATTTCAAAAGGAATTAGGATAAGAAGGAATAAATATTATAAGGATATGTTTAGATCAATTTTTTATGATAAGGAGGGAAATGCATTGCATGCATATAAGATGGTAAATTGAAACAAGAAGAAGTTATGGTAATGTTACCTAAAATTTGAATATGTTCCTTGACTAACAGAAATAAATTGAAAAGACTAAATTGAATATTTGGATATGTGTCTTGTGGGAAACCACATATATCTAAGATATCAAATAAATTTAATAAATTAAGATATAGTTTGATAAGTACTATTCATATGTGGGAACAAAAGTATTTAAATTGTGGCAGACCATTTAAAATGAAATATGAACATAAAATTCCCATAATAAGAATATCGGAAAGCTAGGAACTAGCATCTTCCCTCATCTACTTCTCAACAAAAGATGCCTATAATAGAAAAGTCAAGTATCATCTATCATTACTCTATACCAAAAATATCATTAGCAAAAATTAATTAACGACAATAACTTCATTATTATTATGCATATTTTTTTTTAGCTACAATCAACACTTTTTGTAACTATTTCTAAAGCCTATAGTAACATTGTATCTAATAATAGTTAACTAATGACAACACTTTTTGTTCATTTGCATATATATATATGTATGTATGTATTAGTGGTACAAGTTATTTTTATGGGAAAAAAAACTCAAAGTTGAAGGTAATCTTAAATCATTTTTAGAAGTTGAGGATACATTTAAACCTTTTTATATGAAAATTATAAACACATTGACTCCAGTGATCATTTCATGTTGGGTTTTTCTGTTTATATTAAGGGTAATATATGAAATAGTTTCTTAACGTACGCATAAATAAACTTAGACTGTTTTCCCAATAAGTTAAATACTAATAGACTATTTCCATATCTGTTGGAATCATCAAATCACTAATTTGATACCATCTTAATTTAAATATTAATCGTGGTCAACTCAAATTTTCTAAAAGGCAAAAAATCAACTCAATACGAATCACTCCCAAGTGCTTAATTAGGGTCATAAATCACTCTTTGAACCTAATAAAATCGTCAAAACTTTAATTTGGCCTTGTAAACTCAATATATTGACTTTGATCAAAATTTTCATTTTTTAAAGTTTGTAATATAGTTGTGAGTGGAGTGTCACAAAACAAAAGCTTCTGGCTCAGGATAAATAGCAAGAGGCAACACAAGGGTGGTTGGGGGAAAAAGATGTGCAAATGTGAAGAAATAGATTTACTAGTTAGTGACATTTGATATATTGTCCTTTGAGAATAATAGAAGTGTAAATTATCAACTCATTGAAAGAAGTTGTTGTGACATTCGAATTTTTTCAAAGCTAACATGAAGAAGACAAGATTCTGAAAGGCACCTTCATTAGAGTATTACTTTTATTTTGGAGAGTTCAGTCCAATACACAATGATTTCTTAGGGTTCAATGGCATGCATTAACTTTATGCATCATTATTATCTTGTTTTGATATATATATATATATATATATATATTTCCAGATTATGTGTAATTAATGTAAATGATAGTTATACATTCTATTTGATATTAAAGTATGCCTAACTAATATTTTCCTCGTTTTAAAAAAAATGATCTTATTCTTTTTTAGTATGTTTAAAAAAATGACTCATTTTCTTTTTTGGCAACACTTTAACTTTAACTTTTCATATAACGTGTTTAAGACCACAAGATTAAAAGACATTTTGATACATTTGACATAACTTTAATTTAGAACGACAAGATTAAAAGGTCTTATTTCTTTTCTTAAATCCTGATCAAAGTCAAACTAGGATATTCTTTTTTAAACTGAGAAAATAAATTTTAAAAAAATACATAATATTACCAATGCAAAGGTTTTAACTTTTAATGCATGCATTATCCTAACTAAAGACAATTATTCTCAAAATCTTTTTCATATCTTTCTTACCATACTTGTGGATGGTATAATTGTAAACAAATATTTTATTTTTTAAAGTTATGTAATTATATTATTTTTAATAAATCAAATCAAATAATATATAAGAAATAATCTCAATATGATTAATAATCATCAATAATATTTAGTTTTATTAATACACCATATTCAACACTATTTTTATACATCTTATCAAGCGATCCATTAGTTTCAAATTAAACTCACCATCAATATAAAGTATTATAAGTGGGATTCCGATTAATAACTTTATGGGAATGTTATCAACTTTGACAAGAAATATGTCATATAAGATATTCTTTTTCTCACTCAAATTAAATTCCAAACGTGTGTACTTCTTGATATAAGTTACATTCAATTATAAAATAATATCATTTGAATCACGGATAGTACGGCATATATATTGCGGTATTGTTGGATCGCATTTAGGAGAATAAAAATAATAGTGTGTCTCTTCTTTTTGAGAGTTTTTATCTTTTATTTAAGCTTATTCTTTTTCCTATATGAAACATGTGGAGTAATATTTTTGATAGATGCAGAAGAAGTTTTTATCAAGTTATCAAAGTATATGAAATATTAGAAATACCTTTTGTTTTAATTCGTAGTTTGTCAGTTTGATCGAGCATATAGATTAAGAAAATATAAAATAATTTTAAATCGTTTGGTATATATTAAAAATATATGTATAATATATTAAAATGTCCTTTAATCTTATAGTCTTAAATATAAAATCTATATATATATATATATATAGATATATATATATATATATATATATATATATATAAAAATGAGGATCATAGAGGAGGTGATGTGGCACCTCTCTATGACCTCCATTCATTTTTTTTTATTTTTTTTTCTTTTATTTGACATTTTTTTCTTATTTTTTTTCAATTATTTTTTTTATTAACTTATACCTCTTTGATTATATAAATTCTATTCTTAAATTAGTATTAATAATATTCATAACCCTCAAACCTTTCATATTCATAACCTCTTAAACCTTTTATATTCATAACTTCTAATTATTTAATGTGAAAGGTTACATCAACACTATAAAATCACACTAAAATTGTTTGTTATTTTGTAGTCATCTTTGGTAGTGGAAGAAATGTTACAATATTTGTAAGCTTTGAGGTGCATTATTTTGTCAAATATTATTTCACATATTACTTTTAATTAGCAAGTAAGGCTAATATGTCATCATATTTTTATTTCTTCTAGATAAATTATTTTGTTTTGTTATCTTTGAGATTTATTTTATGACTAATAATGTATTTGTTATTATTTTTCTTGATTCTTGTATGTAGGATGAAATGATAACATCAAGCGATGAAGATTAGTGGATTTTGGGTTAAATATATTGATTATTTGTCAAAAATGATTATGTAGGAGAATTTATGATTAAATGTATTTTTTCCTTATTCTTTATGAGATATAATAATTTATTTTGTTAACTTTGAGATTCATTTTAGGACTAATAATTTATTTGTTATAATTTTTCTTGACTCTTGTATATAGGATAAAATGAGAACATTCTGAGATGGAGATTAATGGATTTTGAGCTATCTAGTGATTATTCTTTATTTTTTTAGGTCATTAAGAAGTAATGTTTCTATTATATTATTTCCTTTTGAATTATTTATATTTTGTCAAAAATGATTATATGTGTTTAAATGTAATTTTCTCCTTATTCTTTGTCTTTTTCTTCTTTTGGTAGATAATTTTTAACTTATTTAGTCAGATTTGCCAATTATAGAAGATATATCTATAGTGAAAATGGTTAGACATTCTTGCATAATTTGAGTTTACAAGGAAAAATAATTTGATATGTCTAATATAATTACAACTCTTTCTTTGTTGAATCATACATTTAATATTATTTGTTTATGTTCATGAAGATAGAAATCTTGAGTTTTTTTAATAAAAAAACATCTAATTTATTCTCCTTAGACCTCTATATGATTCTTAGATAGTTTAACTATATATAATGATAACATTCTTCAAAATTAATTATTTGTTTAGGTAAATTCATCTCTCACTTTTTTATTGATAATATTAGTTTATTGTGTTTGTGACTTATAATATTTTAAAACATAGAAGTAGAAATCGATATGCTACTTAAAGAAATATGTGCATATACTTTCATAATCCGGTAAAATAATTTTTATTAACAAAAATGATAGAGCATAAGAATGTAAAGTTAATTTATTATTTTTAAAATACACATGGTTTTATCAAAAATAAATTATTTATTAATATGTAAAATTACAATTCTTAAATTTTTCATTTTTGTTGTTTTTCTTAGAATATTTCAAGTTGTTTATTAATAAGTCTTTATGTTTTCATATTTGTTATTTTTCGGGAGTTCTAAAGTAATTTCAAAATTACGATTAATTTATAATTTTAAAAATTTAATTGGTTCCCTACCTTTCTATTCACTTATAATTAAATATTTATCTCAATAACTCTAATTTGTTTGTTTTCATTTTTTATAGTTAATGTTCTTTATTAGTGTAATAATGTACAAATATTACTCTTATTATGTTACAAAAGTTCAAAGTCATATTATTAATCCTCTTAGTTATTGTGACTTTTTATTCTTAGGAATTTATTATGTTAAATGTAATATTTATTTAAAATGTGAAATATATTTTTTAATATTTTGTGTTTAATCCAAACAAAATTTAAAAAAGATAGAAATTGTGTATGTGTCATTTTCTTGAATATTTTTTTCGTAGTTAATTCTCTCTTTTGTTCTCTTTTATGTTATTTTTAAATTTTACATTTTTTCCCAATATAAGTTGTCCAAAAAAAATAATTGGATATCTAAACCTAAGTATAATGATGATGATATTAATAATGATAATAATAATAATAATAATAATAATAATAATAATAATAATAATAAGTATGAAATTTAACTAATTAAGATTTTAAAACTTTTCTTTATTTAAAATTTAATTATTAAAAAGTTATTAATACAAATATTAAATTAATCTAATATTGTACAATAAAAATAATTAAAACATGTGATGATTGGGTCATGACAAGGACAAGTAATAGTAATTGTGGATAATGATTTATAATAGTGTTGGCTAACTATATAGTCATGAATACTAACTATTAATAGCAATCCGAGTAATACATTGCCGAAAAATTATACTAAGAATATAATTTATAAAATTATATATAAGCATAAAAGAACGATTACATTTAAAGTTTACATAAATATATATAAATTATACTAAGAAAATCTCAAATAAAAAAGAAAAAAATGATCACAAGTTTACATTTAAGTAGTTCTAATATTACCTAATTCTTATTAGTTATTACCTTCCCTTTTTCTCTATAAAATTTATTTTTAATATTTAACTTTTCGAAGTTCACATATATTGATTTCTTAATAAATTTCATATTTAATCTAAATATTTTTCACAGTTTCTCTTCTATAAAATTATGTGATTAACAAAAAATTCTTTTTATTAAAGTAATTATTGATATTAATATGCAATTTTATTTTAATCTTTTTTATAACCGCGCGAAGCGCGGCTAAATACACTAGTGTAAAATATATCAAAATGTCATTTAACTTCGGTTCACGAAGTTAATGCACGAACTCAATTCCTTTCACGATGATCTTATTACTCACAATACTCCATACATCATCATTTGCTATTTAAAATAACTGTTTTTCCCATCCCTTATACTCGAAAGAGGCAAAGTGTAGCTCATATTTAACTTTATATTCACAATTATACTTGACAATCCTCGTGCTAAGTGTAATGAGGTCGACCTATGCCTACAAGTTAAGCAGTTAATTTTAATTGTCTTTTTTTATTAGATGTCTATTTCAATCAACTAGGGTAAAATTTCTATAAATTAATACTCGAAAAATTAATCATCTCTCTAAATTAATATTTTCCTTCGATTCCGACTAGGGTCAATGGAAAAAAATCACCAATTTCGATAAGATAATAAGATAATATATTTTCAGAAGATCTCTAGCTAATTATATGGTCCCATTAATATCATAAATTAATAATTCTTTAAAAGTACAAATATATCTAAAGACCATTTAGTGAAATATGATTATATTATGTTCTATTTCTTTTTTTAAAAAAAAACATAAATCTAATTGAAACTCTTCTATAACTTTTCTTATTGCATTCACGAGCTCCGGTGTTGTCTTTTCAAACTGCACCATAAAATTGTGAAGAATTATAGAGGTGATAAGTGTTTCCTTACAGGTAACTGGTTCCAAATGTATATTATCGTCTTCAACTTCATCATCAACATTACTTTTTTAGATGGTATCCCCAATTTCCTCTAAGCTCTGGACCTCTGAACATGTATCACTTTCACCTGGATAATCTAACATGTTATTGTCATCCATTTTATTGTGGTAACCGAGATGATTAACCATGAACTCAATATAATGAATGACGTTTTCACAAGTAGGTTCATTCAAATTCTCTGAGATCGCATCCCCCGAATGAATTTTATAGTGTCGAAAATAATTTGCTATTGTCTCTTGCTAAAAATTTGTTGTCCAAACAGGAATTGCAACGCATTCAACTGTTGATCTTTGCTAGATCAGTTTGTCCCACTTCATAGCCTTCTAATTCATATGATAATATTTGTTCGACAATACATCTTGAAAGCTCTTATTATCACAACATCATAAGTTTGAAATTAGTAAGATACAATGATTTTGATGTATTCGTTTTACTTTATATATAATATTTTTTAATGTGAAATCAATAAATATGATACATAAAGTAGTAAAATATGATGATTTTGATATAATAAAAATTAACCTTCGTCAACTGTCAAACCATTCTTTAAATTAATAAATATTAATTTATCGATTAAACAATAAAATTTCATGATCCCACCTATATTAATTTATAGAGATTTTAATGTACTTTTACAGCATGCTTTGCATTCTAAAACCACTCATGGCTATAAGTACCATGTGTTAGGTTGCCGTCATATGAAAACCTGCAATTACAAATCATAAAGTTGATAAATCAGATCACAAAAAATATGCTAAAAACATAAAATTATTATATGAAAACTAATCTAAAGAAAAATATTAAAACTGTAGAGAGAATAAATTTATCCATGAACAAAACTCTTAGATGTCTACATTGGTGATGTTATTGTGTTTTGCTATGAGAATCAGTTCAATTTATAGATCCTCAAACTTTTCCTCTAAGGGAAGAATAACAAAACATGGAAGAGAATTATATTTTCCTATCATGAAAAGTAAAAAAAGTTTATGGTAATGCTTTGTATTTTCTTTTAGGAACAAATAAACTTCAAATATGATAAGAAAATCAGGGCAAAATCATAACATGTCTCCCTTTGACTTTAATTTTTTGACAAAATAATCTTGATTCTAGATTTTACACAATCTTCATGTATCACTGTTGCTTACCATAATTTTAAAATCAATATAGGTTAAAAGTGAAACTCATGTGTTAAAAGTAAGATGCATGAGTTAAAAGTGGAGCACGAACATTAAAAGTTTGCAGGGGTTGAAAGTTGAGGATCATTTGTTAAAGTAAGCATGAGTTAAAATTGATTTTGTTTTAAAGGGATGAAGAAGCAAGATATTTTGAAATTATATTTGAAAATTTTCTACAAATGTAGTAGCACAAAATCTTCATTATCACCACGTTTATTGCAAGTTGATTTATAATCACTTAAAACTATCTTCAACCTTATTCAAGCATTAAATGATTTAATTATTGGATCTTTGAACCATGTTCTTTGATACCACTTGTTGGATTCGAAAGTGATTAAGACATTATGCGGAGGCTTATAATTGCAAGTCAAGACAATGATAAATTAGGTGACAAAAACTTGTAATAAAACATAATATTATTATATGAAAAGTAATATAAAGAAAAATATTAAAACTGTAGAGAGAATATATCTCCTATAAACGAAACTCTTAGATGTCTACATTGTGGATGCCATTGTGTTTTGGCATGAGAATAAAGATCTTTAATTTATAGATTTCAAATTTTTCCTCTAAGGAAAGAATAAACAAATATGGAAGATATATTATTTTCCTTTCATGAAAAGTAAAAACATTTATGGTAATGACTTGTCTTTTCTTTTAGCAAAACATAAAATTCAAATATGTTAAGAAAATCAAGGCAAAACTCTAACTACATGCTCAAGTATTCACATAAACTAAAACTTCAAGAAACAAGCAAATGTCAAAGGTTATTCTATTGAAAAATTAATGCAACTTTTAAAGGTCTCACTTAATGAAGAAGTAGGGATCATTCTTTCATTAACTCAATGACCTTTGTAATGATTCGAAAGGTCATTTTTATAATTTTACATAAAATTATGATTTTATCCCTCCTGATAGTTGCCTTGAGTCATTTCTGATCAATTTGTGAAGTTTGTTTTTAAATAAGATTGAAAGTTATAACTTTTGAAATATTTAAAATTGTTAAAAGTGCCTTTTTGTATCAATCGTAGTTTCGAGTCTCGGAATGAAATTATGTTAGTTTTATTAGCTTTGAAATGTTGAATTTGGAATAGGAGCATCGTTGTTTCCTAATTCGGAGTCATTTAGTTGATTTGAGGCGTTGGGTTGGAAGTGTAAGTGAAATCAGCCCTTGAGTTGAATTTGGTCAACATCCGGAGATCGAATGTTAGGATCAATTTTTTGAGGATTTCATTGGATTTGATGGATGATTTTAGCCTTAGGTGAGGTATTGATTAATTTTACAAAGGTTCTGAGGGTAGCTTGGCCTTTTTGAGCGTTATGTTGGTTTATTTAGACTTTCACGGATTTGGGTCAAGGAGACCTCGAATTCATATTTTGATAGTTCTATTGAGTCCGCATTGTTGATTTAAATTGTCTAACATATTTTGTTTGTATGTACAGGATTCAAAATGAATCACTAGGGTCCATTTGGTAAATTTTATGAGTGTTGATTTGTTTTCTTGTATTCTGGTGTCTATCCCTTCACCTTCATAGAGATGGTGACCACGTTTGCCAAGCGTAAGGTATTCGGACCCCCAAACTCGACCACGATCCCGGAGTTCAAAGTATTGACCTCCGCGTTCGCATAGGGTTAATCATAGTTGACCTCTATGTTTCCAGCAAGGGAACACTTTAGCGGAGAGCAAAACTTCACTAGCAATGTTAATTTCATAAAATCGTGGTTCTTCTAGATTTTCACTAATTTTTTTAGCTTTGGAAACCTTTAGGAGGTGATTTTAAGGAGGTTTTTCGTGGTAAATCTTTTGGGTAAGTCTTTCCGGATCCAAAACTTCATTATTAATATCTATTTTTAACATCAAATTAAGGTTTTGAAATTTCAAAGTTTGAAATGTTTTCAAGAATTTCTAGTTTTACTAAAATAATGATTATGGATGAGCTCTTCTCTGTTTTCAAAATGTTTTTATCAGTGAATTACAAATTCTTTGACTAACACAATTTTGTATGAATTTCCAAACTTAAACATCATTTTTGGAAATGGGTTTGTGGGTCAATTTGTAAACATTTTTCAAACAACTTGATATGAGTGTTGTTAGTTTCAAATTATTATTGTGGTTACTTATTTGAATAACTTGTATTGATTTGGAGGCCTAACAGAAAGGAAACGCTTAAGTTTTGGAGCGATTATTTAATTTCTTGAGGCAGGTGGACTTCTTAACCCTTTGTTAAGCATTATTGACCTTGTATTTGTTTGATTTGGAGTAATGAGAATTTGTGAAGGGTTCTAAATACTTTTATGTATTGTAAAATAATGAGAATTAATCGATAATGATTGTGGGGTGAAAAGAAGAATATTGTTTGAATTGTGTTGTATTGGAAAATCTTTTGTAAAATATGATAAAGGTTGTACATGAATGACCGATTTGTCGTGTGATAAGCCCTTGATATTGTGACGTGATTATTTGTACTTCTTGTGGTTGTGTGAGTTGTTATCATTTCTCATCAACAATTCACATCTATATGTGTCATATCGGTACTATGTTACTATGTGATAGTGCCTTGTGAAAATGATGAAATAGGGGTAGAGCCACACGCTCTATGGTAGATACAACATTGAGGGGTCGGGTCATACGCTTTGTGGAAAGTTCTACTTAAGGAGTTCAGCCACACGTTTTATGGCAGATGCATGGACTAATAAAAATGACTTAGAAGTATATTTGACCATATTTTATGTCAATCCAAATAGGCTCTTCGTGTGGAGATTGAAGTAGTTATTTGTCATCTCAATGGATCATCTTGGTTCTTATTTATATGTTGTTCTATCCTAGGAACAACATCATTTGAGACTTGTATTTTATTTCAATTCCTTTATGACACTTTAAAAGCTTGTACATGTGAAAACCATGTTTTGGGGTTTATTTAAGTTGACTATGTTATCCACGTAATCTTGTTGTGTTAGACTTTCATTTATGCTTTACTTCCATACTTGTTTGAGTTTTAGTCTAACATGTCTTGGTGGGATAAGAGAATGTCATCATGATCATTTTGGGTCGTGACAAATAGTATTAGAGGCTGAGGTTCATAGGTCTTTCATGTGTCAAGCCAACTAGTAGAGTTTTGAGGATCGTTACAAATACGTATATACTTATCTTTGAGAGGCTAAGAACACCGTTAAGAAACTTCTTCTTTTTTCATTCATTCTTATTGTGCATGGTTACATAGACATGTATACTTATCTTCTAGAGGTTATGAAGACTGTTAGGAAACTTTGTTTTTGTTGATTTGTTCTTATTGTGAATGATTACCTTCTAGAGTTGTGAGTTGTCGTGGGTTCTTTTGGCAGATGGTAAGGAATAGAGCTATTATTGGTGGTAGAGGAAAGAAGGCAGTTATCAAGTCAGTTATTTAGACCCTGAATAATGGTGGAGATAAAGCCCAAACTATAGAAAAGGTCGTGCTCGTGGAGTGGCACCAGAGAGAGGTCGCGGCAGAGGTTCCTTTCTCGAGCCACAAGTTGATGTTAAAAAGGACTAGGTTCCTCTAAAGTACATAAATACACCAATGCTCCAGAAAACTTTATTGAAAATATTGGTTGTACTCAATATTTATACTTAGAATGATGGTGCCATAAGTACACCATAACGCTCTCATTACAAAGTGGGGCTCAAACCCTAGAGTAGCGACAAGTTTTATTGGTTCAGGGTCCGATGAGAGCGCCAATAGTGGGTCTCGTGGTTGAGGCTGGTCCTGCATTGATAGTTGGGGTTCATGGTTTACTGTTGATTGTTTTGATAGAGGATAAGCAACGCAGATATGAGAGTTTCAGAAAGATGGATCCACACTAGTTTTGGATGAAAAGAGCGAGGATGCTCGTGAGTTTCTAACCACTTGTATAGATATTCTTAAGAATGTTTGGTTAGATGAGTCCCATGGAGTTGGATATGCTACATTCAAGTACCCGGACAAACGAAAGAGAATGGAGTGTCTATTCGAGGTCTTTACTAATTGGATCTCCGCCAAAGTCTTAGAAGATATTTGATAGATTCTTTTATTAATGGTTCATCCCTTAGAGTATTAGAGAGAAGAACCTCTTGAGATTCGAGACTCAAAATAGGATAGCCTTACGATTACCGAGTATGAGGCTTGACTCTATCAGTTTTTTAGGCATGTCCTGGTTATTAAGTTTGTGAGGGGTTTGAATTTATATATCCAATCATCATATTTTAGAGCATATAAAGAGAGACATTCCTTTTTTTCCATTGAGAGTGCTTCTAAGAAGAAGGAGAAGATGAGAGAGGAGCTTGGGGACCTAAGGAGTCCCGTTCTTCTGATCAGTTTTTTGGTGCCTCATCTACAAGGAATAATTTTTTCAGCTTTGAGGACCATATCATACATCTATGCTAACATTCAATAGTCCTTAGACACCTCATGGCTCTAACAATGTAGGGAAGGGTTCTCACGGCTCACAACAGTAGCCTGCGAGGTAAGGTAGTTTTAGGAATTCATTAGGGTCATCACAATGATTTTCACATTTAAGGTTTTGCTATACTTTTGGGTCCCAAATCATTTGTTTTGGTACTTCCCTACTCATGGCTGGGTAGGCCTCCATCCCAATTCCTTATCCTACACTAGATCACAGACACGCCTAGTTGAAGGCCTAAGCATAGTTTAGTCAAGTAGAGGCGATATGGCTTTTAGTAATGGTGCTACAATACAACGGAATTAGGGTAGAGGTACTACCAAGGCTGGAGATGGAAGAGGAGGTCAGTGTTATGCAATCTAGGGAAACCCAAATTTGAGGCTTCTGATGTAGTTATTACATGTATCGTCCAAGTCTGCGATCAATCTACATCAGTATTGTTTGATCTGAGATCAACTTTATTTTATGTGTCTACATATTATGATGTTGGGTTTGATATGATGTGTGATAGAATGCTTGTACCTATTCATGTTTCTACACTCATATGTGTCTTCTTAAGTGGTGGATCGAGTGCATTAATGTTAACTTGTCTCTTTCGCGGGTATGATACTTGGTTAGACTTGATTATTCTGGGGATGGTGGACTTTGATGTCCTATTGGGTGTAGATTGTCTCTATTATCATGATATTTTTCATTGTAATGCTAAGTTTGCTTAGCGATACCTAGTATTTTAACGGTTGAGTAGATGGTGCTAGTGGTTCTTCCCTAACAAGGTAATTTCTTTACTCCATGCTCAGAAATTGGTGGATAGAGGGTGTTTGTCTTACTTAGCCTTCATCTTGGACACTAGCATTGAGTCACCTCACATGGATACCATTCCTGTTGTTCATGAGGTTCTAGATGTATTCCCTCAATATCTTCTAGGTGTTCCTCATGATAGGGATATTGATTTTTCTATAGATTCAAATCCATGCACCAAACCATTATTTATTTCTCCTTATCGTATAACCCTAGTAGAGTACAAGAGTCAAAGGATCAGTTACAATACTTGTTGAGTAAAGGGTTTATTAGTCTAAGTGTGTCTCCTTGGGAAGAACCAATCTTGTTGTAAAGAAGAAGGTTGGGACTATAAAGATGTCTATTGACTACATATAGTTTGACAAGGCAATGGTGGAGAACAAGTATCCTCTTCCGCGCATGGATGCCTTATTTGATCAACTTCAGGGCAGTGTTGTTCTGTAAGATAAATTTAAGGTCCATTTATTATAAATCAAGGACTAGGGCATCAGATGTCCCTAATACAACTTTTCGGACTTGGTATGACACTGTGAGTTCTTTATGATGTCCTTTGGATTGAAAAACTCCCATAATACATTCATGGAGTGTATGAACATGGTGTTTACACCATACTTTGAATGTGATTCTATTGATTGATGATATTTTGGTAATACGTTAGGACTTAGGAGGACCATGTTTGACACTTTTTGATAATACTTAAGAAGTTGAGGGAAAATAATTTGTATGCAAGTTTTCTAAGTGTGAGTTCTGCCTTGATTTTGTGGCATTATTAGGATACATGGTGTCTAAGTAAGGTATTAGAGTGGATCAGCCCAAGATTGAGGTAGTTAGAATCTATACAGGACCTACTTCTCCAATTGAGATTCAGAGTTTTTTTAGGGTTGGCAGACTACTATAGACGGTTCTTGTAAGGCTTTTCTACCATTGTAGCCTTATTGACCAGATTCACTCGGCAGAGTGTGGATTTTCAGTGACTTGATAAGTGTAAGAAGTGATTCAAAAATCTCAAGACCTTGTTGACTTTGGTGCTGGTGTTGACTCTATCGGAGAAGGATATGGACTTTATCGAATATCATAATGATTCAGGGGTCGACTTTGGTAGTGTTTTAATTTAGAAGGGTAAGGTGATTTCTTATGCTTCTAGGAAGTTCAATACCCATGAGAAGAACTACCCTACACACGACTTGGAGTTGGTGATGGTGGTCTTTGTGCTTAAGTTATGGCATCACTATTTGTAACACCCCGAATTTTTATACTAAGACCTCAATCATTCTACGGTTGTGTATAAGATCGTATCGAGTGATTCTTAGATTTTTCTTAGTTTTTAAGGTCAATTATAGTGTGGAAATGGTTTTGTATATGAAATTAAGGTCACTAGGATCCCCTAGCACAAAGTTAAGTTGAGAGCTTTCTTACCAATTGAGGTTTGATATAAGTATACATAGGTCAACTTCTAATGATCATATATCTCAACACACAATGAATAAGGTGGCTCATAAACTATGAAATTAAAGGTATGTGAGTTTTCTTTCCAAGGCATAACGGAAGATTATTTTTCAGCAAGCCATCACGGAAGATTATATTTCAGCAAGCCATCACGGAAGAGTGGAAGAACGTGGAAAATTCGAAGAACCATAGAATCTTTCGTGATGGCTTGCTGAAATATTTTTTAGCAACTTCATGCACACGGTCTAGGGTTATTTTGGCACTTCTTTTAAACCATATGATTAATCATTGTTTGAGTATTTAACTGATTATATCATTCAACTAACTAGTTTTCCTATCAAATTCATCAATCTAAACATTCAAGCATCTAAAAATTTTCTCAAAACTCACCTAGGGTTCCTCCTCTCCTTAACAACCCTAAAATTTTCATGCCAAAAATTCAAGATACAAAGAGAAGCTTTCCATCAAAGATTTTCCCAAGTTCTTCCACTCTAGAAACTCCATGAAAGAAATAATTTTGTCAATATCAAGACGAAGAATCCAAGATCAAAGATTTTATCCAAGAAAGGTTGTGTTCATAGTTGGTCTCAAGATAAATCAAGTCTCCACCAAAGTTTTCAAATCTAAAGCTTCATGATTAGGTGTGTAACACTATCATAGTGTTGTACTAGTTCCTCCTCACACGCTACATCTACTTTTAAATTAGTAAAAGAGTAATCTAGTGTCCTATCCTTATATTTGAGTATTCGTAAGATGAGTTAATATTGAGTTATGAGTTCCTAATTATTGAATTTCTATTCCTAAATATTGAGTTATTATATATTGTGCTCTGAGATTTCTTGAGTTGATTGTTCATGTCGATTCTTCAGCATGAACCATATGCCTAATATTCAGTTAGTCCTTATTGAGAATCTTTTCAAAAAACGTAAATGCTTTAAACTGAGTTCTAATTAGAAAGCAAAAAGGAGTCTTGAGATAGAGTTTGAAAAATAATTTGAGAAAGAGCATAAAGGAACTAAGTAGTCTCAAATGTATCATTTTGTTATATTGAGAAAGAAAAACTTTGATTTCTAAATGAGTTTATGATTTCAGAGATACTTCAACTTACCTCTTTTGAGAAGGTAGTTTGAGTAATTACCTCAAAATCGAGAAATAGTATATTTTATACATTTGAGTATAAGTATATAATTATTGGTAGTAGTATTAAGCACCAATGTGGGGATGAGTTTAGACAACTCAAATTCATAAATCATGTCTTGCCAAAAATGCGTAAAAGATCATACTTTTTAGATGGATCCTTATAGCTTAGTGGATCCACTTAGTAGAGAGATTTTGTACCCTGATAATGTATAAGATAGTTCTAGAAATGTGGGTGAGATATTGTATCATCATGCAACTCATAGTGTGGTTGTCGGTTAGAGAATCTCCCTAGTAGAGTTGATCTGTCTTTTTACTATATCTTTTTTTTATAGTGAATTGTAGCGATGAGTAACTATTTTTGTAAATTAATGATTTCATTCCTTTAATTTTTTACATTTAGTTGAGCTTATGTTATATTAACGACTTCCCTTTCATTTAGTTTTTCCGCTTCGGCTATATTTCATGCTCTTACATTCAATGTAGTAATTTCCATCGACATGCATTTTTAAAGATGCGGATACATGCACTTAGAATCCTTAAAAAAATACCATTTAGATCAGTTCATCCGCTCGTCAACTTTTGAGTGAGGACTCCTTGCTTTCAGAGGACTCCAACTTTTATAAGTATTTAGTGTTACCTTTTTGAGGTGTCATGGGTATATTCCTGATATTTATCCTTACATAGTAAAGGGTTTATACATACACAATTTTGGAGAGTCTTTCAGTTTCAAATATTTTATTTGAAATTTATGTTTCATATTAATATATTGAAAGAGTTTGAAAGTCAGTAAATTGTTGTTCAATGTTTCTTTGAATTTGATGCTTTCATATGCTTGAGTTAGTCTTCCACTTTTAGTCAGCCAGGATGAGGTTTTCTTGGGGACAAACAATTGTAGTCGAATTTCGGCCACGTCGAGAATGTAGTCTTGGGGTGTGAAACTATGTTTACGAGGTGTATTGCAAAGTCTTTATCGATCATTAGAGTCTTCATCATATCTTTAATTTGCAGGATATGAGTTGGAGGCACCGCGAGTAGCTTGAGTTAGTGAAAGACTACGACATGACTATCATATATCATCCAAGGAAGACCAAGATGGTGGCTGATGATTTGAGTATTAAAACTTCTAGCATGGAGATTCTTCTCGCCATCAGTGTCGAGGAGAGACCATTGGCTAGAGATGTTCAGAGTTTAACCAACATTTTGGTCCAGTTGTAGATTTCATAGTGCAGTAGAGTTATTTCTTATATTGAGGCTCAGTATTTTTTGGTTGAGAAGATCCTAGAGAAGTAGATTAATGATGAGAAGTTGTGCCTTATTTGAGACAAGGTGTTAAGGAGTGAGGCCAATGAGGAAACACTTGATTCTAATGAAGTGTTGAAGATTGGAGGCAGGGTTTGTGTTCCCAAGGTGGGAGAGTTGGTCAGTTTGATGTCAGAGGAGGCTCACTGTTCTAGATACTTTATTAGTCCTAGAGCGGCAACTATATATGATGATTTGAGTCAGCACTACTAGTGGTATGGTATTAAAAAGGACATTTCTGAGTTTTGTTTAGGTGTTGGACTTGCCAATAGGTCAAATGTGAGCACCAACTGCTTGAAGATATGTCTTAGAGGATGCTCATTCCTACTTTAAAGTAAGAACATATCACCATAGACTTTGTTATGTGTTTTCCTACCACCATGGATGGATAGTTGCTGATAGGTTTACCAAGTCTTTACACTTCATTCAGTTCACGTGAAGTATACGATAGAAAAATTAACTCTACTCTACATTAGTCAAATAGTTCGACTACATGGAGGGACTAATTCTGTTGTCTTTGATCAAGATTTTTTGTTCACTTCTCACTACTGGAGTGCCTTGATAAATGGTTTGGGTACTCGATTACACATGAGTACAACCTTTCACACATAGAAGCATATAAAGTTAGAGCGGACAATTTAGGTGTTGGAGGATATGATTAAAGTGTATGTAATTGACTTTGGTGCTTGTAGACATCAACATTTTCCCTTAGAGGAGTTGTCCTACAACTATAGTTATCACTCCAGTATTCGCATGGACCCATTTGAGGTGTTTTATAAAAGGTATTGTAGATCTTTGATCAATTGCTTTGATACAATTGAGATGAATTCATTAGATACAAAATTTTTAGAGATGCCATTGAGCAATCTAGATGATTAAGGTAGGTTGTTGATGACTCAGAGTATAAAAAAAAGTTGCGCTGATATAAGGGTTTGAACTTTGGAGTTTATGGAAGGTGATCAAGTTTGACTCAAAGTCTTCATAAGGTTCAGGAATAAGGGTAAGCTTAGCCAAATATTTATTGGCCATTATAAATTTTGAGATGGATTGGATAGGTGGCCTATGATTTAACCTTTTCACTAGATTGCCATTTGTGCATCCTATTTTCCACGTGTCCTTGCTCCGTTAGTATATACCAAATGAGTCCAATGTATTATCCTCGATTTAGTCGTGTTGAGTCTAGACGTGTCATTTGAGGAGGAGCCTATAATTATATTGTCTAGATAGATAAGAATTCTTAGAATAAATGAGATTACTTATGTTAAGGTTCAGTGGACACACCATTCAGTTGGAGAGGTGACGTGAGAGATAAAGTTTGATAGGCGTTCCAAATATCCTCATTTTTTTGAAGCTTTCGGTAGTTTATTTTAATTTATATTCGAGGATAAATATAATTTTTAGCGGTATTTAATGTACAAAAAGATCATTTAAAATTACTACTTTACCCCCCCCCCCCTGGTTAGTTGCTCCGAGTCATTTCTAATCAGTTTGTGAAGTTGATTTTTAAGTTTCATTTAAATCTTATGATTTTTGTGATGCTTTGAGTTTTAAAAGGTTTATAAATTATTAAAGCCATTTTTCATATCAATTAGATTTTCGAGTCTTGAAATAGAATTCTGTTAGTTCCATCAACTCCGAAATATAGTACATGGTCTAGAAGAGTCGTCATTTTCGGATTCAGAGTCATGTCCTAGATTTGAGGCGTTAGGGTTGGAAATGAAAGTGAAATTAGGTATTGAGCTGGCTTTGGTCAATATTTGAAGTTCGAATGCTCGAATCACATTTCTGAAGGTTTCATTGGGTTTCAAGGATAATTGTTGGCCTAGGCGAGGTCTTGGTTAATTTTCAAAAGTTTTGGGGGGAAGTTTGGTATTTTTGAATGTTATGTTGGATTGATTTGATTTTCATAGAGTTTGGGTCAAGAGACATAAGATTCATGTTTTGATGTTTCCATTGAATGTGAAATGCCAATTTAAGTCAGGTAACATATTTGATTTTTTTGTATGGGATTTCGAACGAATTTTGAGGGTCCATTTGATTAATTTGGTGATTGTTGATTTGTCTTGTTATATTCTACTTCACAACCCTTTGCATTTGAGGGGCTGGTCATCTCTTTCGGGAAAGGTAAAGTGTTGGGACCCTGCGTTCATAGAGGCTCAACCATGATCGCAGAAGGTTATAGTGTTGACCTCTGTATTCACGGGGGATTGTTGCATTTGCAAAAGGTTAGGGATCCTAGTCTTTGCGTTCTTGGGAGAGGGCCCGTGTTTGCAAAGGGTTAATGATGATTAACTTCCACATTCACAGTCAGGGTCCACGTTCGTGGATTCCTAAAATTAGAGTTCTCCATTTTCACTATTTGAGCTTTGGGAACCGCTGAGAGGCGATTTCAAGAAGATTTTTTTATGGAAAACATTTTGGTAATTCTTTTGGAACTTAAAACTTCATCTTCCAATTATAATTTGTGATTTTAAACATTAAATTAAGACTTTTGAAATTTTAAAGTTTGAAAGGTTTCAAAAACTTCTAGTTTTACTAAAATGATGATTATGGGTTGAGTTCTACTTTATTTTCAAAACGGTTTTCACTGGCAAGTCCCAAATTCTGAGTAACGTAATTTTATATAAATTTCCTGATCTCAAACTCATTTTCAGAAGTAGATTTTAGGTCAATTTGACATCAGTTTCCAAAAATTCAAATGGGTGTTGTTAATTCTGAATTATTCTTTTATTTACTTATTAGAATAGCTTGTGTTAATTTGGAGACTCAAAAGAATTGGACTTTTTATTCATTGTAAAGCATTACTAAACCTTGTATGTTGTTGTTTGATATGGAGTAATGGAAATTGGTGAAGGGTTTTACCCGCCTTCATGTATTGTTAAATTATGAGAATTAATTGGTAATGATTATGGAGTTAAATGGAGAATCTTTTTGGAACTGTGATGTATGGAAATGTCTTATGTAAATTATGATAATCGTTTCACATGAATGACTAATTTCTTATGTTGATTAACCCTTTATATTATATCATGATTATTTGTATTGCTTGTGGTTGTGTGGGTTGTTATCATTTGTCATCGAGCAGTTTGATTTATATGTGTTATTTTTGTATTATGTTATTATGTAATAGTGCCTTGTGAAAATTATTGAGAAATGACTGTCAGGACACATGCTTCGTGGAAGATACTATATTCAGGGGTCGGGCCACATGCTCCGCGGCGGGTGGGTTCTACTTGAGGTATAGGGCCACATATTATGTGACAAATATATGGATTGATAAGTCCCCGTGGATTGAAGACTGAGAGACAACATGTGTGTATCATTAGAATAGACATGCAACACTCTTGATGGCATTCCGTTGCACTTCATTTGAACCTCATTGATTATGATTGTTGATCTATTATTGGAATATGAAATCGTGAAATACATGAATGTTTGGCTATATGTTTAGAATTGCAAGTTTTGATGTTTTTTTCCTGCTCGATTATATTTGAGTGAGAATTGTTAGGTTGAGTTGATAATTTTTTAATTGTTGTAGTTATGGGGGTTCAGTTGAAGGAATTAAAGTACTTGTGTTCAATACTGCTTTTCCTTGAGTTCAATGGTTTTCTTGTTGAGTATGGTGTTGTTTATTACTTACCCTTTTCTTCTACACATTTATAGGTTACGAACCCGATCTTCATGTTTACTCTCTCCTCTTTCTACTTCGGAGTCTCATGGTCATCTTTTTTTGCTTCTTATTTTGATCTTGTTCTATTTTAGAAATGTTATCATTTGAGACTTGGATTTTCGTCAAATTCTGTTATAACACTTTAGAGACTTGTACATGTGAAAACCATGTTTTATGGGTTTATTTAAGATGGCTATGTTATCTCTGTTATCTTATTGTGTTAGATTATCATTCATGATGTACTTCCGCATTTATTATTATTTTTGGATTTTAACACTGACTTGTCTTAGTGTGATACGACAAGTGTCATCACGTTCATTTTTGGATCGTGTGACAAGTGTCATCACATTCATTTTTGGATCGTGAAAATCGCATAACACACATGGTATGACACATATTTTATGGTGTTGTTTACCTATATTGACAATCACTTGTATGAGAGAATCAATCTCACGACTTGTTTGGCACGCTTATATCTTTTACAAAGATATCATTTATGTGCGTATATATATATATATATATACATATATATATATATATATATATATATAATATCAATAATAGTTCATTTATAAGTATACTAGTAAAATAAAAATATTTTGTAATACTAAATATTAATTAACAAATCCTTAACAAAAGCCACAATCATGTTTATCAAATATGTCTGTAGACATTAATTTTGTAAGGGGATCAACTCTCATCTTTGTGTAGGTATTGATAGTAAGGTTATTTTTTCACTTCCCATGATATCTTTAAGGTATTCTAAATATAAATTTATTTGGTCTAAATGATACTTCAAATTCTTTATATGTTGTGACTCCCTGAGCATAAATCATACACATGGCCGACACTTGAAAATCATTATCGATCCTCAACATAATCTTTGTTCTAGATGACTACTATGTGGAAGACTAACTCAAGCATACACAAGCATTAAAATAAAAAAATATTTAAAATAGTTTACTGAAACTCAAAACTATTCGTAAATACTAAGTGTGAAACATAAATTTATAAATAAAATGTCTGAAACTGAATACAAAAAGACTAAGCAATATTGTCTATATTTTAAGCCTATTTTGTACAAAGAAATGTGTAGGGGCAAGACTCATGATACCTCAAAAGGCTACTATTAACAAACTATAAAACTAGTCCTCCGAAAGCAAAGAGGTCTCACCAAAAGCTGAAGAGCTAATGATGTGATCTTAACGTAACTCTAGTTAATGATCCTAATTACTAGAATCTGCATCGTAAAATGATGCAGGTCAAATGACATCAGTATATTGAATGTTCGAT
Organism: Solanum lycopersicum; assembly: GCF_036512215.1. Lineage (NCBI taxonomy): Eukaryota > Viridiplantae > Streptophyta > Magnoliopsida > Solanales > Solanaceae > Solanum > Solanum lycopersicum. Next base: position 8,366,127 of record NC_090807.1, read on the forward strand.
CATATAAGAGAGTTACAAATATTTGAACTGGTAGATTGAAAATAACTCAATTGAATTACAATATAAATCACGATAAAATTATTTAACTTTTTCTCCAGGGATGCAGTAATAGTAAATACTGAACTAAAGGACTGGAAGTACTCAATTGAAGTATAGTATAAATAATAATGATCCACGAGTCAGTCGAGTTGGGGAGTGGAATGAAGAAACCTAATAGAAGACATTCTATTGGAATTAATGCATCAATGTTTAGTCTTTCAAAATTGTCTCTTAGTTCTTCCAAAAAGGTTGAAAAAAAAGGTAAGAAAACCCTAGTTTTTTTTGTAAAGTTTGCAAAAAGACTAATCACAATGCAGAAAAATATTGGCACAAAGACAATCCCCAATATAACTTTTGTAAAAATTTTGGCCACATTGAAAAGGATTGTTGGGACAAGAAACGGGAGCAAGCAATTTTTTGTGAAAAACAGGAGGAAGAAAGGGAAGAAAACATTTTCTTTGCTTCTAAATCTGATGTTTCAACAAAAAGCAATGAATGTTATGTTGACAGTGGTTGTAGTAATCATATGACTGGAGATGAAAAAATTTCCCTCTCAATCAATAATAACATCACTACTAAAGTGAAGATGGGGAATGGATCCTCAGTTGATGCGAAAGGTAAAGGTACTATTTCTATCAACATGAAAGGATGCGGTAAGCAAATTCATGATGTTCCTTATGTTCCTGACTTGGAAGAAAATTTGCTTAGTGTTGGTCAACTCATGAAAAATGGTTATTCTCTTGTGTTAAGAGATAATTATTGCAGGATTTATGATAAAATTGAGCCAAATCAAGTCATTGTTGAAGTAAAGATGATAAAAAGAAGCTTCCCTTTGCAATGTCATTACAATGCATTAAAATGAAATTTTAGATGATTCATTGTTTTGGCACAAAAGATTTTGTCACTTGAATTTTCATGGTTTAAAGCTTTTCAAGAAAAAGGACTTGGTGCAAGCCCTTCCTGAGATACATACTGAGGTGGATACATGTGAAAGTTGTATAATGGGAAAGCAACACAGTAAGTCTTTTCCAAAAGGGGTATCTTGGAGAGCAAATATACTTTTGGAACTAATTCATACCAAGATTTGTGGACCAATGAGGACTCTATCTATTGGAAGTCAAAGGTATTTTCTAATCTTTATTGATAATTTCTCAAGAATGACTTGGTTTTATTTCTTGAAAGAAAAGTTAGAAACATTTGCTACATTTATGAAATTTAAAGCCCTTGTTGAAAAGCAAAAAGGTTGCAGAACCAAAACCATTCGCAGTAATCGAGGAGGTGAGTACACAAGTCGAGAATTTGAAGAATATTGTATAAATGAAGGCATTCAGAAGCAATTTACAGCAGAGTATACTCCTCAACAAAATGGTGTATCTAAAAGAAGAAATAGAACAATTGTTGAAATGGCCAAAACTATGATGAATGAGAAAGGGCTGCCAAAATATTTTTGGGAAGAAGCAGTGCATACAACAGTTCACATCCTTAACAGGTGTCCAACAAAGGCACTAAAGGACAAGACACCAATTGAAGCTTGGAGTGGAATTAAACTTTCTATAAGTCATTAATATTTTGGGGTGTATTTGTTATGCTCATGTCCCTGCTGAGAAAAAAACAAAATTGGATGAAAAAATTCAAAAATGTGTCTTTCTTGGTTAAAATGATGTGACAAAAGGATATAGGCTTCTCGATGTCAAAACTACAAACTTTTTGTTAGTAGAGATGTCATTTTTGATGAAAAACAACATTTGGGAGGATAAAAAGATAGAGAATACTGCTATCATATCTTCAAATCAAGAAGAGGATGAGAAAGTGAAGATGTTTTTAGGATCGAATCCACACACACACACTTGATGAATAAAGAACATAAGAACTTTAAAGAGAATGAGATGAGAGATCGAGAGAGAGAAACCAATATTTCGTGGTAACACCCCGTGAGTAAACTTCCACGGCGGTGGGGTATATATATTGATAAATCAGAGTATTTCTGGTGCCCTGATGGTTCTGGATGATCTCCTTAACACCTGCTCAGGTGTAACATGCTCCACTTGAGTATCTGCTTCGACATCTCTGGGTTACTCTTCTCCAACTCAACCTCAACTCCCACTTTATTTGTAATCTTTAGAACCTTCTGCTCTCTGTCCTTGTACAGGATAGACTCATCACATGTCACGTCTCAATGTCTCAGGATCTTTCTGTTCTTGTCATCCCAAAACCTGTAACCAAACAAATCACAATCATAGCCTATGAAGTAACACTTCACAGCCTTGGCATCAAACATGTCTCTCTTTTCTGGATTAACATGAACATAAGCAGTGCAACCAAAAGTCCTCAAGTGTGAGTACTTGAGTTCTTTTCCTGTCCACACCTCTTCTGGAATCTCGAAACCTAAAGGAACTGATGGTCCCCTGTTGATCAAGTATGCAACTGTGCTCACAGCATCCACCCAAAATGTTTTGGGCAGCCCATAGTGTATACTCATACTTCTTGCACGCATATTAAATGTTATGTTCATCCTCTCAGCAATTCCATTCCACCTTGCCTTACCAGGAACTGTTCTCATAAATCTGATTTCCTCAGCTGCACAGAATGTCTTGAACTCTGATTTGTCATACTCTCCTCCATTGTAAGACCTTAGGCATTTGAATTTCAGACCGGTCTGATTCTCAACTTCAGCTTTCCACTTCTTGAAAGTTGCAAACACATCTGACTTATGCTTCAAGAAGTAAACCCATACCTTCCTGCTGAAATCGTCAATGAAGGTAACATAGAATTTGGATCCTCCAAGTGATGACACTGGAGATGGTCCCCAAACATCTGTATGGACCATTTCCAACCGCACTTTCTTTGGCTCTCTAGGAGTCTATGTGAAACTTACTCTTTTCTATTTGCCCATAACACAACGCTCGCAAAGACCCATATTAACAGACTTTAGACCCTCTAATGCTCCTTTTTCGACCAGCATCTTCATTCCTTCAACACTCATGTCTCCAAGTCTGTTGTGCCACAGACATGAACTGGAAGCACCTTCAGCAACAACGGCCATGTTAATACACCCTGCAGTGGTGTACAAGGTTCCAGATTTGGTGCCACGAGCTACTACCAAAGCACCTTTCACAATCTTCCACGAACCTTTCCCAAACTCTGTTGCATATCCCGTGCTATCCAACTGACCAACAGATATCAGATTTTTCTTGAGCCCAGGAATATATCTGACATCCTTCAATGTGCACTAGTTTCCCGAGGTGGTCTTTATGAAAACATCCCCCTTTCCTTCAATATCTAAGGTTTTATTGTAAGCAAGATATACCTTTCTAAAATTTCCAGATTTGAAATTTTGGAACAACTCCTTGCTTGGAGACGAATGGAAAGATACACCAGAATCCGAAATCCATGATTCTACCGGGCTGGTCACACTAAGGATTAGAGCATCCCCAATGTCCTCTGCTGAATTTACATAATCATTGTCATCTCCAAATTTCTGATTCTGTTTCTTCTTTGACTTTGTACAGCTCGTCCAAAAGTGCCTTTTTTCTCCACAGTTCCAATAAGTCATGTTTGATCTGTTCGGGGATTTTCCTTGATTCTTTGATTTTCGATCGACCATGTTGATTTTAACCTTTCGTTTTACTTCTCCTCCTTCGGTCAACGCTGAGAGCACTGGCCGATGAATCTCCCACTTCTCATTTGCGAATACTTTTGCTAAGAACAAAATCACAAATTTCATCAAACTTTAGTTTCTCAGATCCACGGGAACCGCTAATCACTACAACAACAATATCCGAAGAATCCGGCGGAGATGACATCAAAATCAACGCGTTAATTTCATCTTTGAAATTAATATCCACATAATTGATTTAACTCACAATCATATTGAACTCGTTTATATGATCAGAAATAGATCCATTCTCAAACATCTGTAAATTGAACAATCTACGCATCAAATATACCTTGTTCATTACCGATGGTTTTTCATACATGTTTGACAGTGCCTTCAACAGACCGGACGTAGTCTTCTCCTTCACGATGTTGAACACCACATTTCTTGACAAAGTCAACCGGATCAACCCTAGATCCTGACGATTCTTTAGTTTCCACTTCTTCTCTGTCATGGATTCCAGCTTCACCCCGGTCACGTTCGTGAAGATCTTTCAAGTACAGATAATCTGTTATCTACATCTTCCACAAATTGAAATCGGATCCATCAAACTTCTCAATTTCAAGACAAACTATCCATCTTCAATGATCGTGTTGAATCTACTTAGCTCTGATACCAGTTGTTAGGATTTAATCCACACACACACTTGACAAATAAATAATATAAGAACTTTAAAGAGAATGAGATGAGAGATCTAAAGAGAGAAAGAGAGAAACCAATATTTCTTGGTAACACCCCCTGAGTAAACTTCCACGGCGATGAGGTATATATATTGATAAATAAGAGGATTTTTGGTTATCGAGAATAAATAGTACAGCCTAAAGTTAAGTTATATATATTAATTAGGCTCCACAACCTAACAGATGTCTCTCAAGGGGGAGAAATCCCAGATTCAGATAATGAAGAACCGCCTCCAAGAGGAACAAAAATGTTGAGTGACATTTATCAAAGATTTGATTTTGCCGGTGTTGAGCCAGAAAATTATGAAGAAGCAATAAACCATGATGTTTGGAAGAAATCCATGGAAGAAGAAATTCAAATGATTGTAAAAAAATAATACTTGGGAGCTTGTGGCTATTCCTAGATAAAGAGAAGTTGTAAGTCTAAAATGGATTTACAAAATCAAACTCAATCAAGAAGGAGATATTCAAAAGCACAAAGCAAGGTTGGTTGCTAGAGGCTTCACGCAAAAACAAGGTATTGATTTTTATGAAACTTTCTCTCCAGTTGATCGTCTTGAGACAATTAGAACTGTAATTGTTGTAGCTGCACAAAAGAAATGGAAGATATTTCAACTTGATATTAAATCAGCATTTCTAAATGGAAAACTTGATGAAGAGATTTATGTTGAGCAACCTCAAGGATTTTTTGTTCAAGGGGGAGAAGAAAAGGTGTATAGGCTAAAAAAGCTCTTTACGGGTTGAAGCAAGCTCCAAGAGCCTGGTACAATGAAATTGATACATACTTTCTGAAAAATAATTTTCAGAGAGGTAAAAGTGAAGACCCTTTGTATGTAAAGAAAGAACATGGCAGCATTATCATTGTTTGTCTCCATGTGGATGATTTTCTCTTTACAGGAAATGATGTAAAGATGATGCAAAATTCTAAAAAAGATATGATGCAAACTTATGAAATGAGTTATCTTGGGTTGCTAAATTATTTCTTGGGTATCGAAGTTTCTCAAGTTAAAGAAGGAATTTTCATTTCTTAAAAGAAGTATACTAAAAGTATTCTTCAAAAATTCAAAATGATGGATTGCAGGTCTGTGGCCATACCATTAGCAGCAAATGAGAAGTGTAGAGAAGATGGAGAAAAGAAAGTTAATAGATCACTTTATAGGAGTTTGATTGGGAGTTTGCTATATCTTACTTCAACAAGGCCAGATATTATGTTTGTTGCTAGTTTATTATCCAGATTCATGCAAGAACAAAGCCAAGTGCATTTTGGAGCTGCAAATCGTGTTCTACGCTACTTGCAAGGAACAATGGATTATGGAATAATGTACAAATTTGGTGGAGATTTGAACTTAATTGGTTATTCAGATAGTGATTGGGCTGGAAGTATTGATAACATGAAGAGTACTTTCGGTTATGCTTTCTTATTTGGATCAAGCATTTGTTCTTGGTCATCAAAAGAGCAAAGTGTTGTTGCTCAATCCATTGCCGAAGAAGAATATGTTTCACCATCCAAGGCTACTTCTCAAGCTATTTGTCTTAGGAGAATATTTGAAGACATTGGTGAAAAAAAAGGATTGTTTTGTGTTGTGATAACAAATCAACAATTACAATTGCCAAGAATCCAGTCAGCCATGAAAGATCAAAGCATATTTCCATCAAGTATCATTTTATCCGAGAAGCACAAGAGAAAGGAAAAATTCAGTTGCATTATTGTCAGACAGGAGAACATCTTGCTGACATCTTCACTAAAACACTTCCTAGAGAAAAAAAATTCTATCTTCAAGAACGCATTGGAGTTATCAAGCAAATTCATTAAGGGGGAATGTTGGAATTAATGCATCAATGTTTAGTCTTCCAAAATTGTCTCTTAGTTTTTCAAGAAGTTTCTTTAAAATTTCGTAGTACATGCATGTAGTAAATTGTGATACAGGTAATTAGTTATTTGTGCAAGACTTTTTATTTTCTATTTTGATTAATATAAATAGTGATGTAGTTGATGATTGTAATCATCTCAAGTGGCCTTAAGTAGCCTATCATAAACTTGAGCATTCTCTAAAGATATTATTTTCCATCCATATTTCCTACACATTCGTCTTTTATGTTCTTTTATTGGTGCAACACTGGAAAACACCCTCTTTTTATCATCCCTACAACTTTCTAGATTATGTATTGAATAATTGTCGTAACTAGGACCAAACCATTCGAGATCTTAGTGTAAAAATGCAATAACATTATATACTAAACTGAAATATATCAATAAAAATATATTTTACTTTACTTTAAGTTTCTCTAATCGAAAATCATCACTATGACTCTTGTACTTATATAACATCTTAACCACATTGCCAGAGTTGTCCTATATCTTGCCAGAGTATAAAGTGAACTGATGGATCCCCTAAAAATACATTAATACGAATGTCGGTACGATTATATCCTATGTTGGCTATGTTGTTTATGAGATTTGAGTTGTCTGAACTCTTACCCTATATTGGTGCTCAATACTAGTATCAAAATAATAAAATTATATGATATGCTCATAATTTGGTAAAGTATATGCATTTCTGAATAATGGGTGATACCAAGTTCAAATTTGTGAGTCAAAGCTCAAATCTTTTTAAAATATATCTTTCAATATCATGTATATAACTTATATCATGAGAAAGTCTTCTAACTTGAATATCTCATAAATATTAGAAATAGTTTTTATAATAACTTAAAGACTCTAAACTCATGCTTTGAAGTATAAGCTTCATGAAATCATTATGTCAATAACTCACAAGAACAACAAATGTAAAACCATACCAAGTATAAAAAGAAAGTACAAAGGTTAAGAATCTTTAATACTAAATAATTACTTTAAGAAATCATGAAACTTGGGTCATAAGTATGAATAAATTTGAAAGTGAATTTGATAACCCTATCTATGTAATGTAGTTCATGATCAACACTGATAAATCTTGGATATGAGAATGAAAGGAATTCCTCATTAAATTATTACATATTTTAATTGCTCTAATTATCGAAGAAAAGTATGATCTTGGAAGAAGAAGAACCACAAAACATCTCTTGATCCTTGGAGATGATTTCTTGAGGATTTTTCTTGAAAAGCTATGAATTTCATGAGTATGAACTAGGTAGGTGAACTACGCCTTTGGTGATGGGGGCATTAAAAGTCTCAGAATGCACCCGCCTAGCCAACCACACAAGAAGGTAGTATTTGTTGCATAGACGCGCTAGCGCGAGCAATTGCCTCCGCCATGCAGCCACTCTCGTGTAGCAAGAGAGTGTCCAGTAAAATAGACATAACTTCTTACTCCAAACTAAAATTGATGAAAACTTAGTGGATTTGAAAAGAAGACCTAAATACATTTAAATTATGTGTCATATAGCTCTTCATAATCTAAAAAAACATGATTGTTTGAAGTTGACCAAAGTTGAATATTATATCAAAACTTAATCGGTAAAAAAGCTTTCAACTCAACTTTGTGATAGGAAATTTATGTGACCTTAATTCATCTTCAATTTATTTTCACACTAAGGAATTGACCTTAACATGTAAGTATAATTTGGAGTTAGTCAATACGATCTTATATGTAAATGAAAAATAATTAAAGTCTCAAATTAGAAATTTCGAGAGAGTTACATACACAATAGTTATTTTACCATTATAATTTAAAATCATGAAAACTTAAAATTCAATTCGACATTCAAATACTCAACTCTTTTTAATCAATAACTTTGCGTAATGAAGATGTATAAGCAACTAAACTTGCATAGTCAAAAGGGTTATACAAGTTTATTTCTTACTTTTCATGAAATAACAAATATATTAAGTGAAACAATTGAAAGTTATCTTTTTTATTATATTGGTGAACCTACCAATCATGCTCTGGGGAGTGAATCAAATTCCTATAACATAGTAAATAATCTGCAGTTTTCTTTAGAAATTGAATATATATTTTTCATTGCGTTTAAATATCTCTTTTTTAAATTTTATTGATATAAGTTAATCAGATTTATGTCATAATAAATGTCAGAATAGTACATATCATAGCATCATCAAGCTCCTGAAAATATTAGAATATGAATTTCTTACATGTCTTTTTTTATCTTTAGAAACATTTCAAGATTTAAAGATTTTCCTCTTGCTATAAGGTTAATCACTGGTTTGCAACTATACATCTAAAAGAGTTTTTTATATATGTATGTTGAAATAAACTCAAAAATATCTTAGAACAATATCTTTGAATCTTAATACTACAAATAAGTCTATTTCACCATATATTTCATGTCAAATGACTTGATAGTTTTCATATACTTCAAATTATTTTTCAGCAAACAAAATATAATCCACGTAAAGGTAGCTAATTACAAATATTTCATTGAACTGATTCATAGATTCAATGATATTCATCAAGTATAACAAAATCAAATGATAGTGAAACAACTTTGGTCCATAAATAATTTTTTCCAATTGACATACGTTTTTTTACTTTAAATAACAAAACCTACAGACTGTTCCATGTAGAATTTCTCATATGGTTCTCTAGTGAGAAACATTACTTTTAAATTCATTTGGCGATGTAATTCTAGATCCAAATGTCTAACAACTAAATAAAGTAAATTAATTGAGGTAAACTGTACAACTAGTGAAAAGTTTTCTTATAATGTATTACAACAGCTTGAATGAAATCTTTTAACATTAATCATGCCTTGTATCTTTATATTAATAATGAGTCCACAAATTGGACTCATTTAGGGCTATATTTTAATGGAAATAACATCCTCAAATGCTTATTTCATCTTAATATCTGATACAAACTCTTAAGTTTCAAGTGTTTTAAGTTTGAAGGAAAGCATAGACACTATGTCACAAAAAGGGACAAAAAGGCTAAAAAGAACAAAGAAATGGAAGCATGAGGACCGCGGAGTTCACTTTGTGTATTTTCAAAGAGGTCTACTTTGCCTTTTGTTCCAATTATGAGGAGCCCTGCAAGGAAGGATCAAATCGGCTGAAGAAAGGAGAAGTCGGCATGTCGCCGAGTAGCTCCGCGAAGCAGTACTATATTGCCCAATATACCAAAAGCACGACGATACTAAAGGTTGTGCCAGAAGGCGGTGAACTACACCAATGGGCGAATCAACAAGTCTGTTGACAATTATGATTAATGACGCCAAACGATCCACTGCATGAGAGATCTAAAAAACTATAAATACTAGTAGAGTTGTAGACTTAAAGGAGAGTCGAACATAATTATAATTTTTTTCTAGAATATTAGTTTTTGATATTGTTACTTCAAGTTTGAGATAGTTTTAAAGGCTTGAAGAAGAAGAGGGTTTCATTTCTTTCAATTTGGAAGTAGGTTTCTTTGATTCTTCTTGCTTTGCGTAAATCAAGACTTGTTTTCTCATATCCATTTGATTTCAACATCATTGAAGGTATACTTTCTATTTTTTGATGTGTGGCTAAAAACTCCAATTCTTTGGGTGTGATTTAGCAAATATGGGTTAAGATTTTTGTTGGATCTTGCTTGATGATAGATTAATTGTAGTTTCATGGTGACTTCATTTAGTAATTGTGGATGAATTTAAAAAAATTGTATTTTTGAATACAAGATTATTAATGTGTAATGGCATTCTTATGAGAGAAGTCACTAAGTCAAGACTTCTAGATTGATGGCCTAAGGAGTGGGTAGGCATGAGGTTCAGCTCGATAGATTGAGTGAGGTAAGGCATAGGCTAGTTTTCATGTGACAAGAGGGTGTATCAAGAGGGTGTTCGAGAGAAACCCATTTTTAAAATGGGGTAATTTTTTTGTGAGGGAGAGCTTATTTCCACTTAAACCTTAGCCTAGTCAATATTAATCTATAAATCTTCTATTGAGAGCATGTACCGAATAATTTAGATTAATCTGTATTGCGGTCACATCCCAAGAATTCTCCCTCTCATTGCTTATATTTCCTTGTTAATTTTCATTTTTAACTACTTTTGACACTTTGGGGTTACCAATTGAATTTACTATGTTTTTAATCGTCAATTTCTTTAGCTACGACTAATTAGAATGAAATTCTAATAATCTAGTCATTTTCATGACCACTCTCTTGGTACACGACCACAACCCTTGGTTGGGTTACTATACTATTGCACGATTGTAGACACTTGTACTGGAAGTTGTGTCATTAGTTACACAGGCATCAAAAAGATGTCGCTGCTGGAGAGTGATGTTATGTGAGAAAATGTAGCTACGTAGAGTTTTTGATCTTAATTAGTTGTAGCTTTACAAACTGTACTTTTAGTTTTGTTTTCTCTTGAGATGCTTGTGTATGTAGGCACCCTAAGCATGGCTGAGAGAAGGGGTGGCAAGTTGGTTGAGGTAAATCAAGAAGTCAAGGGTGACTTCGAGTTAATTGCACTGATATCTCAAATCAACATTAAATTGAATCATAATCTCAATCGGCATCAAAGGTAAGTCCCTAAAATCCCAAATTTATTTTTAAAGATTTTGTACTCTTTTGCAATAGTAGTATTGTATTGATGTGTGTTGGTCCTCTCTAGGATAGAATTTTTCATGCCTAATTTCAATTGAAAGTTTTGATCGTCAAAGGCCCGTGATGTTTGCACATTAAATTGAATGGAATATCCATGGGTTGCACTTGCATGTTAGTTAGATAGTTGGGTGAAGTCTTAGTAACCCTTGTTTGTGATAGACAATGAAAATTTCTTAATGATAAACTTGGCGACCCCATTCTTAAGAGAAAATATTGTCAAAATGGCTAAATTTGGCAAACCGAGAGAAATTTGAATATCCGGAGTGATGGGTACTATGGCTCTGTGCTTAATTGCTCTTTGCATGAGTTAATTTTATTTTTTTATGTTGGGGAGTAGACTTTGAGAAGATGATTGAAAAATAGGCATGTTGGACGACTCGGTGAGCTTGGTCGTGCTTACCGAACTACTTGGCACTTCGGCTAATGTCTCTATTTTTCCCTTTATGTGGAGTTAAATTTGATGCTTGACTGTTACTTTCGGCAAAATACTATGGATCACCGAACATACTCATTGTCTCCCGGTGAATGTACTCTTATTTTGTCCTTCATTTGTACCCCTGAATACTTTGAGCACTAGAACCTTTGAAAGACTAGATCAAGCTCGCCTATAGTAGTCAGCTTATCGCCGAAAGAATTTTCCATCGCCAACTATCTATAAATTGAATCCAATCCCTCCGGGGAGCCCGACCTAGCTCGGCAAATAGGTTCGTTGATTCGCCGATTCAATTGGAAAAATTGTCTGCTATAGATTATCTGTGTGTTTGCTTGATTCTCTTTTAACTATTTCCAATGTTTTACAGATAAAGTACATACAGACTCCAACATGCCACCCAAGATATAAGAACAAGGCATTAAAATCAACGAAAAGGGTCCACATCTTCCAAAAAGAGGAAGACACAAACTCCTACTGGGAGACAAAGGTAAGAAGAAGAGACAAAGTCCTATGAGGAGACAAAGTCAAAAGGAAGAAATATATAACAAGGAAAGGCATAACTGTTGAGGCCGATGTTGAGTGGTATGATCCTTAATATGATCAACCATTTATTCAATGAAATAATAGGCTTCGAGATAGACCTACATCCACGTCCACCATGGTCTCATCAACTGTGTCTCCTTCCAGAAGGGTTAAATCAGTTACAACCTCTCCTGAATCACAATCAGTGTCAGGTCAGGCACCTCCAGTAACTATTATAGCCCCTATCATTCCTCAAACTAGAACGTTGAACGGGTTAAAGGGTGATGGGGTACTAACCATCCTAGAGAAACTCGTATTGATGGAGGACCTAGAAGGCAAACATCCTGACATCTTGAAAACCATTTGATACCATGAGTTCAAGTATTTCAAGAGACCTCGAAGCCCCTATATTCCTTCTTGGGTTAGGCAATTTTATACATCATATGAAGAGTTGGTGCCCAAGAATAAGAAGAAGGAGAGCGAGTTTATACCGGTGAGATTGGGCAGGGTCAGAGGTAAAGAGATGGAGTGCCACAACGAGCACATTAACACTGTATTGGGAAGACCTATGCAATCAGTACTCCTTTATAAAGGGTTTCCTACTCTTTCATCTTTGGATGAACTATAGAGCCTATTCTATGCCTCCTAAATAAACCTTGTTAGGGTTGTATCATTTTCAGATAGAAAATCGACTTGGAGATGTGGACTTCACAAGAGATGGCCATGAGAGCCAAGAATAAGCTAACCTCTCTACCCTTTCTAGTCTTGCTGACTGAGTTGTGCCAGTGTGCTCGAGTACTTCGGGATACTACGAGGGACATTGAGGTCATCCCGTCTTCCCCACCTATATCCGGCAAATTGTGGTCGATTACACACAAGAAGAGGATAACAAGAGTAGAGCATCTCCGACAGACACTACCTCAGAAATTGATCTAGACTTGTTGCCAGCAGAGACACCTTTGCATACTCCGACGTCTAAGCCTTCAAGTACATCTTCCCCTTCCTCCTCTTCATAGGTCCCAGGTTCCTCTTCTTCTTCCAAAGCGTTCAAGCTTACTCAAGCCGTAATCATGAAGGTGGGGCGATTATCCCAATCAGCTGATGCACGAGCAACCCGACTCGAGAGATCTATCCCAAGGATATTGAGAGTTTCATATGTGTTGCAGTCACACCTCTTTAGGATTCTGTGGATACAATGACTATGAAAGTCACAACTTGCGAGACCAGATAGGGGACCTCCTCCGAGGTGAAATCTTTGAAATCCGAAGTCACAAACCTGAGGAAGGACGTAGACTACCTAAAGTCTACCGATAGCAGTTTACTAATAGAAAGGGTAGACGACTTGGATTCTCCTGGGAACTCAGATATTCCTCCGTCTATTACTGGAGATGTGCAGAGGGATAGCGCAGTAGAAGAGAATTCAAGTGTAGAGACCAATGAGGACCTGATAGCAGAGTATGAGAAGGAAGAGGAAAAGAGCATATTTGGAAATTTTCCAAACCAAGTAGAGACTATTGTGCATCAGGCGACCCAGATACGATGGATGAGACATCCACAACATCCCTCTGTGCATCTGGCACTCCTATTTCATTCGAGGAGATTCTGAGCACTACTGCCAAAGTAAAGGTCGTTGTAGCAGACATAGAGAACCCGACAAATGGAAACACTGCATAGACATGACCTTTCTTTACCTCCCTCTATGTGTTATTATATCTTTATTTTTGGATATTATTATATCGCATTTGAGGAAAAATACTTTTTTGTATGGTGGTGTGAGTGCTAATCTTTTTGTGTTAATGTTAATACTCATCTTTTTGTGTTTATTGGGGTTGCTCTGTTTAAATTATGCTTATCTACTTTTTGTGGATGTTTGATCTTATGACTCCCATTTTTATTATAATTGCAAAATGATTTTGACCCTTTTGAAAAATTTCAAATTTTTTGCCACCCGTTGCATGCGCTTAAAATGTGCTTGTTCATTAGCAAAATTGATTCCCTCTTTCGATCAAATGATGACTTGAATAATGATTACAATCTAACAAACATGAAAGCGACTACAATGAGACCAAATGAAGTTGTATAGACAATATGTGAACTCTTTGCATCTTGATGTGACTAGTCATGTGTCAAATTGATTCCCGTGTGATGAACGTTGCACACTAGCTAAACTGTAAAGTCTTGTTTGATGTAAGCATTGATTCCTTGTGTGATAAGCTTACCTATGCATGAAAACACCTAGAACTTTCTCTGTTAGTCCATTCAACTAAGTAATGCTTTCTCTTTATATGATTTTAGAAAATTTGTGCACTAGCTAAAGTGTAAAGACTTATTTTATTTAAGCATTGATTCCTTATGTGATAAGCTTACCTATGCATGAAAACACCTAGAATTTGCCCTGTTAGTCCATTCAACTAAGTAATGCTTTCTCTTTATATGATTTTAGTCAATTTGGTAGAGTGTCAGCCAATTTGACATATACCTTTTCTGTGACCTACCTTGTGAGTGTGTGAATCTCAATTGAACACCCCTTGAACTTAAACCTTCTTTGAATAAAATTTGATAAAGACTAGACCCTTCTTGATCCATCTCCCTTAATCCTCATGAATGATTGGTTTGATTAAAAAATCCAACTTAGGTTGGGGTTTGGTGAAAAGAAAAGGGAATATTCAAAGTCACTGAGCCTAAATGATCATACCTTTACACTCAAACACATAACAAGCCTTAGAAAGACCTTTTTTTTATCTTGAGAAAGCTGATACAAATGGCGACTAGAAATTAAGAGAAAATCTATAGGTAAAAGCATGCATAGTACGCGTTCCTCTTTTTATTGAGTGAGCATTGTATCTGAGTCCTAAACTTTAAACTTTCTGATTATACCCTTGTGTGTGAAAATGGAATCATCATTTGTGTGAAGGCATTCAAATGCTTTTGTTGAGCTTGAACTTGCACTTGAGGCAAGTCATTCGAGCCTGAGAATTTTCGGTAATGGTCTGTCACAACTTGAATCTTTGAGTACACAATTGATCCTTGCATAAATAATTTGAGTCTTGTTGTTTACATTCATGATTGAGTCTTGTGTAGCAGTGTTTGAGACATCCTTAAAGAACTACTGAGCTTGAGTTTTACTTGAGGACAAGCAAAAGTTTAAGTTGGGCATGTTGATGAGTCCAAAATTGAACTTATTTAGGGTTATATTTTGATGAAAATAGTGTCCTCAAATGCTTATTTTATCTCAATATCTGATGAAAACTCTTCATTTTCGGTATTTAAAGTTTATAGGAAAGCATGGACACTATGTCGCAAAAAGGGACAAAAAGACTGAAAAGAACGAAGAAATGGAATCCTGAGGATCGCCGAGTTCACTTGGAATATCACCAAAGATGTCTACTTCACCTTTTGTTCCAATGTGCAAAGCCCTGAAGGAAAGGATCAAATCGGCTGAAGAAAGGAACAAGCAGCATGCTGCCGAGTAGCTTTGCGAAGCGGTACTTTATCGCCCAATGGAACAAAAGAATGAATATAGTAAAGGTTGTATCAGAAGGTGGTGAACTACACCAGTGGGTGAATCGTTGAGTCCGTTGGAGATTTCGACTAACGACTCTGAATGATCCACTGCAGAACATATCTGAAAAACTATAAATACTAGTAGAGTTGTAGTTTTTAAGGAGATTCGAACATTATTATAATTTTCTATCTAGAATATTAGTTTTTGATATTTTTACTATACGTTTGAGAGGGTTTTGAAGACTTGAAGAAAAGAGGGTTTCATCTCTTTCAATTTGGAAGTGGGTCTCTTTGATTCTTCTTGCTTTGCGTAAGTCAAGACTTATTTTCTCATACCCATTTGATTTCAATATCATTGAAGGTATAATTCCTATATCTTGATGTGTGGTTGAAAACCCCATTTTTGGTGTGTGATTTTGCAAATATGGGTTAAGATTGTTGTTGGCTCTTGCTTTATGGTAGATTAATTGTAGTTTAATGGTGATTTCATCTAGTAGTTATGGATGAATTTAACAAA
Source organism: Solanum lycopersicum (assembly GCF_036512215.1). Classification (NCBI taxonomy): domain Eukaryota; kingdom Viridiplantae; phylum Streptophyta; class Magnoliopsida; order Solanales; family Solanaceae; genus Solanum; species Solanum lycopersicum. Next base: position 8,382,022 of record NC_090807.1, read on the forward strand.
TTTGTGGTTGCAAATACAAGTTTATTTATGTGTTTTCGGCTTTCTCGAGAGAGAAGTCGCTAAATCAAGACACTAGATTGTTAACCTAAGGAGTGGGTAGACATAAGGTTCAACTCGAGAGAGTGAGCCCTATAGTCCTAACACTCAACTCGAGAAAGTGAGTGGGGTAAGGAGTAGGTTGTTAGTGTATAGCACAACTGCTTACACATGAAATTCGAAGTCATTTTGCATAATTAAATGTCATTTTTAATGCCACGTAAGAATAAAAAAAGTTGGCACATTAAAATTTTCAATATCATGTTCTTCATATTTGCTTATAATTGAGAACTAAACTCTTGTCAAATTTATCTAATTCTTCCTACTTGAGATGAATTCTTTTTTACTAAAAGTTCACCAATACATACCCAATAATTTTCCATCGTAATTTCGGATTAATTTCATAAATTCGCAAAACCCATTTGTTATTCTTCAAGCATCTTCATGAATTTTTTCAACCTTTAAAAATACGTTATTAGTCTTACTTCATCCTTTCAGAAAGAAGATTTGAAAATTCAGATTTCAAAAGTGGGTAAATCGACCAAAATTCATATAGAAAGATGAATCCTCCTAATTATTTTATCAATCATCAAAATGATTTCCAAAAAAAACCCCAATAGTATAGTTTCTTATTAAAGTATAATTCAAATTTAACTTTTCTCATACGCAATTATTGTAATCCTTAATTGCAAGTATTTTTGGATGGGCTTGTAATAATATTTTGGCATAAAATTTCATGTGGATGCTAATTTGTCATCTACTTCAATTAAGTGAGTGTCACACAAATTTAGAGGGGCTAGTAATATCTCTTTTGAAGATGTTCAGGTTATGAAACATAATAATTTAAAACAAATACAAGATCTTTCAAACCATTTCACCAAGTAATGTCATCTCATTTTGTTGATTAAATAGTCATAATGCTTATGGTAGGACAAAGGTACAAAAGGCAAGGTGGATCCAATTTTATTTTTTTTTTGGTTAGTGAGAAAGACCACTAATTTTCTTCAATCATCTTTATCATGTCCAACATTTGATGTGGACATATACTAGGTGCATGCTTTGTCTTGTATATGGTTGGCGCAAACAAGGGGGGAAATATCTATTTAACCCTTTTTTATTATCACCATTCCATTAATTTTTTTATTAAAAAAAAACATTTACTTTCCCATGTAAATATTTTTTTGCATCATGAAATTTTCATTCCTCTTTACCACCCATACTCTTATTTTAAATGCTTCAATATCCTCTCTTGTTCTCAATTGGATTTTAAATTCACTTAGGATATAAACAGATAAATTCTTTATAAATTTGCTACAAAATATACCACTATATTCAAAAGCGTTGCTATTTTTTTTACTCGAGTGTACTAACTATTTGAATCTCCTTAATTTTATTTTTAATCTATTGAGATTTTATTGAAATAACTTAAACATTTTTGAACTATTTCTAATACGTTGATGGTATTTTAAGAATATTTTGAGTCATTTATAAAATATTAAGGGCATTAATAAAATCATTCACCTATTGTGTACGGTTTAAAGTTTGAATGAGAGTTTTATTTTTTAACGACAAGTGTTAAAAGAAATATTTTTACCCTATATTATATACACATTTTTTGAAGAATAATTTAAGCTCAAAGCCGTAAAGTGTTTAGAGTCGTTACATCATTTTCAAACGTTTATTACATATTTTATTTTCAGTCCAAGAGAATTAACCACATTTACCTTAATATATCATTTAATGATGCTTTTACGAATTATTATGTACATAAAATTTTTGAATAAAAATAGAGAAGTATGCATCAATCATAAACCTAACAAGCACATTTTATTAGTGTGCATTTGGTCGATGTGTTTCGACAATTTTATACACTCACAAACTTAGACTTCTGGTCCAAATTAGTGAAAAGATAATTAATTAGGTGACAAGAAGAGAAGGGAAGAAAAATGTGGAACATATACGAAAGTTCCTTTTCATATTAGATGACACTCAGAAAACCACAATAACACTCAATTGGTTGCACATGTACATGCTATAGCACAAATATTGTAATTAAGGCTTTCTTTAAAATAGTTTATGAGAATATGATTCGTTCATCTAAATCATTTATCAACTCTACCTACTTAAACCTAGTCAAAATCATTTGGGTTAGTATGTATAATCTAAATTAATCCATGAAAAATCATATCAAACGAATTTTAGAAAGATATATAGTTTTAAGAAAATGTCCTACTAGGTACTTAAAAAGTAATAAAATGACAAACAAAGAAACTAAAACTTAATACGAATTTGGGTGGATTGACCTACCACCAACTTTTTAGTAAATTTTAGTCCAATTCTTTCCGATCAAAAAAAGTCAATAATATGATCATTTATTAGATCAATCTAATCCGCCTATTTAACACCCCTAACTGAAATGGTCAATTAAAAGCAACGATCAGAGTGCACACCCAAAATTCACAAATGTAATTTATGTTGCAGGCATGTCAATCACTTCAATATATATGGGGTATGCCCTCAAGTTGATTCTCTTGTACGTGACATGAAATGTCTAATATATTCACACTAATCAACATCAACACGGTAATATGAGGGTGTTGTTGGCTCCCCTCCCCCTTCCCCCCCAAACAGCTATAACCTTTTTCACAATCTCTGTCTTCAGGTGAGTACTTTGTGTGCATTGTTTAAACTCTCTCACTGTGTAATGAAAACTTACATAAATATACAACACTAAAAAAAATATTTACCATTTATAACAGTAACATTTTTTCTCATTTGATCACTTTTAATACATATTACAAAGAATAATTTATCATTCACATAAAATACAAGATTCATTGATGGATGATAAATTTATCACATATTTTAATATACTTATAATACAATGTGTCAATTTTTTACCAAATAAACATAATATATATTTTTTTAAAAAAAATTATAATACATATATATTGCATACATAATTCACTTCTAATACATATTGCAGATTTAACATTGTATTGCTAAAAATGGTGGTGAATAAAAAGTATCGCTTAAATCAATAATTATTTATTAAAAGGTGTTCATCCAAGTAATTTTCCAACATGGAAACCAAACAGGGGATGTAAACCACATTAGGCGAGCCTTATGCGACAATCTCGACTCAAAAGGCATGCATTGAGGGGAAATCGATCTCGGGTCATGTGTCTAGTTATTATTGGTTTTTTGTTTTTGTTTTTTCATTGTTCGATAAATACATTAGACTGTCACTAGTTCGAATTTCCTCTGGATGGAGCCCCATTTGAGGGATAGCACTATCTACCAAACAGTTTTTCATACTCAGGCTCGAATTCGTAATCTTTGGTTAAGGGAAGAGAAGCCCCTCCCGTACAACAAATCCTTTGTTGATAGCTATTATTGTTTGTAACTATATGTGTGCATATTCACGAGTATATAATAATTGTATGATCAGAGAGGTGAATATAGGATCGCCGGATTCTTTATTATTAGGTCACCAACTTCCTTAACCTATCGACAGCGACAGACATCAACCTTTAAAGTTTATGAATTTCTAATAATCAAAATTTTAAAGAACAAGAGACAAAATAAAAGCGTTAGCGTGGTTTTTGGTAAATAAAACATAAAAAAAAAAGTTTATTATGTTGCCCAAATCTAGTATACTAACCCTTGCGGAGGGCACTGTTGAAGATAAAGGGAAGTTAAAGATAACGAACAGATTGAACAATGTGGTACAATCAACGTCTACATCTGTTGACTGTTAAAGAGTTAGAAACGCATTGGGCTATTATGTTAGCAAAGTCGACTAGCTAGGCTACTATGTCTTGTGTTAGTTGAAGTCGACTAGGATAAATTACAACTAGGCTACTATGTCTTGTGTCAGCTAAAGTCGACTAAGATGAGTTATAATTTATTGTACCACCCTATTCAACATGTTCCTTATCTTCACAAGGCATAATAAAGCTTATAACAAGGTTCCCCATATATATCCTAATATATCCTCCCTTATGTATGATTAATCCATAATGCATACAACAGTGATAATAAAACAAGAAATAATATAGATAAAACATGTAAATATGAGAGTATAGATATTTTTTCATTCAAGTGTACATATGCAAGGGTCTACAATGTGATATTCAATATCAATATTCATAAGATTAGATCATGAATTAGGTGATAATAGGAGTTATAGACATTATATATAATTTAACCAACAAAAAAGATATAATGTATAATACTGAGAATTCAATTCTAGAGCCATGAATAACCACACCTAATTGCTTCATAACACTCTCCCTATAATCCCCTAATTTTATTTTAGCACTGTTGGTGTATAAAAAATTAAAACTATATATTAAAAAGGCTCAATACTTTCCAGAAGTAGCATTTTCATTACAAAAAGATACTTCATGTAAATGTCTGAAAGGAACTCCTAACAAAATTATACAAACAATAAGAAAAAAACAGTTCCATTTATGTTCTCAACTAAAGACATATGTTGACAATATAGCTAGGCATTTGTAGTCATGGACCACAATATGAAGATGGTGAATGAATAGAGAATAAGGGAATTGGTTCTTGTATAGAGATATTGGACCATCATTCGTTAGGAGTTAGGACCATGGCATCATCTCAAATTTAGGTTGTGGCTACGGTGTAAAATATGCGGGTTTAAACGAATCAAAATAGATTGAGTTAATAAATTGATTCGTCAAAAAGTTAAAAATAAGTTAAAACAAAAATAGGCTTAAGTGTGGGTCATAATCTAATTCGTTCAATAGTTACTAACTTCTAAAAATCTGTCTGTTCTAGTATACATCCTCCATCCCATTTTATTTGGCACTGTTTGACTTGGCAAGGTATTTAAAAAGAAAAAAAAAGACTTTAAAAACAGGAGGCTTAAAACAATCCTTAGAAATTTTTATGGTTGAAAATCATTTCAATCATGAGTAAAAGTTGTTTTAAAGTTAAATTTTTTCTAATTATAGTAAGGTGATCTCACTCTTTTCAAGACAAACTAAAAAGGAAATAGTGTCACATAAAATGAAACGGTGAGAGTAGTAATTTTAAAGTACCTGAAAAAAAATCTTTATTATGGATATATATATAACATTTCAAAAAGAAAAAGTAAAAATATTTGAATAGGTTTCTCATAGATAAATTTGAACTACAAATTAGCCCGATTTTTAAATATAGACAGAATTGGATTGAAATGAGTTGAGTCAATAAACAGGCGAGCAAATATTCTCATCAAAATTGAAATAGATTAGGCTACTCATATTTTTGTAGGCAAATTTGTCACTCCTAGTTATGACCACTCTTTCTGGGCCAGCTTAATTTTTTTTTCCTTTGTAGCCTCAATAATTACAAATAATCACCGAAATATATGACATATATGTTTTTCTAGAAAATATTTTCTTGAAAAATTAGTTTTCTTACTTAATTTCTAATGTTCGATTAGTAAGAAAAAGATACTGTCCCAAGGACATATAGAAATAATTTTAAAAATTACTTCAACCCTAGAACTGAAAATGTCTGCAGATACAAAGCGGGATTGGGGCCATGGCATGACATGGACTCATTAAACAACCTCAATTCGGGACACGATCATGACCCCAACCCAAGATCTAACCACAACATTGACATGAGACTCAAAACCCGATATCCATACTCGAGATTGATATTCAACACCAATGTAATTTGTTTCCCAGGACATAACAACAAAGTCGAGCTTGAAATCCTTAATTACCCCAACATGAGACACAAACACTAACCCCAATTATGAGACCCAACCCTATTAGAGATTCGACCCTTAAATTAATACTCAATCCAACCTTGAGACCGAGACCCCCACCTTGAACCTCAACCCTAAGACTCGAGCTTAACGAGCGCATAATTCAATTAAGGCCATTAAGATGGGTTTAGCCCATGGGGCCGGTCCAATCGAATTTGTTACTGAGGTAGGATTGAATAGAATTTTTCAAACCCATTTAAAACTAGGGCTTAGAAGCCCAGCCCATATAAGTCTTTGGCCCTTGAAGCTTGATCAGGGTCGGGTTTGGGTCAGCCCAAGGGTCAAAAATTTTTATTGAAGGGTAAATTACAACATGCTAACTAGTATATAAGTTAATTACTTAAATACATGTTATTTTGTAATATTATGAATCTTACCAGATTTTGGTATGCCTTGATACATGTATCTCGGAATATATTGACTCAAAATTAGGATAATTTGTTCAAGATACACTCTATCCTAGTGGATTCGCATGTATCTAGGATACATAGACAAATCTCCCTCCCTCACCTCCCTCTCATCTTACTTGTCATTCGTTTATCTCCCTCGCATATTTGGTATGCGAGATACATGATAACTACACTAGATTTTTTGCTAGTGTTATTGAAGCAACACTATTTGTTTGCCATATTTGATTTGAAAATCTTCTCTTTCTTGATGTTATAGAATTTTAAGTTTAAAAAGCAAAAAAATGAAAAATATAAGAAAAAAAAGGGATAACCCGCCCAATCCCTTGACCTTTCTAGGGTTAGGTTAGTTTAAGCATTTTAAGGACCTTCCAACTGAAGGCCTGCCTGAGCCTTTCGAATTCGTTAGCCCGAGAGGCTTGGGAAGTATAGGGTTGGGCCGATCCTTTTTAACAACTCTAAATACAATATATCTAAGTGCTTTGCTAGTCAAAGTTATTATAGTAAAGTATTGTAGCAACTTGGATTGATTTTAGTAGAAATTCAATATAATTTCATTCAATATTATCTAGAGTGTCAAGTCTTGACAGTTGTTTGGTAAAATCACATTGTTGAAAAATGTAAATTATTTTAGCACTAAATAGACAACAAAACTTGAGAAAAATATCAAAAATTGATTATCAATTAAAAATTAGGGACATAGAGAATACGATAGCAAGGTTGCAAATATAAGGATATGCTATAGTTTAAGGTTCACAAATAAATATTTCTATTTCTTACGAATATGAATCTTCTTCGGAATGAATTTGACTTCTAGTAGACTAGTAATCTAAGCAAGGAAAATGTGGACAGACAAACCAAAAGGACTAGTTCTAGGAAAACTTTTTGTTAATACTTTCTAGCTCCAATCATTAACAATAACTCTCAAATTCTTTCAATTACTTCATGAGACTATCAATAACGAATTGTACTATAAGATGAAAAGATAATAATAATCAAGGAATTTTTTCTATTAAAATGCAACACAATTAAAAAATAACAATAATAATACGAATGGAAATTCACGGTTCTATGCATCTGAACAAAAGCATAACTCAATAGTAGCAACCCTACATCATTTATTCTTGACCTATTTAGAATTTACTTCATAGAAATAGAAAAGTTCATAAAAATATAGAAAAACTAGAAGACATTACAAATAACTTTAATCCCAACTTCCGTTTTGAATTAGAGTTGTGTACCCTTCTTCGTTAATCACAACCTCCGTTTTGAACTAGATTACTCTTTTACTGATTTGAAAGTAGATTTAGGGTGTGAGGACGAGCTATTGAAACACTATGATAGCCTTACGTACCTCGTTAGGATCAAATATTTGGCAAAATTTCTTTGAAGATTGCAAGAATCTTGAATGAATGCTTGAACTTCTCCCTTTTTCTCCTCTTGAACTTCTCTCTAAAACCCTTAGTGTATTTAGGAACTTTAAAAACTAATCTAAGTCAATTTAGACCCCTACAATATTACTAAAAATGAGTTAGACTACTGGTTTAATCAAAAGACCAAAATACCCCTCTTTAATTTGGATGATTTCCTTATAGGACAGGCTAAACTCGGGCATATCTCACTCATTACAAACTCAAAATTTAGCAAATTAGGTGGCGTTGGAAAGAAAACTCAGAGATATTTCATTTGATACCTTATAGGCCACCTAAATCATCTTGTGCTGAAAGTTATGCTCATTTGAAGTTGACCCAAAACTCAAATTTAAGGCCAACTTGCAAAATTTTCAACTTAGTTCTTTCCAAATTGGTTCTTGATAAAACTAGTTCTTTCTATAATGGAGATGTTACAGAGGTTAATTGTTGGGCCTATTTGAAGGTTTTACCTATGAAGGGGTGTTATGAGATTTCATTAAGTTGACTCAGAAAACAACTAAGTTTCAATGGTTTGAAGCTTGTGAAAAAATCTTTCAATAATTGAAAACTCGATTGACTACTACTTCAGTGTTGAACTTACCAAAGGGTAAAAAAAAGGCTTTATTGTTTATAGTGATGCGTATATAGTTGAACTTGGTTTTGTATTAATGTTAAATGGTAAGGTTATAACCTATGTCTTCATACAACTTAAGATTCACAAGAAAAATTATCTGACTGTATGATCTCAAGTTAGCAGCAATTATATTTGCCCTCAAAATATGACATCATTATCTCTATGATCTTCATGTGGATGTGTTCACCGACCATAAGAGTCTCCATTATTCAAGTAAAAAGGAGCTTGATCTCAGGCAAAAGAGGTGATTATAATTGCTCAAGTATTATAACATTAGTATCTTCTATCACCCAGGTAAAGTTCATGTTGTTGTTGATGTCTTGAGCAAGTTATCCATGTGAAGTAATACTCATGTTGAAGAAGGAAAGAAAGAATTGGTTAAATAAGTTCACAAACTTGCTCATTCGGGGGTCCATTTGTTGGATTCTATTAAAGGTGGAGTAGTGATGATGAATGGGGATGAATCACCACTGGTGTCTGAAATGAAGGGAAACAAGACGAGGATCCTCTTCACTAGTGTCTGAAGTGAAAGAGAAACAAGATAAGGCCCTTTTTTACTTGAACTAAAGGCAAATGTTTATAAGTAAAAGGAAATGGCTTTTGAACTAGGTGGAGATGGTGTGTTGAGATATCAAGGTAGAATGTGTGTTCCAAAGGTGGATGAGCTCAAAGAGAGGGTCATGGCAAAAGCTCATATAGTTCTATATATTATATCCATCCTAGTTCTTCAAAGATGTATCATGACTTGAGAGAAGTCTACTGGTGGAGTATTATGAAGATGTGTATTGTAGATTTTGTTTCCAAGTATCCAAATTTCCAACAAGTCAAGATAGATCCCCAAAGGCCTGGTGTTGCTCAGAACATAGCTCTTCCGAAATAGAAGTGGGAGATGATAAATATGAATTTCATTACTAGGTTGTTGGGATCTCGCATGAAACATGATTCGATATGGATAATTGTAAATCGAACGACTAAAATAATCCATTTTTTGTCAGTAAAGACTACAAATTCAATAGAAGATTATGTCAGATTATACATTCAATAGATAGTTCGACTTCATGGGGTTCCTATTTCTATTATTTCAAATAGAGGGGCATAATTCACCGCTCAATTTTGAACGTATTCCTAGAAAAGTTTGAATTCAAAGGTGAACCATAGTACTACTTTTAATCCTTACAGGGATGTCCAAGAAGAATACACAATGTATACCCTAGAAGATATGTTGAGGGCATGTGTCATAGATCTCAAAAGTAATTGGAATGAACAGTTGCCTCTCATAGATTTTGCTTACAATAATAATTATCACTCAAGTATTCAAATGGCTCCCTATGAGGCTTTTTATGGGTGAAGATGTAAATAGTATATTGGTTGGTTTGAGGTTTGTGAAGCTGAAGTGACAGGCACAGACTTGGTTCATCAAACTATGGAAAAAGTGAAGATTATTTAGGAAAGGCTGAAAACACATATCAGAAATAGAGACTTTGAATTTGAAGCTAATGATAGGGTCTATCCGAAAGTTTGACCTATGAAGGGTGTAATACAACAAATACGATATAGAGCTACGAAATTATTAGCTACGACATCAAATTTGTCACTAATTGTTCTCTTTTAGTGACAAAATTTATTTTTCGTGCTTAAATATATTAGACACATACTTTTAGTGAAGAAACATAAAAATTCATAGTAAAGTTTTGTCAACTAATGTTTCCCACCAAAAAATTAATTGGCGTGATTTATTATGTAGTATTAGTCACGAATTTAAAGTTATTGGTGACACATTATTTTGTCACTAATAATGTATCTAATTCATGACAACTTATTTTTTGTCTTAAAATTTATTAGTTTTTGGACACCAAAAAATTAATCTAAAAAATATGTCGATCACAAATATCGACAAATTAGAGTTCCTAGTTAAATATTATAAGCTTTAGCTATAAAAAATTAGATTTAATTATGACATTTATTTTCGTCACTAATAATATAAACAATTACTGCCCAAATCAATCTGCGACTTAGTGACAACAAAAAAAAAATCACAAAATATATAAGGTGTTAAATAACAAGGACTTAAAATTTGTAGTGAATAATTTAACTATTTGCTATGAAAAAACTCATAGCTAAATACAATTTTTTTGCTACAATTTTTCATAATTACAAGTGACAAGTTACAAAAGGAATTTTGCAAGTGCTTCATAAGAAAACAGAGTCCACTCGTTAATTGTCTAGGAAAATATTAAAACTAACGAACTCGAACGATTTTTTAAAAATGAAAAAAAGTTCAATACATCAATTCTTAAAATACACAATAAAAATGCATCTTTTAAAAAATATAATCTGGGTTATAAGTAAATGTGAGTGGGTACACTTCTACCACTAGATCGCTATTACTTGTTGGTTTCGCACTTCTGCCTTTTATTTGATACACTTTTATTGATAAAGACGATAAAAAAAAAATTTCTCAAGTTTTTGTGTTATTTGTTTGTGTGTCTATTGATTTGTGATTGATAAAATGCATAGACGTAGTCGATAAATATGTACATATATAATAGTTATTCCACATATGTATCGACTTATAAACTTAGAATTCTCAAAATTGCGAAATATTTCATGAATTTATATTAACTTTTTTCATTAGTGTGAAAATTGAAGTAAAAATAAAAGATATGAATCAACTAGGATTTCAAATATATTATAAAGAAGTATTATAGTTATGAGTACCGATATTCTTTTCAAAACAATTGATTTACTGATCATATTTAACTGATTATTCAATTTTTTATTAATAAAATTGAAAGTTTAATTTTATATAAATTTATAATTGTACTGAATAATTTTATAATTTTAATAAATAAAATAAAATGACAGAATCGCAATGCATATATTTAAAGATTTTAAAAAAAAATACAGTTTAACTAATATATAATTTACATTTGAATTAATTGTGCATAGTAAATTTCATGCATTTGTGTATGAGTACAAATAATTATTTAATATATTATTTCTATAAAATTTAAATTCAAAATAAGTGAATAAAGTAAAAAAAACAAAATAAAAATGAGAGTCAAGAGACAGTTGGTCAGATGGTAAGCACTCTTCACTTCCAACCTCAAGGTTGTGACTTGTGAGTTTGATTCCCTAAGAAAGCATAATGTGCGAGCTCCTGAAGGGATTAAAAAATAGAGATGCGAGATAACATGTATATCATAGGCAAATTAACCATTTTTTTATACTGATAAATTTATCCCTAGTGAAGAACAAAAAAAATTGTATATAAAATATAGTCATGAGTAACGAAATTAGATTTTGTTCAACTACAAAACACATATAACTTTAGAGACAACTGATTTTGTCACTTACTGAAGTAAACTAATTAGCAACGATATAATTCTTTCGGTAGTAATAACATTTTTAGTGACAAAGCATAATGTTAACTATAAAAAAAAGTATTTTTTACGACAAATAAATTTGTCACAAATGTTTAAGCATTTAGGGATAATATTTATTTATATAACTAAAATAATACTTTTAGCGACGAAGTACAAAATTGTCTTTGTATACTTTTAGAGACACACATTTAGTGACGACTGAATGATGAATTAATTTTTATCTCACAAGATTTTTAGTGAAGAAATATAATTTATAAATGACGAAATAATTTGTCCCTAATAATTGAATTGTTGTAGTATTATCAAATTTGGTAAGAAGGGAACACTCAGTCCTCGATACACTTATCCTTACAACATATCCAAGAGAGTTGGCAATGTAGCTAATGAGCTAGAGCTACAGTCGAAGTTAGCAGCAGCTCATACAATATTTCATATTTCTATGATAAAGAAGTGTATGAGTGATACTTCACTTATTGTACCTACCGAGAATATTGATATCAAGGAAAATCTATGTTATGAGGAGATGCCTATCAGTTTCACAAATTGAGAACCAAAGAGGTTGCATCAGTCAAGGTCATATGGAGGAATCAGTTTGTTGAGGTAACGACTTGGGAGGCCAAAGAGGATATGAAGAAGATATACCCTCATCGTTTTCCTCCCGAACCAGTTCAAGATCAAGGTACTAAAGTTTTTGTAAAGTACTCTTTAACTCGACATGTTAAGTTTATGTTAATTGCATGTTGTGTGCTTAAGTTGGATTGTTAGGTACTTCCCGCACCTGTTCTACTTAGTGTGATTTCATTTGAGGATGAACGTTCCCAAAGATAAGATATTATAACAACTAAAACTTCAAAAGAGCTAAATACAGGTTCATACAAGTCACGCTTAAGTTTTTAGTTATGGGTCAACTTCAAATGACCATATCTTTAGCATATAAAGAATTAGGTGGCTCATCAGCTATCAAATCAAAGGTCTTTGAGTCCTCTTTCCAACTTTACCAATTTTTCTCAATTTTTAGCTTGGAGTGAAAGTTATGTCCGTTTGAGTGAAACCACTCTGTTTAAGGCATTTCATTCATTTTTGAATAGGTATTTTGGTCCTTTCCTTTTTCCCACTAGGCTTAACATGTTTTTCTTTTCTAAATAACATATTCATGTCGTTTTCGCCAAGAACATAATTCTTTTCGTATATGTGAGGCTTCTCACAGTGTTCGACTTGTTCCTCCTTATGACATACATCTAATACATCCATGAATTCAACCATGAAGTCATTATATAAGAGATTCTTGAGTAGTTCTTAATATTAGTTACTTTTACAATGAAGGTTTTGAGTTTCTTGAGTTGAGGATCTTGAGTAAAAGTTGTGATTCTTAAAAGGGGTTATATAAAATTTCTATGAATTCGTGTTGAGTTTGAGAATCAAGAAGAGTTTAGAAGAAATCACTAAATTCTAGATGAGTTGGGACCCTAAATTGAAAAGAAAAAATCGTCGGATTTTTTGGGTAAGGGCCTGAGGTGTCGCGCCAACTCTTGACTTTAGTACTTTAAGCCCTGGGGTGACGCACCAGCAGTGTGCCAAGGCCTGACTTCTGAAGCTCAGACCTTGGGGCAACGCGCCACCCATGCACCAGGGTCACCTAGTCTTTTTTCTTTTTCGTGCTTCATTCCGAACGTGCCTGTTTGAATCGTCACTACATTATCTTCTTTATATTAGCTTCTAAAAGTCTCCACTAATCCTTGATAGATCCCATATGTCCTAATAATTTTTCTTAATTTACATTCCAAACTAAAGTAAGTTTAAGAGCAAATTGAAGAGGTTTTTGTGAGTCATTTTGTGAATTCTTTTGTAATCGATAATGATTTTGAATTAAGTCTCGATAAAGTATATATGAAAATGAGAAGTGTTGTATTCATGATCGAAAAAAGAATATAAGGGAACAAAGTAGTCCCAAAAGTAACACGTTTACTTTTAAAAGAGAAAAAACTTTGATTTCTAAATGATTTTAGGAGTTCATATATGTTTCAGAGTATTACCTCTTTTCAGAAGATCTTTGGAGTAATCACTTCAAATTGAGAAAGACTTATGTTTTATACATTTGAGCATGAGTTTATATATTATTGGGAGCATTATTGAGCACTAATATGGGGATGAGCTCAAACAACTCACATTCCTTATAAACCATGTAGCCAATAAGGGTAAATGGTCATATAATTTTTTAGACGATTCCTTATTTATTTTAAGCATAGCTTAGTGGATTCACTTAGTTAGGGTGTTCTATATCCTGATAAGTTGTAGGACAGTTTTGACAGCGTTGGCGAGACGTTGTATCATCACATAGTTTATATTGATGATTGTCGGTTAGATAATCTCCCAAATAAGAGTAAAGAATAACTTATTGTATACATCTTGAGTTGATATCTACTGTTTTTTGAAGCTTTAAATATTGCATCTGTTATAATTGCTTTTATATTGGAGTTGAGTTGAGCTGAGCATGTTTTCTAGCCTTATCAATCCAGTTATCTATACTTTCAATTTTTCCTTGCATTCTCGTACATTCAATGTATTGATGTTATTCGACGTACATCTTATTAATGATACAAATACAAGTGTTCAGGGTCATCAACATGCACTTTGTGTAGAAATTCCACGTCTAGGATTGGAGAAATCAAGGATTGTATTGATAAAACAATGTTGAGTTACAAGCTTCTTATATAGGGAGAGATTTATAGATTCATAAGTTGACTATACTTAGAGTCCTACTACAATACCTATTACTATAATAATAATAAATAATAATAATAATAATAATATAAATATAAATAATCTAATTTTAATATAATTCTAGTCATAGTCTAATCCTAATCGTAATCTAATTCTACTCATAATATAATCCTAATTAATATAAGTAGTCTAATCATAGTACGACTCTAATTCTATAGCAATATTGTAAACTCTTCATCAGCTTCGTTGGACTTGTTCCAATCATCAACTTTCTTCATCTTCAACACTTGTTGTAGACATGTCAGTCAGCTTCTTTGGACATGTTTCAATCACCAGCTTCCTTCTTTTTCAACACTTTGTTATACTAATTGCACTCCAGCTAGCTTTGGTGAACCTCCTTGCTTTTCAGAGGGCTTCACATTTATTTCCAATTCTGTTAAGTTGTCCAAGGTCTTGTCCCGATATCTATCTTAGTATTTAGAGCTTTCATAGATAGTGAGAAATTGAGGAGTCTCTCACTATCTTCTTTGTTGATGTTTTGAAACCTTGAGATAGTTACTTGTGTTTTATTAAGTATTTCCAGATATTCATTGAGTAAGTTATAACGGATACATATTGAGTTAATTCTGCATCTGGAGTACCATTTTGCTTGAGTAAGTCTTCTGCTAAGTAGTTAGTCAGGCCAAGAATTCGCTTGAGGAACAAAGATGGTTCTCGAGTATCAAACACGTCTACGGTGTAGACTAGGAGTGTGACACTAAGTATATGGGTGCTTGGGTGGATTAGGTTGAAATGAAAGGGGAGGTTGAAAGGGAATTAGGAAAACAGTTTTCCTACTTTTAAATTAAAAACGCCTTCAAGGTTATATGATATGTCAATAACAATATACAATGAATAACCTTGGATTCATGGTAAGTGATTAACGCATACCATGTCGTCATATAAATCTTGTATGTATGATGTATATGTACGTACGTATATATATATGTTATAGACAACTCCTCAAAGGGTTAATAGTGAATTAGATCTCATTAATTTGCACTTAATGGGGTCTGAATCTTAATAATTTAGAATCGCTTTATTAGGTGTGTTTGTTTTAAGGACTTAACCTTAATTATTCAGATTCAGTTCATTAAGTTCGTTTGCTTAATTTTCTTATAAGACTGTTAATGGGTCTAAATATATCTAAATGAATCAGATATGTAACACACTCTTAACACCATTCAGATTCAAAATTAAGACTCATATCTAATTTAACTACATCACAACAACTCATAGAACTTGTTTTCTTATTTAATTAATGTTAATTACATGATTATCATTATAACTCCGTTTACTCTTACTAACTTAATATACATCTTTTACTTTAATAAATTAATCAATACATTTGAATTGACAAGTACTCCCATCGTATAATATTTAACACGATTCCAGAAAATAAAAAAAGATTAACCAATAATAATAATAAATGTCTATCATAAAATAAAATATTTTCCTTAACACTATATTCACTACTCTATATAAACTATTTTTCATTGCATTATATTAGATCCTCAAAGTTTTTCGAGTGCAAAAAATAGTCATATTAATGATGTAACATGATGTTAAATTTTTAAAAGATAATCGTATTACCTTGTTACGTTAAAAATGTTCAAAATATTATTTTCTATTAATATTCAGATGTTTATTCAAATTTACAAATCTAAATCTTATTTCATATCTTAATATTCAGATGTGTAAGATTCAGACATCTTAATCTTAATGGAAACAAATGAGGCCTTAGTGATACCACTTATGTACCCAAATCTGATCATGCATTAAACAAAGATACTCATATTTTATTTCCATATATTGAAACGCCGTATATAAAAATATGCTATATTATATTACATTACATAAAGGATTAAATTGTTTTATATATATGTAAATATATTGTATGTTAAATCTTTTCGACTTTTTATCAGGGGAGGAGCCACGTAGGCTTCAGGGTGTCCAATTGGACATCTTTCGTTGGAAAAAAAATAGTATATATACACGTAAAATTTTGATTTAATATTGATATATATAAAAGTTGGACCCCCTAAAATGACTAAGTAAGATGTAGTGGAGTTGGCAATAGCTATTGCATCCCTATACTTTGCCCGGGTTTGATTCTCCGGTGTTTCATTTTTCTTTAATTGTTTTTGACTTCTTGAATTTAATTAATTAAAAAGACTTAACTTGTCAATTTATATTTCGCTTAGTGAAATTTGCTTTGCTTTTGTCAGTTGTTGCTGCAACCGTCAAAAGAGCTTTCTCGTCAATGAAGTATATTAATAATGACTTGCGAAATCGAATGGATGATGAGTTTTTAGACGGTTGTATAATGTCTTACGTAGAAAAGAAAGTATTTCGTACTATTTCTAATGAGTCTATTATAAAAACATTTCAGGATATGAAACCTCGTCGACTTCAATTGTAAAAATATTTTTGAATTATGTTTTCAATAGTAATTTATTTTCTTTATGTTACTTTTGAATTATACACTTGTAATTCTATTAAAAATATTCTTATATTTAATTAAATGTTGCTTAACTTGATTATTTATTTTGGTAGTTTAAATTATCGTTTAATTTTTTTTAAAATACTATTAAAAGTTTGGACACCCTCAATGAAATTCCTGGATTATGCCACTGTTTTTTTATGTATAGTTACCTTTTTTATATCTTAATTCTTTTTAGTGAAAATATTAGTCCCAGCACTAAATAATGTCGCTAAGATTTATCTATTACTCGTATTTAGCATTGCAATCTTTTCAAATCAATATAAGATATCTTTATTTTGCACCCCTAATTAAGTATATTAATCTAATCAAATCAAATACTTTATAGTCAAATACTTTATGATTTTATTTTTGATAGATAGAGTTAATGAAAGGGAAAGAAAAAAGGGAGGAGAGCATTTGATCATACAAGTAAAGTAGCATTTCTTGGAAGTAAAAAATGTTCTATCCTTTGTTTTCTTTTTCCATTTTAAACAAGGAATGGAATTAATGATTAGAAGTAAAAAGAAGCAAGCAATGGAAATAAAAGAATTTGTAATAATAAAGAGTATTTTCACTATAACTTACGTGATATTTCAAATCTACTAAGCTAGTTTTTATTTGACTTTTTCTCTCTTTTTATTCTTTTATCATAACCTATCCTTCATTCATTCTTTCCTTTTTCAATTTCATGATCAATATTTATACTGAAATTTGATTAATTTAAATTTATGCTACATAAAATTTTATTCAAGAAAAAACATTTTTTATTAAAAGAATTATATATCTTAAATTTAAATCTGCAATTCAAAAATAATCATATTTACTGCACTACGTCCTTTAATATTGATAATATCAAAGGGAACTTGAAAAAGTTCATCCACCTAATATAAAAAGTAAAAAGAAGGTGATGAACTTTCTCAAATTTAAAATTTATTTATATTCTTTTGAATGTTATTATTGGTCTCCCCACCTTGGCAGGAGATTAAACTATAGATAAACCTTTAGATTTCTATTTAATTAATTTATCATAAATTCTACATTTCAAATTTTTATTTAAATTTGATCGGACATAAAATTTTAGAAATTAAAAAAATGAATCATATATATATATATATATATATATATATATATATATATCAAAAAAATTAATTTTATAATTTTAAATTTGTCATATAGAGTATTAAAATTTAAAAAAAAATAGAAAAGGAACATTTATTTCTGAAATTACGTAGAAGTGGTAACTTTTTTTTTTCCATTCTAAAGGGATCTCTCTTTTTCTCTATCAATTAGTGGTGCTAATCCTATATGCTTTCCCAAGGACTTCATAAAACTGTACAAGTCATATTCCCTTTTATCATCTTATAAATAATATAATAAAAATAAATATTTGGCTAGTGTTAAAATTGAGCATTAGTGATTTCCCTTTCATGAATCTTGAAAATTTGATCTAAAAGAAGCTTACAACCTTTTATGATTATTCTTAAATAGCCACAAAAAGGATCAAGCATTTCTTGACGAAGTTTTTGCACGGATCGTCTCTATTTTAAATAAATTTAAATTTTTTTAAAAAATATATAATAATTTTAAATTTTTGACATTTTTATTCGTTTAATGGAAATTATTGGATTAAGTATGCTTATTTATGATTGAATTTTATTTTTGACATAAGTTTAGAAAACTTTTATCTTTATCGACATAAATTCTACAGGAATAAGTTATATCCTTCTTACATGTTAATTTGTGAGTTTTGAAACTGTATACTTGCATAAGTTTAATAGAAACTAATTTATATTTTTTATGACATAATTTGTGATCAGTTCTGCACTGTTACTTATGCATTAATCGATATAAATTTTATTGGAATTATAACTTGTTAGGCTTTCAAAGACATAATTTACATTATATTATGAGCCAAAATATGTACTTATGTTTAGGGACTTTTTTTGTTCTTTTAGTATCAAATATATTTTGAACCTTTTACTTATTACTTAATTGGTAGAAATTTAAATACCATCCAAATGGCCCTTTCTTGATCACCTTATTGGCTTTTCTAATAAAAAGTAATTGGACTTCACGAGTACAACATACACTAAAGAATTTGGAATCAAAATCTTTAGTTTATAGATTTGTATCATAAATACAATTTGTTTGCTTATTAAATTTTTTGAGATATTGTTCTTTATATATTAGATATTAAAATTTTAACCAAAATTATTGAATTATATCAAATGCGTAGCTATACTTTTTTTTTCATTTTTGTGTGGTGTGAGGGAGGAAATTGGTGAATTAAAAGAGTCTCCCAAAATGTAGGATGTTGACAAGGATGAAAAATGTGAAATAGGACTAGGGAAGGGAGTTCAATGAATTATGCCCAATTAGAGGAGTGGTTGTTATAAAATGGTGGACCTAATTTCCTTTTTAATATTCCAAAGTAAATTAGATTTGACGCTAAGAAATCGACTGGTCACGATTTTGTTATACATATTTTCATTCATTTTTACTCGTTATTATTGAACTTGACACATTTATTAAGAAAATAATTATTAATATAAATATGTTACCAAACCAACCCTATTAGATGATGTTAAGTATTAGGACTTGAAAAAGTGACTTATAGGGTAAGTAAATGTTGGGGGTAAAACATAGAAAAATAATTGTTTTTTCTTGACATAAGTTGTAAAACTATTAAAATAGGCCAAATTGTTTATTCAATCTTACTAAATAAATAAAAGAAATTATTAAATAGCATAATAAATTATTATAAAGCTATTTGTTTCCACTTAAGTAACTATTTCATCTAACTTTAATTCATGAAAATCTAACTCAATAAAGAAAATTGAACATAAATTATAATGAACTAGTCTTTGATATAATTCTAACACATAGTACGGACAATTTCTTCACGTTGAACTTGCATTTATCGATCATGTGACCGAGAAGACGAATCAACATTGTTGTTTTTAGTTGTAATAAATCAAAACGGTAGAAGTAATAAATTAGGTATTGGAGTGAATTGAAGAGAACACATTTATTTCTCAATGATCGATTGTTGTGAAATAAAGTGACTATACATTGGTGAGAATAACAATTTCTATGTCGGCGAGAATAATTAATTTTATAAAGTAATGAAGTGATTATAATTTTTATTTGTATGTGAAATAAATGATTAGTAGATATGAATGTGAGGTTGTTTTAACAAAATATAAACTTGTATATAAATTTTTATACTAAAAATATCTCACATCATCATGATATGGAATTTCCATATCGATTTTTGGAGAATATGAAATCGTATCTCATGATATGAAATCACGAGATAGAATCCATGTAAAATAGCATGTCCAAACACTAATTCTATCTCACGATTCTATATCATAATATGATATCACATAATCAAACGCCTTCTTAGTTTGTTTCATTGTGTTTAGAATTGTATAAAAAAAAACAAAAAAAAAAAACTTAAACACTCTATATGCAGTAGTTTCTTGACGAACGGCCTTACCTTGTGGTTAATTATGTTGGAATATAAAGTAGTTTCAATGTTTTTAGACCGTATTTAATTACCCAACCTGCCCCGCTTCATTTGAAATTTTAATTGTACTTCACCCGTCCAGCCCTGCTATGCTCTATTTATCCTTTGCCCTGCCCCGCCCCATAAAGCTTTGTCCTTCCCCACCCCGTCTTTACCCTACCACATTGCCATCTCTATGGACACCGGGGAAGAAGGGGATAATAGGACCTTACTTCAGTTAAGGTATGTCTCTGATATTTTGGTCATAATAAAAAATAATACTTGTGCATTTTATATCAAATTAAAATTCAAAAAACTCAAAAAAAAAATTGGAAAAAGAATGAAGTTAAAACGTTTTATTAACTTGATTTGATTTATAAATTTTAATTAATCGATATAATTCAATTTTAATTTTAAAAAACAAATCAATTTGATTCACGTACATCATATTGAGAATATTCCACTAGACACTAGTCTTGCGCACCCGCAAGGATAGACTTGCTGTTATGCAAGTAGAAAAATATCTGCCCATGCCCGATATAAAAGTCGAAGTTTAATAAAATTTAATAATTTTTTATTCAAGTAATATATATATATATATATATATATATATATATATATATATATATATATATATATATATATATATATATATATATATATATATTAAATTTAAGAATTAATTATAAACACTTAAAAATATCATTATAAACTTTGAATTTCATAAAAGGGATAATGTCCAAGTACCGCCCAACCTATGCCCGAAATCTCAGAGATACACTTATACTATACTAAGGTCTTATTACCCCCTGAACTTATTTCATTAATAATTTTTTACTTCTTTTTAGCTTACGTGGCACTATCTTGTGGGACCAATGATGATTGACTTTTTTTTCGAACTAGTGCCACGTAGGCTAAAAAGGGGTAGAAAATTACATATAAAATAAGTTCAGGGGATAATAGACCTTAGTATAGTATAAGTGTGTCTCTGAAATTTCAGGCATAGGTTGAGAGGGTACTTGGATATTTTCCGTTCATAAAATTAAAACTATGATTCCATTTTTAAACGCTTCAGAAGTCAGAACAATATGTCTTTTTTTAGGCGTATCATATGGGCCCTCTTGGCCCTTCGCTTTCCCTTCATCAAATAAATTAAATTGTACTACCTTTTTTCCATTTAATTCTCTTCATTCGACCAAGACAAAATTTCACTTTCAAAGAAACTTCAAGCATACATGTGATTATTAAATTATATGTATATGAAGTCATCAAAAAACCACATCCTACCACCCTTTCGACAATAAAATTAATATTAAATACATAAAACACACATGTTTAATTGCATATTGTTATTTATAATGTCTTGGAGGGGAAAGTTAAATAAAGTAATGAATGAGGTTAATATGAAAATAGTGTTTTCTATACAATGTTATGTAAAAGAGGAGAAATTTCAAATATTTAAGATCGACTTCGATTATTATAAAAAAAATAGGAAATTTGATATTGATATCACACATTATATTGGTACATAATAGATAAAAAGTAGGCTCACATCAAGATGCCATTGTGTGATATAGAGGTGTCACCTAAGCTCAGAGGCAAGTTGTATAAGATGATTGCATTACCATTATATATTATCAATTGTTTCTTATATTTTGATTATTGTACTAACTATTCATATTGAGTTGTCATGGTTTTTTTTCTTCTTCATTTTTCATGTTTTTTTCATTTTCATAATTTCTTTTTTCACATGCTTGTATTGTTTCTTTGAGATAAGGTTCTATCAGTAATAATCACTCTACCTTTAAAATAGAACTAAGATATGTGTACGTACCTTCTTTAGATCATATTTTATTAAATTATACATCGAGTATACTGTTCTTGTATACTAAAACCATGATAGGTAAACGAAAAGATGATAACATTACCATTATATATTATCAATCTTTCTTATATTTTGATTATTGTATTGCTTTATTATACTAACTATTCATATTGATTTGTCATGTTTTTTTTTAGAATTATTCATGATTTTTTCATTTCCGTTATTTTTTTTTCCATATGTTTTTACTGTTTTTTCTTTGAGATAATGTTCTATCGGAAACAACCATAGGACTAAGATATGTGTACATTGTATCTTCTTTAGATCATATTTTATTAATTTACATCGAGTATATTGTTGTTGTATACTAAAAACATAATAGGTAAATAAAAAAAAAGAATTAGTTTTACTTCTCTCGTATCTTCTTTTTAAGATACTTATTTTAGGGAGAGATAAAGAGGGTGCTACGAGTAAGATTTAAGAGTGTTAGTGTTTCAAGATTATTTTAATTGATAACGGATTCAAAGCTTAAAGTTCTTAGCATGAAATTTATAATACTTTTAGAATTATGTATTCAAAATATGATATTAGTTAAAAATTTATTATTTTCCACACACATGTATTAAAACCGTTAGGTTCAATTAAATCATTAGAATAAGATTACATTTACCACTAGTTCTTTAAAGGTGTGTAAAAATTCTTCAAAAAGACAAGGAAATATAGTATCTATAAAACAAGTTGTTCCAAGAATTATGCGAAAGTGATTTGAATAGCCCATACAAAAGTCACATGCAAGCTATCAAGAAGAAGATAGAGGTCGGCCGATATGAAAAAAAAATTATTTCGTATTTACATAAAAACAAAAATTAAAAATATAATATAAATATTAGTAATTACTTCGTAACGAACATAAACATCAAAATATTTCGTCTCTCCTTACAGAAAAAACACTAGCCAGAGGAAATATTGGTTTTCCCGCGAAAATCTAAAAAAAAAAAGATATTATGAATTTTGCGGCTGAATATGTGCTGGGAATCTATATATTTAAGTTTCATGTACCGACAATTATTTTTATTTAATCAAATTATTTATAAAGTTAAATTTATATGATAAGAGCATTAATTAATAATTTAACAAAAATGACAATTAACCTACTACATATGTTAAAAAATATTAATACTTCAAAATAATGTTTACCTTATAAAATTTATCAAGTTCGACGAAATGTAAAAAAATATTTTGAAAATGAGGTCATTTATAAGGTTATTAAAAATGAATTTGTGTGTTGAAGGAGTACTAGTTGATAACATCGTAAATTAATGTAAAAGAGTTAAGTAATTGCATTGATGTACATTGAACATGTATGACGTATATAGTAGATTATGGTGAAGATTACACACTAGATTATAGTTAGGAAGAGTTAGTTACAAGTTTGTTAGAAGTTAGTTACAAGTTTGTTGGTAAGTAGTTGTATATAACTCATGTATTGTGTGATATTGTGGCTTAATGCAGTAGCTCTTTCTCTCCTAACTAAATTGTATTCCTCCTACGTGTTCTTGAGCTTCAGCTAAGCTTTGACTATGGATTCTTGCTAGAATCCATAAGCTTTACATGGTATCAGAGCCACTGATTTTATAATCTGTAAACAAGAAAATAGAATTGTTAATTCGATGGTTTCTACTGGAGATTCAGCAGGGGAAATCACAGGAACATCAATGGCATCCACGACCATTGATCATCTTCATCCTTTATACTTGCATCCATCTGATTCACCTGGCTCACTCAACATTGGAATCATGCTTACAGGAACAGATAACTACACTTTGTGGAGCAAAGCAATGCAATTGGCTTTGCTTGGGAAGAACAAAGTAGGATTCATTGATGGAACAGGGAAACGAGATCAGTTTTCAGGGAGTTTGGCTCAGCTGTGGGATCGATGTAATGCTATTATTGTTTCATGGATTCTATGCAATGTGAGTAAAGATCTACACAGTGGTGTTCTTTTCTGTTCAGATACACATTTGATTTGGGGAGATCTAAAAGAAAGATTCAACAAGATCAACAGTTCTCGTGTGTTTCAGCTACACAAGGAGATCTTCACACTTGTTCAAGGTGTGTCTTCTATCTCAGTATACTATTCAAGACTCAAAGATCTTTGGGATGAATATGATAGCATCATGCCACCACCAGCTTGTAATTGTCCTAAATCTAAAGAGTTTTTTTAGCATCTTCAATATCAGAGGATGTTGCAGTTCCTTATGGGACTTAATGATGGTTATGCTCAAGCTCGTAGTCAGATCCTGTTGATGCATCAACTTCCTAGCATTAATCATGTTTATGCCATGATAAGTCAAAATGAAAGTCAAAAACTAGCAGAAAATTTAAGTAGATCAATGCTAGAGAGTTCAAATCCTACTGCAATGTATACATCAAGATCTAATTCTAGGAATAGGAAGCCATACAATCCTAATGTTTTCTGTGAATATTGTCACATGAAGGGACATATGAGAAGTGATTGTAACAAATTATTGAAGTGTGATCATTGTCACAAAACTGGGCATGTAAAACTTGATTGTTTCAAGCTTATTGGATATCCTTCAGAGTTCAAAGGAAAGAGAGACTCAGTTGTTGCAGGGAACTCAGTCTATGAAGAATCATCAATCCATCATCATGCTCCACAACCTACTCAAAAGGAGTCTCATCCAGCTGCAGCATCTGAGATGATGCCAATGCCAATGTTTACACCACAACAACATCAGAAACTTATTCAAATGTTGAATCAAACAACAGTTGGTGATACACATTGTGCAGCTAATATGGCAGGTAACTCTTACTTATCTAAGGATACTTCAATACAGTGGGTAGTTGATACTGGTGCTACTCATCATATGATAAATGATGCTAAGCATTTACATTGTGAAAGACTGATAGAAAATGCAGGTAGTGTTCAGTTACCTACTGGAGAGTCTGCAAAGGTTTCTCATATTGGAAATTGTCCAATAGAAAAAGGTGACATGCTTAGACAAGTGTTATGCATTCCAGACTTCAAATTCAATCTTATGTCTGTTTCAAAAGTGACAAAAGATTTGAATTGTTGTGTCACCTTCTTTCCTCATTACTGTGTTTTTCAGGATCTCTCATCTGGGAAGGTGAGGGTGACTGGTAAAGAAAGGGATGGATTATACATGGTAGATACACAAGTAGCAGATATGCCTCAGAGATGTTTAACAACAGTACAAGATACTGAAGATAATGCTACTGTTTGGCATCAAAGATTATGTCATGTGCCTATGAGTGTAATCAGGAAGATTCCCATTTTCAATAAGTTTGGTAGTAAATTTGCATTACATAATTGTGAAATTTGTCCACTTGCTAGACAAACTAGGCTGCCTTTTCCTAACAGTACTAGTAGATCAACAAGTATTTTCCAGCTGGTTCACTTAGATGTTTGGGGACCCTATAGAGTTGAAACTTTTGATGGTATGAGGTACTTTCTTACTGTTGTTGATGACTATTCAAGATGGACATGGATTTTTCTAATGAGATTGAAATCAGATGTTGTTAGTTTGTTAAAACATTTCTTTACAGAAGTTGAAACTCAGTTTGGCAAAAGGATTCAGAAAATAAGGACAGATAATGGTTCTGAATTTTTCAATTACAATTGCAATGAACTTTTCCAGTTATATGGTGTTATCCATGAAAGTTCTTGTCCATATACACCTCAACAGAATGGTGTAGTGGAAAGAAAACATAGTCACATTCTAGAGACAGCAAGAGCTATTAGGTTTCAGGCTGGTTTTCCAGATAGATTTTGGGGTTTGTGTGTTCAAGCTGCAGTATATGTGATCAACAGAGTACCTTCTACTGGTTTGAATGGTGTGTCATCTTTTGAGAAACTATACAATAAGCCTCCTTCAATTGATCACTTAAGAGTGATAGGCTGCTTATGTTTTGCTACTAATCTTACTAAACAAGACAAGTTTAGTCCTAGGGCCCTAAAGTCTATCCTGATGAAACTACACAAAAGGGATACAAATTATACAATTTGGAGAGCAAAACATTCTTTGTTAATAGAAATGTAGTTTTTGTTGAATTTGTGTTTCCTTTCAAAGACAATACTACATCCTCATCTATTTCCAGTGCAGACTTATTCAATTATGATGAATTGATCACTATAGTGCCACAATCCCCTATATCTCCTTCTTGTTCAGATAATGCTGTTCCACAAATGCCATCTCATCAGGATGATCCTCCACTAAGAAAATCTGCTAGAAGCATTAGACCTCCAATTTGGCATAAGGATTACATTACTACAAGTGGGACTAACAAATGTCTGTATTCAATAGCTTCAGTGCTAGATTACTCTGGGTTGTCCAACAAATACCAAAGCTTCGTTTCAAAATTCTCAGTTGAAAATGAGCCAGCTACCTATGCAGAGGCCATACAAGATGCTAGATGGGCGGATGCAATGCAGAATGAAATAAAAGCTCTAGAGGATAATCAGACTTGGGAACTAGTAGACTTGCCAAAGAACAAGAAAGCCATTGGCTGTAGATGGGTGTATAAGGTGAAGTATAATTCAGATGGTGGTGTGGAAAGATTCAAGGCACGATTGGTGGCTAAAGGCTATAATCAAAAGGAAGGATTTGATTATCAAGAGACATTCTCACCAGTGGTCAAAATGACTACTGTAAGGTATGTTATTTCAATTGCAGCTGCTAATAATTGGAACATTCATCAAATGGATGTGTACAATGCCTTTCTACAAGGAGATCTGTATGAAGAGGTATATATGACATTGCCTCAAGGTTTTAGTAGAAGGGACAACAACAGGACTGGAAACAATCAAGTATGTAGATTGCTAAAGTCACTCTATGGCCTGAAACAAGCATCAAGGCAGTGGAACATCAAGCTTACACACACCTTAATTGAATCTGGATTTCATCAAAGCACACGAGATTATTCTTTATTCACAAAGAGAAAACAAGACAAGATAATGATAGTTCTTATATATGTAGATGATCTGTTATTAACAGGCAATGATTCAGTGATGATTAAACAAACTAAGGAGATGTTACAACAAGCTTTCAAAATCAAAGATTTGGGAGAGCTAAGATACTTTCTTGGGCTGGAGTTTGCTAGGAGTGATGCTGGGATTCGATACACCAGAGGAAGTATGCTTTAGAACTCATATCAGACATGGGGTTGGCAGGTGCCAAACCAGTCTCAACTCCAATGGAATTAAATCAAAAGCTTACTACAGTTGAGTTTGATACTAACATCCCATCTACATGTCCAGATGAAACATTGAAAGATCCTACAGGCTATCAAAGGTTAATTGGGAGGTTGTTGTATCTTACAACTACTAGACCTGATATATCATTTGTTGTACAATGTTTGAGTCCATTTATGCACTCTCCAAAGACTTCACATATGGAGGCTGCAATGAGATTAGTTAGATATGTGAAATCAGAACCAGGACTTGGTATTTTGATGGCATCAACAGGGGGAGTGAATTGAAGGTGTTTTGTGATGTTGATTGGGGTGCATGCATTAATAGTAGAAGATCAATTACAGGATACTTGGTACAGTATGGAGGTTCACCTATATCCTGGAAATCTAAGAAACAAGTGACAGTGTCTAGAAGTTCAGCAGAGGCAGAATATAGAGCAATGGCATCTACAGTTTCTGAGGTTGTTTGGATTGTTGGTTTATTTGATGAACTTGGAGTCAAAATTAACCTTCTTGTGCCATTACATTCAAACAGCACTTCTGCAATTCAAATAGCAGCTAATCCAGTGTTCCATGAGAGAACAAAACACATAGATATAGACTGCCATTTCGTGAGAGAAAAGATACAAGAAAGATTGGTTGTCACAACATATTTGAAGTCATCTGAACAGCCTGCAGACATATTCACTAAGGCACTTGGACGAGATTCTCATATACATCTTGAATCCAAGCTAGGAATGAAGAACATCTTCATAGCTCCTAGCTTGAGGGAGGGTGTAAAAGAGTTAAGTAATTGCATTGATGTACATTGAACATGTATTGAAGTATATAGTAGATTATGGTGAAGATTACACACTAGATTATAGTTAGGAAGAGTTAGTTACAAGTTTGTTATAAGTTAGTTACAAGTTTGTTGGTAAGTAGTTGTATATAACTCATGTATTGTGTGATATTGTGGCTTAATGCAGTAGCTCTTTCTCTCCTAACTAAATTGTATTCCTCCTACGTGTTCTTGAGCTTCAGCTAAGCTTTCGCTATGGATTCTTGCTAGAATCCATAAGCTTTACAATTAAAACTCTAAGAAATTTGTTATCACTCACTTGATAGGTTTTAGCTTATATGGACTATTTTTTAATATTTGTTTAAAAAAATAGAAATAATCTATTTGGCCAGAAAATTTGAAAATAATTTGGCCCTAATGATATTTTATCTATGTTATTATACCTTTTAAAATATATTACCCTTTTAATTTTACTATTCCTCCTATCCACTTTTATTTGTCATGTTCCGCTTTTCGAAAGTTGATTTGACTAATTTTTAACGTGAAATTAGATTACATTTACTCAATATTTTCAACAAAAAATTTAGGCACTAAAAAATTATATGAAAAGTACTATATAATTTTTTGCATATAAATATGATGAAAAAATATATCTTAAAATGTTAGTCAAAGTTCATATAGTTTGACTCTAAAAATTACAAATAATATCAACGGAGGGAGTACCTTTTAACTAAAAATGGAAAAAGGTTAGTTTATTTTAGAAAAAAAAAAGTCTGAAAAATATTTCAATTTTAGCCAAAATTGTTGTTATGATACCAAATTTTATGGAGGACCTTTTATCCTGCACTATTTATAGTGTATTCTAGATATATATATGTGCAAACGTGGACATATTATTATTTATAATGATGCAATATTTATGATCTTCACGTGGACACATATATACGTTTAAAATACATAATTAAATAGTGCAAGCGGTAAAAGGTCCTTTTCAAAGTTCGGATATATTTCAGGGTTTTTCCTCTTTATTTTAAAATTAAAAAAATCATTATAGTTTTTTAATTATCTGGATAAATTTTGGCCAAATTTTCTGACCATTTAGCACTTTCCTAAAAAATAATGTCATTTTCTATATTTAGTATTTCCTCATTTTCTAAATACAAGTGAATGTTGAGACAATATACACATTAAAAAAAATGGTCTGGTGGACCCTTATACTCGTATGCGTTTGTTTGTGAACTCTTCTACATAATCATTTGTCAACTGGACCCTTGAACTCAATCAAAATAAGTCTTTCAAACCCCTCCAACCATGTGTGTAGCTCACTCTTCTTTACATAAATGACATGTCATATACATATCAAATATATCAGTTTCATGTCATATACACATCAGATATACCAATGTCATTTCATAAGTATTTTAAAAATTGTTAATCAAAATTATTTAATAAAAGGAAAGATAAAAAAATATTAATTATATTATTTAAAGTAGGCTGCATTTAAAGTAAAACTCATAACAATTTCTCCCCTTCCAGCCCAAACCGTCATTGACGTCGCCATTGTTGCTGACGAAACAACTCATATTCCTTCCTAACCTACGTTCATTTCTGTCACACATCGCGATCATTTTTCTTTCCTTCTCCAACCTCACAAAACCAACAATCTAAGCCATCACATTAGATCTAGCCGAACAACATCACCATTTGCGCCTTATCTTCGCCGCACGCCATCATCATTTTTTGTCGCCATGATTAGATCCTCGCAGCCTCACCGCTAACCAGCCGCTCCTCTCTCTCACTCCACCGCATAACATCGGTGTCCAGCAACCGCACCGCCAACGCCACTCTCTCCCTCCGTTGGCGAATTAGTTGACTAAAGGAGGTGCCCAAGATAATTTAAATAAATAAAGTTTTAAAAAAAAAAAGAAAAAAAGGGTTAGGCAGAGGATGAATATGGTTGAATGGTATCGGATGTGTAATGCTTGATGAAGAAAGGAGAATGGGTGAAGAAGAAGGATATTTTTAATTAATGGTTTAGAAAAATAAAAAATAATTTTCTTATATAATTTTAATATTTTCTTGAGTAAAAATGCTCCTCACTCACCTTAATAGGCGCGTGGTTACACACTTTTGTCAACTCAGACATTTGAATGTCTGGTCAATGGTCAGATGGGTTTATTAAATTGTGTTTTATTGAGTTCAAGGGTTTAGTTGACAGATGAATAAGTAGAAGAGTTCACAATACAAACCCATACAAATATAAGGGTCTACCAGACTAATTTACCTTGAAAAAGTTTAGGACATAAATTGAACATTAGTTTCCACTTTTGCCTTCTTACTTATTCTCAAAGTATTCTTGAAAATATAAATAATTCAAAGTAAATTATAAATATGAACAATTAAATCTCTTGAAATTATCACCTAGGAAATGTAAATGAGGGGCAAAAATGGAAGGAATTAACTTCCTTTAACTTTCTGAACTTTGAATAATTCACTTATTTTGAACTATGGAAAAAAAAGGTTCAACCGTTCACTTACTTTAAAATGAAGAGAGTATAATTTTTAATTTCAATACTTTGTGTGACATGTTCAAGATCTCAAGATTTAAATGACATGTTCAAGATCACAAGATTTAAATGATATTTTTGTACTACATACATCTTTTTCTTAAGACCGCAAAATTAAAAGGTCTATCTTATCTAGGGGTATGCATCGGTCGATTCGGTTTATCGATTTTTTATTTTATATATGTTAACCCAGTAACAAATCAATAAGATATTTTTATTGATTTTCAGTTAATCAATTTTTGGCCGTTATCGATTTAGTTTTTGATTTACCCAATAAGAAAATGTCCATAAAATATTATATGACTTCTCACTTCTCTAAATGCTTTGATATAATGAAACAAGAAAGATAATGAGAAATTGCATCAATAAGAAAAAATATAGTTCAAAAGTTATAATTGCATGTCATGATCGCCAAAACATAAAAAGGAATTTCTTATGCTAATCAAATTACAGACTTTTACAAACTTGCAAAAGTTATAACCTACAATTACAAACTAAAAATAAAATCAAATAGTCCAACAAGACTAAAAGTAAAATTAAAATCAAATAGTTACATTTACGAGAACCTAGTGTGAAGTAGGTAGAATACTAATAATTTGTTATAGTTATAATGTCTAGTTATATATTAAATTATTAATATCTAATATTTAGGAAGAGTAAAGTTGTAAATTATTATCGTCTTATTGGGTTATCGGTTTACCCAATAATCCAATAACTAAATAGTAAAAACTAATATCGAATCAATAACCCAATAACTTTTATTATAAACCCATTAAAAACCCAATAATTCAATAAAAAAAATTCGATTCGATTTATTGGTCGGTTTGATTTTTGCACACCCCTAATCTTATCCTCTTCTTAATTACACAAATAAAATAGAAGGAGTTCAATTTAAGCTATACATTGATAACGTTTACTCCATAATTCATCCCAATTAACTTGACACAAAATTTAAGAGAAATACAGACTCTCTTGAAATTTGTGATGGTTGTAAGTTACTCCCTCCGTCCACAAATGTTTGTCAGATATACTAAAAATAGATGTCCATGATTAATTGTCAATTTAAACAATCAAGAAATAATTAGTTATTTTTTTCCAATTATTCCATTTTGTTCGACTGAAAAGTTATGTAAACTTTTGGTATTCTTGCGTTAGTAGGGTTATATTCGTCAAATTACACCTTGTGTTAAATTTTCCTTGAGGAGAGTGTGTGACCTTATCATGACAAACAATTGTGAACGCAATGAGTATTTTATTAAGTTAAAAGGAGAATTTAAAATATGACATGCTTTTTAAACTGACTAAAAATAAAAGTATCCCACATTAGTTTTGAGAGGGGGAGAGGGAGTATGACTTAAAATCTTGCTAATATTGCTAGATTTGCTCATTAGATTTCATCTTGGCCATGCATGAAATTTGTGTGAATCCAATTCTAGATTTCACCTATCTTGTCACTCAAACTTGTCCTTTTGAAATATGCTTTATAATTGTTTCATTTCTAACCCCCCACACAACTTTCTTGATGGTGGAACTCCCACCACTACAGCCATTTAGTCATTTACATCACCATTTCCTTTCCTTTCCCTCCTCTATTCTTCCTTGTCTAAGAAACTCTTCTCTACAAACTACATTAAGTTAGTGGCATGTCTGCCATTTTGAGAACCATCTTCACCCAATAACAATCTTGTTACTTTTTTTGTTCAAAAACTACTCAACAAATTAATATGTATTCCCCACTAGGTTGTCGACAGAGAAGATTTTTCACGATCACTAACACGAGTCGTGGTTGCTGCAAATCCGCTTTCACTCCTAAGTCTCCTAACTAGTATTTTAGCTTCAAATACTACAATTTACAATTCTTTTTTTTCCCTTTTCCTTTATGTTAATACCTATACATAAGTTACATAATCACTTTCCACAAGTTTCAAAGCATATCAAAAGAATCATTCTTCCAAGAAAAGATGAGGCTGACTAAACTTGCAATATAGTCAACAACTTCACTTTCATCATCTATATATAAGGCTCTTCAAAAGGGACTTTACCATCAATATATAGAGTAGTTTCTTTTAAACTAAACTCTAGTACTATAGCATCCAAGAAACTTCAAAATTTCAAAACCCCACCAACAAAAAGAACATCAATGTCATTTTCTTATGCCAAATTCTCTGGTTTCTTCTCTAGTGATCTCCTTCCTTCTCTTGGAACCAAAACCAACCATGAAACAAAGCTTCGAAAATATATCATTTCCCCTTTGGATCTTCGTTACAGGTAATAATTTAATAGACCTTTTAACTCCGTCTCATATCACTAGAAGTTCAACAAATACTAAGTACTTGTTGAAATTAAATCTTGAATCCGTCTCTCAACTCTGACTATTTTGTCCATCTTTTGTAGGGCTTGGGAGATGTTTCTACTATTACTTGTCATCTACACGGCGTGGATTACACCTTTCGAGTTTGCATTTCTGATATACAAAATAGATGCCTTGGTCATCTTTGACAACATTGTCAACTGCTTCTTTGCTATTGACATTTTCCTTAACTTCTTCATGGCTTATCTTGATAAAGAATCTTATATTCTTGTTGATGATCCTAAAAAGATAGCAATAAGGTAAAATTATGTAACATTAAAAGATTCTCTCTCTTTTTCTTCTCTATCTCAAAGTTATAGAAGAACCAAGATTTATATTTCTAACATATGAAATTTTCTACATGATTAATTAACAGGTACTTATCAACCTGGTTCATATTTGATGTTTGTTCCACTGTACCATTTCATGATTTCCTTTTTATTGATCACAAAGAGGGCGGCGTTGGATTTAAGTTGCTCAGTATGCTCAGACTTTGGCGTCTTAGAAGAGTCAGTGCCCTGTTTGCAAGGTTCCCAAGCACATTACATATTTTACATCAATATTGTAAAAATTATTTACACTGTCAATATATATAAGTTATAGTATTTTCCTAATTCAGGCTTGAGAAGGACATCCGTTTTAACTATTTCTGGACACGATATGCAAAACTGATATCTGTAAGTCACGATTCATTTAAGATGATATATCGATAATTTTGGTGTTTCGTCACTAAGAAAATGCATTTCTTTTTGTTTGTTTGTTTGATTTTTTCAGGTAACTTTGTTTGCTGTGCATTGTGCTGGATGTTTTAACTATGTGATTGCAGATAGATATCCTGATACTAAAAGAACATGGATTGGTGCAGCAAATCCCAATTTCAAAGAAGATAGCCTGTGGGATAGATATATAACTTCATTATATTGGTCTATTGTGACACTAACAACAACTGGTTATGGAGATTTACACGCTGAGAACACAAGAGAAATGCTCTTTGACATATTTTACATGTTGTTCAACTTGGGATTGACATCTTACATCATTGGTAATATGACAAATCTTGTAGTTCACTGGACCGGCTACACAAGAAACTTCGTATACTCTCTTTTCTCCGTCTCTCTTAAACATATTTATAAACGTACTGATCGTGTAAGAGATATTGAACTTCATGATTTTTGTTGTGTCAGAGGGATAATGTAGAAGCAGCTCAAGAATTTGCTAAAAGGAATCAGTTGTCACCAAGGATACAAGATCAGGTTTTGTCTCATATATGTCTTAAGTTCAAAACTGAATCATTGCAACAAAAAGAGACCATGAATGTTCTGCCAAAAGCTATAAGATCAAGCATTGCACATTACCTGTTTTTACCAGTAGTTCAAAATGTCAGTCTGTTCCGAGGCGTTTCCAGGGACCTGCTTTTCCAACTGGTAATTTCTTGTTCTACATTGCTATGATCCCCTTTTCACTTGACGTGTACAGCGTATGTTCAATGGTTTATTTCCTTCTTTCAAGGTTCCTGAAATGGAAGCTGAATACTACCCTCCCAAGGAAGATGTGATTTTACAGAATGAGTCTCAAACAGATTTTTACATAGTAGTCTCAGGAGCATTGGTAAGTTAATATGTTGGGAACCATTACTTGAACACATCGAATTTGTTGTTCGTGTTATTAATCAGTTATGCATACTATTGCAGGATCTTCTAGTAGATATCGATGGACGTGAACAAGTAAGTATAAGACATTCAACGATCATTATATCATTTTCAAACACATTAGCCTTAACTTATATTTTCTGAAATCTGTTCACAAACAGATCATTGGGAAGGCTGTTGCTGGAGAATCATTTGGAGAAATAGGTGTTTTACTTGGAAGGCCACAACCATATGCTGTTAGAACAACTGAAATTTCTCAAATTTTATGTCTGAGTAGGAAAACATTTCTGAACATTCTTCGCGACAATCAAGAAGATGAACGGATTATAATGAGAAATCTTGTTCAGGTATGTATACAAGGATATGATCACAAATTGCGCGATACACAACTATAATGAGAAAAGTCGTAATATACACTTAACTTTCTTTGAACCTTCTTCTTTTTGATAAATAGAACCTGCAAGGATTTGGAGGCTTTGATAACATGGACGAGGAAAGTGATCCAAGTTCTCATGTTTCTAAGCAAGATACGCCAACCAACCCTAGCGACCTGATTAGTATAAATATCCAAACTTTAGAAGCTAGAACCAAGAGACAAGTTGAAAATGAAGGTGAAAGTTGCGGACATAAACGCCAGACAGTTCTTGATCATTCTGTAGTTCCCAAGGGGCATATTGAAATGGCTCCGAGTCTACCAGAAAGAAGGTGGGAAGAAGATCAACTTGACACAGGACGTGTAGGAAACAAAAGTATCCATGAGGTCCCCTTCTGTTCTAATTCAGGTAATAGAAGTCAAACTGGTGCAAAGGGGGGAAAATCTATCAAGAAGAGAGTTACTATTCACATGAGAAACAACATCAACTCATTGCAAGAGCAGAATGGGAAGCTAATAATATTACCCGATACACTAGAAGAGCTATTCAGAATGGCAGGTGAGTTTTGTGAAAACTATTAAAAATTCCAAACTCTTATACGATCTTACTAAACGAGCAAATCATAACTCATAACAAGGTACCAGAATATCCTAAATCTCATATCTCCACGTTTTTTAACAAATAAATATTTGCAATTACGTGCTATTACAGACTTCCAAATACACATAATTTTACAAAAGATTCACTATCAACAATAGTAATAACTAATTATTCTCTTAATATAATCCATCTATATCATACTAACAATCTCTTCATGTCGACATGTGTCATATAAACTTATAGGTCAAATTTTACGCCTATAAAATTTGAAATCCCACTTAAATTTGATAACTTTGTTTAATTGCAGGTCAAAGATTTGGGGAGTACAATCTGAAGAAAGTTGTAAATGCAGAAGATGTAGAAATAGATGAGATAGATGTCATTAGAGATGGAGATCACTTGTTCTTTCTTTCAACTGATTGCTCATGTGTAGAAACTAGTACAATGTGACATCATAATTCACTATGTTGTTTTTTGCACATCTAGTGTCTACCAAGAATTTCAAACCAAAAAAATTGTATGTTGTTCCATTGAAAACTGAACAACATATTGATGCCAAGGTGGCACATAAATAATCTCAGTGGCAGTCTATGATATGTGACTATTTGATTCTCTGTTAGCTTCGCGAGTGAATAGAGAGGCGAATTTCAACAGACCCTTGGCTTTAGCAAAGAATATCAAAAATCTTGTAAAACAAATACAATAGCGAAGCTATACCAAAGCAATTAAGAACAGAACAAGTAGCAATGAACAAAATACGCTAACTACAGCACAGGACACAACGAGTTGTATTAAAATCAAGATTTAGATAGTTGGAGAGTAATAATAAGCATAACGGGTGATAAATAATAAGGGAACTATACAACGTCTGACTGCCTACGTATATTCTACCCTAATTCTCTACTCAAATCTTCCTATCTAGGATCAATCATCGGTAAGTTGTAGGTATGTCGTCAATCTCTCCATTTTCTTGGATTATTGACCACAAATACTTGAAACTATTTTTCTTAGAGATGGCTAGTGCATCAATCTTTACTTCCACATGTACCACCTGAGTTGCGTTATGTTTTAATTTTGCTCAACTTGAACCCTTTAGATTACAGGGTATGTTTCCAAACCTTTGGTCTTTCGTTGCAAGTCTCGTCAACCAAAACTATTTATGCGTACCTCTTCTTAGATATGCCGTATCAGTTTATCTATCACCAAGGTAACTAGAAACAGGTAAAGAGTTTATCCCTGCCCCATCATGACTAGAAAGTGCTTGAGTCTTCTTCTCCAACTATCATCATCACTCGTGTCTTGACTCCATTGTGCATATCCTTACGTTCTAATTGTAAACTAGTCGTACATATTTAGCCTCCAAACATCTCTATAGAAACCTTCCCGGTGATAGATACACTCTTCCTTTTACTCATTTCATTACCCTCTCTCAAACTTCCATTATGTCGCTTGATAAACCTCTTCAACTTGATACTACTTATCCAAATGGCTTCTTAATAAAATATATATGTGTATATATATATATTCCAGGGTATGTTTACATGCAACTCTTATGGGTAAATTTACATGCAACTCTTATATATTTGAATGATGATTGATGAAATAAATTTGTATTTCATGTAACGATAAAAGAACCCAAAAGGTTGAAATCGAAGAACCAATCCATTATATTTTGTTTATTATTACATTTAGCAAATGATGCGAATTATCTTAAAATAAAACCCAGCTCAAACACTAACATAAACACTCATACAAGTAGGTAGGGATAAAATCATGTATACTGGTACTTTGGTAGTCCCTCACAAAAGAGGCACACCAATTTAGTGAAATTATTGTTTTGTTGGATAAAAGCTGGATCCAAATGCACTTTCAAGAAATTGATCCAACATTTGTGGAAAAAATTAAATGCTTCAAAATGTAAAAAGAAAAAATCCAACGTATGAAACATTTTATCTACCACAAACATGTTTCAAACTAAGACTCCATCATGTCCTTACGAAACAAAATAACATTAAAACGTAATTTTACTGCAATCTTAAGCCCGTAGCCAAATAATCTTATCCCATTATACAGAATTTTGTCAAGCAACATAAAGGGTTTGAGCTTTGTCCTTGAAGGAAAATGGAACTCAAAGCTAACAATATATCATGCTTGAAGGGGCAAAACAATTCACAAATTCTAGAACAATTGAAAGCAAACATTGCCCATAACAGAGAATTGGGTACAAGCATAACAAGAGCATTTTCTTCTTATAGGCGGCTGATAACATCTTCCACCTCAGAAGGGGAGTAGAGGTGATAAGTTGGTGATACCCTCGCAATATCAACATTATTGGGAGTCACCTGGAATCGAATGACATGTGATTTTCAATCAATAGCAGAAGTAGAGCATACAAATGATAATGAAGACACAGTGTCATGGAGATTACCTTTTCTTCCATCACTTGCTTCAGAATTGACAGCGCTATGGTTTCAGCCTCCTTGAGGGTAAGGTCCTGCAGAACAGCAAATAATTCATTTCAGATCGACTTTCAAAACCATATTATACCAATTACTTGGGGTCCAGAAATAGCTGATCTACTACTCCAGTCATAGTAAATTGTCAGTGATTTTTTTATCTTTATTCCGAGGGGACGGAGGTTTGGGATTAGCGAAGGTTAAGATCATAAAAATATCCAAATCCCGGAAGAATGAACAATGTACAAAGATATGACAGTTTAACTAGAAAATAAAAAATCAAACTTATATAACCTTGTTGAATTGCTCCTGAAGAGAGCTGTCAGCACCTTCTGAACCTGAACCAATGGCTTTTGCATTGCATTGCCAGAAAGTGCCAGAAGGATCAGTATAGTATCTGCATATAAAAAGGCCTATTGTTGTTAGTGGCAACAAGGTACCAGATGGCCACTAGGATGAATTTGAAGGATAACAGCAATTAGGATTTCAACTAATGGCTGCACCGCCAACTAGCTCAGTACGGCTATATTTCCTTCAAAGTATATGTACAATATACAGTAGCCCACTTAATTCTTGAAATAACATAAATTAATAGTTACAATTATCATGTTAGAAGGTTATACCATAATATTAAATAGCAAAGCTGTTTAGATCAGTATGACTATTTTTCCTTCAAAGTATATTGACAATATATAGCCCACTTAAATCTTGAAATAACATTGATGTAATAGTTACAATTTTCATGTTAGAAGGTTATACCAGAATATGAGAATTATATACCTACTTCAAGCATTAGAATTTTAGTATCATCATTGTTTGCTGGTTTCAGTTGTCTTGTGTTTCCCATGAAATAAATATAAATAAGGCAAGTCACATCCATGCCTAGAGTAACACAAGCTCATTATAAGTTGAGACAAGGAAAAGAAGAGGGAAACGTCACACCAAAGTGAAAAAAATTTCCCCTTTCAAAACCCAGTCAGGTTCACTAAATAAATTAAGAATTAAGATCAACTTAAGCTAATTAGTCGAGGAAGTTACATGAGAAAAGGAAAGAAAGAGAAAAAGAGGAAGCTCGGATCATAATCTTGTATGCAGATTATGAATAGCAAGAATTACTGGGGTAGAAACTGCAGCGCAACATGTCCACAGAAAGTTATTCCATGTTGGTAAGGGGTTGAACTAGCAGGCAACCAACTTTTGTATCAGCAGAAAAAATATGGGAATTTACTAATGCACAAACCATGAAGCAGCAGTCATGTACTCATGTTACAAAGAAATCACTAGCGTCTAGGACAAGCACAATATATCATTTCATTGATTTACAAGAGAAATAAGGCAAGTGATGTATATAGGTATAAATTGTGGTACTCAGGAATCTTGAGAGGTAGGAATGAAATAGGCATTAAGAGATAGGGGAACATCAGGAGCAAGAGGTAGATGTAAGGAGGGTGCATGACAAGATGATGGTTATTAAGCTAGTTGTTGGTGGGCTTACTTTTAACATAATTGGTGCTTACGCACCAGAAATGGACTTGAACAATAAGGTCAAAAAGCACTTTGGGAGAATTTGGATGAGATAATACAAGGTATCCCTTACACCAAGGAGATATTCTCATGATGAGATTTCAATGGCCACACTGAGACAACTTCAAGGGGCTATGATGATGTGCATGGATCTTGGTTTTGGGGGTAGAAACCAATGTTTTGAACGGCGAACGAGTCTGCCTTGCCACAAGGCGAGGCAAGCGGCGAGGCACTCACATCTTTTAAAGTCGGCACCAATTAATATCTAAAGATTAAAATACTAAATTGCATATATAAATAATCAAATTCTCATTACATATTACCCAATATTTCAATTCAAAAACTGAAAATAGGTAGTTCATACTAAAAGTCTAGAACTTGAATTTGAAAAAAAACAGAACAAAAGTCAAAAACAGTGGGAAAATAACAGAGGTAGAACTAAGAGAAAATAACAGAGGTAGAGGTAGAAGTAACTCTGAAGTCTGAAGAAGAAGAAATGAAGGAGAAAAGAAGAAATACGTATTAGTTGGACATTGGAGTCGCCTGGAAAAGTCTGGCAGTCACCAGATAAGTCTAGTCGAGTAGACTTGTTGGAGTCGCAGTCCAAGAGTGCAACTGTGCAAATTCAAAAGAAAACCCTAAAATTACCTTCTAACTTTTAAACCTTAAATTGGTCAGTTTTTTAAGAAAATACAAAAGGCGACATGTTTCTTGCCTCTCGCCTTTGTCACCATTGTATCCATGGCATCGCCTTTTGAATATCGCCTCACCACAAAGCTAAAAGGTGATGAAGGGTCGCCTCGCCTTGCCTCTTGCTATTGGCGATTAGGTGATTGCCTGTCACAGCACTGGTAGAAACAACATAGGAGTTACACTCTTGGATTTTGCATGGTTTTTTTGATTTGGTGATAGCTAACTCGAGTTTCAGAATGAGGAGCAGTTGGTCATCTTTCGTAGTATGATGGCAGAGACTTTTAAGCGATTATCTACTCCTAAGAAATAGTGATAGAGGTCTATATTTCCATCATAGCTCTTTTCTACTCTATTATTCAAACTTGTTTTGGAAAAGAGGTGTTCTTTTTTTGACAAAGAACCAGTTTTGGTAAAACGCTTTGCTTGAGCCAAGGGTCTATTTGAAATCTACCCTACAAAGATAAGAAACTACATGAAACTAAGTGGACTATAGGACTCTGTAAAGACGAAGCAGTGGAACAACTCGGATATTTTTTCAAACTTGAGAAGCATGGAATATAAGATCATAAATAGGAGGCTTAATTGTATTTGGCTATTAAGCTGGCGGACCCAATTTTCATGGCCATGTTCCTCAAAATCGAAGGTACAGGAGAAAAAAAAAGTTGTATATTCACTTGCATTTTAAAGAAAATTCAGAACATGATAACAATCAAAAAAAGAACAAGATGAACAAACTGGTAGAGGATAGCATGCAGCTACACAGGATATGATCAAACACAAACAGAGAAGATATAGTATACAGCCATATTTTCCAACAATCACGTGGGACAAATACTTACAAGCTAGGACCATTCTCATCATGACCAGCAATGAGAAGTGATACTCCAAAAGGTCTGGACTGCAAGATACCAAAGATAATGCATTTAGGTGAGACTTGAATATTCCACTAGTTGAAATAGGAAAAACAAGGAACGTCAATCCATTCATGTGATGAGTTGAGTCAATTTAGTTCTAGATAGTGTGTTTGCTCCTTCAATAGGATTTAGATATTAGCTCACGTCATTACTGTTTAAAAGATTTTTCAAGAGAAGAAAAACAAAACAGAACACACTAGGTTAGCACAACAAAAATCTTCTATGCAATGAGCCAGATCCACACAAAAAAACAATTATTAACCAGGACATCCACTCAGATTATAGATAAATACCAGCCACATAAAATGAAACAGCTCAATTCAGTCAATGAT
This sequence comes from Solanum lycopersicum, assembly GCF_036512215.1. Classification (NCBI taxonomy): domain Eukaryota; kingdom Viridiplantae; phylum Streptophyta; class Magnoliopsida; order Solanales; family Solanaceae; genus Solanum; species Solanum lycopersicum. Next base: position 8,423,741 of record NC_090807.1, read on the forward strand.
TTACAATTTTTCCCCACTCAAGTAGCAACACGAACAAGAAAATCTAATGGTCTAACTATATTGGAGATCCTGAGATTTTAATCAAAATAAACCGGAATAACAAAATATTTTAACCACACATAGTTTTGGTCAAAATTAGACAGTAATGAATTGAGATTTTGAATGTTTTTTGCATGAAGGATGCTTGTGCCCAAGTAGCATAGAGAAACTGCTAAGTCAAAGAAAAGGTGCTAACCATAGACTCTTCATCACCCTCACCAAATCGCAGGGCCAAATCACACAGAGCTTGTGTTGTGGACTCAACAGTCATGGGCTCGCCGTAAGAGAATCTGTGATTCTATTAAAAAGAGGGAATAGATAAGCAGGCTTACTCAGTGAATTTTCAAATGCATAGTATGATTTAAAGTTGAACCCTTAGCTCACAATACCTGAGTTTCAACTCGTGCATGTTCAACCAGAGTCCTTGCATCAGCTATCAGTCCACTCATTGCACATCCAATATGCTCATCAATTTCCATAATTTTCTCCACACTGCTTGGCTCCTGTAAGATTAAGAATATCAAATTTGAGTCACGAATGATAAAAATACAGATAAACAGAGAGATTAGCAAAATAAAAAGTATTTCTTGTATTTTGAGAAAAAGTATGTATCCTATTTGGGATCCAGTAATTAACTCACAAAAAGTCATAACCAAGAAAAGCCATAAAGAAGTGCAAGAGGCAACAAATAGAAAAGTAATTCTTTAATTTCAGAACTCCTGATCTTGAAAAAGCTCAGCCTTTTCTTGTATTAACTTCAACACTACCTTTTTTTAGCTATTAGTATGTTTAAGGCACTTCCTAACATTCTACCTAGCACTAGATAGTGTGGTTTAGTTCTTTAAAGCGTATCATGTCACAAGAAAGTAGAGAATTCAAGTTTATACCTACAGGATGCCACCCTCTCAACCAAAAGAAGGCTTTGACCCCCCTATCTCCCATATTAGCTATTGTATAGATAATAGCACAGAGAAAATGACCATAAATGATAAATGCACCAACTGAGTATCAACTTCAATTCAAATTCAAGGCCACACTCATTTGTTGCGATTGATCAATTTACAAAGAATCAAAAGGATATAACTTACTATGCATTAGCCTCTCAAACAAGAGATCTTCAGCAACATAAATTCTCTCACAGCAAACAAGATCCTAAACATGCATTACTTCACGTTACATCAAAGAGCTCCTATAATCCCTAAATTTCAAAATACTCGAATTGTTCTTATAAAAAAAAGTGGGAATAGGTCCAAATTTGCCCCTGCACAACCCAAAATTATTCAATTTATTTCTCCATTACAGTTTTGTTCCTTTCACCCTTCCTTCTCTTTCTTTTTGACGATTGTGGTGTCCATGACCGCTCTCACACACTTCGACTAATTCCATAAGACACCTATCACCTCCTACCAGCAACATATACCAAATAATTATGTCCACCAAGGCTAGGACAGATGGAAAAATACCACCTAGTGTTTTATATTTGGTCCGTTCACCCTTGCCTTTGGCAAATTGTCTCATATCAACCCCATTGTAGTCCATGAAGGACTAAAAAAGTTCATAACACAATGAGTTGTCCGATAGACATAACCCAGTTACCATGATAATAACTGAAAATCAGAAACTCGTATTAAAGTTAAACAAAGAGCACAAACCAGAAGTGGAGAGGTAATTCGCTTCTCAACAGCAAGAACAACTCCTTCCTTGGTCTTTATCCCAATTGCCGTTGAACCCAACTTTAATAACCCACAAAAACAACAAAAATATTAACCTAAATAAACCATTTACATCATATAACTCCAGATGACAAATCCAGCTATAAAATTACCTTAATGGCTTCAATAGCATATTCAACTTGAAACAACCTTCCTTCGGGCGAGAAAGTGTTGACACCTCTATCATACTCGGTTCTTCAAAGACCCAAATGTCCAAAACACCGAGAAGTAAGATCTTCAAAGATTTGAAAACCAAAAAGGAACATAACTGTATAGAGAACAAACCCTAGATTAAGGCCAAAAATGCAGCTTACCTAGTGAGAAACATCTTCGATCTGATTCGTCACAGCTTTGAGAGTCCGGGATAGCTAAGAACTGACTGAGAATCGATTTGTTCTACTTGTTTTTAACTTGAGTGACAAGCCATTTCTGCAGAAATAGTGTATTTGGAGTGTTGCTTGCTTCGGTATTTCCGGGTCAGATTTTCTAACCCGGTTACATAGGAAGGGGGTGGGGAAATTTGGGCCCAAAATAAGGCTTTCCTAAGAGACACTTTAAAGAAGAGCAACTTTCACATTTCACATGTAACAAACATAAAATTCATAAAAAAAAATCTAAAATATAAATATTTAAGAGGGTTCATTATCAATACTTTTACTATTTAGTAAAAATATCAAAAATTTATTTTTGTTATGCATTTTTATGTTTTTGTTAATTATTTATTTATTAAATACAATTTTTATATAACAGATTGAAAATAAAAAGGAAGTAAATTATTATAAAAATAAACAAATACTAAAAAATTTCGTAAGTTACAATTTATCAAAATATACTTCCATCTCTTTCTTTTTCTTTCACCATGTTTTAAAAAATACACCTCTCACCATTATTTTAATAAAATTCAATATCCAATTTTCTTAATTTTTTTTGTTTCTAAACACTTTTATGTGGTAGTTTTTTGCAATCTGACATATTGAATTCAAAACAATGAAATAATACTAAGATAACACAACAACAAAATATCATAATAAATAAAACATCAATACGGTTATAACAACATATCGTAACGAACAAAAAAAACACAAAATAAAAAATATAAATGTGCACTTAATTTACTGAATATGTATCAATGTAAGAAATAAAAAACACATATGGTTACTAATATGTGGTACATTGACATAACTATCACAAAAAAAAAATACAAAATACATTAGATATATAAATATAATATACAATTCCAAGTCTATAGATACAAAAATACAATATACATATGAAATATAAAAATACATACTGACTAAAATAGTATTGAAATTCAATATATACTTCCAAATTTGTGAATACAAAAAACATCAAAAATATGAAATACAAAAATAAATACTAACTGTGGTACATTGACATAACTATCACACCAAAAAACAGAATACAAAATGAATTAAATATATGAAATACAATTCGAAATCTATGGATATAAAATACAATAAACTATGAAATACAAAAATACACACTGACTAAAACAACAATAAAATTCAATATACACTTCCAAATCTATGAATACAGAAAATATTAAAACTATGAAATACAAAAATAAATAGTAACTACAACTACATGAAAATTTCATACACACTTACAAATCTATTCGATAATAGTAAATACACAATCAAACTCATAAAATGTGTTACATTGACATGACTTACACAAAAAAAAACACAAAATACAATAAATATATGAAATACAAAAATACATACTAATTATAACAGTGAATATAAAAAACATTAAAATTATGAAAATACAAAAATAAATAATAATTATAACAAAATGAAAATTCCATGTACACTTACAAATCTATTTGATAATAGTAAATACACAATCAAACTCATAAAATGTGTTACATTGACATAACTAACACAAAAAAAAAAAGATGTTACATTGACATAACTAACACAAAAAAAGAACACAAAATACAATAAATATATGAAATACAAAGATAAATACTAACTATAACATAGTAAAAATTCCATATACAATTCCAAACGCATGGTAATATGTAATTTTTTGAATCTTAAAAATTACTAAACAAATTAAACTAAACATGTAAGACACAGAACATGCAAAAAAAATACCTCTTCTCCAACAGATTGGTCTTCTTCAACTTCATGGTTATGAATTTGTGTGGGATTTTGCACATCGGCGGATTCAGGCATATTTTCCTGTCGTATATCCTCCTTGAATTTAGAAGCGAAACCTACATTGTTGTTTAACTCTTGAGTGAAAAAAAATTAAATGATGAGAAATTAGAAGAACTTTGATTATTTTGTCAAATACCTTTAGTAACTCTCTTGAAAGTGTCCATTGAAGAGAGAATTATATGTATTCTTAAACCCTAAAAATGTTTTAAGAACAACAATAAAATAAAATAAAATAAAAATACTAAAATCAGTAAGTAAATAAATAAGGAATATGAAAAACATAATACCTAAATCAATGTTAATCTTCAAATCAAATCTTGCAACAAAATTAAATGAGCATAATAGAAAATATTAATATATTGAATCGGAAATCTGTGGACTTGATTTGGAAGAATGTTAGAGCGAGAAATTGAAAAGAAGTACAAGAAAAGAGAAAGAAGAAATAGGAAATTTGATTAGGAAGAAAGTTAGAGAGAGAAATTGATAAGCGTAAGAAAAGGGAGAGATATTAAAATGACATTAATATCTATCCAATTACATAAATATAGAAAATTGTGTAATCTATGAGAGAGAGAAAAGGATGTAAATAATGAGAGATAAAATATTAATAATATCAGAACAATTATTTATTTTTAAAATAATGACATTTTTGACATGTTTACTAATATTATTATAGTATGGATATTATCACTACATAAATTGATTTTTTTGACTAGTTAGCTAAATTATCCAAATTTATATTTGTATGTTATAACAAAGTTTGCATAATTGTGCTCCCTAACAAACTTATATATGTATAATTCGTTATACATATGCAATTGAATCGAATTGTATAAAATGAAAAAGACACATATTATATACAACTTGAATTATATAAAATAAGAAAGCGAGAAATGCAGAATTGAATTGTGTAAAACGAGAAAGAGAGAAATTATATACAATTTAAATTTGTATAAAACGAGAAAGAGATAAAGGCAAAAAGAGACTTGTGCAGGGAATATACAATTGAATCGAATTGTACAAAACGAGAAAGAGAGAAACTATATACAATTTGAATTTGTATAAAACGAGAAAGGCAAAAAAATCTTGGGCAGGAAATATTTGTATTGTATAATTATAAGTGTATAGGATGAAAATATACGTATTTGCATGTGTTTATACAATTTTCTCTCGCTTTATACAATTAGAAACACAATTTATACAATTATATTGTATAAAGCGAGAGAGACAAGAGATAGGAATAAGTGAGCGAGAGGGGGAGAGTAGCGAGCGAGAATATGAGAGAGAGAGACTGACAAACAATTTGCTATGGAACACAAATAAATCAAATGGTAGTTACTATATTTATTTTATACTATTCATTTGTCATTCTATACAATTATCCTTTTAAAAAATGGAACTTACATTTTGTAAATAAAAAATATTTACCATTTATATCAATAATATTTTTTCACTTGATTACTTTTAATTCATATTACAAAGAAAAATTTATTATTCACATATAATACAAGTTTTATTAATGGATAATACATTTATCACAAATTTTAATACATTTATAATGCAATGTATACAAACAAGCATAATATATTTTTAAAAACAGTTATAATACATATATATTGCATAGTTAATTCATTTTTAATATATATTACAAATTTAACATAGTATTGCTATAAATGGTAATAAATAAATGAAAATATTACTAAAATCAGTAGTTATTTATTAAAAGACAATCATCCAAGTAATTTTTCTTTTTAAAAAAAGGAAAAGGAAAAAAAAAAGGTCAAAAGTAACCATCAACTTGGGTGTATAGTTTGACTTTATCCTCGCCATTAAAATGAAATAAATTTTATCCCATAACTAATTTCACTAAAATTATATCTTATTTCCAAATTGACCCAAATTACCCGAATTAAAAAAAATTCCCTATTTTTAACCTAATGTCCGACCCTCTAGAGGATAACCCATTCCTCTTTTACCCATTCTCTCAAATTTTCCATATAACTTCTCCCCTGTTATTCTTCATTTCTCTTCTCTCTAATTTGTAATCAAACTCTACATTCATCTCCACAAGTTCCTTCCCCTCTCGTTTCTCGCAATCTAAAAACTTATTGAATTCACACTCTCTCGCATCCGCCAGATGCTTGATCTACATTCCAACCCGACTCTTAAATCCAAAATCAATAACATCTCAAGATCCATTACATATCTCGAAAAACTCGTCATTGAAAACTACTTTTCCCTACTGTCCTACGAAATCCATACATGCCTCAAAACTATAATCAATCTAAAACAATCAGTCGTAAAGGTTGCATGTGAAGTAATCCCAGGAAGAAATTCTCTTTCAAAACTAAATAAACAAAGAAAATTACAGTGCAAAATGACATCATATCAAAAGTTCCAAATGTGGAATCAAAGGATTCAGTGTTAAGAGCGGTGTAGGGACAACAAAAATGAGGTATTAGTAAAGGAATTCAGTATGGGTAATGATAAAGAGATCAGGGAATTTGTTTTATCAGATTTATAGGGTTGTGATGTGAGATTAATGGGGAGTGTGAGGGCATTGTTTGTGCATAAACTGATTGAATGTGTTAGCACAGTTGATATGGAAGAACAATCAGAGAGAAGAGAAATGAAGAAAAATGGAAGAGAAGCTATATGGTAAATTTGAGAGAATGGGTAAAAGGGGAATGGATTATTCTCTAGAGTGTAACATCTCGCAATTCGAAATAGCTAAGAAGAAACTAAGAACTGAAAATAGTCATTTTTGGAGACAATGAAAAATCTAAAAAATTGTTTAAGTCAGGGAAAATGAGTTTTTGGTCAACTTAAAATGTCAATAACTCATACCTCAGTATGAGTTAGTTGTATTTCCAGATATGTTGAAATGATCTTTCCAACCCCGCTGAGTTTGTGCGATTCTGAGTTCATATGAGTAAGTTGTGCACTTTGAAAGTTGGGTTGTTCGATTAAGGAAAGTCTAAATCTGAAAATTTAAAAGGTGATTTAGTTTTTCCTTACATAATTATTCTAATTTGTTTTTAGGAGTTAAATTGTGGCAAAGTCAGATTTTAGTCAGTTTTAGAAAAGTTAACTTCACACTAGGGCTTGGAGAAAAGAGAAAGGCGAAGAAGGAAGAACATTCAAGATTCATTAAAGATTCGTCGAGATTAACTTGTGGATTTCATCGAGGGTAAATATGTAATACCTCTAAAACGACTTAGGTGATACTAGAGCCCAACATGTTTTTCATGAGAGTATAAGGTCATAAAATTGTTTAGAATGTGGTAATGAGGCAGTGTCTAAAGCATTAGGTGAATTGGAAGTCAAACGTCAAGGGACGACCAAGACGTTCAACGACTAGTCACCTATATGCCTCATGTGTTTTTATGTGCTTGTGTGTGTGTGTGTGTTATGAACTTATGAGGTCCTTATATGAATAATAATAGGCAGTATGTCAAATTTCATGAAGTTTGGAGGTCAAACATCCAAGAACGTTCATGACGTTCGAAAGGTTTGCCTTGAAATGACCTTGTGTGTCTTAGCATGTTTCATCGAGTTTTACGTGTTCTTTTTGGATGAAATTGACATAAGAGGTCATAAACTCGTATACAATCATATTTGAGTTGGAAACGTCCGGGCAAAAGTCCCCACAGACCAACCAAAGGTCCTTGAGGAAGAACCCTTCACAAGAGCCTTAGGCTATCTAGACCAGCCCAAATGACTAAGGCAATCGACGATGGTGGGCATGCGTCTAGGAAGCTTAATATCCCAAAGGAAAGTCTTTGATCCAAACGAAGGCAAGCCAGGACGGCCTGTCGTTGGACAAACGACCCATCGATGGCCAGGCGTAGGTGAAGTCTGCAACTTCGCAGCTTCACTGTTAAATACAAGGGTGAATTGGTAAGTTCACCCCATGTCCAAATAATTAAAAGGGCAGTTTCCTAAGGGTGTTATAGGTATTTTAAGTGGGTCTATAAGTCCTAACTACCTAGATGAATTCATTATTCTAAAATCCAAATCCAAATTCTCTAAGAAACTCTCTAGAACTCCATGGAAGCTTGAAGGGAGATTGAAGCTTGAAGGTTGATTTGTCCACCAATTTCTCTCAATTTTCGTGGATTAAAATCAGTTAAAGTATATTTTTTCATCCTTGAAACTCTTTTCATCAAGGAGCCAAACTTCAATGTGAATTCTGAAGTCTTTCAAAGATGAACTTGTCCAATTTTAGTATTTATCCATGGGTTCTTGCATAAAACATTTTGAATCATTATATATTGATTGAATTGATGTAAATTAGATGATTTTAACCTAATTAATATATGAGACCATGTAATTCATGAACCCTAATTTTTTACAACTTTGTGGGTGACTTGATCACGTTTCAATGCTTATGAATTGTAGTGTAATTTTCTTTGGGCTATTAAATGATGTAAGATTTGTATAGGATTGTGATATACCGTGGTTTCACGGTATTTTTAATGCTTTTTCCTTAAGTTTAGTGTGTGTCCCAAAGCCTTTTTGTATTAATTTTTATGTAAGTTTCTCTTTATTTGCAGGAAATCTATTTAAAGATGAACGTGGAAGTTTTTGAGCAAGAAATGCAGAAAAGTACCACCTACAGAGCTTGTGACGGTTCGTCGTGCTTGTAACGGTTCATAGGTGGCATCGTAGTGAAGCTGCTGAAGGAAGATGGGAAAGTCTGACCAAGTGTGGGGTTACGAAGTGCATGACGGACCATTATAGCCATGACGGTCTGTCCTGCTAGTTCGTCGTGATGATCAGAGAAGTAGTCCCAGTACCCAAATTCCAAAGACTTTAAGTGTTATGGAACGAAGACCCTAGAGGGACCGTTGTACCTGTGACGATCCGTCATACCTGCCATCGAGGGTTATGAAGAGAGCAGCACAAGAATTTGCAAAGTATAAGACGAAGGAGTCCATGACGGCCCGTCGCGAGGTCCGTCGACCCAGCCGCATTTTGACAGATTTTCAGCAATTAGAGTCCTTCTTTTATTAGGTTTTTGTTTTTTATAAATATTTCAAAAAACCTTATTTTTAGGGTTAGACTTTTGGTTATTAGACACTTTTATGTTAGATTCTTTGTGAAGAGATTATTTTGATTATTAGACTTTGGATTGTTACACTTTTCTCTGGAGTTGATTGTTGGTGATTTTGTCGATTAATCAAGTAAATTTCTGGATTTTATTCTTTCTCATTAAAGTAAGCGCATGAATTCTTATATCATATATATGAATATTGTGATTATGACTATGGGTAACTAAACTCCATAACTAGGGTTGTGGGAACCATAGGCGAATAATGAGGTAAAACCTAACTAAAATAACAATTCTAGAATAGTGTCTTGCATGTATTGATAATTATTTCGCTTAGAAGTCTTTTTAACGATGGCCAACGTTAGATTTCGTCTTAATGCTACTTGCTGGACCAAGGAGGTAGATAATAGGAAAAGAATTATAAACATAGATTTAGTGTATACTATCTAATAGGCTAGTATTGATTGGTACGAGGTAATAACTTAGTCAAATATCGAATACAATGCTTAATATGAGGTAAAGGTAAGGGTTAGTATAGCAACACTGTAGCCGGACCAAGGTGCGGAGTGAAATTTTCTAGATGCCGGACCAAGGATTTAGAAATACATAACTTATCACTTTGCATGCAAGATACTAGGAAAGAATTGTTATATTTAAAATTATCAAGTTAGAAACTTGTGGGGAACACGTAAACTCTAGTTATTTTTATTAATTGATTAAACTTCAACATTTGAATCTGTTAGTTATTTTCATTCATTTAGAAATTAACCCCCCCCCCCCCCTTTTATTGTCTCTGTTTTCTAAGGAAATAATTGACTAAATAATAGTAATAATAAATTGAAGTTAAGTCTGAACTATTTTCCTCGTGGAAAAGATCCTAACCTCATTAGTTGGGTTCTTTACTTGATACGACCGTTTTACTTCTTATTTGAGAAGTAAGTTTTAGCGTATCAAATTTTGGCGCCGCTGCCGGGGAAAGTAGCTTTTAGATTAAGTTAAACTTATTACTATAGTTTAGTCAATATTTTCTTAATTTTACTTTGTTTCTTGTTTTTTTTTATTCCTGCAGAACTATCTTCCTTGTATGCCAAATACACGAAGAGTAAGAGAACCTTTGTTTCCCTACGATCATGAATTAGAGCGTACACTATGCAACATGAATCGAAACTTGGGTATTAATGATGATGATCCAAACTAGAACATCCAAGCTCCGGTTGATGTTCATGGTCAGATATTACCCGATGCTCCGGGTGAAAACCAACAGAGATGGATAAAATCCCGCTCCACGTCCCCAAGAACACTACAGAGACTATGACAATATAGCAGACTCCGATGGGCCACTTGTCTTGCCTTCTCTACCACCAGGCCACACCTTTGTGGTAACTAGTAGCGTGATGCAAATGCTCACTGCCAGAGGTTTGTTTTCGGGGCTACCTTTTGAGGATCCACATGCCCATATAGCTAAGGTAAGGGGAGTGTGTAAAAGTTGTGTAGGGAGGCCTGACTTGGACTTGGATGTAATAGGGCTAAGAGTGTTTCTTCTCTCACTGACGGGAGAGGCTGCTATTTGGTTCACTGAGCTCCCTTATAACTCAATTTTCACTTTGAACCAACTAAGGGACGTTTTCTTAGCACGCTACTACCTGGTCTCCAAGAAACTAAACCACAAAGACAGAGTGAACAACTTTATGGCACTACCAGGAGAGTCAGTTAGTAGTTCTTGGGATAGATTCACCTCGTTTTTTAAAAGCGTCCCCAATCACCGCATAGATGATGAGTCACTGAAGGAATACTTCTATCGGGGACATGATGATAATAATAAAGCGGTGTTGGATACTATAGCGGGTGAATTTTATGGGAGTGTCCTTATGCTAAGATTACTGAAAAGTTAGAGAAAATCTCCCGAAACAATAAAGCTTGGAGTACTAGGAAGTCAGATACTGGGAGAAATACCTTCGCAGTGCAATCCACTCACAACCCACCACAGATGAGATTCGTGAAGAGATGACTCAGATGAGAACTGAGCTTGGGTTGGTATTAAAACATGTTACCGGGGTGCAGAAAAGATAAATGCAGTCAACTACTTGTCGAAACCACCACCACCAAATGATGAATGCTAATATGAGGAGGAATCCTATGCGGTAAATGAGCAGACGGGGGTTTCCCACCGAGTGCCCAAGGCTCTAATTAGGAGAATTGGCGCCAAGGTCAAGGGAACCAAGGTCGGATCTGTGGTAACTATAACCGTAAGGTTCATTATGTTCGAGAAGGAAATTACAACCGCGACAACAACTTCAACAGGGGTAACTATGGTAATAGAAATGATAGGAATGGGACCTATGTTCCTCCTCAAAATCGTGAAGTTACTCCTAGGGATGGTGGAGGTAGTATGACGCGAGTTGAGGATATGTTGCATAAAATGATGAGGAGGTTCGATGCTAGTTGTTTTACTTTAAAAATATTATTTGGTAAAAATAGTTAAAAAATGACTAAGTTTCGAAAAATCAATTAATCTTATGATTTAAGAGAAATCAATTTTTCAACTTACGGAGTCACCACTTGATTTTTGATAAAATCAAAAAAAAATTAATAATTAATTTTCAAAATATTTAAAACAGATAAAAATAAATTGAAAAAAGTTCGAAGTTCAAATGTACATTCTGAGAAGGTGTTAGGCCCTCGAAATGTCCTCTAACTCGCGTTTTACCGGCGATTTGACTAAAATGATGACCTTCTAAATGAATTATAAAATTATAACTAAGTAAAGTTTACTTGCTTGTTCTTATTTCTTCTAATTATCCGTTAAGGGGAAATAACTAGGGGGATCATTCTTAAGGGAAGAGAAACAAGTGTAGACTAAGCTAAAATAAAAGCTAAGTAAATATAAAATAACTATTTACCCTTTTCGAATATATATATATATATATATATATATATATATATATATATATATATATATATATAAAATAACAAACTGACCATCTTTGAGGATTAATTGAATTAAAACTAAAACAAAATAATGTTAGTCAATATAATCACAAATAAATAAGGATGGAAAGAGGAAAATGTCAATTTTGGGCCTTTGACCGTAATTCTCGTCAATGGGCCTGCTGGAATTTTAAAGTTTTGGGGCCTATTCCCCTTATCATTTTTCACTTTTGGGCCCTGGCCCATTTTTCACAAAAATTCTGCAGGGGAGCCAGATGGGCCTTGGCCCATTTTTCCTGAAAAAAGAAAATTGGGGTATACATTTGATGTATACTGCTATATATGACGTATATCCGATCCGTTTTGGACTTTTGAATACTGTATTTTATTTGGATTACGTATTCTCGCGCTTCCATCTGTATTTTCCAGGTTACTTCGACGTATTTTGTACCTGTACTGTTTTTACTACTGTATCGCTGTATAAATTGCGTATACCAGTGTATACGGGCTATATTCTATGTATGTATTTGTTCATTGTTCTTGAATTTTTACTCGAATTCGACATCACAAATCAAAACCCTCCCCATTGATAATTACCCAAGAAACTAAGTTCTAAGGATCACAAAAATGGATTCAATGAGTAAAAACCTTACATTTTGTGCTAGAAGAGGTGGAAAACCTTCAAGAAATACCTATGGCCTATTTTTTAGTTCTCGATGTCGTAAATAATAAAATAAAACATTTTTGGAGAATATTTTAGACTCAAGTGGCGGCTGAGCAGCAATAGCTGACCCTATCCCTCTACAGCCGCCCCTTGATATCTTGATGTTCTTAAATTTAGTAGGTACTCCTTTAGATCATAATGTTTCTACGTTCGGTAGAACAAGGACTAACATGACTAAAATTAGAGCAGAGATGGACCTATTAAAACCTCTTCCTTGATATTTGCGGACAGGGCAAAAACATAATGATTCTCCTCTCACAAAATTCAAAAAAATATATTTAATATGGCATATTGAACCTGCATTTCATATTTTTACACCCACCTGCCATATAACGTATATGTATACCAGTGTATACAGATGGTATATTGACCTGTTTTTCGACTTTTGAAAGTTGGAAAATTTTTAATAGCAGTATATCTATACTGATATTGACTTTCACTTCGAATTTGATCCCCTATGCATTTCTTGACCTGTATATTGGTGTATAAAATATGTATACAGCTGGTATTCAGCTTCCTCAACACCTGCAAATACATTTTACAGCCCCTTTCCAGGTTTCGGAGGACCTGCAAATTTAATTTCCAGCACCATATTTGCTGTTTTTTTTAGACCTGTACACCTTTCCAGAAGCTGACCAGCATCAGGGGAGGGTGATTTGAGCCTTCATGGCTCAACGAGGAATGCAAATAGAAGAGTTCATGATGAACTCAGGTTTGTTTCACATGCAACAAAAATGGGAATAAGAAATTTCAGATAATTGTTGATGAAATACAGAAATAAAAACTGAACAAGAAGAACTATAGACATTCATGAAAGCAACATAAGTACAAAACAAGCTCTTCAACAAATGAAGCTATATGATGGCTACTATAAATCACTTAAGGACTAAAAACATAACTCCAAGACATGCTTTGCAAATGCAGAAGATCACAATAATCCTAAATAAAAGAGTTGAGACAAAACCAATCAATTAAGCTAGAGGGCCACTTCTTGAATAACTTAGAATGATGTAGGCAAAGAAGTGATTATACTTGTTCAAAAGTATGATATTCAAGCAAGTTATCATTGAAGAAAACAACAAACAGGGGCTGCACACTTATGTCTTGGCAAGGATACTATATGCTAATTGGAAAGAAAGCTAAGCAAGAAACTATGCTTATGGCAGCCAACTGCAGTGAGCAAAAATGTAACAAAATGCCACTGTTAATGGACGTTCAAGAATGAAAACAAACAGATGAACTTCCCCTTCCCAGAAAATACACATTTCAAAACCATAACAGAGTAGAACCAGCCCTTAAGATTATATCCAACCAGCCCTTAAGAGAATAATGGCTTAAAAATGAATGCGGAACGAAAACGACCACTCATGACAACATTCCGAAGAAGATACACAACCTCATATGCATTCTTGGACCATATATTCGAGTCCATCACTGTGAATGAACGAAAACAAGCTCAAAAGATTTCAAAAATCAATCCAACAATAACATACCTTATCCAAATCCTATGAACAAGACCGACAGACCTATCATTCTATCCTCAATCTTCATGGGTGTTTGAAGACGAGCAGCCCACATCAACAACATATATAGAACTTAAACACGAAACAAGCTATTCGAAACCAAATGAAACTCTCATCACTATCAAAGATAACTCACAGAGAATGGAAAACAAACGAGCAAGAGGAGGAAAAACCAACGGAGAACTTCATGCTCGCAGAAACATAACAAAATAAAATAACGAGTGAGTTGAGATTAAGGAAGTTCACCTTCTCCGGGGCAGCGAGCTAGAGACGATGCGAGCAGGGGATGTGTCTTTACCACATGACTTGAATTCGAACGACAACCAAGAATCGGGCAATATCTCTACTTCGAACACGACTTTGATGGATATATATATATATATATATATATATGGGTGTGCTTATATATTTTCTCTCTTAAGCTGCTGTAAAATTTCCTTATGGACAAATTTTTCTCTCCAAAAATCCCCCTCCTACAGAGTAGATGATAGCTCTTATATAAGGGTATGGGGCTGAGCTAAACAAGGGGGAAAACGGAGTGAATTTGAATTCGAAATTCAAAATCCTTGGAGGATAAGGTTGCCAGCTAAATCGAGTACAAATTTTCAACAGAACAAACGATCGCAGCCATTGAATTGTGAGTGAAGGACGATGGAGTAAGAGGATTTCTCCACCTGGGATTATCCTCCAACGTTCTCGTACGATTTGCAGAGGAGGTGGACGCGCGCGAGGAGTGAAGGATAGGGACCGACACGCGCAAGGAGCGGGCTACTGGGTTGCGAGATTGTTCTGGAAATTTCCTCTGTCTATAGCCGTTTGGAGGCGATGAAGAAGGGGCCGGGTCGGGTCATAAAATAGGTTGGGCTGACGGATGAAAAGTGGACTGGTTCGGATGGTTTCTGAAAAATTGAAATGGGTAATGGGCTGCTGAAAATTTGAGGAATGGGCTGGGATATATTATTCGGTGGATGGGCTGTCTAAGGTAGGCTAAAAATTTGGACACATAGGGTGGGCCTGAGAATTTAAAGGGAATTTGTACAAATGGCCCAAAATGGCTTGTCCAAGTAAATTTTTTAAAAGAGTGACTAGATGAAATTAATTAAATAAGCTTCTTAATTTTAACGATATAAAATAATCGACTTAGTTGCGAAATAATTAAACCAATAAAACCTTTTCGAGATGATTTTTGAATAATCACGATACTATAACTATACACATAATTTATGTAAACCAAATATATTATGAAAAGCGAAGAGGTCCATTAAAAGTAATTTGAAAATTAATTTAAGCTTTATGAAAATCTAATTATTTTAAGTCGTTTTGAATTAAGAAACTTGTCAATTAATTTATCGGAGAGGGTCAAAATTTGGGTGTCAACAACTGTCCCTCATTTTACTTGGATTGATGCAAGCAACTCGTGGAAAATGAAATTAACCAAACAAATTTTGACCGACCCCATTCATCTTTAAGGTAAGGATTTGGTACGGACTTTAGGAATTATGGGCTAGCCCTAGAAATGAGTTACCTACATATCTCAGGCTGTATGAGAATTCAGGCCGCTTGTAGTTCGATACGCTTGATTTAACGCACGATTTTGAAAGAAATCCAATGCCACCTCGATACCGAATTATGAAGGTGCCAAGATGCTCGAGAATAAGATTTAAGAGCATATGTTGGAATACATCCGAGTTTTAACATTGAGCCTGCCTACATATCCTTATACCTCAGGATTCAGGCTGCTTGTAGTTCAACTCGATCGGTCGAAAAAGAAATCTATTATGCTAGATAACCTTTGGTTTTGGATAAGTGAAAATTAAATGAGTATGAAGAGGAGTCTTGTGACCTCTTAGCCATGACTGTGGTGCATTGTCACTTAGATTGGAAACTTGCTTCCGGTAAATCAAAATCTCCGGATGCGATACTGAAACTGACAAAACTAAAGAAAAACCCACATGTCTTATGATAGGGGTGTGGTTTGATTACGGTGGAGGTCGCTCCTCTGCTCGCATCCTAAGAGTTTGATAATCCTCTTTGGACTGTGTCTTAGTTCGCTGCTAAGAAAAGTTTCACGTTGTGCTGCATCCCTTTTGACGTCGTCCGCACCTGTGGTTTTTGGGAGAATTCATCCTTTCGGATGCTCTCGACAAAGACTGAGATAAGAACTCGTCAACTTAAAAATGCAATTAGGATGGGAGACAGTGTCTTTTACCATATCCACACTCACTTGTTCTCCTCGACATTTGACGTCAACTCGATCGATCTGACGTAAACAAATAAAGCTTATGTCTGGTGTTTGCAATGTAATCTCAAACACACTCTTCACTTGATGTTGAAATAAATAAATGCTGATGTGATGCTGATATTTCTTTTGATGTCAATGTATTTTTCATGTTGATGTCAACCTAAATGAAAGATGATGCAATGTTGACGCTTATTTTGATCTCGGTGTACTCTTCGGGTTGTTTACTTTAATCAAAATAAGAGAATGCAGTTGTGCCGACGAGTATATAATCCTCCTTAGATGCCCGATTACTTCTACGACAGTTCATGATTTCTTACTGGACATGAATATCTTTCTGTGATGCGTGAATTTCTGTGAGGTGTGAAATATTCCCGCGATGCATAATTTATGTGAGGTATGAATTCTTCTCACGATGCATAATTTATGTGAGGTATGAATTCTTCTCACGGTGCATAATTTCTGCGAGGTATGAAATCTTCTCGCGACACATAATTTATGTGAGGCATGAAATCTTCTCACAATGCTTAAATTCTTGCGGGGTATGAATATCTTCCCGCGATGCTTGGATATTAACTCGCGATGCATGATCTTCCGTGATGCATGATTTTCCGTGATGCATGGATTTTTGACTCGCAATGCATGATCTTCCGCGATGGACGGGTATTGACTCGCGATTCATGATTTTCTACGATGCCTGGATATTAACTCGCGATGCATGATCTTTCGCGATGCATGATTTTCCGCATGCATGGATTTTTGATTCGCTATGCATAATCTTCCGCGATGCATGGATATTGACTCGCGATGCATGATTTCCCGCGATGCATGAATATTGACTCGCGATGCATGATTATACATATCTTCTCCGATGATGGTAACGGTAATACGACCTCCAGATAGTATATCGTCTTGATCGATAATAAAATAACTGACCCCTTTGGGTAATACGTAGTATCATGTCCAACATTATGATGCAAATGACGTCCTTTATGGAAATCGTAAACTCTTCCTTGAGATTTTCGCTTGATTCTCTTTTGAATCTAGCTGGACGTTCTTTGTAATTTCATGTTGTTCGAAATTGATTGAAATAACAATTCATATTCCCAAATCTTCGACATAGCGATATAAAATGTTTCCTGCTTCTAGGAAATGCTTTAGTTTTCTCCTGCTTTAACTTCTCCATATTCATCCACCGAAAGAGTTTGCTGATTTCAGAGCAAAGCTATTAACCAACGTCCACAGAAAATTTGTTAGTTTTAAAGACGAACTAATCTGTGTCGATTTCTTCAGTTGTCTGCTTCTTGTCCCGCTATTTTCGATTGATTTCCCGATCTCCCAACTCTTGATAGGTGAGAAAAAATATTTTATGCCAAAACAATTGAGACATAAAAAAGAAAATTTAAGAGAAATAAATTTTCGAGAAGTAGTATCTAAAAAAGGTTTCCGCCAAGTCATGCCATATCAGGCTTGACAAACTTCTTTGAGTCTGATGCTTGAAGGCCTATTTTATTATTCGTTGGGGAGTTTTCGAGTTGCTCAGGACTTGTAGATAAAACCATGCTGAAATTTTGAGGCTATCCTCAAAATTTCAGCCCCAGTTACAAATCTTGAAATGTCTTCTGTCCCTGTTTCTATAGAAGTCTTACGGGAGACATTACCGAACCCTGGTGGTGCCTACGTATCCCGTTGAGACAGGAACTCGGTCAAACGTAATTTCCCTTAAAGGTTAACAAAAATAAAATTTACAAAGAAAACCGACTGAGGCTGATACAGGTCGCCTACGATCTCATTCTTAAGAATTCAGGTCAAACGTAGTTCAGATACAAAGAAATATTTATAGGGGATAAGTGGGTGACCGAAGCCGACATAGGCCGCCTACGTATCTCGTTCTTGAGAATTCAGGTCAAACGTAGTTCATTACAAGAGGGGTAAAATTTTAATCAAGAAAAATACCAGCAAACAGAATGATTACAACTAAATGACAGAAATGCAAACTGAAGCTTCACAAAGATGGACCAAGTGAGTTGATAGGTTTTGGCCATACAGTGCCATCCATCTCCGACAGGGCCAAAGCACCTCTAGATAATATTTTGCGAACCATGTAAGGTCCTTGCCAGTTCAATGCGAACTTTCCTTTGTACTCGTCTTGATGAGGAAAAGTACGCTTAAGTACCAAGTGACCAACTTCAAAATTTCTGGCTCTTACTCTCTTTTGAAAGGCACGAATTATTCTCTTCCTATACAATTGACCATGACAGACGACAACCATTCAGCGTTACTTAACTCAGCTTCTTGGATGATTCTCAAAGACGGTATCTCGACTTCAACAGGTATAACTGCTTCTGTTCCATATACCAGCAAATATGAAGTAGCACCAATTGATGTTCTGACAATCGTGCGGTACCCCAATAAAGCATATGGTAATATCTCATGCCAACCTCGATGCTTGTCAATCATTTTCCTCAAAATCTTTTTGATATTCTTATTAGCGGCCTCTACAGCTCCGTTCATTTGGGGACGATAAGATGTTGAATTTCGATGAATAATCTTAAATTGCTCACATATCTCTCTCATCAAGTGACTGTTGAGATTTGCGCCATTATCAGTAATGATGGACTCTGGCACTCCAAATCTACATATCAGATTGTTGCGAACAAAATCAGCCACCACTTTCTTGGTTACGGACTTGTAAGAAGCTGCTTCCACCCACTTAGTGAAATAATCAACGGCGACTAAAATGAATTTGTGTCCATTAGAAGCGGCTGGCTCTATCGGACCGATGACATCCATACCCCAAGCTATAAATGGCCAAGGTGAGCTCATAACATTAAGCTCGTGAGGTGGTACTCTGATCAAATCACCGTGCACTTGACATTTGTGGCATTTTTGCACAAATTTGCAACAATCATTTTCCATAGTCATCCAAAAATACCCGGCTCGTAGGATATTTCTTGACAAAGTGAGCCCGTTCATATGCGTACCACAGACTCCAACATGTATCTGTTCAATAAGCTTCGCAGCTTCAACCGCATCAACACATCTTAGAAGACCCAAATCTGGAGTCCTCCTATAAAGGACTTCTCCACTCAGAAAGAAATTGAGAGCCACACGACGTATCAATTTCTTTTGGTTGGCTGTAGCATCTTTGGGATAAGTTCCAGACTCCAAATACTTTTTATATCAAAATACCAAGGCAAACCGTCTGGTTCTGCTTCAACATGGGAACAATGGACTGGATGTTCTTTCAACTCTATACCCAGAGAATCAATATAATCTGTATTCGGATGTTTAATCATCGAAGTGATGGTGGCGAGAGCATCGGACAATTCAATCTGTATTCTGGGAGTCTGTCTGAACTCGATCTTACGAAATCTTTTGCACAACTTCTGCACATATTGTACGTAAGGTATAATCTTAGGGTTCTTCACAACCCATTCTCCTTAAACTTGATGAATCAAAAGATCTGAGTCTCCAATAACCAACAACTCGTAGACATTCATGTCGATGGCCATTTTCAAACCATAAATACAAGCTTCGTATTCGGCCATATTGTTGGTGCAATTAAAACGGAGCTTAGCCGCCATCGGATAGTGCTAACCAGTTTCTGACACTAAGACTGCTCCAATACCTTTACCTTGATGATTTGCCACTCCATCAAAGAATAATATCCAACCTTGATATGTCTCAGAAATATCTTCACCCACAAATGACAATTCTTCATCGTGAAAATAAGTCTTGACTGGTTCGTACTCTTCATCAACATGATTTTCTGCAAGATGATCAGCCAAAGCTTGTGCCTTTATCGCTTTCTGAGTCATATACACAATTTCAAATTCACTCAATAGCATTTTCCACTTAGCTAACTTTCCGGTCGGCATCGCCTTCTGGAAAATATACTTCAGTGGATCTATTCTGGATATGAGGTATGTAGTATAGGATGACAAATAATGTCTCAACTTCTGGGCTAGCCACGTCAAGGCACAATACGCTCCCTCCAGCAAAGTGTAACGAGACTCGTATGGAGTAAACTTCTTGCTTATATAATAAATAGTCCTTTCCTTCTTTCCTGTCTCGTTGTGTTGACCAAGTACGCATCTGAATGCGCTATCTGAGACAGACAAGTACAGCAATAAAGGACTCCCTTCTCGCGGAGGAACCAATACCGGTGGATTGGATAAATAGTTCTTGATAGCATCAAAACCGGCCTGACACTCTTCGGTCCACTTTGTCGGGGCGTCTTTCTTTAACAGCTTGAAAATAGGCTCACACACCACGGTTGATTGAGCTATGAATCGGCTGATATAGTTTAACCTCCCTAAGAGACTCATCACCTCTTTTCTCGTCTTTGGTGGAGGTAACTCTTGAACTACTTTAATCTTAGAAGGGTCGAGCTCAATACGCCTTCTGCTGACTATAAATCCCAACAAATTTCCGGCTGGAACTCCAAAAGCGCATTTGGAGGGATTTAACTTCAAGTTGTAACGACACAAACGCTCAAAGAATTTCCTTAGATGTGTCAAGTGATCCGAACTCTCACGGGATTTGATTATGACTTCATCCATGTACACTTCAATCTCCTTATGAATCATGTCGTGAAAACTGGTCGTCATAGATCTCATGTAGGTGGCTCCGACATTCTTGAGGCCGAACGACATCACCCTGTAGTGATATACACCCCAAGGTGTAATGAAAACCGTCTTTTCTGCGTCTTCTTCATCCATCAGAATTTGGTGATAGCCTACGTAACAGTCCACAAATGACTGCATCTCATGCTTGGCACAGTTATCAATTAAAATATGAACACTCGACAGCAGAAATTATCTTTCGGGCTAGCTTTATTGAGGTCTCTGTAGTCGACACAAATCCTGATTTTCCCGTCTTTTTTGGCAACCGAAACAATATTGGCCAGCCAGGTTGGATATTGTGTCACTTCCACCAATCTTGATTCTATTTGATTGGGGATATCTTTATTAATCTTCAAACTCAGTTCAAGCTTGAATTTTTGAGTTTTGTGTTTCACCGGATCAAACCTCGGGTTAATCGGTAGCTTATGAGATACGACATTGGTACTCAACCCTTGCATGTCACTGACTTCCCAAACAAACACATCATTATATTCAGCAAACAAATGAACCTGACCCTCTTTTTGAGCTTCATTTAGGTGGGTGCTGATCTTAACCTCTTTAACACATTCCGGATCTCCCAAATTCATCGTTTTCGTTTCCTCTAGATTTGGTTTATGCTGATTCTCGAACTTCCAGAGTTCCTCAGTGACGTAGTCTGGTTCCTCGCTTTCTTCTCCATAATCTTCAACCTCGTTGTCACCTGCCTCATTTTGTTCATTTAGCTCGTGACATGACGTGACATTGGCAGGTCTGTAACTTATGTTACTGTAATCATAAACAGAAAAAATTAGAAGTGCAAGGCATAACAAATGATTAAATAAATACAGTTAAAAATAAAGAGGCTTTCATTTAAAAACAATGCAAACTTTGGCCATGGCATGGGGCCATGTTGCCTTTTTGAACATCACAACAAAATTCAAAAATTTGAACGGTTAAGAAAAATGCAGAAATGGTGGGTCTCGGGCCTCTTCCAGACAACCACCGATTTTAATGTGCATGAAATGAAGCCTTTCTACCGAAGAGTTCGGGGTATCAGGATCGGCGTAGAGGTCCAGTTTCGCAGCACCTCCCCTGGTTCAGCATCGTGAATACCAGCTAGCTCGACCTCCTCCTTGATAACATCATCGAGCTATCACAAATTCCTTCCTTAAAGTCTTGAGGCTCGGCATACTCCCGGATTGATATAGATGTGGGACGACTTAGCCAACTCTTGATCATTTTTATTCTTCATCTTCATGTCGTTATCTGTGGGGATATACCCCAAACCATATCTGGATCCCTTAATGAGGACCAAAACGGGATCAATAATTCCTTGGGAATCTCTTCCCAATCCAAACCCTGACTCAAAACCGTTCTGGAAGCATCATTGTGGCTATCATCTTGTATACGGCTGGCATGGGGGTCTGTGGGGCCAAATCTTCACCGATGGCATTCACTAGCTCCACCGTATGAAAATTTGTACCTCGCGAAATCTCATCAATGATTGGTACCTTCTTGACAAGGAGACTCCCCTCGCCATGAATAACCAACTCTTCATTCTTCCACACAAGCTTCATCATTTGATGGAGAGTAGAGGGGATGGCTCCCGCCATATGGATGAACGGCCTTCCCAAAAGCAGGTTGTTATTGGTATCTATATCCAATACTTGGAATTGCACGCTGAACTCTGCAGGGCCCATTTGGAGGGTCAAATTCACTGCCCTCAACGTGTCTCTTTGAACCCCATCAAAAGCTCTCATGTTGACATGGTTTTGCTCCAGTTTCCCAAGGTCAAACCTTAGCTGCCTTAACATCGACAATGGGCAAATATTAAAACCGGATCCGTCATCTACTAAGATGCGGTTGACAACTTTCTTCACGGCATATCACGGTAATGTGCAACGCTTTGTTATGTGATCTTCCTTCGACTGGCATGTCATCGTCACAAAAGCTGATCCGATGCCCTCGAATAACCTGATGAATCATGGCAGCCACGTTATCACTACTTGTACCTGAGGGTACGTATGTATCATCGAGAGCTTTCATTAAGGCTTGCCTGTGGGACTGAGAGCTCATCAGCAGGGCCCATACAGAGATTTGAGACTAAGTCTTCTCGAAATGTTTGATGATGGAATAATCCTTTGGTTGCATCCTTCTCCAGAATTCTTCCGCTTCTCCTTCGCTTATCAGCTTTTTTAGCTTGGTCCTTCTTCTGTCCTCCGAGAGAAAGCTCGTCAGGAGTGTAACACCTTCCAGACCTGGTCATGCCTTGAGCCGCAGTAGTTTCAATGACAAATTTAGGCTTGACGAGAGTTTCTAATGGCACCAAGGCAACAACCTTTGTAGGTGTCAAAATAACAAATTCTTTCTTTTCTTTGACGCTTGAAAAAGTGACAACCCTTTTCAAATCATCGTGCACGATAAGAGTAATCATCTTCGTTCCATACAGCCTTCATCTGTCTCGATCATATTCATATTGCTGCCTCCATGATTCGACAATGGGATGGTGTTGACATTTGGCACCGCCGGTTGGAGAAAGACTACCTCCCGATCAATCAGATCCTGAATTTTGTGCTTGAGATTGATATAATCTTCCGTATCATGTCCAACACTGTTGGAATGATAACCACACCTTTGATCGGGCTTGTAGAACTTTAAATTGACATACACGTTTTTGGGTCCCACAGGGTGGATGTATCCAGCCGCGGCCATTCTCTCATACAGTTTGGTCCGAATTTTAGTAAGTGCAGTAAAGTTCCTTGAAGGCCTCTTCTCAAACCTGGATCGAAAAGGATCATAATTGCCTTGTTGAGGAGGAGGTGCTTGTTGATAATTTTTGGCATTTGGACAGGGAGCTTGGCTTCCAGGATATGGGTTTGTTTGGTAATTTGGCGATGGAGATTGGTAATTCGGAAGGGGATTTTGGTATAATGGAGCTTGGACTTGATAAATAGGAGGAGGTGCTCGGTAGCTGGACTGTACATTGGCACAATTGGGAGTAATACTCTGATAGGGAGATGGAATTTGATAAGGTTGAGGGTAATTTGGGTACAGGGGGAAAGATTTTGGAGATTAAGGGGTGGACTTTGATACAACAGAACTTGGGCGTTTGGATAAGTGGGGATAGTATTATGGTTATTAGGATGACTGGATTGCGGGTAGTGAGCTTGGTGGGACTTTGGGGAAGGCCTGGAATGACTTTCGGAATACGACGAGCTTCTGGGGGTTTTCCTTCCCCCGTACAAAACAACAACATTTTCTTCTCTCTTCTTCTTCAGTAACCCTGAAGATCCAGGTGACGCGGCTACCCGACTATCTTCCCCAATTTCAAACCGTCGTCGATAGTCTCACCAATCTTGAGTATCTAGGCCAATTTTGCTCCAACGAGCAACATGATACTATCGTAGTATTCCAACTCTTGCACCCGCATAAACACTTCAACGATCTCTTTTTCGGTCATGGGCGGCCTTACCCTTGCCGCTTCTTTCCTCCACCTATAGGCGAACTCCCTATAGCTTTCCGTTGACTTTTGCTTCATCTTCTCTAGAGAATACCGATCGGGAACTATTTCGACGTTGAATCGGTCGATGAAATCTTTGGCCAACGCATTCCAACTGGGTCATTGCCTGGTTTCATGTGAGGTAAACTATTCTAGGGCCTCCCCACATAGGCTTCGACTGAAAAGACGTATCAACAAAGCCTCATCCATGCCAACTCCCACGAGCTGGTCACAATAGGCTCTCAAATGAGCCATTGGGTTGCCCACTCATCCGAAGGTGTCAAACTTTGGAATCTTGAACCTTTCTGGAAGGTTCAAATCTAGGTGAATGCACAAGTCCTCGTAACTGAGTCCAGCGATGTCGGGGATGCACTTTAGCTCTTTCATGGCCCTTTTGATTCCCTCTTTTATATCGATCTTTGCATCCTCCTTTGCCCTTCATTCCTTTTCATGTTCTTCATAGTGGTCTAACTCAGAACCGTGCACCTCGTGCTCCGCAGGAATGTGAACTTGGAAGGTGGATCTCTTTGGCAGGGTGGAGCTATAGAGGGACTTGGAACGTTTTGGGTGGTTTGGTAGTTCTCCAGGTAGGCCCTAGGAATGGTGTTTTGATTTAAATGGTGATGAGGTGTTTGGGGGTTGAAAGCATTTTGGTTTTTGTTTTGAATTTGTGGCGGTGGGGCGGTTTGATGGTGAGTATTTTGAGGATGGGCTGGCATTTGGGGATGGTTGTTTTGAAGAGGAGATGGAGTTTTATAGGACGCGGAAGCATATTGGGGATTTTGGGTAGTTAGATCTATGACCGACGGATTATGAATAGGTGTAGAAGGCTGATTCTGAGTTTGGATCCATATTTGAGGAAGGGAAGTAGATTGGAGGCCTTCCATCAGCAGTATTAGGAGCAAATCTAGGCGGAGGCATATCCTGTTTCCGTTGCATCTCCACTCTCATTTCTGCAACCTGTTGTATCAGCTGCATAATCAGCTCATTCTGTTCTGCTACGGTGGGTTGGGCCACCACAACATCAGTAAGACTCACTTATTCATTGTTATTTCCCATAACTGCCTTTCCTCTGTCTGAACTTTGTCTAGGATCTGGTGAAATAAGGATGATCTACCAGCTTTTGATCGACATAGATCACTTTCAAAGTACCTTAGAAGGGAAACAACTCAAAGGCAGATTTGTCAGTGCAAATTTAGAGTACAAAATGCATAATATTACATAGAGAGCAGCTAAACACACAAGTTGCTTTGTTTGAGGACATCTTCAACCCATGAGTGAGAACAGAAACACATTTTTTAACAAACAGGAATTTGCTTGTTTTAGTTTTGACGTTGTCTCAGGAAAGGCTAAATCATGTTGAGCTACAGTCTTCTTGTAGCTGCTCTTTGACATTTTTTGATCTGGTCTTCGTATCTTCTCGTAACATGGAGGGGGGAATGAAAATTTTTAAAGATAGGGGTCGGGCCTAGGGAGGCTTCCTACGTATCTCACAAGGAGAATTCAGGCCCAACGTAGTTCAAATTCAGGATAACATATTTTCATTCATTTTTTCATTATGATTACAAGAAATTTGAAAGGAAACAACAGAGCTTTAAAAGATGAGATGATATGATATATTAGTCATTTCTCTTCTTGTTGCAGCATTAGTCTCCTCCTTTTTGACGACCTAGGAATGGAGGCTTGTAGTCGATCTCCTCGTCGTCCTCCTCCTCAGTCACTTCAGGGTGAGCATTGTCAGGACCACTATTGGTTGCTCCTTGTTCATAGGAGGGTTGTTTTATGTCCATCAGGTTGCTATGGACTATCAGTTCCTTGTCAAGTAACACACTTTTAGCTAACAGAGCGGCGGTCTCCGAACCTATCCTTGCCTCTCTCGCTTCTATTTATTTCACTTTCAACCGATATGTGTCCAACTTCTCTCACAAATCCTTTTCCTCCATCTCAACATCTTTCTTTCTTTTCATCTGTGATGCCAGATCCTCATCCAACGTCACAGTTGCAGCTTTGTAAATTGCGGTGGCTATGTCGACTCTGAGCCCTTCTTCCTTTGCTTCTTGAATTTCCCGAGTGATCCGTTCGATCTTTCTCTGTAGTTCTTCTTCAGTGAGTTCCATCTGGATGTTCTTACCTTTGTCCATAGAGGTGATTTTGACTTTCTTGAGACGATATAGCAGTGTTTTAGGATTTGTGGTATAGGAGGTGTCTTTAGAGTGAGAAACTTGAGACTCAAAAATTTTGGTCGGAGATTTTGTAACAGTGACTTCTGTATATTCTTTTGGGAATTTCGGACAGGAGTGGATTTACGATATCCTCATTCAAAGCAACACAACACATAAGCAGTTAAACACACATATCGCGTCCTAGACATGCTGGTGATCCTCTTATCCTTCACCAAGTCTGGTTCTCTTGGCGATGTTGACTTCCTCCCATATAGCATATCTGTTCACCCAGAGATGATCTCTCGCCAATCGCGCTCCTTCTTAATGTCTGAACCCCTCTATCGACTAAATCTGTTGTTCCATGCTATTATCTAACTCTGCCATGCACTTTCTGGCTCTTCGTAGTTCTTGTTTCAATCGAGCTATAACTTTGGCATCTTCTGAGTGACGACGTTGATGCTCTAATTCTTTCCTATCAAACTTTTATTGAAGGCGGTGAAGGCGGACTTGATGTTTGACTCCAACATCGGCAATAATGTGAGGAACGTTTGGACCAGGCTCAATATTTCCAGCGATACTCTTTTTCAACCATTCTTTGTACTCCCTCAAACATTTTGGAAGAAACCTATTTGGTACAGGCTCACCCAACACTCTTCGAGATCTCCACATCCTACGCATATCTTCAGCAAATGCAACTCGCCCATTCTCGTGGTCCGTTATGAATTTCCTCATATCTGCGGTCTGAGGCAACTCTTGTTTCCCTCCTAGTTGTCTCAAAACTCGACCTGGAGCATATGGCTTAGTCCCTCTTAACCCAACAAATACCAAATAAGGGACCTTTTCAGTTCGAACCACCATATTCTTAGTTACCACCAAACTATCTATTGACCATTGTACATCTTCTTCTCTCAGCCCTTGAAGCCTCGGATACCAAAAACTCTCTCCTCCAGTCTTGTTGCAACGATTGTGGTACAACCACCAATCATGACCATGTAGCTCATCGGACCGTCTTAGGGGATATGGTTCTTTTGGTTTATGAGTCTTGATTAAATTCCGCATCATCCACCACTGTAGTATCATATTACACCCTTGAAAGAAGCGTTCTCTGCTCTGACACTTGTCTAAAGCCCTGTAGATGTCGTCCAGAATAATAGGCGCTAAAGTGTAGTACTTTGTTGATGTTTTGTAATCCACTCCATAGAAAATGGCATGAGTGACCATAAATACACTAGGATGAATAGTGTATTTTGGCCCTTGAGGGAAAACCATCGTCCCGAGCAAACATATCGCAAATGTGAGGGGACACGTCTCTTTCCATTTTCTTTTGAAACGAACTCGTCTATATATTTCTCATAAGCCCGTGCACGCCCAAATCGGTAATATAGTTTTCTGAATGGTATATTTGGGCCAGGGAGCTTGTCCATCCACTCGGCTTTAACCAATGACAACTTTTCTCTAATTCTGGTGAAATCCCATATTATGGGATTTAAGAGATCTGTATCTGATTGTCGTTTCCTTTTGTTGTACGTGGAGACACTTTCATAACTGATAAGGATTTCTTCTATAGTTGGCGTCAACTCTACTTCCCTGAACTGAAAAACCATGTTCTCGCTATCCCATAATTTCACCATCGTTCCAATTAGGCCAGGTCACACATTCATCTCTAACAGCGACGGGAGATGACCTATGTGTTTCTGAACAATCATTTTATCAACGTTGTTCATGAACCTCCACCATACTTTGAGGAAAGGGTCGGGGATAGTAACCATTCTTGTTTTCAAATGTTTGTGTGTCGGATTCATCCTAAAAAAATTAGCAAACAAAGATTAGTCAACCCCCGCCCCGTAGACAATAAATTATTTTTAAAATGCATATACATCCTTCAACTAACACGTGAGCATGATTGTCTGTTTTTTTCAATTGGGCCAAGTAGACACAAGGTGGGTCATCTTAGTTCAAATGCTCCTAAATTCGGGATTTGGCTTGGCTCTACGCTAGTTGACTAGGAGTGGATTTTGGAAAGGACCGAGAACCCAAATGGACAATTTGGGATGAAACTCGCGACAACCATTGGACGCCTAACGAACCAATAAATTACCGCTAATTTCGAAAAAGGGTGAGTAAAATAAAGTTCGGCTGTGGTTACGCAAACCGTCCTTTAATATATACTATACATATATATCAGAAATATGCCATGATATGCAATGCCAGTTTTTATATGAAAATTTAAACATATTCGTCACAAACATCATTTTAACAATTAAAACAATTAGTCAAACAGTCAAATGTCATGGTTAGAACTTAATTAATCCCCAACAGAGTCGCCATTTCTGTTTTACTGTAAAAAATATTATTTGATAAAAATAGTGAAAAAATGACTAAGTTTCAAAAAATCAATTAATCTTATGATTTAAGAGAAATCACTTTTTCAACTTACGGAGTCGCCACTTGATTTTTGATAAAATCAAGAAAAAATTTATAATTAATTTTCAAAAGATTTAAAACAGATAAAAATCAATTGAAAAAAGGCTCGAAGTTCAAATGTACATTCCGAGAAGGTGTTAGGCCCTCGGAATGTCCGCTAACTCACGGTTGACCGCCGATTTGACTAAAATGACCATCTAAATGAATTATAAAATTATAACCAAGTAAAGTTTACTTACTTGTTCTTATTTCTTCTAATTATCCGTTAAGGGGAAATAACTAGGGAGATCATTCTTAAGGGAAGAGAAACAAGTGTATACTAAGCTAAAATAAAACCTAAGTAAATATAAAATAACTATTTACCCTTTTCAGATATATATATATATATATATATATATATATATATATATATATATATATATATATATATATATATATATATATATATAGAAAAACATCTAGGTGTAGAAGCATTAGCGACAATGATAATGAATTTTGATAACAATTGCATTGAAGAGTATGAGTCATTAGTCGCGGCTCTTGATCGAGGTGATGTTCGGTTTAAACCGATGAAATATGAGTTAGATATGAAGAATTGCGAGTCTCCACCTGCAAAACCATCTATAGAGGAGGCTCCAAAGTTAGAACTAAAAACTCTCCCACCTCATCTCAGGTATGAATTCTTAGGAAATGGTGACACTTTGCCGGTAATCACTGCATCAGACCTGAATGAACAACAAGTTGAGAGTTTGGTGAAAGTGCTAAAAAAGTTCAAAAGAGCTATTGGGTGGACTATTGCGGACATTATTGGGATCTCTCTTGGTATGTGTTCTCATAAAATCCAACTCATGCACGATCATAAGCCAAGTATTGAGCACCAGAGACGCTTAAATCCACCTATGCAAGAGGTCGTAAAGAAGGAACTTATTAAGTTGTTGAATGCCGGAGTAATCTATCCGATCGCCGATAGTAGTTGGGTATGCCATGTTCAATGTGTACCTAAGAAAGGGGGAATGACTGTGGTCCCCAATGAGAAAAATGAACTTGTTCCGGTGAGACCGGTTACTGGATGGAGGGTGTGTATGGATTAAGGCAAATTAAATGCATGGACTGAAATTGACCATTTTCCTATGCCCTTCATGGATCAGATGTTGGATAGACTTGCTAGAAAAGGGTGGTACTGTTTTCTTTATGGATATTCGGGGTATAGTCAGATTTTTATTGCACCAGAAGATAAAGAGAAAACCACTTTTACTTGTCCATATGGGACCTTTGCGTTCAAAAGAATGTCGTTTGGGTTGTGCAATGCACCCATCACATTTCAGAGATGTATGATGTCGATATCCTCCGACATGGTGGAAGATACTATAGAAGTTTTTATGGATGATTTTTTTGTGGTTGGTAATTTATTCGAGCGGTGTTTGAACAATTTATCTGAGGTCTTTAAGAGATGTAAAGACTTCAATTTAGTACTAAATTGGGAAAAATACCACTTAATGGTGAAAGAAGGTATTGTTTTGGGTCATGACATTTTAGAAAAGGGCATAGAGGTTGATCGAGCTAAAGTCGAGGTAATAGAGAGACTTCCCCTATCTCTGTAAAAGGTGTGAGAAGCTTTCTTGGGCATGCAGGTTAGAAGAACTACACTGTGACTGACCAAGAGCTTCTTGCAGTATTCTTTGCTTTTGAAAAATTTTGCTTCTATTTGCTAGGTACTAGAGTTATAGTGCATACTGACCATTCAACATTGAGGTATTTGATGTCAAAGAAGGATGTGAAACCGAGGTTGATTCGTGGGTATTACTGTTACAAGAATTTGACTTTGAAGTGAGGGATAGAAAAGGGACCAAAAATCAAGTTGCCAATCGCTTGTCCCGACTAGAAGATGAAGCTAAGAGAGAGTTAGGGGATAAAACTAATATTGATGATACTTTCCCGGATGAGCATGCATTGACTGCCTCACAAGACTTGATTCAATGGTTCGCAGATTTCGCAAACTATCTGGCTAGTGATATTATTCCATCAAACTTGTCCTTTCATCAAAGAAAAATGTTCATGTACGATGTGAAGAGGTTCTTTTGGGATGAACCATATTTATATAGGAGTTTTGCCGATGGGCTTATTCGGTATTGTGTGCCAAAATGTGAGATGTTGAGTGATTTGGAGGCATTCCATTCCTCACCCGTTGGTGGACATCATAGTGGTATCCGAACCGCCCTTGAATTATTATTCACGAATGAATTGGGAAAGCCAACAGAAAGATTCGATTCTGACTTCGTAGAGCCGGTGCTGCTGTTGCCTGCGCGTAGGGCCGTCCCCCACTCATAAGATATTACAATGTAGTTACTATTGGCCAACCCTTCATCAAGATGCTCATGAGTTTGCTAAATCATGTGATAGATTCCAAAGAGATGTCGGCATTTCAAGAAAGCAAGAGCTCCTTCTAAACCCCATTCTTGTGATTGACTTATTTGATGTTTGGGGTATTGACTTTATGGGCCCTTTTGTGAGTTCTCATGGAATGAAGTATATTTTAGTAGAGGCTTATTATGTATCTAAATGTGTGGAAGCTATCGTCCTTGCAAACAATGAAGGGAAGAGTGTCACTGCGTTCTTACAAAAGAATATATTCTCTCGTTTTGGCACCCCAAGGGAAATTATTAGTGATGGTGGTTCCCACTTTTGCAATAGATTGTTCAAGGGATTATTGGAGAAATATGGGGTTCTCCATAATGTGGCCACTCCTTACCACCTTCAAACTAGTGGGCAAGTTGAAGTGTCAAATAGGGAGATCAAACAGATATAGTCAAAAATAGTGAACGCTAGTAGAACGGATTGGTCAAGGATGCTTGATGATGCTCTTTGGGACTACCGGGCAACGTATAAGACTCCCATAGGTATGTACCCATACCAACTTGTATATGGGAAAGCTTGTCATCTTCCGGTTGAATTAGAGCATAAAGCCTTGCGGGCTATGAAGAAGTTGAAAATGGATTGGAATGAAGCTGCAAAACAACGGTTAATTGGGTTGAATGAACTCGATGAATTTCGCCTGAAAGATTATGAAAGCTCAGCCCTCTACAAAGAAAAGATGAAGAAGTACCATGACCTAAAAATTGGAAAAAAAGAGTTTATGGTTGGGGATTTGGTGCTTTTAGTCAATTCTAGGTTGCGCTTGTTTTCGGGCAAGCTCAAGTCCAAATGGACCGGTCCTTACTTGGTTACCCAACTATTCCCTCATGGAGTAGTTGAGTTGGAAACTAAGGAGGGTGTGCGGTTCAAGGTGAATGGACAATGCATAAAAATCTATTTCGGGCATACTGAATCGGTGAATGAAGTGATCGAGGCATACCATCTTGTTGAAGTCTGAGTAATCAAGTGTCCTTAGTGTGCCGCTACGTTTAATCAGGCGCTTGTTGGGAGGCAACCCAATACTTATAGTTTTTTTCCTAGTAATGGTAGCATTTTCTACTAATGGGTTTTAAATTTGTAGGCACATCACCAGGAAATTCTGCAGAAAATCACTCTGCAGCAGTCACTGACGGACCCATCGATGGCCCGTCACGAACGCTACGGACCATCGCATGAATCCGTCGTGCCAAGTACGTCTTTCAGGTATTTTTAAAACTAGGGCACACGCGACAGAACCAATGACGGAACGTTGCGATTGCGACAGACTGTGGTCGGGGACTCGTCGCGTCATTAATGAGCGTACCCGACCCGACCCGCTGGGAACTTTTAAAATTTTCAACCTATTAAACCCCACCCCTTCAATTGAACGGTTTCTTTCCCTCTTTCTCCCATTTCCTGCCTTTTAAACTTCCCACTTCCTACCTCTCTTTCAAACGATCATTTCCCTGAATTCCCCAATTCCTAAAATCCACTCTCTACTAGTTGGAGTCTACTGTTGTGGTTCTGTTCTTGCTACCCAAGTGCCTCACTTGCTTGTTTTTCTCCTATTCTCAGGTATGTGTCTCTGATTCTGGCCATTTACATTGCATTTTTGATTTTCAATTAGTATTGGCCTAGTTCTTATTGATGGGTCTTCATTCTTTGATCCAATTTTGTCTAACCTAGGTTGAGAATTCTTAAATTTCCTTGTTAAAACTCTAGAAATAGGTGCTTTCGCATTGCTAGTTTACTAGGCATTTGGATAGAAAGGTATAGGTTAACACTAAGTATTCCATGTGAGTCACATCGGATGAATGTGGCATCCTCAGTTCTGTCACTAAATGACAGAATGAAACCCCGATGACGGACCGTCGTACCCACGACGGACCGTCATAGGGTCCGTTCCAACATCCCCAACACCCCACTGTCCGATTTTCTCCAAGTGTCCACCAACGGACACATGCGATGGACCGTTGTTCCCACGATGGTCCGTCCTTCACAACCGTTCTGATTGTCAAAGACCCTGTTCCTAAGGGTCTGTTACTTTTTCTAAGTGTCCTCTTACTGACATATACGACGGACTGTCATACCCTCAACGGTCTGTCCTGCATAAACGTCATGACAGTCAGAGACCCCTCTCTTAAGGGTCTCCATACTTTTTCCAAGTGTCCTCTAACGGACACCTATGATGGACCATCATACCCTCAACGGTCCGTCTTGCACAAACCATTATGATGGTTAGAGACCCTTCTCCTAAGGGTACCCATACTTGTTCTAAGTGTCCCATGACGGACCATCATCATCACAACGGTCCGTCTGTCTTATCCTTCATAACTGTCAGAGACTTTCCTTCAGGAGTCTCCACATCAACATAGTAGAAGTAAGACATGACGGACCCCCTGACGGTCCATCGTACTCACGACGAACCGTCACCTGGTCCGTCGTGTTTCACTGTTACTACAGAAAAGTCATTACATCCTAGCTCTTATATTTATTTTGTTTCATTTTTGGTCGTCTTGTTTGCTCCTTCTCGTACTAATATTGATTCTTTACATGTACTATCTATTATGGCACCAAACAAGATCGAGTTTATGCACGTGGGTGATCAAAGTCTGTCGCCCCGTCTTCCCGCCTTGTCATTGGCTCTAATGATGAACGTGACCCCGAGTACGTGACCCCAGGCACTGCCACTCTATCCCGAGCTGTACGTGCTGCTAGAGTTACGCCCAAAAAGGTGGCGTCTGGCGTAGTCACTACCTCTCAGTCTGATGAGGAGCGCACACTAACCGGCACACATTCTGGGTTAACTACTCATAAAGAAGGACCGTCTGTCTCCTTAGGAGTTTCGTGGTCGGAGGAAGCCTCCCAGTCTGCTGAAGTCCCTGCACCCACCACAGCTGCACAGTCTGCCTCGTCTAATGAGGCTGACAGTACCGAATCCACTCCTGGCTCACCGACTCGTGCTCTCACCCCGGTTGCCGACCAGCCCAACCGGTGGTGTGTCTACGGGCAGTATCAGGTTTATTATGACACAAAGTTTCTGAATGATAAAGGAGTCATGACACGGACCCTTACGTTGGAGAGGCGGGTCCTTACGAGAAGTCTCCCTACTATGCTAGATATCCATAATCTCTTCACCAGACACCAACTAGAGTGGACAACGCGTTCTTTGGGTCGTTATAGTGAAGAGTTGGTCTGAGAGTTCTACGCCTCCTACGTGGCTACTCTCAGATTACAGATTGATAGGCGGGCTGCCCCCGCCAAACAAGCCCCACTTGAGCATGTCCGAGTACGTGGCATTCAGGTTGATATCTCCCTGCCTGCCATCCGCCGGTATCTATACGACGAGGATGTTGATGCCAACCGGATCCCTGTCACCACCGAGTTCGACTACCGGTGGCAAATTATCAAAGATGGCCAATTCTTGCGTGAGCCATCGCTGAGAGAGACCACGAAGAGGTGGATGGCCCTGCACTCGTCTGTTGATGGAGAGGGTGCAAACTGGGTAACCGAGTCGCAGGGAGCCATCTAGAAGGCTAACCTAACCTTAACGGCTAAGTTCTTATGTTTGATTGTCCGCCACAGCCTTTCCCCCACAGCCGCTGATAATATTGTCACATGGGATCGTGCAGTTTTGATGGCAGCGATAACAGCCGGGTTTGAGGTGGACTTTGCTTTGCTTATACATGCAGTCATACACGAGAGGACATTTAAGGTCACAAATACTTATCCTTTTCTGTGGATGATATTTTCTTTATGCAGGTCCGCAGGTGTGCCCATCTGGCACATTGATCAGCTCAAGACTTTGCTGGGCACTGTTGATATCGGCCTCATCAGGGATGAGGCCAATGAATTGGCTCCACACAGATGGCCCCGTCCAGAAACTAGAGGCACAAATGGCTGCACTTTTGCATCACATCTAGCCTTGGATGCAGAGGTCTATTGCTGAGAGAGTAGAGCGCTTGGAGAAGAGAATGGTCTAGCACACAGAGCGGAAGATTGCTGAGGTTCATTAGCGCTTGGACACTTTTGAGTTGAGGGTGCTAGCCCGACCAGCCCCTCAGGTGGATGTGTCGATCCTTCAGGCTGTGGTCGAGAGTCTTCGAGCAGACATTGATATGATTCTATAGGCTAGGGTGCCTGAGTCTGAGGCCCCTTCTGCAGAGCCTGATGAGGACACAGTGATGGCGGCCTTCTTTGCCACTTCTGAGATTCCACCACCTCCCCCTCGAGAGCATGCCAAGAGGCGTAGGGGTCGAGAGGAGGATGAGGCTAGAGCACAGAAGAAGGAGTACCATGAGATGGAGGCTGCAAGGAGAGCCTCACTCGATGATGAGGAGGCGTGTCGGATGAGGGCTGTAGAGTCAGCTACTGGGCATCTACATCCAGAGATGTGATGATAGCGGGAGGCACTGCTGATAGTGCTGTTGCTGATGAGGACACTACTGAGGGTGTCCAGATTACAGAGGTAGTGGGTTCCGGGGAACCGGACCCACCAGCTTGCTGATCGTCGGTGCTTTGCGCCCCAGGTTTGCTTCACCTACCACTCTCGTATCTCAGTTTCTTATGCATTGGGGACAATTGCATGTCTTTTTGTTGGGGGTGAGGTAAATGGAAAGTGAGTGCTAGGATGAAGTCTGAGTAGCCCAATTCAATATCCTCTAGGGGTTTTTTAGCCTGTGTTCTTTTTCCCTAAAAGACTGAATATTTTTACTGTTGAATCGACATGTCTATATATTGTGTACATAGTTTAACTCTTAATCATGATGGCTAAAATGATATCCTGATGAAATGAAAATGATGGATGACTAGGCATACTAATCGATAAATGTGTGGCTCTAAGCATGACATAGAGATACACTACTGCATGACCCTAAGTCTAAAAATTCGAACTAGGTGTGTGATAATCTAGTAGAGTAATGATATATCAAGTGAGTGTGAGGAAGATTTGAATAGTCCACTATTTGTACTGAGCTAGAACTTTTTTGGTTAGTTCTGCTAAAAGTAAGCTGTAATAGACAATTAGGAAAGGATCATAGGCCCTTGTTCAATGTAGCCCTTTTTAGCCTAAATAAAAAAAACAAGTGAAATTAATCCTTATTTGATCCAAATTATTTGAGCTAAAACTAGACTTTTCTTTTTCACCCCTACTGATCTTTTCTGGGAATAATGTGTTGGCCCTGATCCCTCCTTGGACATGTGCACCTTAGCTTATGCCAAAAGCATAAGTTGAGGGTGGCTAATGCAGTAAACAACCTCTTTATGGCTATGACCCAACTTTGGGTACTGTGTACTTTGACTCATGGCAAAGCCATGAGTTGAGTGTGGCTATTATGAGGAATGCTCTGGAAAGTGGGGTTGAAAGAACAAAGAGAGATAAATAAAAAAATGAAAGTGACTCAAGAATCAGTTGAAAAAAGTGAAATAAAAAAAATAGAATAAATACAAGCAAGAAAAGAAGAGAGTCACTCACACAAATGAAGAAAGAAGGCAAAATGGCAAGGTGAAAGAATATGAGAAACAGGGCGAAATAAAATGATAAAAAGTGGTATGTTTAGCGGATATGTCAACGAGGGAAAAAAGTCACTAAAGTATTCCTAAATATACCCTACCTGACCCTGAGCTTATGTTACAAGCTAAGAAAGTCCTATCGTGATCTTAAGAGTTGTATAGCGAATTTAAAGCAGTGAAAATAAGGGCAAGCTTATGGAAATATGTATGGACGAGTTGTGATTTTTCACTAAGAGTGAGTGTTGAAAAGTAATCCTGATACTCAAATTGAAATAATTGTGTGAAAATGAGGATGTTGTTTTGAAGTGAGGACACTAGTTGCAATACCAGAAATATTAGCACCTCGGTGAGAAATTAAAGAGGATAGGTGTCAGTGTGTGGTGAGTCTGTGTCATGGTTTGATTCCACATAATTCAAGCCTAATAGTGATAACATGCATAAATATGATGAGAGTGATTGGGATTGATTGCCAAATGATTTCGAAAGATAAAACATGGATACTATTTTACAAAGATTTTGTAGTGGGTCATAGTGCGCTGCTTTAAGTTGATGGTGTTGATATACCGTGGTTTCACAATATTTTTAATGTTTTTTCCTTAAGTTTAGTGTGTGTCCAAAATCCTTTTGTATTGATGTTTATGCAAGTTTCTCTTTATTTGCAAGAAATCTGTCTAAAGATGAACGCGGATGTTTTTGAGCAAGAAATACAAAAAAGTACCACCTACGGAGCTTGAGACGGTCTGTCATGCCTGTGATGGTCCGTAGGTGGCATCGTAGTGAAGCTGATGAAGGAACATGAGGAAGTCTGACCAAGTGTGGGGTTACGAAGTGCATGACGGACCATCCTGCTTGTTCGTCGTGATGATCAGAGAAGTAGTCACAGTACCTAAATTCCACAGCTTTTAAGTTTTATGGAACGAAGACCCTCGACGGACCGTTGTGCCTGTGACGATCCGTTATACCTACCGTCGAGGGTAATAAAGAGAGCAGTAGAAGAATTTGTAAAGTATGGGACGACGGAGTCCATGATGACCCATCGTGACCATGACAACCCGTCGCGAGGTCCGTCGATCCAGCCGCATTTTGATAGACTTCCAACAATTAGAGTCCTTCTTTTATTAGGTTTTTGTTTTTTATAAATAGTTCAAAAAACCTTATTTTTGGGGTTAAACTTTTGGTTATTAGACACTTTTATGTTATATTCTTTGTGAAGAGATTATTTTGATTATTAGACTTTGGATTGTTACACTTTTCTCTGGAGTTGATTGTTGGTGATTTTATCGATTAATCAAGTAATTTTCTGGATTTTATTCTTTCTCATTGAAGTAAGTGCATGAATTCTTATATCATATATATGAAAATTGTGATTATGACTATGGGTAACTAAACTCCATAACTAGGGTTGTGGGAACCAAAGGCGAATAACGAGGTAAAACCTAACTAAAATAACAATTCTAGAGTAGTGTCTTGCATGTATTGGTAATTCTTTCGCTTAGAAGTCTTTTTAACGGATGGCAACGTTAGAACTCGCCTTAATGCTACTTGGCGGACCAAGGAGGTAGATAATAGGAAAAGAATTATCAACATAGATTTAGTGTATACTATCTAATAGGCTAGTATTGATTGGTACGAGGTAATAACTTAGTCAAATATCGAATACAATGCTTAATATGAGGTAAAGGTAAGGGTTAGTATAGCAACACACGTAGCCGGACCAAGGTGCGGAATAAAATTTTCTATATGCCGGACCAAGGATTTGGAAATACATAACTTGTCACTTTGCATGCAAGATATTAGGAAAAAATTGTTATAGTTAGAATTATCAAGTTAGGAACCTGTGGGGAAAACGCTACTTTTATTAATTGATTAAACTCCAACATTTGAATCTGTTAGTTATTTTCATTCATTTAGAAATATAAACCCCCCTTTTATTGTCTCTGTTTTCTATGGAAATAATTGACTTAATAATAGTAATAATAGATTGAAGTTAAGTGTGAACTATTCTCCTCGTGGAAATGATCCTAACCTCATTAGTTGGGTTCTTTACTTGATACGACCTTTACTTCTTATTTGAGAAGTAAGTTTGAGCGTATCAGATTGATGCATAGGCTATGTTAGATTGATAAATCTATATTTAATTCTTTCGATGATTTCTGTGTGGCTGTATACATCTAACCATTGTTGGCACTCATTTATTTTTTGTAGTATTTCTGTAAAATGGATTTAGATTCATTGAGTATTATGATCTCTGTATTGAGTTGATGATCATTCCATACGTAAGAGCCTTTTTGTATTGTATTGAATGATTTAGCTATGGATTGAAGTGGTGAGAATGAATTGGTGGTGCACTGCCCTAAATATCTTTGTTTTATATAATATAGGTCCTGAATTATGTTGTGGTTGTTATGGTCCACTTATGGTGGCGGTGCTATGTGTTATAATTACGAATTTATGGCCTTGTCGGCGTTACTTTATGTATTATGATGATCATGGCCTTGTCGGCACTATTTGATATATGATGATGGTTTGTGTAGTTGATTTATGTGAAGTATGATCATATCCATCTACTTGTGATTAAGGTTAATGTACGTGTTCTTCTATTGATGTTGTTAGGTGATCATGTTAGACTCTGACTATGTCCTTATGTGTGTAGTCTTAGAGTTGATGCATGATTCTTCCTACTTGGTTATGAGAGTCGTATGATGGTTATATTGATGATAGTATAGTAGTGAATAGGGTGACCTAAAGATGATGTTGGTTATTTCTATGTGCTTATAGAATGAAATATTATATGTGAAGATGTGTGTGTTTTATCTTGGTAGATTTGTTTCCCTTACTTGATACATGTATAATGAGAATGTGACTTCTTGACTTAGGATGCTAAAGCCTCTTAGTCTTGTATGTATAAATGACATGAGACCTTGAATGTTTCAAAGAAGGTTCATTATGTGGAACCTTCAACCTAGTTGTAAGGTTAT
Organism: Solanum lycopersicum; assembly: GCF_036512215.1. Taxonomy (NCBI): domain Eukaryota; kingdom Viridiplantae; phylum Streptophyta; class Magnoliopsida; order Solanales; family Solanaceae; genus Solanum; species Solanum lycopersicum. The sequence continues at coordinate 8,463,717 of NC_090807.1, forward strand.
GATATCATTAAGAAGTCGAAAGTCATAATGGTATCCTTCTTGTGTGAATCGTGGACTTAAGGTTGGTTGGATGAAACGACATGAAATCATCCTTATGAAAATCATTGATATATCCTCTTAACCATTGTAAGGCAACCGTAAGGTACCTCTTTGGTAAGGTGAAGGTGATTGGGTTATGAACTAGATATGGAACCTCTTCATGTGATCCTTTATGTGAATTACTCTATAAGAACAAAGGCTAGCACTGAGTGAGTATGGTTTGGGAAGTATGTCTAGTTAAGGATGAGTCTAGAGTACAAAGAAACCCTTCATATTCCTTAACCATGTGCCTACATGGGATGTGTCCAAGTTGTACCATTGGCAAGTAGAATACCCTCCATCGGAGTAGGTTACAACTCTGGATTCCATGCCTTGCTGCCATGGTATATGTCGTTTATTGCCTATTCTCATCATATGGGTTACCACTAGTGTTGGAGAAGTACTATGAAGTTTAGATGGTGGTATGGGACGCTATCTAGACATTGCACAATAGGCTTTGAAAATGTTAGTGAGTGAGTACTTTGGTCTTCTCCAATACCATTACTTGAAAGTCCGTATAGGTTGAATATATCTTAAATGAACTAGTGAGGATAAGGACTTAAGTTGGAAAGTATGTAAATGAATAAGTACTTACCTAGAGTAGTTTAAGGGTTGTCTAGTTAAGATGTGAATGGGTCATAGGAATGGTCACTTTATGTCTTACCTAGGTAAGTCTTAAGAATGACTCTAGATAGCAAAGTTGGTTGATTAAGTAGACATAATCTCAACTTAGGAAGTCTTAAGGATTTTTTAGGTAATCTTGGAGAGGGTGTATGGGCGTTCTCTTCTTGCATTACTTAATTAAGTCTTTTGATAACCTTTGTGAGGATAATGTCATATTATATATATGCTATTATATGAGTGAGAATGATCTTACTATAGATAGTCTAAAGGATCTCATGTTGTGTGGTTGGTGTAATATAAGTGTATTTATCTCATTATAGGTAGTCTTAAGGATCATTTAGGTGTGCTTAGAGAGGGTGTATGGGCGGTATCTTCTTGTCTTACTCAAGTGAGTATTAGGATAAACTTTAAAGAGAGGATTGCATGCTAGAAAGGGGTCCACTGTAATGTTGAAATAATTCATGTAACATTGGTTTAGTTCACTGTGAAGCTTGAATTAATCCACTGTAACTTAGCATGGTTCACTGTAACATTTCTTAAAATGTGATAAAATGCTTATGTGATATATTATGTGTTTCTAAGGTGTTAAATGTTGTTCTTATTCTTGGACTATAATATTCTAATAAAAAAAGCATATTTCCATTAAATGTCCGTTATCATGTTTTTATGCATTATGCCATACTTAATAAATGTGCTTGTACTAATTCTATTTATCTATTTCTAAAGTAATTCATAGGTGAAGGTGCTTTTGGGAGCCAAGCTTGGATTATAGGATCTTTCAAGCAAGGTTGAAGTATGTCCTCATTTGCCTTGAGGGAATAGATGTCTTTTGATTACTTATTTTGAAGTATTGTAGTAGACTTAATAGTACTATATTTTGATGTATGGTCCGTGTCACAAATACTCTTTTGTCTAAGATTTGATGATATGAGACTTAGTATTTCCTATGGGTTTTATATAAAGATATTTTGAAAGACTATTCTAATGTTGTAAAAAGTTTTAATTCCACACTACCTTTCATATATGTATATGAACAATACAAAAGGGCTTGTACAAGAGCTCCGAGAGGTCAAGTACGTCGTGCCTCAACCTAAGAATTACCTAACTTCTAGGGTATTGGTGCGGGTCGTGACAAATCCCTACAAGATATGTGAGATCACATAGCATTGGATTAATTCGCTCACACACCAATCATGATTTATTTTAGCGAATTTATGTTCTTGAAAGCTTATAAATCGATTTATTGATGGGTTTGATAAAGATATATTAATTCCTTCACTTGTTGAAATCGTTGAGGTGTTGTGTGAATTGAATCCGTGAAATTAGGTTGATTTTGAGTATAATATGATGTACTTTTAACATTTATTCAATTTTATGTGTTTGGGGAAAGAACCCATGGAGTTTAGAGGGTTTAGAGCTAAAAAACGAAGAAGAAATTTCGTCGGACGATATTTGACAGTAGTGGCGCGTCACGCTCCAACCCCCCAAATTTGAAAATTTCTACTTCGCATTGCAGAGCTAACAAAAAGTGTTCTGCCTAAAAATTCATTCTTGAAACCAAATTTTAAAGGCTTTTCCGCGTCACGGACCCATCCTCAAATATTGATTTTTGGTCTTTTCTCATGTTTAGCTATCTAAAATCATTCCTAAACATCATGAGAAACATAAATTTTAATCCTTGAACCCATAATTCAATCCAAGGATCAGATGAGAGTCAAGTCAAGTGTAGTTAAGAATGAAAGTCAAAGAGAAGTCATAAGGCAAGTTAACATAATTTTTTTTTTGAAGTTTTTCAAAAGTCATTCACAAATATTTATGTTTTAAGTTAAGTAAAGAGTAAAATTGCAGTTCTTTTCTTCAATGAATTGTATGGGTACTATGTATTCACAAATATATTTAAAATATTTTCAGCATTTAAATAAGAACAGAAACTAAGATTTCCAAAGAACTTTCGGGTTTGTTTTCAGAAAAGAGTAATCACTTTCTAAATGAAGCAAGAGAGGAACTAAGATTTACAAAATAACTTTTGAGCTAAGTCTTTGAGCACTAATCTCAAATCATAGAAGAAGTATATTTTAAAACATATAGAGCTAATATAATATATTATTTTTGGGAGTAGTATTGAGCACTGATATGGGGAAGAATTCAAACAACTGTCATCCCCTATAAACGATGTAGGCATCGTGGGTAGAAATGAGTCATACTTTTTAGATGAATCATTTTCACAATAGACTAGTGGATCCACTTAATAATTCAGGTCTTATACCTTTGTCCGGGTATAGGATTCGTTGGCAGCGTGAGGTAAATCGTTGTATCATCACTATAGGTCTTAAGTGATAGTTATCAGTTAGAAAAACTCCCACAACAGTAATTGCATGGTTCCTCAAAGTGTTTTCTTAGTATGAATAGGGGTATGTGAATTCATTATGCATTGCACAAGTACATTTTAGAGGGAGACATGTATGATCTTTTATGATATTATGATTATAAGTTGACATCATGTTTTAAACGTTTTTTCTTTTTCTTTATATTTCATTTGTTTTAAATTGCGTAATAATGAAATGAGTTAGGTTAAGTTTTCATGAGTTGAGAAGAGTCAAGGTACATGTTTTTCAGTGAATCTCTTTGAAGCCTATGTTGTTCTAGAATTCCAACTCGCATACTCTAACATTCAATGTACAAATGCCAGTTGGCCTGCATCATCTCATGATCCAGACACAAGTGCACTGTTAATCTAGCAAACAATTCAGAGTCAGTCAATGAGCCTTCTTGCATTCCGAAGGATCTATTATCATTGCATTCTATTTAGTTCATTAGTATGTTGTGGGTTTTGTCCCAACATCCATCTCTGTTGTTTTAGAGGCTTAGACAGTCAGATGCTAGCCCTTTGAGTCTTTTCATTATCAATTCTTATTGTTAAGACTTGGGTTGCGACCTTTGGCCAAGTTGAATGTTTAACCTTTATACTTTCTTAGTTATTTTAGTATTCTGTTCAATTACGTGCTATTGTTCTCTATTAATATGCATATTGTCTTCCTCTAAGTTAAGTAAACTAGGCCAGGGGTTCGATTGGGGCCAACAATGGTCATCTAGTGTCAGTCCCGCCCAGGGTGTAGGCTTTGGGTGTGAAAAACTTGATATCAGAGCAAAGAGTTTAAGATTACTAGGGAGTCTATGATGCCGTATCTGTAGAGTCTTAGTTATTGTTGTGAAGCGCGGCATATAATAATTAAGAAACTACAACATTTAGAAATTTCTTCACTTCTTTCATATTCATTTCGTGCATTAGAGTTTGATCTCTAAAAGGTTTCCCTCTAAATCGTGCTTGCGCGTGTTTTAAGATAATAATGCCTCTACGAAGAGCAGTCAGAGGTCGTCCAGCTAGGAGAAATGTTGAAGCACAAGAGTTACCTAATGCACCTGAAGTGCAACCTTAAAAAGAAGTTAACCATACTGAATTACGTGAAGCTATCCGGATGTTAAGTCAAGTTGCGACCTATCAAGTTGGACAAATATATAATCGACAGGAAGTTGTTGATACTTCAAGGATCCGTGAGATTTTAAGGATGAACCCACCAAGATTCACAGGTTCAAGTGTCATTGAGGATCCAGAAAATTTCATTGATGAGCTTAAAAGGTTATTGATGTGATGCATGTTATTGATACGGACAGGGTAGAACTAGCTGCATACCTAATGAAGGGTGTCAGTAGAATACAGTTCGACCAACGTAATAAGAATATGGTTGAGTATGCACTAATAGTGAGTTGGGTTGTGTTTGAGAGTGCTCCCATGCGATGTTTCTTTCCCTGTGAGTTGCGATAGGCAAAGATAAGAGAGTTTCTTACCCTTTGTGCGGAGTCTATGAGTGTTCATGAGTACAGTCTGAAGTTCACAAAACTTTCCCGCTATGCTCCAAATATGGTCGTTGACATGGGGAGCATGATGAGTTTATTTGTTGCTGGGTTGTCTCATCAGTCAAGCAAGGAAGGCAGACAATTATGCTGATAAAGGATATGGACCTAGCAAGGCTTATGATCCATGTACAACAAGTTGAGGAGGATAAGCTGAACAATAGAGAAGAGTTAAAGAACAAGAGGGCTAAGACATTTGGGAACGAGTTCGGGCATCAAAAGCATAATGTCAACCGGTCATCCCTCCAGCAGAAGCAGAAGGGACGTGCTCCATCATCTGCTAGTGCACCTGCACCTAAGGCTACTTTCATAACCTATGCTCTGAAACCAAGCTTGTCACATTCCGAGACCACACCCTAGAAGATATGACACTCTCAGAGTGCAACCGGCGTGCTTGACCTCTCGGAGGTCTTGTACAAGCCCTTCCATATCGCCCATCATATATAAACATATGAAGAGTAGTGCGGAATTAAAACTTTTCACACGAATATATTAAAAATTCTTTTCATATAAAATCATAGAAATTCTAAGTTTAATTTCATCAAATCTTAGACACAAGAATAATTTGGGACACGACCCATACACAATACGAATATAGAAATACTAGTCTATTACAATATTTTGAACTAAAAGACATCTATAAATGCTCTCGAGTCAGTTGAGGGCATACTTCAACTTTGCTTGAATGACTCTAGAGTCCAAGCTCTCCTTCACGATCCTTCTAACCTTTCACCTAAACCTTTAGAGATAACAAAATGTATGTAATTAGTACAAACACTTGTACTAAGTAGGGCATTATGCATAAAATCATGTAAATGGACATTTTATTAGAAACATGCATATTTTCATTTAAATATCATATCATAATCATAAGAATAACATTTAACACCTTAGAAACACATAAGAAGTCACTTAGCCAATTTATTACATTTTTAGCAAACCTTACAGTAAAGTATATCATTGTTACAGTAAAATTAATTCACTTCACTTTAGATACTTCCTAGCATGTAATTCCCTCACTAAAAGTTATCCTAAGACTCACTTAAGTAAGACAAAGAGAGACCGCCCATACACCGTCTCTAGGCACACCTAAATGATCCTTAAGACCACCTATAATGAGTTATACATACTCATAATACATCAACACATAGACAATATGACATTCATCTTACAAATGCTACCAAAAGACTTACTTAAGTAAATCAAGAAGATAATGTCCATGATTGACCTCTTCAAGACTATCTAAATAATCCTTAAGACTACCTAAGGCTTAGATTATGTCCACATAATCAACATTTACCCTAATTAGAGTCATTCTTAAGAGTTATCTAGGTACGATACGAAGTAACCATTCCTATGCCCTCTTCATACCTTAACTAGACAATCCTTAACTACTCTAGGTAAGTACTTATTGCTATGCCGTAATTTCACCGACTTTAGCAAAATCACATTTTTGAAATGTTTCCAAGTACAAAATAATTTGAAAAATACTTAGAAACGAGTCACCACTTAATTTTTTTAAAAGAAATTAGGAAAACTTAATTTAAAAAAATTTAACAGATTAAATCTTAATAAATTTAAACAAAATGGGTAAGAGGTTTTTATTTAAGCTTCAAGAAGGTTTTTAAGGCATTTGAAGCGTCCGCTAACATGTGGTTATCCTACGACTTAGGTTAAATATATGTTTTAGAAAAATGATTTGATATAAACATAACAATATTAATTTAAAATATTTGATTGACTTTAAAAAATAATTAAAAGAACGAATTTTAAATTTTTAAGAAAATTGGAGCTTAATTGAAACATTTGAATTAAAATGCAAGTGATTAGAATTTCAAAGAAACTATAAAAATAATAACTTGCACTAATTTGATCAATCAAAGCATGAAAACTATTTTAAATAAATAAAAGTTTTGATTATAGATTATAAATAAAATATAAAAGTGAATTTTTTATTTAATTAAACAAATCAACATAAAAGAAAAAAGTTCATCATTTGGGGAACTTAATTATGTTAAGTGTAAATTAGGTATATAGAATTTTATGTAGTCATATTCTCAAGTTATGACATGAGAGTTTGATTTGCATTGTACAACATTTAATATATCAAGTTATAGCATTTATAAAAAGAAAATAATGTTAATTTTGAATTATTAAAAATAGATAGTAAAATAAAAAAATGGTTAAATTAATGTTAGATAGTGTGATGCGTGAAATTAGTTATTATTAATTATTGATAACTAATTAGCATATTTTAAGGGATTTGAAATTTTTTACAGATTCGATATATACCATAAAAGTCTCCATTTAGTTTTAATGATAATAAGTTATGATTTAAATCCTTAAAATACTCTAATCTGTTATTTTCTTTCCTTAAACATGCATTGTTTTTTTTTTATCAAGAATTGAGTATTATTTTGATATTTGAATATTGTTATATTTTTTCATTTTTTTTTTGAAAATTCTTAAAATTTGACGTTGAAAACGATTAGATTTGATTTGATGGAGAACATTGTGTCAATATTAATTAAACATGGTGGCAAGTGGAATTCATCAGGTTAGTTTTTAATTATGATTTGTGATGTTTTAAGTATAAATTGTTGGTTGTAATTATATATATATTTTTTGTCATGTATTGAATGTTTCATTTTTTTTAATATCTGTTATATTGCAGATGCTGATATGATGTATTTTTGTGATACAATTATGATGTGTATATGGTACTATGAAAAATATTAAGTAATAATAGTTTTCTTTTGATTTGTAATTAAAATGAAGATTGGTGTGATAATTGATTTATGTAGAAAATACAAAAAATTACAGATTTTGAATCATTTTGCAGTTTTATTGTGAAAAAAATATGAACAAAGTTTGACAATTTGTATTAATATTTTTTGAAAGTTATATGAAATGTGAATTTTTGGTAAAAGCCAGTCCATATTATATTTAAATTGTCAAGTGATAAAATTTTGTATATTGATGAAATATGAAAACTGTATTATTTATGTATGTAATGTATGAATATATTGTATGAAATATGTATTGAAAGTCCATTTTTTTGATTTTATATATCAGTGTTCGATTTGTTATATATATATGAATTTTGTATAAAGTTTGGATTAATTGTGTATTAAATCTTTAATAAATTATATAAATTGTGTATGAAAGTGCTTATTTTGATTGTATGTACAAGTGAATTATATAGTATTTTTGTATGAATTGATCTTTTATAAGTGATATGTTACATATATATGAATTGTATATAAAAAGTGGATTAATTGTGTATGAAATTGGATTTTTTTGTTGTATATATCAGTGAATTATATAGAAAGTGTGTATGAATTTTGTATGAGTAATTTTATAATTTTATTATGTGGTGCACTAAATGTAATTTTAATGTTGTGAAACAGGAAAATACGTCGACTTTGAGATGGAGGGCATCCTATATGACACTTCTACTCTTTATATTGGTTTAGTTAATGCTATAATAACCCAACTTAATATAGAAGAAAATATAAATTCTGTTGAGATAAAATATATTGTTAGCGAAATGCATCCACCTATTAAATTTCATAATGATGTCGGGGTAAAGGTTTTCCTAGATCAGATGAGGGTGAATTTGTATTTCTTTACAAAATATCCATTATGCATCACTTTGAAAGATCGTGAGCAGTATAACGAAGGTCATGGAGTTATAATTACTGATAAAATAAATTCTGATGTTAGATTATTACAGACTAACATTGATTTGTACTCCAACAATTCTATCCGTTTGATTGGAATGAATTTAGACGGTGTTATCAATGATAATAGTGAAATAGATAATGATATCATATATGACCATTCTAACCTATTTGTAGCTGATAATCAGATTTATAATAATAAAGAAACCCTTAAGGTGGTTATGAGGCATGTTGGACTTGTTGAAAAATTCAGTTTTCGTGTTGCGCGCTGTAATGCATCTAAGTAAGTGTGCAAAATTTTTTTAATTTTTTTTTATTTCACTGTATATAATTGTAATGTATATTTTCTTAATTTTGAAACAGTTATCACCTGAATTGTATTTCTAAAACTTGTTCTTGGATCTTGAGGGCATCTAGTTTGAATAAATCAAATTTATTCAAAGTTAGGAAGTATATTGCTCAGGACACTTGTTCTGTTAGAGAAAGAGTTTATGCCAGACGTCAGGGGATAACTGACGTTGTAGCTGTCTTGATAATGGAGAAGTATATTGATCCATCTACGGTATATACTACAAAAGATATAGCTGATGATATGTTGAAATTGCATGGCGTTTCGTTGACGTTCATACAGTCATTGAGAGCTAAAGAAAAAGCAGTAAAGTTGGTGCGTGGAGATCCAGCAGAGTCCTATGCAAAATTACCTGGTAATTTTGAAATAAGAATAAATTTAAGATTACTTATTGAATTAGACTGTTATGTTTTCGTGTATTCTTTATGTATAAAATATGTATATTTTTTGTATGAATTGAACTATTATTTTCAGGTTATTTTTATATTTTGGAGCAAACATATCTAGGATCTGTTTTTAAAATTAAAAGGAAAGAAGGTGATACATTTTTATACACATTTGTTGCGTTAGAAGCTTGTATTAGAGGTTGGGAATATTGTAGGCCAATTATAGTTGTTGATGGTGCGGGTTTAAAATGTTCATATGGTGGTACAATATTAACTGCCAGCACAATGGATCCGGGAGGTAAATTTTTTATCCTATTTAATTTCCTGATTATATAATATAATAAAAAAATATATAAATTTTATTTCTGATTTGTGTGATATTTTTTTTAAAAATATTGAGCAGGTCATATACTTCCGTTGGCGTATGCGATAGTAGATTCTGAAAATGATGCTTCATGGACTTGGTTCTTTGAGCAGTTTAAGGAAGTATATGGAGTTAGACAAAATATGTGTTTTATGTCGGACCGAAATGAAAGCATATGAAAAGGACTGCTAATGTATATCCTGAATCAGAACATTATGCATGCATATGTCATCTATCAATGAATGTGTTGAAGAATTTCAATAGAAATACTGAAGATTTGAAGATTTTGTTCTTTACATTGGCAAAAGCTTATACAAAACAACAGTTTGAGACAATTACGGAAAGAATAGATCAGGTAGATACGCGCATAGACTATACTTGTTTGATATTGGTTATAACAAATGGTCAATAGCTTACTCGAATTGTAAGAGCACATGGACCATGACTTCAAACATCGCGGAGTCATTGAATAATGTTAACAGGTTAGCAAGGAGGTTACCGGTGATTTCACTTCTTGAGTTTATGAGGGTAACGATTTAGAGGTGGATTTACAAGCATAATGAGGAGGCTGATAAGACAACATCTGATCTGACAAAAAAATATGATATTTATCTACAGAAAAGTATTGCGTTGTCGTGCAACATGAGGGTATATGTTTCACTATATTGTATTTTTACTTCTAAATATTTAGTGGCATGTATAATATTTTTTTACTTTTAAATAGGTGATACCTTCAACCGTTGATCTGCATGTTGTAGCTGAAGGAGCAAAGAAATACATAGTAAATTTGAACACAAGGATGTGTAGTTGCGGTAGATTTCAACATTATGAGATACCATCTGGTCATGCAATTGCAGTTCTCCGGTACAAGAAGTTACGTGAAGCAAATTTCTGTTCTGCTTTTTATAGCCTCAAGAATTTCAGAGATGCTTATGCCATTCCTGTCGAGCCTATCCCATGCGAGAGTACATTGGATATACCAAGTTATATTTCAGAGCCTAAAATGATGTCACCCGGTCAAAAAAGATCAACGGAAAGATCCAAATTTGATCGCTTGAAGGGGTTCGCTGATGTGAAATTCAAGAGGACAAAAAGCACATGCAGTAGATGCCATCAAGTTGGACACAATAGGAAGACATGTTCAAATTATCCTGTACAAAAAAATGATTTCCTACTGTTATATCTGCGTTTTTGAGTATTTAAATTGTTAAATCACATGTTTTATTTTTTGTATTGAATCATATTATTTTTCATACAATGTTCATACATTGTATATACAATTGTTCATATGTTAACATTTGTTACCATTAATAAGTCATATAATATTCATATAGTATGCATACAGTTATTGCATATTGAATGAGGACTATATACAAAATTTATACATTTATACAAGCAATATTTGCATATAAAATAATGTATGCTTATGTTACACATATCAAAGTATAGTATGATATAATTCATACATTTTTCATACAATATTCATACCAGTAACATAAGTAACATTTGTTTCTGTTTTGTATTTGAAATTATACAGTATTCATACCAAAATTTTTTTAATGCGTATTGAATAAGTAATTTATGCAAAAGTCATACACATTTATTAAGGTATAATTATATATTTATTCATATTGTCATATTGAATCATATGTCAGTACCATTTCATATAATTTTCATACATTATGCATATAAAAGTTTAACATCACATATTGAAAAGTGCAATTTATACAAATATCATACACATTTAAAAATTATAAATATATAGTGAAGCAGACTGTCATTTATATAAATTTTTTAAAAATATAGTATATATATAAAATTTGTCTATGTTCTATATATAAAATTATAATATGACATTCATAATTCATATAATGCTCATACATGATTCATACAGTGTTCCTATATTTTCTTGTTGCGCTCAAAATTTATACAAAGTGAGATAGATTTAATAATTAGTAATATTCATTGATAATTTATATAAAATCATTAGTATTCATACTAAAAAACTGAAAAATTACATAAATAGTTCATAAGTTAGAAAAACATGTCATTTAAAAAAATGTACAATGTGCCATGAAAATTTTACTTTCTGTTACAATATTTTGGAGTAGGATAATTGGTGGTGTTCATAACTTGTTCTTTATGAGTTTGAGGTCCACCCTTCTTGCTAGCAACTGTTCCCGTAAGTTCACTTTCACTTATTGAGCCTTCATCATTCTTTGATTTTGCATAATGCCAAAGTAATGTACCATATATTTGACGATGATATTTTGAATCGATATCAATATGAGATATATCAAAAACACCATTGCTCATGTATTCGGCAAAGAGAGATGTGTATAGACCACAATCACTGTAAAAAAATTGAAATTATAAAAATTTTGCAATTACTATAAAGCAAATTTAAGATAAAGAAAATATAATATAACAAGTATACATACTTGGAACTTTCTTCTTGTTGAATGAGACTTCTGTTGATAATCACGGAGATTATTCACATACAAATCAAGCCTTTTGCCATAAAATCTTGTGCTAGTAAGAAATAATGGAATCATGGTTACAAGTTTATCAACAACTTCTTTAACTTTTCTGGAGTGAATAAATTCTCCCATCATTGAATCATACACATATAGACAACTATGTTTGTTCTGGAATACAACAAGGAACCAATGGAATGCTTCGGTGATGTTGACTGGGATGATTACTTTATCAACCCTATCCCAAGGAGTGTTAGCAAGCAACTTAAATCCTCTAATGCATTGTCCAACATCATGGTCCGGCGAAATGCATCTCATATCACAATTTGACTGTCTCCACTGTTTCTCAATGTTATCAATCCACGCCATAAAATCAAACTGACTATCTGAGAGTATTTTGCCTTCTTTCGGAGATAATACATAATTGTATTAATATGCTGTTTAAAAAAAAATAAAAAATAATATAATTGATACCTCATACTTAAAGTATACATTACAAGTATATCTACATGTTTCATACACAATTCACACATAATTCATACAAAACAATAATCATATGTATATCACTGCAAATCAAAAATCATAATAATTAAGTCAAAACACGTCTTACCCCGTCCTCCCAAGGTTTGCCCGGTTGACTCATTATGTGAAAAAAATAATCATTTTTTCTGATTTTGACAACGCCAAAGTCCATTTGGGGATGAAATGTATTTTTAACCTTGGAATATGCTGCTTTCCTGTATATATTTAAATAAGTATTATATTAATTTTGAATTGTGAAATTAAATAAAATAATTTTGTTCATTTTAGTTTATACCTGCCATACCTGCTTGACACATTTTTAAAAACCCATTTAATGAACTCCTCAATCAGGTCATCTGGAACATCAAACCCATTGTGATTTTGAAATGGATGTTTGATTTAAAAGAATATAGATACTCTATTTGAACTGCTTTCCCCTTCTGACATTCTGATATAAGGAGAAGAATCGCATTTTCCTAGATTCTTATGTCTTGTTTGCACATTTGGAGTCGTGGTAGCATTAAGAATTGGATCAAGTGGAATGATTTGTGTCATAGTAAAATCAGGATGATCGTCAAATATTGGTGGTTTTGATGTTGATGTTGTAGGTGCGTCAACGTTGAAACAATCTTCAGTTTGAGCTACATGTACATAAAAATAATAAATAGTTATATAAAAATAATTTCTTAAATTTACATATATGTGATAAAAATGAATATATCGTACCAGCTGTGTTTGACATTTGGACGTGTTGTCCAATTGAAACTGTAGGCATAACTGTTGGATCAAATTGTGCAGCATGTTGATTGACGTTGTCCTGAAAATAATTTTCAGATAATATGAAATTTTTGAAGATATTAATGTATTCTAAATTATTTGTAAGAAATAAATTAATAGATTGCAAATAAAAAAAACTTGCATATATGTTTAGTACATCATTTTTTCATTAATCATACATATTTTCAAATTACAAATTTCATACATGATTAATACAAAACATTTATATATAAATGATGAATATATGCCCATTTCATACATATTAGATACAATATATATACATAATTCACATATATATGTATGATGTGTTGTTATATTTGTTCATTTAACAGTAAAAATGGTGATAATATAAATAAACAACTAGTATAAAAACATCAAATTTATATATTTATCAAACAATATTCATAAACAAAATATACATATACATATATATATATATATATATATATATATATATATATATATATACCTTTGATTGTTCTTCTGGTATTTGTTCTCCTCTTGACAATCGAATCTCTTGAATTATTAGTTTGGTCGAGTTATCAACATAACTCCTGATATCAGCCATGTGCTTGTCAACCTTATCGTTGTACAAAAAAAAATTAAAATTAAAATAAATTATAAGGTAATTATATTAATTCTTTAAAAATATGTTGGAACTTACAGTGAGTTTGAGTTCTTTCAACTCTGCCTTAACCTGTTAATTAAAAAAAATAAGTTTTTGACATGAATATTGTAATTTTAAAAAAATTATTTTGATTTGAAATTTGTACTTGTACCTCTGCAATATCAGCTTTCAATTCTTCAACTTTATGTTCACTATCAACGACACGCTTTTCAGATGATCTGTGATATTCCGAATCATGGTGGCTGCTGGACTGATTTAAAATGATTTCGTCCATGAGATTTAACTCTTCTTCCGAAAAAATCATGTTTCTGAATTTATGCTGCAGCAAATAAAAAAATTAGAATGTATATTGATTTATAATGAATCTAATAACATTCTTTGAAAAATACCTGATTGCCATGTGTTCTGAAAATTGTTTTCTTCAAATCATAAAAAAAATGACGTCATTAGGTGTCTTCCAGTTCAGTATTCTCGGTGTGCGATTTGAAACACGTATAGCAATTGTGTTGTCAAATGGATGACAACACTCATAAAACCATATCTGCAATGCTATGTGGAACTGGCTGAATTTGAATGACGATGGATTTTTTTAAAAGTTTTGACTGCATGCTTTGAGTGTTAAATTAAAACACTCATTTGCCCAAGGGAATGTGGCATACTGTCCAGACTCGACCAAATCAAAATACAATTTTGGAATTGTTGTTTTTGAAGGGTCTGATGCAGTCAGAAAAGAAGAAATAAAGTACAAGATCCCGATTTTTAAACGGACATCTTCTTTTAATAAATTTTCCAATTTAAACTTATAATAAAAATCTGAGTTGGATACTTTATGAAAATGTAATGACCCAGAAGGCTATTTTTGAAAATTTTGATTATCCGTTTAACTTGAGTTAATTAATTAATGAGTAATTGTAGATAATTGACTTAATTGATAGTTATTGGACTAAAGTGATAATTATTTATTAACCAATGTTCTTTGACCTATATTTATTAAAATAGGTTGGTAAAATTTATCACTTTTAATACATAATTAATTTTTCTTTAGAAAAACAATACAAAACAAGAAATTATTTAAGCAGAACTCTGCGCGGCCATTGTAGGAGCTGTCGACCTCGTCAATCGTCAGGTAAAAATTATCACTACATTAATATGTAAGTCTATGATTATGTATAAATATTATTATAAGATAAATTATTATTATTAATATGTGGGAAAGAGAAAAACACAATTGAAAAAGTTAGGTTTACATCATTAATGGCAATCATTGGCCGATGATTGCCAATTTTGCCAATTCAGATTTTTAATTATTTATTTTGTATTATTTATGGATTATAGGTATGTATATATGGAATATAGAGATTAACGTACTGCTTCTTATTTTTATTTTATTTTTAAAATTTCAAAACTAGAGTTGAGTTTCAGTTTCTCCCATATACTAGATATAATAATATTCATATAACTTTATACCTTTATATTTAATTAAATATAATAATTTATCAAACTTGGATAATTATATAATATGATGAATATAAAACTTACATAATCATAGACTTACATATTCCTAATAATAATTTACCTTATAATAATATTTATACATAATCATAGACTTACATATTAATGTAGTGATAATTTTTACCTGACGATTGACGAGGTCGGCAGCTCCTACAATGGCCGCGCAGAGTTCTGCTTAAATAATTTCTTGTTTTGTTTTGTTTTTCTAAAGAAAAATTAATTATGTACTAAAAGTGATAAATTTTACCAACTTATTTTAATAAATATAGGTCAAAGCACATTGGTTATTAAATAATTATCACTTTAGTCCAATAACTATCAATTAAGTCAATTATCTACAGTTACTCATTAATTAATTAACTCAAGTTAAACGGATAATCAAAATTTTCAAAAATAACCTTCTGGGTCATTACATTATCCACCACTAAAAATCATGTTCTTCCTCGAACATATGGTGAAAGAAGGAAGAGTAACTGATGTTACTAAAGCCTAAGTTATTACTAGTTGGTGTTCGTCTCTCTAAGTGAGCTCCTCCTTAATACCATGTCATTCAGATCAACTACTAAGAATTGAACCTTTCAATCAAACTTTAAAAGGTCTATAACTCAAGAGTGATTATCAAGTCACAAACTAACTCATGAACCCAATCTAAAGTGAAATTTATTGAACCATAACACAACCATCACGACGAATATTTTCTTACATAACCAAGAAAGACTTCTGAATTAATACTGGCTACAACAAGAAGTGGACCTTAACCAACCATCAAACACTCATAATGCACAAATCATCACAGATCTTGTAAAAATTCTCTGCTCAAAACATCATCTTTTCCCGAGCTGAAGTTATAGGAATTTGACCTTTAGGCATCATATATTCATCAAGGGAGATTCAAACTGTTACGACCCAAAACTGAGCCGCGACTGGCACCCACACTTACCCTCCTATGTGAGCGAACCAACAAATCTAAACCTTAACATTTCAATGTAATATCATCATAAAATAATGCGGAAGACTTAAACTCATTAATAAAAACCAATTCAATAACTATTATTTCCCAAAATCTGGAAGTCATCATCACAAGAACATCTATGATCAAATTACTAAATCTAAGAGTTTCTAAGAAGCTAAAAATACATAAAACCTAGTCCATGCCAGAACTTCAAGGCATCAAGACATGAAGAGGAAGATCCAGTCCAAGCTAGAAGCATTAGCTCACCCTGATATCCGGAGTAATGAAGACTGGCTAGAGTTACTGTTGAGTCGAAGATGACGGCACGTTTGCTGCACTCCACAAATAAACAAGAAGAAAAACATAAAAGTAGGGGTCAGTACAAAACACGGGTACTGAGTAGATATCATCGGCCAACTCAAAATAGAAATCAATATATACCAAGTAATATCATAAAATCAACTATGATACTCAACATGTAGCAACAGCAAGTACTATATCATTAACAATTACCGTCAAGTTCACACATGAGGACTCAAGCCTCAATACCATACTCATTTGGGAATTATGTTCATTGGATTGAGTATATTAACATCTTTCAAGATTCATTATCTTTATTTCTCTTGTGTCGGTACGTGACACTCCGCTCCCTCATATTCATTAATCCTCTTGTGTCGGTACGTGACACTCCGATTCCCTACTACTATGTGTCGGAACGCGACACTCCGATCCCCTAAATCTACGTGTCGGTTCGTGACACCCGATCCCCTAAATCTACGTGTCAGTTCGTGACACCCGATCCCCTAAATCTACGTGTTGGTTCGTGACACCCGATCCCCTAATTCTACGTATCGGTTCGTGACACCCGATCCCCTAAATCTACGTGTTGGTTCGTGACACCCGATCCCCTAATTCTACGTGTCGGTTCGTGACACCCGATCCCTTAAATCTACGTGTCGGTTCGTGACACCCGATCCCCTAATCTCCTTCTATCAATTCATCAAGCCTTCTTTCTTACCAAGGCATCATCAATCTCATTATTTTAGTTCATCACGCCTTCTTTTATACCAAGGCCTCATCATTAACAAAGAGATTAGGGTTTTGCAAGATTTGGGATTCAATAACTTCATCATGCTTATATAATCACAATTATATAATTACATTCATGCAAGCATACAATTAAGCACATAACAGGGTTTACAATATTATCAATACATATCATTCACTATTAAGAGTTTACTACGAATATCGTAAGAGAAACCATAACCTACCTCCACCGAAGACTAGTGATCAAGCAAGAATTTCCCAAATCCTTGTGTTTTTCTTCTTCGTTCGTCTCTCCCTATCGATTCTCCTTCTCTCTTCCTGTTCTTTTCTTTTTCTTATTCAAACCCTCTTTCATTTACCCTAATTAGCATATAATTAAGAATAAAAGATGGCAATAATAACCAACTAATTAACTTAAGGTTACCTCTTTTAACCCCCAAGTAATTAGACTTATTAACATTAACCCACTAACTTTATAAGTAAAGCAGGAATAGTCAAAAACATCCCTTAAAACGTATCAAGAAATCCGACCCAGACTGGGATTACGCAGTCTGTGACAGCCTGTCGCGCCTGCGACGGTCCGTCCTGCTGCCCCGTCACGGAGTTCAGAGACTCAATTTCTCTGAAGAGTCTGTGACGGTCCGTCACACCTGTGACGGTCCATCCTACCATTCCGTCACGAAGTTCAGAGAGTCGATTTTCAGTACCCAATTTCAGATTTTCTAAGTATTTTTAAACGAGACCATGCGATGGTCCGTCGTGCCCATGACGGTCCGTCGTGGGGTCCGTCGCCTCAGCCTGTTTTTCTAGAAATAAAATCTGCTGCTCAAAACGACTAAACAGGTCGTTACAATAGATACCAATTTACCCATCGTTCGTCCCCGAACGATCACAAGAAGAAAAACAAGGGCGAAAAGGAGTACCTGAATATGTAAACAGATGTGGGTATCTATCTCGCATATCTGCCTCCTTCTCCCAAGTGGCTTCTTCAACGGGTCGATTCTTCCATTGAACTTTGATGGATGCAATCTCCCTTGATCTCAACTTGCGAAGTTCTCTATCTAGAATGGCAAAAGGTTCCTCCTCATAAGACAAATTCTCGTCAAGCAAAACTGAATCCCAACGAATAATATAGTTTCCATCCCCATGGTATCTTTTCAACATAGACACATGGAATACCGGATGCACTCCAGACAGCCCTAGAGGCAAGGCTAACTCATAAGCCACCTCCCCTACTCGCTTAAGTACTTCAAATGGACCAATATACCTTGGGCTAAGTTTACCTCGCTTACCAAACCGCATCACCCCTTTCATTGGTGAAACTTTCAACAAGACTTGTTCACCCTCCATGAACTCTAAGTCTCTAACCTTGCGATCTGCATATTCTTTTTGCCTACTTTGCGCCGCTAGAAGCTTTTCTTGAATAGATTTCACTTTCTCTATCGAATCCCTCAAAAGATCAGTACCCCTAGGTCTAACTTCAAATGCGTCAAACCACCCAATGGGAGACCTACATCTTCTCCCATATAGTGCCTCAAATGGGGCCATATCAATGCTTGAGTGATAGCTATTGTTGTAGGAGAACTCTGCTAAGGGTAAGAAGCTATCCCACTGACCACCAAATTCTATCACACATGCATGAAGCATATCCTCCAACACTTGAATCGTTCGCTCAGACTGACCATCGGTCTGAGGATGGAACGCAGTACTAAGGTCCAACCTAGTACCCAATTCCGCATGCAATGTTTTCCAAAACTTAGAAGTAAACTGCGTACCTCTATCTGATATAATGGAGAGTGGAACCCCATGCAATCGCACCACTTCCGAGATGTAAAGTTTGGCTAACTTCTCTGCATTATTAGTCACCTTGACCGGAATGAAGTGAGCAGATTTAGTTAACCTATCAACAATTACCCAAATGGAATCAAACTTTCCCAATGTCTTTGGAAGACCAACCATGAAATCCATTGCAATCCTTTCCCACTTCCATTCAGGAATGGGCATTCTCTGAAGTGTTTCTCCGAGCCTTGGTGTTCATACTTTACTTGTTGACAGTTTGGACATTTGTCAATAAAATCCACAATATCACGCTTCATTCTACTCCACCAAAAGTGTTGCTTTAGGTCACGGTGCATCTTGGTTGCACCCGGATGTATCGAATACCTTGAACTATGAGCTTCTGTCAGAATAATGTTGATCAAATCATCGACGCGGGGTACACATACCCTTCCCTTAATCCTCAAAACACCTTCCTCATCGATTGTCGCTTCTTTAGCCTCTCCTTGCAACACTTTATCTCAGATCCGGATCAATTTTTCATCATTAAACTGCTTTCCCTTAATCTTGTTAAGGAAGGAAGATCTTGCCTCTACACAAGCTAAAAATCCTCCCTTCTCATTTTCTTCTAATCTCATAAGGTCGTTAGACAGAATCTGAACTTCTCTAGCCAATGGGCGTCTAGAAGCTTGCAAGTGAGCTAGACTTCCCATGCTTCCCGCCTGTCTACTTAAAGCATCCGCTACAACATTCGCCTTCCCCGGATGATACAAAATAGTGATGTCGTAGTCCTTCAGTAGTTCCATCCATCTCCTCTGTCTTAAGTTCAAATATTTCTGAGTAAAGACATACTGTAGGCTACGATGATCCGTATAGACCTCACACATAACCCCATATAAATAGTGTCTCCATTGCTTTAATGCAAACACTACCGCGGACAATTCCAAATCATGAGTTGTGTAGCTACGTTCATGCACTTTTAATTGTCTTGAAGCATAAGCAATCACATTCTTCTCTTGCATTAGCACCACACCCAAACCCGAATAGGATGCATCACAATAGACAATGAAATTCTTACCTTCCACTGGCAAGGTGAGAATTGGTGCAGTAGTCAACAAAGTCTTAAGCTTCTGAAAGCTTTCCTCACACTCATCCGACCATACAAATGGAACATTCTGCTTAGTCAAGTTCGTCAATTGGGAAGCAATAGAAGAGAATCCCTTGACAAATCGGCGGTAGTAGCTAGCTAACCCAACAAAGCTCCTTATTTCTGACACATTAATAGGTCTTACCCAATTCTTCACTGTCTCAATCTTAGAAGGATCCACCATCACTCCATCCTTAGAAACCACGTGCCCCAAGAAGGACACTGCATCTAGCCAAAACTCACACTTAGAGAACTTGGCATAAAGCTTTTTCTCCCTCAACATTTCCAATACCATTCTCAAATGCTCCTCATGTTCCTCCTTACTTTTAGAGTATATCAGTATGTCATCAATAAATACGATCACAAAGAGATCCAAATATGGCTTAAAAATCCCGTTCATCAAACTCATGAACGCAGCAGGGGCATTCGTAAGACCAAAAGACATCACTACAAATTCGTAATGCCCATACCTGGTTCTAAAAGCGATCTTTGGCACATCCGTTGCCCGTATTTTCAATTGATGATAGCCGGATCTCAAGTCAATCTTAGAGAAGACACAAGCACCTTGTAACTAATCGAACAAGTCATCAATGCGAGGAAGAGGATACTTGTTCTTTATTGTTACCTTGTTCAACCGCCGGTAGTCTATGCACATCCGAAAACTCCCATCCTTCTTTTTACAAACAAAACCGGAGCACCCCAAGGAGATGCACTTGGTCTAATGAAGCCTTTGCTCAACAACTCTTGAAGTTGTGCTTCTAACTCTCTTAACTCCGCGGGAGCCATTCTATAAGGGGGTATAGAAATGGGGCGAGTACCCGGTTCAAGATCAATGCAGAAGTCAATATCTCTATCCGGTGGCATGCCAGGAAGGTCTGCAGGAAACATATCTAGAAACTCACGAACTATCGAGACCGACTCAATCGAGGGTACTTGAATAGTATCATCCCGGAGGTGTGCCAAGAAAGCTAAACAACCCTTACTAACCATTCTCTTAGCACAAAGAAAGGAGACGATACAGACCGGATTGGAAGTGTAGTCACCCTCCCACACTAACGGATCTGTCCCAGGCTTGGCTAACGTCACCGTTTTAGCATTACAATCCAAGATCGCAAATTGCGGAGAAAGCCAAGTCATACCCAGAATTACATCAAAATCATACATTTCTAAGATAACCAAATCTACATAAGTGTTGCTCCCCACAAAGTTCACCAAACAAGACCTATATACCCTTTCAACTACCACAGACTCACCCACCGGAGTAGAAACACGAATAGGCATATCAAGTAATTCACAATGTAAATTTAGACCATTAGCAAATGAGGAAGATACATAAGAAAATGTGGATCCAGGATCAAACAATACAGAAGCCATGCAATCACAAACCAGAAGATTACCTGTGATGACAGCATCAGATGCCTCCGCTTCAGACCGCCCAGAGAAAGCGTAACAATGGGCCCTATCGTTTGTCTGTCCATTGCCCCTACCATGTTGTGATGTAGTGGCTCCAGTTTGCCCATCACCTCGATCATTTTGGTGACCACCATTACCTCGACCACCACGTCCTCCAGAATAACGGCTTCTACCATGACCACCTCTACCTCTAGCCATTGGGGGTCTATAACTCTGTTTTGGACAATTGCTCCTAATATGTTCAGTCTCTCCACATCCATAACACTCTCTAGAGTCAAGCATAGGTCTCTCAGAGAAGTGTTGACCGGTCTGAGGTGGACCCCCAACTACAGTTTGTAGTGAAGAATGACTTGGTCAAACTGAGTAACCTCCGGAACCCTGTCCTCTAGAGTAAGAACCATTAAACTCACCTCCCTTTCGAAACCTCTTTGATGTCGATGCCATGGTGAATTCATCTGGCTTCACTCCTTCCACCTCTACCATAAAATCTACCACTTCTTGGAAGGATTTTGCCGTAGCCGCTACCTGTAAGGCTGAAATCCGCAACTCTAACTTCAACCCCTTCACAAAACGATGAATCCGCTCTTGTGGACTGAAACAAAGTTGGGTGGCATATCTGGATAGTGCACGAAACTTAGCCTCATATGCATTGACCGACATCCTACCTTGCTCTAGGCTCAAGAACTCATCCCTTTTCCTATCCCTCAAAGTCCGGGGGATATAATTCTCCATAAACAAGCTAGAGAATGAGGCCCAAGTCATAGGTGGTGCCTCCGTTGGTTGACACTCAACATGTGACCGCCACCACATTTTGACGTTCCCTTGAAACTGATAACTCACGAACTCAACACCAAACCGTTCTACTATACCCATCTTGTGTAGTAGCTCATGACAGTCAACTAGAAAATCGTAAGCATCCTCAGATTCAGCACCCTTGAAGACTGGAGGTTTCAATTTCAAGAACTTACTGAAAAGTTCATGCTGATCATTTGTCATTATAGGCCCAGTAGTCAGACGTGGAAACGTGCCTATGTCCAATGAGGCATCCATGCGAGGAGCCATAGTGGCTGCATGTTGTACTTCTGAAACCGGAGGTGTTGGTGCAGAAAACACTGGAGGTGCCTGACCCTGATCAGACAACCCACTAAGATAAGCGAGAACCTGATTGATCATCTCTGGGGTAGGTTGGGGTGGCAATTCCTCATCTTGCACTTGTTCAGTTTCCCCTTCCTAACCCTCTCTTACTACTTCTTCAGTCGGTGGAGGAGTCACTGCCCTAGTATCAGATGGGCTAGGTGCTCGTCCTCTTCCTCTAGAGGACGTCCTCCCACGACCTCTACCACGGCCTCTTGCCGCTACTCTTCCTCGAGCTACAGCCCCAGTGGCTGGCTCAGACGCTTCTTGTCTTGCCGACGTTGGTGTTGGCGCAGTTGTTGCTCTAGTTCTAACCATCTGCGAAACAGAGTGAAGATGGTCAGATACCAATTTCTATCACCTAGATACCAATTGGACCCAAGTAATAGCACGAAAGAAGAAAGAAAGAATGGAATTTTCCTAAAGTCTTATAGCCTCTCAAAGAAAAGTAAAGGCGTCCCCCTACCGTTCCTTAAGACTCTACTAGACTCGTTCTTGTGTGATGAGACCAATGAACCTAATGCTTTGATACCAAGTTTGTCACGACCCAAAATCGAGCCACGACTGGCACCCACACTTACCCTCCTATGTGAGCGAACCAACCAATCTAAACCTTAACATTTCAATGTAATATCATCATAAAATAATGCGGAAGACTTAAACTCATTAATAAAAACCAATTCAATAACTATTATTTCCCAAAATCTGGAAGTCATCATCACAAGAACATCTATGATCAAATTACTAAATCTAAGAGTTTCTAAGAAGCTAAAAATACATAAAAGCTAGTCCATGCCGGAACTTCAAGGCATCAAGACATGAAGAGGAAGATCCAGTCCAAGCTAGAAGCATTAGCTCACCCTGATATCCGGAGTAATGAAGACTGGCTAGAGTTACTGTTGAGTCGAAGATGACGGCACGTTTGCTGCACTCCACAAATAAACAAGAAGAAAAACATAAAAGTAGGGGTCAGTACAAAACACGGGTACTGAGTAGATATCATCGGCCAACTCAAAATAGAAATCAATATATACCAAGTAATATCATAAAATCAACTATGATACTCAACATGTAGCAACAACAAGTACTATATCATTAACAATTACCGTCAAGTTCACACATGAGGACTCAAGCCTCAATACCATACTCATTTGGGAATTATGTTCATTGGATTAAGTATATTAACATCTTTCAAGATTCATTATCTTTATTTCTCTTGTGTCGATACGTGACACTCCGCTCCCTCATATTCATTATTCCTCTTGTGTCGGTACGTGACACTCCGATCCCCTACTACTATGTGTCGGAACGTGACACTCCGATCCCCTAAATCTACGTGTCGGTTCGTGACACCCGATCCCCTAAATCTATGTGTTGGTTCGTGACACCCGATCCCCTAAATCTACGTATCGGTTTGTGACACCCGATCCCCTAATTCTACGTGTCGGTTCGTGACACCCGATCCCCTAAATCTAGGTATCGGTTTGTGACACCCGATCCCCTAATTCTACGTGTCGCTTCGTGACACCCGATCCCCTAAATCTACGTGTCGGTTCGTGACACCCGATCCCCTAATCTCCTTCTATCAATTCATCAAGCCTTCTTTCTTACCAAGGCATGATCAATCTCATTATTTTAGTTCATCACGCCTTCTTTTATACTAAGGCCTCATCATTAACAAAGAGATTAGGGTTTTGCAAGATTTGGGATTCAATAACTTCATCATGCTTATATAATCACAATTATATAATTACATTCATGCAAGCATACAATTAAGCACATAGCAGGGTTTACAATATTATCAATACATATCATTCCCTATTAAGAGTTTACTATGAATATCGTAAGAGAAACCATAACCCACCTCTACCGAAGACTAGTGATCAAGCAAGAATTTCCCAAAGCCTTGTGTTTTTATTCTTCGTTCGTCTCTCCCTATCGATTCTCCTTCTCTCTCTTCCTGTTCTTTTCTTTTTCTTATTCAAACCCTCTTTCTTTTATCCTAATTAGCATATAATTAAGAATAAAAGATGGCAATAATAACCCACTAATTAACTTAAGGTTACCTCTTTTAACCCCCAAGTAATTAGACTTATTAACATTAACCCACTAACTTTATAAGTAAAGCAGGAATAGTCAAAAACGTCCCTTAAAACGAATCAAGAAATCCGACCCAGACTGGGATTACGCAGTCTGTGACGGCCCGTCGCGCCTACGACGGTCTGTCCTGCTGCCCCATCACGGAGTTCAGAGACTCAATTTCTCTGAAGAGTCTGTGACGGTCCGTCACACCTGTGACGGTCCGTCCTGCCATTGCGTCACGAAGTTCAGAGAGTCGATTTTCAGTCCCCAATTTCAGATTTTCTAAGTGTTTTGAAACGAGACCCTGCGACGGTCCGTCGTTCCCATGACGGTCCATCGTGGGGTCCGTCGCCTCAGCCTGTTTTTCCAGAAATAAAATCTGTTGCTCAAAACGACTAAACAGGTCGTTATACAAACTTATCTAACCCAAAGAAGAACAAAATAAAGTAAACATCCAACAAACGATACACTCCAAAATGCAAAATCTCTAACAACACTTTCACATAACCGTAAACATTTCATGGAAGCTCTTTCATAAGTTATCATAAGCAAGGTCGTGTAGGTAGATATAGTGGTATCTTTAACTATCCCAAATAACATCAAATCTATCGTAATTGAAATAACCAAGTCCGCCTAAAGAACATACCCTATCAAGAGGATATAAGAGGATCGGTACATCTGATCCACCACTAGGGATACACCCATAGAAGCGAAACACGTGAATCATACTAAAACCATGTCCAGAATGAAGAAGGTTGTCACATAAGAATATATAGAAGAAAGCTCAAATAACACAAGATACTCTTTTCACAGTGTTCATATCAATAAAATTCCTTTCATCTGACTCAATCTCTCTATATTTAGCCACCCACAACCAATCAATTTGATCTCCATCACAATATTATAAATACTTAATTCATCAACTCCCACATACTTCTCACAGTATCTCACTGAAGCTAACAATCTAAATGCCAAAAACATCATAACTACACTATCAAAGTCTTTCTTGTAAATCCATTGTCACCTCTAAAAATTTCAAAATATGACTCTAAGTCACACCCAAGATTGATAGCACTAATTTCAACTCTAAAGTACTTTTCCATCGAGGTACGATAATTGCATCACACGAAATATCAACTTCAAGCAAACTTTCAACTACTATTTCACAACTGCCATTCATACCATCATGTACCTCTCTCATGCCAAAACTCAAAGAAATTCTTGGTCACCCCAACAATTCTGTATAGCATAAGCTCTAAATTCCTACTCACCATCAAATACCTATGTGACACATCATAACAATTTATGTTATCAAATGAATAGTAGTTTCAATCTCCATAAAATTCGCGATAACCCTGTAATATTATAGGTCCATACTGTCGCATATCTATAAAAAGTCATCTACCACTAAATAATTTAGCCCCACATAACAACACATAATCTTACGGACCTCACCTTTTTTTCATCATTATAATTAATCAATGAGGACAAGTCAACCCATCACCAATCCCATTACTCCCAAACATATACCACAAGGAAATACACACATTTCATACACTTAACAAGAGTTTAGAAATCTATTTGCCTTAATAAATCAAGAATTCACTCCAAGACTTGAGTCTTTCCTTTTCGATAAGCTTCCATAACAATGCCATCTATTCACATAATAATCACAATAAGATTCAAAACTAACCACACTCATATTACTATGTGTTTAGCTTTGACCCAAAAATTCACCAAAATTTATAGTCAAGTTTCTAATCTTGATGTCAATTAACATGATAATTCTCATATTTTTAAAATTTCAAACCTAGAGTTGAGTTTCAGTTTCTCCCATATACTAGATATAATAATATTCATATAAGTTTATACCTTTATATTGAATTAAATATAATAATTTATCAAACTTGAATAATTATATAATATGATGAATATAAAACAAACCTATTTAAAAATAAAATAAAAATAAGAACCAGTACGTTAATCTCTATATTATATATATATATATATATATATATATATATATATATACACCTATAATCCATAAATAATACAAAATAAATAATTAAAAATCTGAATTGGCGAAATTGGCAATCATCGACCAATGATTGCCATTAATGATGTAAACCTAACTTTTTCAATTGTGTTTTTCTCTTTCCCACATATTAATAATAATAATTTACATTATAATAATATTTATACATAATCATAGACTTACATATTAATGTAATGATAATTTTTACCTGACAATTGACGAGGTCGGCAACTCCTACAATAGCCGCGCAGAGTTCTGCTTAAATAATTTCTTGTTTTGTTTTGTTTTTCTAAAGAAAAATTAATTATGTACTAAAAGTGATAACTTTTACCAACTTATTTTAATAAATATAGGTCAAAGAACATTGGTTATTAAATAATTATCATTTTAGTCCAATAACTATCAATTAAGTCAATTATCTACAATATTAATTAATTAACTCAAGTTAAACGGATAATCAAAATTTTCAAAAATAACCTTCTGGGTCATTACATTATCCACCACTAAAAATCATGTTCGTCCTCGAATATAAGGTGAAAGAAGGAAGAGTAACCGATGTTACTAAAGCCTAAGTTATTACTACTTGGTGTTCGTCTCTCTAAGTGAGCTCCTCCTTAATACCATGTCATTAAGATCAACTACTAAGAATTGAACCTTTCAATCAAACTTTAAAAGGTCTATAACTCAAGAGTGTTTATCAAGTCACAAACTAACTCATGAACCCAATCTAAAGTGAAATTCGTTGAACCATAACACAACCATCATGAGGAATCTTTTCTTACATAACCAAGAAAGACTTCTGAATTAATACTGGCTACAACAAGAAGTGGACCTTAACCGACCATCAAATACTCATAATGCACAAATCATCACAGATCTTGTAAAAATTCTCTGCTCAAAACATCATCTTTTCCCGAGCTGAAGTTATAGGAATTTGACCTTTAGGCATCATATATTCATCAAGGGAGATTCAAACTTATCTAACCCAAAGAAGAACAAAATAAAGTAAACATCCAACAAACGATAAACTCCGAAATGCAAAATCTCTAACAACACTTTCACATAACCGTAAACATTTCATGGAGCCGCGATGGATACTGTATTTCGAGGGACGTATCGCGCGCCGCGATGGTTACTATTATCGAGGGTCGTGTCGTGCGCCGCGATAGATGCATGGACATATATGTCTCCTATGTGTCCCGAAATGAGAGACAACGGGAGTGTATCACTAGGTCAGACATGCATCATTATACTTGACATTGCATTCCATTGCATTGCACATACTTATCATTAGTGAACTTGATATTGTGTTTTGCTGATCTAGTGATTGCCTTTTTGTGGAACTTGTGATTGTTGAATACTGAGCTTGTTATTGAGGATATATAATTTGTAAAAGTGTTGTTGTGGAGGATACGTAATTGTCTAAATGTTTTTGTTGAGTTACGTTTTATGTAAACTGTGAGCTGTTAGGTTGGGCTGATGTTTATGCAGGTTGTAGTTGTGAAGGTTCGGTTGGGGGTAGTAGGAGTTCCCGTATTTCATCCCCTTCACTTGTGTTTAGAGGTTTACTTGCTGAGTACCGTGTGGTTTGGTATTCACCCCTTGCTTCTACAAATTTTTGTAGGTTACTAGCCTGGACTTTTATGATATATTCTTTTCTTTTCCGAGGCTTCCTGGAGATTTTGTGAGGTAGTTGTTGGTCATCTCAGCATCCCTCCGTACTCTTGTTTATTATTTTGTTCTACTCTAGAAACAATATCATATGAGACTTATATATTCTTTTGATCCATTTGTAATACTTTAGAGGCTTGTAAACGTGACAACCAGGTTTTGGGGTATAATGTAAGTTGATAGTAAATTTTCCACATTTTTATTGTAATAGTTGAGTTTTAGGCTTACTTGTCTTGGTGGGATAAGACGAGTTCCATCACGTTCATTTTTGGGTCGTGACATAAAATCACTGAAATTTTCAGCAATGAGTCTGTTTGAAACAAATGAATTAGATACAAAATCAGAAACAGGTCCACATTTCTGACCGGTTATAGCAACAAACTCTTTTAACCCAAAATGTAACTCTTTACCATTTACATTAATGACAAACATGTCATCCCTAACATTTTCATTCCCAAGTAGAAATATGTGTCTCAACAATTGGCATTGGATTTTAATGTTATGCAAATTATAAAAAAAAATCCAAAAGGTATTTCTTTTAAGAATTGTTGAAACTTATCTTGACCTAGAAAGGTCAACAGATTCACAAACACATTCATGTTAATACATTAAGACAAATGTGTTTGTGCCTTCTTCTCCTAAAAAAACGTTAAAATTAAATTAATACGTTTATCATACTATATTCTATACATTGCTAATGTGATAAAACACAAATATAGAATTTCATACACATAGCATACAAACTTAATACAATAAATCATACATAACTCATATATTGTTTATACATTTATAATGTAATAAAACAGATTTAGCATTTCATACAAATTCGCACAAAGTTAATACTTTATTTCATACACAATTTTTTCAACACTAAATGTACAAAATCAAACAATATTGATACATTATTCATACATTGATAATGTTAGACAAACAAATATAGAATTTCATACAGATAGCATATCAACTGAATACATTGAATCATACACAGTTTATACATTATTCATACATTGATAATGTAAGAGAAACAAATATAGAATTTCATACACATATCATACAAACAATACAATAAATCATAGACAATTCATATATTGTTTATACATTTATAATTTAATAAAACAGATGTAGCATTTCATACAAATTCATACAAACTTAGTACAGTATTTCATACATAATTTATTCAACACTAAATATACAAAATCAAACCATAAAGTATTTAATTTTATTATGAATATTAATAGTCAAAAATATCATACAAACTTAATACAAATATTTCATACCCTTCTATGATAAAAAAATAAATTAATTATTTCATACACAAATAACACAACATAAATCATGTACTACACTATTCACAATTAAAATCGAAATTAAAACAAAATTAAACAGATAATTTTAATTTAAATTTTAAAAAAGAACTTTTACTAACCTTTAAAATTTTTTTGGGTTTATTTGTTTCTTCTAAATGTGAACTATCGATTTCAGTGGCTCTTGATTTTTTTGATTTTGACTTTATCAACTCATCTACAAAATCAGAGTCAGAATCTGATGAGTATTGAATTTGTTTTCCTTTCCTCTTCTTTCCTCTTTCGTTTGCCTCTTTCACAGATTCACCTACGGTTTGCTTTTCTTTTCCTTTTCTCTTCTTCTCGATTGCCTTTGGCTCTTTGTTTTTTTTTTCCATTTTTGATTTTTCTGTTCTAGATTTCTCTTTTGCAGATGAAGATTGAGTTTGTGTTTGAGACAAAATGTTGAAAGATGGAGCATGAAATTCCTCAGATCTTGCTTCATCGTTCTACCTTCTACTTTTACGCGGGGTTTTATTGCCTCTCTTTGACATTATACAGATTTTTGAGTGAAAATTTGGAAGATTATTGACCAAAATAGTAGATTTTGGTGAAGAAGAATGTTAATATTGTAGATTTTTTAGCAAAACAACTAATGTTGATGAAAATTAATGTTAGACGTGCGAAATAAAGAAGATTTGGTGAGGATTTGGGTAAGAACAATATATTTGAGGAAGATGAATAATTTTTTTAAAAAATATAGCGTGTGACGATTTTTAAAAAAAACTGGTATTGGTTTAGATAGTGGTGGATAGTTATTATGGAATGATAAAATTCCTATTATTTGGTAACTTTTTTTAAAAAGGTAACTATATAATATTTAATTTAATTAATAATAGTTAAAGAGTTTTGTTTTAAAAAGGTAACTTAAAAAAAATAATGTAATCAAATAATTTGATTTAAAAAAGGTAACTTAAAAAATTAATTTAATTAAATAGATTGGTTTAAAAAAGGTAACTGAATAATAAATGTAATTATTTATATAAATTAATTATCATTTAAATAATTAATGAGAATAATATATTTTTTCTTGATATGATATAACTTGATAATAATATGCTATAAGTAGTTTATTATCAAAAAGTATGTTTATAACTTCATATTTGTCATCTTAAATGTGTGGAGTGCTATTTTTATTTATGTTAAACCAAAACAAACAAAAGTTGGTCAAACAAAGAAAGAAAAGGTTAAGCCAAATTTGGGCCTTGGCCTATTTTCCACTGCCTTTATGCAGTATATATATTTCTGTATACTGGTGTAATATCCTTGTATACCGACGTCAACAACCTGTAGATTAGTGTATATAAACGTATACTGACCATTTTTGGACTGCTTTACACCTTCTTATCTGCTTTCAACCTGTATTTAAATTCTTAGTTCATATATCAATGTATACTGCAGTATACGGGATGTATACAGCCCATTTTGGGGCTTCTTTTTGGGGTCTAGAATCAATTATTAACCCCTGTTGGCCAGTTTCCTTGACTCAAAATGCGAAGGGGCTGACCCGAACATAAAGGAGGTTGGGTTTTGAAACCCAACGACAATACAAGAGGAAAACGGAGTCCAAGTCGAACTCGACCGATAGTACATGTGAAAACAAATAAATGATAGGATTAGAAATTATGAGGGAGATAAAGCAACAAAATAAATAAATTAACATTTGCTTATCATCATTAATAAAACATCATTAAAGCAGCAATCCAAAAGGGAAACTGATAAAGGCTCATTAAACATCATTAGCACTTAGTTGTGATGAGAGTAACAAAACACTCAAATCTTGACTAAACATAGATTGGACCTTAGTATCACATTCGGGTTTACCCCCTAGACGTAACCGTCGTCGTCGTCCTTTTCAAGGACTAAGACTAGCCTCTTAGTCTCATGTCATTACATTCATAGGTTGAAAAATGCGGAAAAATTTAAGACTTCCATTACAACTACTTGGAGGTTTGCATAGACCTCGACATACACATAATATATAGTCGTATCGAGTATACATAGACCCTTCGTATAGGAAGGTTACATAGCCTTCTACTTTTATTGCACTATACATATATAAGATAGAAAAATAGTCTCAAAGATTGTCTCATCTCATACCATCTAAACGATTATCACAATATGGACATAGCCCTTACATTAAGTCAACAAGACCACATGTAGGTCATACAAAAGTATAGTACTCAATTAAAAAGGAAAGAATGAAAGAGTCTTTAACAAGTCCGTAAGCTAGACAGTGGCACTACCCTCGGAAGTTGAGGACCTACCCTACTTGGATGAAATGAAGAATCAAAGCCTTCAACAATGTCGCCTTCAAAATTCTTCAACGATCGGAAC
Organism: Solanum lycopersicum; assembly: GCF_036512215.1. NCBI lineage: Eukaryota > Viridiplantae > Streptophyta > Magnoliopsida > Solanales > Solanaceae > Solanum > Solanum lycopersicum. Next base: position 8,495,966 of record NC_090807.1, read on the forward strand.
CTAAAATGTTTGGGAAAAGGAAAGAAAATGGGGTTAATACTCCACATATACTAAGTATGAGACCTTATGCACATATACTAGCAAAACATGCTAAAAAGGAATTTTTAGTCAAAACATGTCATTTTACCGTTTTAGAAACCTAATGCAAATCTAAGCAAGTCATATAACCCACCAAACATGCTTACTAACTCAACAAGTAATACGTATTCCAACATACTTGAAACCATGATTTACTACAACCCTATCATCAAGGAATAACATCACAAGAATGAATTAGAGTCAATCGTATCATAATAAGCAAGACAACTACTCATGAATCCTTATCAAGTCAAAAAGTGCAATGACCAAGCAAAGCCCCATAACCTTACTCAATCAAGTAGCCTCAACAAGAAACCATAACCAATGTCCATCTTCACATAACATAACATTTAGATTTATATTCCATCTTATGTTAACCTTTTTAACCCAAAGCATACTCATAAATGAACTAATCAACATATAGTATGAACAATGTGCCAAGGTCATCATGAATATATCATATATCATCATAACATAAACATATATAAGAACATCCTCCTAAGACTCCCCTTAAGTCTAACTAGTGCAATGCTATATAGAGTCTCATACCCCTACCTAGACTAAGCTAGACCCCTTAGGTTACCCAAGTTAGAGTTCAAGTCCTTTAATTAATTTTACCTTTTGGGAACATTTTGCCCTAACCGACATTGACCACATGAGCTAGTGTGGAATCCGAGGTCATAAAACCCTGCACCGAAAGAAGGCGAACTACTTGCCAAGTTAGTACCAATACATGAAACATAGCAACTACGTGGATCCACTAGCTAGTATTACTATGGGGGAAACATAGTTCAAGAACTAGGAGATATAGTTGGGACCCTCTTTATGCGCCATTCATTGTAGTCTCCAATCTCAAGAGTAATGTAGTATTCCTACCTTCCCTATGTGGTAAGGTACACTTCTCAATCTAGTTCACTCGGTGCAAAACTAGTCCCTTTTTGAAATGTTTTTAAGCCTTTATTTATCAATCATAATAAGGCGCATTGGTATGCATCACCATCCTTATAGCATTTACATCTTAATCAACCTCACAACCATAATCAAGACATTTTAATTCAATATCATACCACCCTATCAATCCTAATACAAGACATACTCCAATATAATATCATGACTTAACCACAATTAATCACAATTGGAAGTAAAGATAGAGATTCTAAGGCTTACCAAGTATTCCTCATAGTTCATCATCAAGGTATTACCATCAACCCATAACTCAACCCAACTAGGCCAGTAACATCATCACATAATGATAACCAATACGATAACAATGCCAATTGCATCTCTATAACACAATTCAACACTAGATTATAGCTTAAGACAAGATACATAGGCTAATTTCACAATATACTTCATAACCTAAATTACATCTCAAGAACTAGCATGATAAGCCTATAATTAATCTAAATTTATTCATAAACACCATAGGATAGTAATCTAATCAATAACCAAGTCAATTGAAAGATCACAATACAATATAGGTTAAGATCACAACCTAGGGTTAGGGGTTGAGGATCATGTTCTTCAATCTAGAACAAACCATCAACAATTACAATAAACAAGTTAAATTAAATGTTAATATATTCAATATAACCTATGGAAATCATTAACAACTCAATTCATAATTTCAATTTCGTAATTAGATGAAACTCATAAGAAAAATCAACTTTTGAAATCCATTTTGAAGGAACCCTTTGAGGAAAGAGTATCAAAGGTGAATTAGATCCCATATCTTAATGTTTGATGAAAATTCGATGGTTAATTCGTTCCTTTTCATACCCCAAACCCTTATCCCTGCTAGACTTCAATGGTGAGTTCAAGTAGAGAGAGAAAGAAGAGAGAAGGAAGATAGTTTATTTTGTGAGTTATCATAAGGTTAATTAGGGTTGGAGACTTTATATGGGAGTTTAAGTTAGTTAATTAGTATCCCCTCAATCCCTAACTAAGCCATAAACTACTTAATCAATTAAATGTCTTACCACTAAAACGTGCAGGAAAATCCCCCCTCCCCCACAGACGGAACCCCACCGACGGGCTGTCTATGAGTCTGCAGACCTACCCCCCTCTCGTCCTGCACTCTGTCGATGATTTCAAAGACCGTGCAGGCGAGGGGCTTTGTGAAGGAATGACTGCTTTACCAAATTTGGCAGGAAGGACAATCATCCACAAGACCACCTCGTTTCAATGGTCATTACTATGGGTGCGTGAAAAATCTAATGCATGACTACATTAATGCAAAGGATTCACAATGATGGGATGTTATCTTGGATGGTCCTTAAGTTTCGATGAAGGATGGAAGTCTCACCACTTTCGTGGTTAAGTCCTGAAAGGAGTTTACTGAGATTGATAGGAAAAAGTATGAAAAGAACTAAAAGGTGAAAAAAAAATCCTAGTCTGTGGTATTGGTGCTGATGAGTATAACAAAATCTCAGATTTTGAATCGGCAAAGGAGATTTGGGACTGCCTTCAAACTGCTTATGACAGAACCAAGAAGGTGAAGGAATCAAAGGTGAACATGCTTACTACTCAATATTTGAAATGAACTCGTGTTTCACTGCCATAAAAAATGCGCTCAGAGGTCTAGGAGATCTATACTTATGTGCAAGCAAGTTCGAAAAATTCTCAAGATTCTTCCAAAATCTTGGGAAAGCAAGGTGGATGTAATTACTGAGGCAAAAGATCTAATGACCTTGCCTATGGATGAGCTTATAGTAAATTTGAAGACCTATGAGTTGAAAATAGGAAGCAAGGAGCAACTGGGAAGGAGTCAAAGAAAGAAAAGAACATTGCTTTGGAATCTTCACAAAGCGAGGTGACTAAAGAAGAAGCAGAGATGACATACATGACAAAGAGGTTCCAAAAGATTATCAAAAAGCATGGTGGTTTCAAAAAGAAAGGAACAACCAGCAGAGTGGCTACAACTAATGACTTATGTCACAAATGTGGTAAGCTAGGTCACTTTATGAGAGATTGTCCAAGTCAAAAACAAGAATCTCATGAAGTGAGATATCGTAAGAAGAACCTGGTCCCAGACAATTTTCGAAGGAAAGCACATGCTAATCAGATGGTAAAAAAAGAGCCTTTGCTGTATGGGGTGATGATTCAAGTGAGTCCGGGGAAGAAGTTGAGGAGCACAAATATGTTTCTATGATGGCCATTGAAGATGATGACATCATCGTCAACTCAATCTTCTCATTAATGGTAACATCAGATGATGAGGACGATGCACCTGAGGTAACTCTCTTTGAATTAAAAGATGATCTGGGAAATCTTTCTACTGAAAGTCTGAGGAAACTGGCAGTGTTAATAATTGGTTCTGTAGATGAGCTGTCTAATAAAAACTTAATGCTGACTAAAAAATTAAGTTTATTGAAAATGAAAATGCAGCTTTTCTAACACAGATTTCTGAAATGAGTAAAAGAATAGAGATACTGGAGTCTAACAACAATGTTGATGAGGAAGAACCTAGTACCTCTAAACATCATAAAAGAAAAATTAACATTTATGAGGAAGAATTGGAGGATAATCTTAAAATCTCTAAATCTAAGTTAGCTGCTTCTCTTGAAAAGAATTCTCAGCTAAGGAAGGATCTTAAGAAAATCAAAGAAGAGTTAGATCACTCTCTAAAATAGACTGAATCTTCCAAGATTCTCTCTAATATCTCTCCGCAAAGTATCAATGGGAAACGAGGTCTATGGAGCAAAAGAATAGAACCACCATATAATCCTCATAGCAAATGTGTGTCTGTGGCTAATAATTTCTTATGCACACTTTGTGGAAGAAATGGACATGTAAAATAAAGGTGTGATAAATTAAAAGATTCTAAGGAGGGGCATGTGAAGCTTGTGAAATCAGAAAGTCGTCAGACTAACAGCGAGCAAGGACCTGGTTCATGTGATGAATCTGTCAGAAATGATAGACCTGTGAAGAAATTTAAAAAAGGACATGGTTCTCGTTTCCATTTTAGTAAAAACTTCTCACCTCCTTGGACTAGAAGATTTCTGGGTGGAAACATCAATTTTCATATCCACTAGACAATCTAATCTCTCCTCTGGAGTCAGGAATTCAAACAAGGTCAAAGTCACACAACATGGTGGCGTTTACAACATTCATATCCCTATATGAATTTAGAATATCAAAGAAGCGTTAAAAGATCCCGACTGGGTAGTCTCTATGTAAAAGGATCTTCATCAATTTGAAAGAAGTAAAGTTTGGCACGTGGTCCCCCGACCAGTTGACAGAACTATTATAGGGACTCGTTGGGTGTTCAGAAACAAACTTGATGAGAATGGAATCATTGTTAGAAATAAATCAAGATTGGTGGTGCAAGGTTACAATCAAAAGGAAGGAATTTATTATGAAGAAACCTTTGCACCCGTTGCATGAATGGAGGCCATCAGAATTCTAATTTCTTTTGCTGTACACAAAGAGTTAAAATTATTCCATATAGATGTGAAGAGTGCTTTTCTGAATGGAAACTTAAAGGAGGAGGTGTATGTTAAGAAATCTCCAGGTTTTGAAGACTCTGAGTTGCTTGATCATGTACTGAAATTGGATAAATCTCTGTATGGATTAAAGCAAGCGCCTCGAGCCTGGTATGAGAGACTATCAAAGTTCTTGTTAACAAATGAGTTCAAAAGAGGCAACGTAGATAATACTTTGTTTTTGAAAACTAGAGGAAAAGAATTGTTGATTGTGCAGGTATATGTTGATGATATAATCTTCGGAGCAACATCAGATGATCTATGCAAGGAGTTTGCTGAGTTGATGAGTAGCGAGTTTGAGATGAGCATGATGGGTGAACTCACATTCTTTTTAGGATTGCAAATTAAACAATCCTCTCAAGGTACTTCAATATGTTAAGAGAAATACATCAAAGAGCTACTCAACAAGTTTAAGATGCTGGATACAAAAGTTATGGATATGCCCATAAGCACAAGTGCGAGAATTGATAAAGATGAAGAAGGCAAAGAGGTTAACCAAACCATGTATAGGGGGATCATTGGATCACTTCTATATTTGACATCTAGGAGACCAGATAGAGTAGTCAGTGTGGAAATGTGCGCTAGATTTCAAGCTGCACCAAAAGAATCACACCTGAAAGCTGCCAAAAGGATTCTGCAATATCTGAAGGGAACACAGGACCTGCTCATACGTGACTCTTTTGAACTTATAGGTTATGATAATGCAGCATATGCAAGCTTTTTGGAGGATAGATAAAGTACATCAGGAATGGAACATTTCTTGGGATCAGCAATATTTTATGGGGAACAAAGAATCAAAACTCAGTGGCCTTGTCTACTGCTGACGCGGAGTATATTGATGCTGCTGCTTGTTGTGCTCAACTCTTATGGATCAAGCAATAATTTAAGTATTTTGGGGTATTTACAGAAACAATTCCTCTCTTGTGCGAAAACTCGTGCAATGAATATGGCCAAGAATCCACTTCAACACAACAGAACAAAGCACATTGTTGTGAGGCACCACTGATATACCGTGGTTTCACGGTATTATTAATACTTTTTCCTTAAGTTTAGTGTGTCCAAAAGCCCTTTTGTGCTAATTTTTATATAAGTTTCTTTTTATTTTGCAGGAAATCTGTCCAAAGCTGAATGCAGAGATTTTGAGCGAAAAAATGCAGAAGAGACCACCTATGGAGCTTATGACGGTCCTTCGTGCTTGAGACGGTCCGTAGGTGGCAGTGTAGTACAGCTGCTGAAGGAAGATGGGGAAGTCTGACCAAGTGTGGGGTTACAAAGCTTGTGACGGTCCGTCGTGTCTATGACGGTCTGTCCTACAGGTTCGTCATGAAGTTCATAGAAGTAATCCCAGTATCCATATTTCAAGAGTTGAAGTGCTTTGGAACGAAGACCCTCGACGGACCGTTGTGCCTATGACGGTCCGTCATACTTGCCGTCGAGGGTAATGAAGAAGAGCAACAGAAGAAATTGCACAAGTATGGGACGACGGAGTCCATGACGGTCCGTCGTGACAATGACGATCCGTCGTGACAATGACGATCCGTCGTGACAATGACGATCCGTCGCGAGGTCCGTTGACCCAGCCGCATTTTGGCAGATTTCCAGCAAATAGAGTCCTTGTTTAATTAGGTTTTTATATTTTATAAATAGTTCGAAAAACTTCATTTTTGGTGTTAGACCCGGGATTATTGTTAGACTATGGATCATTGTTAGACTCTGTATTGTTAGACACCGTATTAGTAAACATTTTATTGTTAGAATTTTGATTATCATTGATTGTTGGTGATTAATCAAGAAAACTCTCAGATTTTACTCTTTCTCATTGAAGTAAGTATATGAATTCTTATTTAATATATTTGAATATTATGATTATGACTATGAGTAACTAAACTCCATAACTAGGGTTGTTGGAACCATAGGCAAATAATGAGATAAAACCTAACTAAAATAACAATTCTAGAATGGTGTCTTGCATGTATTAATAATTCTTTCGCTTAGAAGTCTTTTTAACGGATGGCCAACGTTAGAACTCGCCTAAATGCTACTTGCCGGACCAAGGAGGTAGATTATAGGAAAAGAATTATCAACATAGATTTAGTGTATACTATCTAATAGGCTAGTATTGATTGGTACGAGGTAATAACTTAGTCAAATATCGAATACGATGCTTAATATGAGGTAAAGATAAGGGTTAGGATAGCAACACACGTAGACGGACCAAGGTGCGGAGTGAGATTTTCTAGATGCCGGACCAAGGATTTAGAAATACATAACTTATCACTTTGCATACAAGATACTAGGAAAGAATTGTTATAGTTAGAATTATCAAGTTATGAACTTGTGGGGAACACGTAAATCCTAGTTATTTTGATTAATTGATTAAAATACAACATTCAAAGTTGTTAAGTGTCTCTTTCGATTGCGTTAGTTATTTTCATTCATTTTGAAATAGAAACCCCCCTTTTATTGTTTTTACTTTCCAAGGAAGTCATTGACCAAACAATAGTAATAACAGGTTGAAGTTAAGTCTAGGCTATTTTCCTCGTGGAAGAGATCTCAACCTCACTAGTTGGGTTATTTACTTGACACGACCACTTTAATTCTTATTTGAGAAGTAAGTTTGAGCTTATCAAATTTTGGCGCCGCTGCCGGGGAAACTAGCTTTTAGATTAACTTGAACTTATTACTATAGTTTAGTTAATATTTTCTTGATTTTACTATGTTTTATTGTTTTTGATTTTTTTCAGAACTATCCTCCTTGTATGCCAAATACACGGAGAGGAAGAGAACCATTGTTTCCATACGATCACGAATTAGAGCGTACACTGTGCAATGTGAATCGAAACTTGGGAATAAATGATGATGATCCGAACCAGAACATCCCAGCTCCGGCTGATGTTCATGGTCAGATGTTACCCGATGCTCCGGGTGAAAACCAACATAGGGGACAAAATCTCTCTCCACGGCCCCAAGCATACGAGAGGCTATGATAACATAGCAGACTCCGATGGGCCACTGGTTTTGCCTCCTCTACCCATAGGCCACACTTTTGTGGTAACTAGTATCGTGATGCAAATGCTCACAGCCAGAGGTTTGTTTTCAGGGCTACCTTCTGAGGATCCACATGCCCATATAGCTAAGGTAAGGGTAGTGTGTAAAAGCTGTGTAGGGAGGCCTGATTTGGATTTAGATGTAATAGGTCTCAGAGTGTTTCCTCTCTCACTGACGGGAGAGGTTGCTATGTGGTTCACTGAGCTCCCATACAACTCAATCTTCACTTGGAACCAACTAAGGGATGTCTTCTTAGCACGCTACTATCCGGTCTCCAAGAAACTAAACCACAAAGACAGAGTGAATATCTTTGTGGCACTACCTGGAGAGTCAATTAGTAGTTCTTGGGATAGATTCACCTCGTTCTTGAGAAGTGTCCCAAATCACCATATAGATGATGAGTCACTGAAGGAATACTTCTATCGGGGGCAGGTGGATCTTATGGGGAGTGCCCTTATGCTGAGATCGCTGAAAAATTAGAGAAAATCTCCCGAAATAACAAAGCTTGGAGTACTAGGAAGTCTGATACAGGGAGAAACACCTTCGCAGTGCAGTCCACTCACAACCCAGCCATAGATGAGATTCGCGAAGAAATGGCTCAGATGAGAACCGAGCTTAGGTTGGTACTAAAACATGTCACTGGGGGTGCAGAAAAGATACATGCAGTCAACTACTTGGCTAAATGATATATTGTGGTTTCACGGTATTATTAATACTTTTTCCTAAAGCTTAGTGTGTCCAAAGCCTTTTTGTGCTAATTTTTATATAAGTTTATCTTTGTTTTGCTGGAAATCTGTCCAAAGCTGAATGCGGAGATTTTGAGCGATGAATTGCAGAAGAGACCACCTACGGAGCTTATGACGGTTCGTCGTACTTGTGACGGTCCGTGGGTGGCAGCGTAGTGCAGCTGCTGAAGGAAGACGGGGAAGTCTGACCAAGTGTGGGATTACGAAGCTTGTGACGGTCCGTCGTGGCTATGACGGTCCCACCTGCAGGTTCATCGTGAAGTTCAGAGAAGTGATCCCAGTACCCAGATTCCAAGAGTTGAAGTGTTTTGGAACGAGACCCTCGATGGACCGGTGTGCCTATGACGGTCCGTCATACTTGCCGTCGAGGGGAATGAAGACAGCAGCAGAAGAAATTGCACAAGTATGGGACGACGGAGTCCATGACGGTCCGTCATGACCGCGACGATCCGTCGCGTTGTTTGTCGACCCAGCCGCATTATGGCAGATTTCCAGCAATTAAAGTCCTTGTTTAATTAGGTTTTTGTTTTTTTATAAATTGTTCGAAAAGCCTCGTTTTTGAGGTTAGACTCTGTTAGGTTAGACTCTACGATATTAGACATCAGATTTTTAGACTTTGTGTATTAGTGTTGGATTTTGAGATTCTTGCAAGTGATTTTTGGATATTAATAAGCAAACTTTGGACTTTATTCTTTCTCATTGAAGTATGTACATGAATTCGTATTATATATACTTGAATATTGTGTTTATGGCTATGAGTAACTAAACTTCATAACTAGGGTTGTGGGAACCATAGGCAAATTCTGAGATAAACCCAAACTAAAATAACAATTCTAGATTAGTGTCTTTTATGTATTAATAATTCTTTCGCTTAAAAGTCTTTTTAACGGGTGGCCAACGTTAGAACTCGCCTTAATGCTACTTGCCGGACCATGGAGGTAGATAATAGGAAAAGAATTATTAACATAGATTTAGTGTATACTATCTAATAGGCTAGTATTGATTGGTAAGCGGTAATAACTTAGTCAAATATCGAATATGATGCTTAATATGAGGTAAGGATAAGGGTTAGGATAGCAACACACGTAGCCGGGCCAAGGTACGGAGTGAGATTTTCTAGATGCCGGACCAAGGATTTAGAAATACATAACTTATCACTTTGCATGCAAGATACTAGGAAAGAATTGTTATAGTTGGAATTATCAAGTTATGAACCTGTGGGGAACACGTAAACCCTAGTTACTTTGATTAATTGATTAAAACCCAACATTCAAATGCTGTTAAGTGTCTCTGTCAAGTTCGTTATTTATTTTCACTCACTTACAAATAGAAACCCCCATTTATTGTTTTTACTTTACAAGGAAGTCATTGACCAAACAATAGTAGTAACAGGTTGAAGTTAAGTCTAGACGATTTTCCTCGTGGGAACGATCCCAACGTCACTAGTTGGGTTATTTACTTGACACGACCGCTTTACTTCTTATTTGAGAAGTAAGTTTAAGCGTATCAAATTTTGGCGCCGCTGTCGGGGATTTCAGCTTTTAGATTAACTTGAACCTATTACTATAGTTTCGTTGATATTTTCTTGATTTTACTTTGTTTTATTGTTTTTGAATTCTTTTCAGAACTATCCTTCTTGTATGCCAAATACACGGAGAGGAAAAGAACCCTTGTTTCCCTACGATCATGAGCTAGAGCGTACACTGTGCAATATGAATTGAAATTTTAGAATAAATGATGAGGATCTAAACAAGAATATCCCAGCTCCGGTTGATGTTCATGGTCAGATGTTACCCGATACTCCGGGTGAACTTCAACAGTGGGGACAAAATCCCATTCCATGGCCCCAAGCATACTACAGAGGATATGATAACATAGAAGACTCAAATGGGCCACTTGTCTTGCCCCCTCTACCCACAGGCCACACTTTTGTGGTAACTAGTAGCCTGATGCAAATGCTCACCGCCAGAGGTTTGTTTTCAGGGCTACCTTCTGAAGATCCACATGCCCATATAGCTAAGGTAAGGACAATGTGTAAAATTTGTGTGTGGAGGCCTGATTTGGATGTAGATGTAATAGGTCTCAGAGTGTTTCCTTTCTCACTGACGGGAGAGGCTGCTATATGGTTCACTGAGCTCCCATACAACTGAATCTTCACTTGGAACCAATTAAGAGATGTCTTCTTAGCACGCTACTATCCGGTCTCTAAGAAACTAAACCACTAAGATAGTGTGAACAACTTTGTGGCACTACCAGGAGAGTAAGTTAGTAGTTCTTGGGATAGATTCACCTCATTCCTTAGAAGTGTTCCAAATCACTGTATAGATGATGAGTTACTGAAGGAACACTTCTATCGGGGACAGGATGATAACAACAAAGCGGTGTTGGACACTATAGCAGGTGGATCTTTTGGAGAATGCCCTTATGCTGAGATCGCCGAAAAATTAGAGAAAATCTCCCGGAATAACAAAGTTTTACTAGGAAGTCTGATACAGGGAGAAACACCTTCGCAGTGCAGTCCACTCACAACCCAGCCACAGATGAGATTCGGGAAGAAATGGCTCAGATAAGAACTGAGCTTGGGTTGGTACTAAAACATGTCACTGGGGTGCAGAAAAGATAAATGCAGTCAACTACTTGGCTAAGCCACCACCTCCTAATGATGAGTGTTATTATGCGGAGGACACTTATGCAGTAAATGAGTAGACGGGGGGTTTCCGACCAAGCGCCCAAGGCTCAAATAAGAATAATTTGCGCCAAGGTCAGAACTACGGTAACTACAACCATGAGGGTCATTATGTCCGAGATGGAAACTACAACCGCGACAACAACTTTAACAGGGGTAACTATGCTAATAGAAACGACAGGAATGGGCCCTATGTCCCTCCTCAAAATCGTGAAGTTACTCCTAGGGATGGTGGAGATAGTATGGCGCGAGTTGAGGATATGTTGCACAAAATGATGAGGAGGTTCGACACTAGTGATGAACACATTAAAGAGTTGAGGTGTGATTTAGCTAGTATTGGGAAAAAGTTGATACACATGCAATTTCGATTAAACAGATCGAATTGCAAGTGGCCCAATTATCTGCGATAGTGAACACACGGCAACCGGGCACTCTTCCTAGCAACACTGTCCAAAATCCAAAGAAGCACTGTATGGCAATCACTACTCGGGGTGGTAGGCAAACCATTGACCCACCTATGCCATCTATTGAGGAAAATGTGAGAAAGGATAATGATAATGTGGTACAGGGTAGTGTCAAGCAGAGGGAAGTAATGGAAAAGATGCAGAAGTACCTATCAAGGTAATTCCCATGCCTAGGCTACCACCACCTTTCCCTCAGTGATTAGTGAAAAAGACCGAGGATGGTAAATACCGGCGCTTCATAACAATGTTGAAGCAGCTCTCTATCAATGTCCCTTTGGTAGAAGCTCTAGAACAAATGCCCGATTATGCAAAATTTATGAAAGATCTCGTCACCAACAAAAGATTGGTCACTTTTTAGGATGATGATAGACTGCAGCAATGTGGTGCTATTTCTACAAGATCCCTTGTACAAAAGAAAGAAGATCCTGGTGCATTCACTATTCCTTGTACAGTTGGGTCATTACATTTTGCGAAAGCATTATGTGATTTGGGAGCAAGCATAAATCTCATGCCCCTCTCAATTTACAAGAAGTTGAGTTTGGGGGATCCAAAACCCACTGCGATGCGGCTACTGATGGCTGATTAGACAATGAAACGGCCTATAGGGATACTCCATGATGTGCTAGTAAAAGTGGAGTCATTCATCTTTCCGGCTGATTTTGTTATTCTTGATTGTGAGGTTGACTTTGAAGTGCCTATTATTCATTGGAGGCCATTCCTTGCCACAGGTAGAGCATTAGTTGATATGGAGAAGGGACATATGACATTTTGGTTGAACAATGAAGAAGCGACCTTCAAAATTTGTAGGACCATGAGGCAGAGTGATGAGCTCCAATCAGGATCTATCGTATCCCACAAAGAAAAGATGGAGGAGATTGAACAGAAAAATGCAAAACAAGAGTTTATGGTTGGGGATTTGGTGCTTGTAGAAAGTTTTGGGGTGCCTTGTCTTCCGGGCAAGCTCAAGTCTAAATGGATTGGCCCCTATTTGATTACCCAAGTATTCCCTCATGGAGCAGTTAAGTTAAAAGCCAAGGAAGGAGTGCGGTTTAAGAGGAACAGAGATAGAATAAAACTCTATTTTGGGCATAAAGTATCGGGAATAAAGTGATAGAGGCATACCATCTTGATGAAGTCTTAGTAATCAAGGGTCCCCAATCGTGCCGCGACATTAAATCAGGCGCTTGTTCGGAGGCAACCCAATACTTATCATCTTTTTAGTAATGGTAGAATTTTTCTACTAATGGGTTTTATATTTGCAGGCACATCATCACGAAATTCTGCAGAAAATTACTCTACAGCAGTCACTGACAGAGACATCGACGGACCGTCGCAGTTGTGACGGACCTTCGTATTCATCCGTCGTACCAGGTAATTTTTTTTGTTATTTTGAAACTAGGGAACACGCAACGGAACAAACGACGGGTCTTCTCAAGTGCGACGGTCCATCGTCGGGGAACCGTCGCGTGATTAATGAGGTATACCCGACCCGACCCGGCGGAACCCTTTTTCAAAATCAGAACGTTTAAACCCCCCAACCCCTCATTTCACCCCCATTACTTCATTATTCCTCTCATCTCCGCTCTCTTTTCAACTTCCACACTCTCTCAACCACCGATCATTGCCCTCTCACAATTCTCCAAAGCTCTAAAGTGTTGTCTACTAGTGGAAACTGCTGATGTGAGTGTCTACCTTGTCACCGAGTACGTGTGCATTTGTTTTTCTCCATTTCTAAGGTATGTGCCTCTAATTTATACTCATTTATCTTGCATTGTTGTTTACTAGTTAGTATTATGCTTAGATACTCATCGAATGTTGTTTACTTTAGACTATTCTCTCTAACCTAGGTCACAAATGTTTGAAATTGCCATGTTTACCACCCTAGACATAGGTGCTTTTGCTTTGCTAGTTTCCTAGGTAGTTGGGTTAGTCACATGTAAGTCCAAAACACTACAAGGTTGATGTGGGTTCAAAGGGGATGCTTAGGGTACCCTTAGTTCTGTCATGGTTATTCAGAACGAGACCCCGATGACGGACTGTCGTACCTATGACAGACCGTAGTAGGTTCCATTGCAAAAGCCCTAACACCCCTATCCCAATGGACACATGTGACGGATCGTCGTACTCGCGATGGTCCGTCCTGCATAACCGTCATGCTAGACAGAGACCCTGTTTCTAAGGGTCTCTCATTTTTCCTCAAGTGTTCCCCAACAGACACATGTGACGGACCGTCGTCTTCACAACGGTCCGTCCTGCACAACCGTTCTGGTTGTCAGAGACCCCTCTCCTCAGGGTCTCCATTTTTTCCCAAGTGTCCTACGACGGACATATATGACGGACAATCGTACTTGTGACGGTCCGTCCTGCACATACCGTCATGCTAGTCAGAGAATCTCCTTCAGGGTTTTCTATATATACATAGTCTAAGTTAAACACGACGGACCTCATGACGGTCCGTCATAGTCACGACGAGCCGACACCTGGCCCATCGTGTGTCACTGCTTCTACAGCAATGACATACTATTTTTAATGTTTTATTTCGTCTGGTTTCGCGTGTCTTGTTTGCCACTACTCGTACTAATATTGATTATTTGCAGGTACTACCTACTATGGCACCTAAGCAAGACCGAAGCTACGCACGTGGCGATCAAAGTCTGTCGCCCCGTCTGCATGCATGATCATTGGCTCTGATGATGAGCGGGACCCTGAGTATGTGCCCCCAGGCACTTCCACACCTTCCCGTGCTGCACGTGCTCGAAGAGCCACACCCAAAAAGGTGGCGTCCGGCGTAGTCACTGCCTCCCAGTATGATGAGGAGCGCACACTGACCGGCACACCCTCTGGGTCAGCCACAAATGAGGAAGGAGCGTCTAGCTCCTTGTGAGTATCCTGGTCCGAGGAAGCCTCTGACTCAGCTGAGGTTCCCGCCCTTGCCACTGCTGCAGCATCGGCCTCGTTTGATAAGGCTGAAACTTCAGACTCTACATCCGGCTCACCAGCTTAGGTCCCCACTCCAGCCACTGACCAACCCAACCGGTGGAGTGTCGACGGGCAGTTTCAAGTCTAATCTGATGCCAAGTTCCTGACTTATAAAAGAGTAATGGCAGGAACACTCACCATGGAGCGGCGGGTACTTACAGGGAGTCTCCCAACGATGCTGGAGATCAACAACCTCTTCACCAGGCATCGCTTAGAGTGGACAGCACGTCCTTTGGGATGATACAGCGAGGAAATGGTCCGAGAGTTCTACGCATCCTACGTAGTGACTCTCTGATCACAGATCGATAGGCGGGCTTCTCCCGCTAAACAGGCCCCACTGGAGCAGGTTCGAGTCTGAGGTGTGCAGGTTGACATTTCCCTGCCAGCCATTCGCCGGTTTCTATACGGCGAGAGTGCAGATGCTACTCGGACCCCCATCACTGCCGAGTTTGACTACCGCTGGCAGATAGTAAAGCATGGACAGTTCTTGCGCGAGCCAGCACTGAGAAAGACCACGAAGAGGTGGATGGCCCTGCACCTGTCAGTAGATAGAGAGGGTGCCGATTGGGTGATTGAGCCGAAAGGGGCCATCAAGAAGGCCAACCTCACATTCACAGCAAAGTTCATGTGGCTGCTTGTCCGTCACTGCCTTTCCCTCACAGGTGCTGATGACGTAGTTACCTGGGATCGAGCAGTGTTGATGGCGGCGATGATAGCCGAATTCGAGGTGGACTTCGCATGACTTCTTTAGGCAGTCATGCATGAGAGGGCATTCAAGGTCACTACTACCTACCCTTTCCCGTGCATGATCTTTGCCCTTTGCAGGTCCGCAGGTGTGGCCATATGGCACGTAGATCAGCTTAAGACCCCGCAGGGCACTGTAGACGTCGGTCTCATCAGAGACGAGGCCAATGAGTTGTCTCCACGCAGAGGACCCCGTCTAGAGCTGCCCCCACTTGCTGATGATCTTGCTGATACGGTAGCCCTGGCCCGCACAGCTACACAGGCGTCCACTGACACTACCCCGGTCGAGTCTATCCTGGGTAGTAGCACAGCCCCGATCTCCTTTCGCACAGCCCCTCTACCGACACTGGTCCCTCTTGCAAGGGTCCAAAAACTAAACGCACAAATGTCCACTCTTCTGCATCATATCCAGTCATGGGTGCAGAGGTCGATCACTGAGTCCGAAGAGCGTCTAGAGAGGAAGATGATGCAGTTTATAGAGCGGAAGATCGCTGAGGTTAACCAGTATCTGGACACCTTTGAGTTGAGAGTGCTAGTCCAACCAGCCCCTCCGGTGGATGTGTCGACTCTTCAGGCTGCAGTCGACAGTCTTCGTGCAGACATCGACAAGATCTTAGAGGCTAGGGTGCTGGAGCATGAGGCCCCTTCTGTCGAGCATGCTGAGGACACCATGTTGGCAGCCCTTTTTGCTAATTTAGAAGTTCCACCACCTCCCCCTCGAGAGAGTGCCAAGAGGCATAGGTTTCGATCAGAGGACGAGGCTCGAGCAAGGAATAAGGAGCGCCGAGAGATGGAGGCTGCGCGGAGATCCTCCCTTGCTGAGTAGGAGGCGAACCGAATGAGAGCATCTGAGTTAGCAGTTGGGGCGTGTAGCTCCCGCACTGTGGAGATAGCAGGAGGCACTACTGATGGTGCGGTTGTTGCTGAAGACACCACTGAGGGTGTCCAGATTGTAGAGGACGTGGGTTTCGGGGAACCGAACCCACCATCTTGCTGATCGATGGCGCTTTGCGCCACAGGTTTGCTTCACCTACCACTCTTGTATTAAGGTTTTTATGCATCGAGGATAATTGCATGCCTTTTTGTTGGTGGTAGGGTAAATGGATAGTGAGTGTTAGGGTGAAGTCTGAGTAGCCCAATTCACTATCTTCTTTTGGGGTTTTCTTACCTGTGTTCTTTTCCCCCCAAAAGACTGATTACTTTTTCTATTGAACCGGCATGTTTATATCTTTTGTACATAGTTTAAGTGTGAAGCATGATGGCTAAAATGTTATCCTGATAAACTAGAAAATAATGCATGACTAGGCATAGTAACTAATAATTGTGTGACTCTAAGCATGAAACAGAGTTATACAATTGCATTACCCTAAGTCTTAAATTCAAACTAGGTGTCTGATAATCTGGTATAGTGATGAGATGTCAAGTGAGTGTGAGGAAATTTGAATAGTCCACTATTGGTACTGAGCTAGAACTTGCCTGGTTAGTTCTGCTAAAAGTAAGCTGTAATAGACAATTAGGAAAGGATCATAGGCCCTTATTCAATATAGCCCATTTCTAGCCTAAAGAAAAGAAACCAAATGAAATTTATCCTTCTTTGATCCAAATAATCTGAGCTTAAAATTTGACCTTTCTTTTTCACCCAAACTGATCTTTTCTTGGAATAATGTGTTGGCCCTGGTCCCTCCTTGGACATGTGCACCTCAGCTTATGCCAAAAGCATAAGTTGAGGGTGTCTAATGCATAAACAACCTTCGTTATGGTGCTGACCCGACTTTGGGTATTGTGTACCTTGACTCATAGCAAAGCCATGAGTTGAGGGTGGCTACTATGAGGAATGCTCTGGAAAGTGGGGTTGAAAGAGCAAAGAGAGAGAAAGAACAAAAGTAAAATGACTCAAGAATTATATGAAAAGAAAATTATAGAAAACAAAAAATACAAGCAAGAAAAGAGGAGAGTCACTTACACAAATGAAGAAAGAAGAGAAAATAGCAAGGTGAAAGAATATGAGAAACTGGGCAAGATGAAACGAGAGACAGTGGAAGGTGTAGCCGATATGTCAAGGAGGTCAAAAAGTCACTAAAGTATACTAAAATATATCTTACCTAACCTCGAGCCTATGTTACTTGCTAAAAAAGTCCTACCGTGATCCTAAGGGTTGTATAGCGAACTTAAGGCAGTGAAAATAAGGGCAAGCTTATGGCAAAAGGTATGAATGAGTGTGACTTTGTTCTAAGAGTGAGTGTTGAAAAGTAATCCTTATACTCAAACTTAAATCATTGTGTGAAAAAGGAGGATTTTGTTTTAAAGTGAGGACACTAGTTACAATACCGAAATTGTTAGCACCTCGGTGAGAAATTGAAGAGGATATGTGTTAGTGCGTTGTGAGTCTGTGTCATGTTCTGATCCCACAAAATTCAAGCCTAATAGTGATAGCATGCATAGATGTGATGAGATTAATCGGGATTGATAGCCAAATGATTGCAAAGGATAAAACATGGATACTATTGTACAAAGTTTGTGTAGTGAGTCATAGTGCGTCGCTTGAGGACAAACAAAGAATATAAGTTGAGGGTGTTGATATACCGTGGTTTCATAGTATTATTAATACTTTTTCCTTAAGTTTAGTATGTCCAAAAGCCTTTTTGTGCTAATTTTTATATAAATTTCTCTTTGTTTTGCAGTAATCTGTCCAAAGCTGAATGCGGAGATTTTCAGCGAGGAATTGCAGAAGAGACCACCTACGGAGCGTATGACGTTCCGTCGTACTTGTCATGGTCCGTGGGTGGATGCGTAGTGCAGCTGCTGAAGGAAGATGGGGAAGTCTGACCAAGTGTGGGATTACGAAGCTTGTGACGGTCCGTCGTGGCTTTGACGGTCCGTCCTGCAGGTTCGTCGTAAAGATCAGAGAAGTGATCCCAGAACCCAGAGTCCAAGAGTTGAAGTGTTTTGGAACGAGACCCTCGACGGACCATTGTGCCTATGACGGTCCGTCATACATGCCGTCGAGGGGAATGAAGATAGCAGCAGAAGAAATTGCACAAGTATGGGACGACGGAGTCCATAACGGTCCGTCGTGACCGCGACGATCCGTCGTGACCGCGACGATCCGTCGCCTGGTCCGTTAACCCAACCGCATTTTGACAAATTTCAAGCAATTAGAATCCTTGTTTAATTAGGTTTTTGTTTTTTATAAATAGTTTGAAAAACCTCGTTTTTGAGGTTAGACTCTGTTAGGTTAGACTCTATGAGATTAGACATCAGATTTTTAGACTTTGTGTATTAGTGTTGGATTTTGAGATTCTTGCAAGTGATTTTTGGACATTAATCAAGCAAACTTTGGATTTTATTCTTTCTCATTGAAGTAAGTACATGAATTCGTATTTAATATATTTGAATATTGTGTTTATGGCTATGAGTAACTAAACTCCATAACTAGGGTTCTGGGAACCATAGGAAAATAATGACATAAACCCAAACTAAAATAACAATTCTAGATTAGTGTCTTGCATATATTAATAATTCTTTCGCTTAAAAGTCTTTCTAACGGATGGCCAACGTTAGGACTCGCCTTAATGCTTGGTGTATAGATTTAGTGTATACTATCTAATAGGCTATATTGATTGGTACGCGGTACTTAGTCAAATATCGAATACGATGCTTAATATGAGGTAAGGATAATAGTTAGGATAGCAACACACTTAGCTGGACCAAGGTACGTAGTGAGATTTTCTAGATGCCGGACCAAGGATTTAGATATACATAACTTATCACTTTGCATGCAAGATACTAGGAAAGAATTGTTATAGTTGGAATTATCAAGTTATGAACCTGTGGGGAACACGTAAACCCTAGTTACTTTGATTAATTGATTAAAACCTAACATTCAAAAGCTGTTAAGTGTCTCTGTCAAGTTCGTTATTTATTTTACTCATTTACAAATAGAAACCCCCCTTTATTGTTTTTAGTTTCCAAGGAAGTCATTGACCAAACAATAGTAATAACAGGTTGAAGTTAAGTATAGACTATTTTCCTTGTGGGAACGATCCCAACCTCACTAGTTGGGTTATTTACTTGACACGACCGCTTTACTTCTTATTTGAGAAGTAAGTTTGAGCGTATCACTAAACCACCACCTTCTAATGATGAATGTTATTATGCGGAGGACACTTATGCAGTAAATGAGCAGACGGGGGGTTTCCGACCAAGCGCCCAAGGCTCAAATTAGGATAACTGGCGCCAAGGTCAAGGGAACCAAGAACAGAACTATGGTTACTACAACCGCGAGGGTCACTATGTCTGAGATGGAAACTACAACTGCGACAATAACTTTAACAGGGGTCTATGCTAATCGAAACGACCGGAATAGGCCCTATGTTCCTCCTCAAAATCGTGAAATTACTCCTAGGGATGGTGGAGATAGTATGGCCCGAGTTGAGGATATGTTGCACAAAATGATGAGGAGGTTCGATGCTAGTGATGAGCATATTAAAGATTTGAGGTGTGATTTAGCTAGTATTGGGCAAAAAGTTGATACACATGCAATTTCGATTAAGCAGATCTAGTTGCAAATGGCCCAATTATCTGCGACAGTGAACACACGGAAACCGGGCACTCTTCCTGGCAACACTGTTCAAAATCCAAAGAATGATGCGCACTGTATGACAATCACTACTCAGGGTGGTAAGCAAACTATTGACCCACCTATGCCGTCTACTGAGGAAAATGTGAGAAAGGATAGTGATAATGTGGTAAAGGGTAGTGGTGAAGCAGAGGAAAGTAATGGAAAAGATGCAGAAGTACCTATGAAGGTAATTCCCATGCCTAGGACACCACCACCTTTCCCTCAGAGATAAGTGAAAAAGACCAAGGATGATAAATAACGGTGTTTCATAACAATGTTGAATCAGCTTTCTATCAATGTCCCTTTGGTAGAAGCTCTAGAACAAATGCCCGGTTATGTCAAATTTATGAAAGATTTGGTCACCAAGAAAAGATCGGTAACTTTTGAGGATGATGATAGATTGCAGCATTGTAGTGCTATTGCTACAAGATTCCTCGTACAAAAGACAGAAGATCCGGGTGCGTTCACTATTCCTTGTACACTTGGGTCATTACATTTTGCGAAAGCACTATGTGATTTGGGGGCAAGCATAAATCTCATGCCCCTCTCAATTTACAAGAAGTTGGGTTTGGGGGATCCAAAACCCACTGCGATGCGGCTACTGATGGTTGATTGACAGTGAAACGGCCTATAGGGATACTCCATGATGTGCTAGTAAAACTAGAGTCATTCATCTTTCCGGCTGATTTTGTTATTCTTGATTGTGAGGTCGATTTTGAAGTGCCTATTATTCTTGGGAGACCATTCCTTGCTACAGTTAGAGCCTTAGTTGATATGGAGAAGGGGCAGATGAAATTTTGGTTGAACAATGAAGAAGCGACCTTCAACGTTTGTAGGACCATGAGGCAGAGTGGTGAGCTCCAATTGGTATCAGCCATATCCCACAAAGAAAAGATGAAGAAATAGAATGAAGAAAAAAGTGCAAAACAAGAGTTTTTGGTTGGGGATTTGGTGCTTGTAGACAGTTCTGGGTGCCTTGTCTTCCGGGCAAGCTCAAGTCCAAATGGACTGGCCCTTACTTGATTACCCAAGTATTCCCTCATGGAGCAGTTGAGTTAAAATCCGAGGAAGTGCGGTTTGAGGTTAACTGAGAATGAATAAAACTCTATTTTGGGCATAAAGCATCGGGGAATAAAGTAATAGAGTCAAACCATCTTGATGAAGGCTGAGTAATCTAGTGTCCCTAGTCGTGCCGCGACATGAAATCAGGCGCTTGTTGGGAGGAAACCCAATACTTATAGTCTTTTTACTAATGGTAGCCTTTTTCTACTAATGGGTTTTTAAATTTGTAGTCACATCACCAGGAAATTCTGCAGAAAATTACTCTGCAGCAGCCACTGACGGATACATCGATGGACCGTTGCACCTGCGACAGACCGTCGTATGCCTCCATCATATCAGGTACGTTTTTCTGTCATTATAAAACTAGGGAACACACGACGAATCGTCACAACTGAGACGGACCGTCGTCGCGGAGTCGTTGCATAATTAATGAGTCGTACCCGACCCGACCCGGCTAGAGTCTTTTTCAAAATCAGACCGTTTAAACCCCCCAACCCCTCATTTCACCCCATTCCTTCATTTTACCTCCCATTTCCCTTTCTTTTCAACTTCCACATTCTCTCCCTCGATCATTGTTCCCCCAAAATTCTCCAAAGCCCTAGAAGTTATCATCTACTAGTCGGAGTTGGTGCTGTGGGTGTCTTCTTGTTCATAGAGTACTTGCCCATCTTGTTTTTTCTCCAATTCTAAGGTATGTGTATCTAATTTCTACTCATTTATCTTGCATTTTTGTTTATTAATTAGTATTAGCTTAGTTCTTCATCATATGTTTGTCTCTTTTAAAAGATTCTGTCTAACCTAGGTTAAAAATGTTTGAAATTGCCGTGTTTATAACCCTAGACATAGGTGCTTTTGCATTGCTAGTTTCCTAGGTAGTTGGGTTAGACAAATGTAGGTCCAAAACACTACAAGTTTGACCAGGGTTCATTGGGGATGCATGGGGTACTCCCAGTTCTGTCACTGATATACAGAATGAGACCCCGATGACGGACCATCGTACCCACGATGGACCGTCGTAGGGTTTGTTCCAAAAGCCCTAGCACCCTTTTCCAACGGACATATGTGACGGGCCGTCGTCTGGTTGTTAGAGACCCAATTTCTAAGGGTCTCTCATTTTTTTACAAGTGTTCCCGAACGGACACATGTGACGGATCGTCGTCTTCACGACGGTCCGTCCTGCACAACCGTTCTGGTTGTCAGAGACCCTGTTTCTAAGGTTCTCTCACTTTTTCTAAGTGTCCTTCAACGGAAACATGTGACGGACCGTCATATACCCACTACGGTCCGTCCTGCATGACCGTCATGACTGTCAGAGACCCCTGTCCTAAAGGTCTCCATATTTTTTTCAAGTGTCCTACGACGGACACCTAAGACGGACTGTCATACCTGTGACGGTCCATCCTGCACATAACGTCATACTAGTCAGAGACTCTTCTTCAGGGTTCTCCATATATACGTAGTTTAAGTAAAACACGACGGAGCCCATGATGGTTCGTCATAGTCACGACGAACAGTCACCAGGCCCGTCGTGTGTCCCTGTTACCATAGTAATGACATACTATTTTAATTGTTTCTGTGGTTTTTCTTGTCTTGTTTGCCACTTCTCATACTAATATTGATCCTTTAAAGGTACTATCTACTATGGCACCCAAGCAAGACCGAATCTACGCACGCGGGCGATCGTAGTCTGTCGCCCCGTCTGCCCGCATGGTCATTGGCTCAGATGATGAGCGTGACCCCGAGTATTTGCCCCCAGGAACTTCCACCCCTTCCCGTGCTGCACGTGCTCCAAAAGCCACACCCAGATAGGTGGCGTCTGGCGTAGTCACTGCCTCCCTGTCTGATGAAGAGCGCACACTGACCGACACACCCTCTGCGTCAGCCACAAATGAAGATAGAGAGTTTGGCTCCGTAGGACTATCGTGGTCAAAGGAAGCCTCTGGCTCTGCTGAGGTTCCCGCACCCGCTGCCGCTGCAGCGTCGGCCTCATTTGATGAGGCTGACAGTTCAGAAGCCACATCAGGTTCACCATCTTAGGTCCCCAACCCAGCCACTGACCAGCCCAACTGGTCGTGTGTCAACGGGCAATTTCAAGTCTACTCCGATGCCAAGTTCCTGACTGATAAAGGAGTGATGACTCGAACACTCACCTTGGAGCGGCGGGTCCTTACATGGAGTCTCCCGACGATGCCTGAGATCCACAATCTTTTCACAGGCATCGCTTGGAGTGGACAACATGTCCGTTGGAACATTACAATGAAGAAATGGTCCGAGAGTTCTACGCATCCTACGTAGCGACTCTCCGATCACAGATCGATAGGCGGGCCGCCCCCGCTAAACAGGCCCCACTAGAGCAGGTCCGAGTACGGGTTCTATACGGCGAGGGTGTTGATGCTACTCGGACCCCTTTCACTACCGAGTTTGACTACCGCTGACAGATAGTTAAAGATGGCCAGTTCCTACGCGAGCCATCACTGAAAGACCACAAAGAGGTGGATGGCCCTACACCTATCAGTTGATGGAGAGGGTGCCGACTGGGTAACTGAGCCAAAGGGGGCCATCAAGAATGCCAACCTCACTTTCACGGTGATGTTCTTGTGGCTGATTGTCCGTTACTGACTTTCCCCCACAGCTGCTGATAATATCGTTACATGGGATCGAGTAGTGTTGATGGCGGCGATGATAGCCGGGTTCGAGGTGGACTTTGCGTTGCTTCCACAAACAGTGATGCACGAGAGGGCTTTCAAGTTCACTACTACTTACCCTTTCCCGTGCATGATCTTTGCTCTCTGCAGGTCCGCAGGTGTGCCTATATGGCACGTAGATCAGCTCAAGACCCCTCAGGGCACTGTTGACGTTGGCCTCATTAGAGATGAGGCCAATGAGTTGTCTCCACGCAGAGGGCCCCATCCACAGCTGCCCCCACTTGCTGATGATCTTGCTGACATGGTAGCCCAGGCCCGCACGGCTACACAGGCGGCGTCCACTGACACTACCCCGGTCGAGTCTATCCCGGGTAGTAGCACTGCCCCGAGCTCCTCTCGCATAACCCCTCTACCAGCACTGGTCCCGCTTGCTAGGGTAAAAAAATTAGAGGCACAAATGGCTACACTTCTGCATCATGAGTCAAAAGAGAGCCTAGAGCGGAAAATAGTCCAGTATACAGAGCAGAAGATCGTTGAGGTTCACTAGCGCTTGGACGCCTTTGAGTTGAGGGTGTTAGCCCGACCAGCCCCTCCGATGGATGTGTCAACTCTTAAGGCTGTAGGTGACAGTATTCGTGCAGATATTGACACGATCTTAGAGGCTAGGGTGCCGGAGTCTTAGGCCACTTCTGTCGAGCCTGCTGAAGACACAGTGTTGGCGGCCCTATTTGCCACTTAAGAGATTCCACTACCTCCCCCTCGAGAGAATTCCAAGAGGCATAGGGTCGAGCAGAGGACGAGGCACGAGCACGGAAGAAGGAGCGCCGAGAGATGGAGGCTGTGAAGAGATCCTCACTTGCTGAGGAGGAGGCGCACCAAATGAGAGCATCTGAGTTAGCAGTTGGGGCATCTAGC
Organism: Solanum lycopersicum; assembly: GCF_036512215.1. NCBI lineage: Eukaryota > Viridiplantae > Streptophyta > Magnoliopsida > Solanales > Solanaceae > Solanum > Solanum lycopersicum. The sequence goes on from NC_090807.1 coordinate 8,520,438, forward strand.
TCCCACACTGTGGATATAGCAGGAGGCACCACTGATGGTGCGGTTGTTGCTGAGGACACCACTGAGGGTGTCAAGATTGCAGAGGACGTGGGTTCCGGGGAACCGGACCCACCAGCTTGCTGATCTACAGTGCTTTGCGCCGCAGGTTTGCTTCACCTACCACTTTAGTATTTAAATTTTTATGCATTGGAGACAATTGCATGTTTTTTGTTGGGGGTGGGGTAAATGGAAAGTGAGTGTTAGGGTGAAGTCTGAGTAGCCCAATTCACTATTCTCTTTTGGGGGTTTTTTGCATGTGTTTTTTTCCCCAAAAGACTGATTACTTTTTCTGTTGAACCGCCATGTTTATATCTTTTGTACATAGTTTAATTCTGGAGCATGATGGCTAAAATGATATCCTAATAAACTGGAAAATGATGCATGACTAGGCATAGTAACTGATAATTGTGTGGCCCTAAGCATGACATAGGGGTACACCATTGCATTACCCTAAGTCTAAAATTTGAACTAGGTGTCTGATAATCTGGTATAGTGATGAAATGTCAAGTGAGTGTGAGGAAAATTCAAATAATCCACTATTGGTACTGAGCTAGAACTTGCCTGGTTAGTCCTGCTAAAAGTAAGCTGTAATAGACAATTAGGAAAGGATCATAGGCCCTTATTCAATATAGCCATTTCTAGCCTAAATAAAAGAAACCAAATGAAATTTATCCTTCTTTGATCCAAATGATCTGAGCTTAAATTAGACCTTTCTTTTTCATCCCAACTGATCTTTTCTGGGAACAAATTGTTGGACCTGGTCCCTCCTTGGACATGTGCACCTCAGCTTATGCCAAAAGCATAAGTTGAGGGTGGCTAATGCAGTAAACAACCTTCGTTATGGCCCTGACCCAACTTTGGGTATTGTGTACCTTGACTCATGGCAAAGCCATGAGTTGAGGGTGGCTATTATGAATTCTCTGGAAAGTGGGGTTGAAAGAACAAAGAGAGAAAAAGAACAAAAGTAAAGTGACTCAAGAATTAGTCGAAAGAAAAGTAAAGAAAAAGAAAAATATACAAGAAATACAAGCAAGAAAAGAAGAGAGTCACTTACACAAATGAAGAAAGAAGAGAAAATAGCAAGGTGAAAGCATATGAGGAAATGGGCGAGATAAAATGATAGAAAGTGAAAGGTTTAGTCGATATGTTAAGGAGGGCAAAAAGTCACTAAAGTATACCTAAATATACCCTACCTGACCCTGGGCCTATGTTACAAGCTAAGAAAGTCCTATCGTGATCCTAAGGGTTGTATAGCAAACTTAAAGCAGTAAAAATAAGGGTAAGCATATGGCAATAAGTATGAATGAGTGTGACTTTGTTATGAGAGAGAGTGTTGAAAAGTAATCCTTATACTCTAACTGAAATCATTGTGTGAAAAAGGAGGATTTTGTTTTGAAGTGAGGACACTAGTTGCAATACCGGAATTTTTAGCACCTCGGTGAGAAATTGAAAAGGATAGGTGTTAGTGCATGGTGAGTCTGTGTCATGTTCTGATCCCACAGAATTCAATCCTAATAGTGTTAGCATTCATAGATTTGATGAGATTAATCGGGATTGATAGCCAAATGATTGCAAAGGATAAACCATGGGTACTATTGTACAAAGATTTTGTATGGAGTCATGGTGCGTCGCTTGAGGACAAACAACGAATTTAAGTTAAGGGTGTTGATATACCGTGGTTTCACGGTATTATTAGTACATTTTCCTTAAGTTTAGTGTGTCCAAAAGTCTTTTTGTGCTAATTTTTATATAAGTTTCTTTTTATTTTGCAGGAAATTTGTCTAAAGCTGAATGCGGAGATTTTGAGTGAAGAAATGCAGAAGAGACCACCTACGGAGCTTATGACGGTCTGTCTTGTTTGAGACGGTCCGTAGGTGGCAACGTAGTGCAGTTGCTGAAGGAAGATGGGGAAGTCTGACCAAGTGTGGGGTTACGAAGCTTGTGACGGTCCGTCGTGTCTATGACGGTCCGTCCTGTAGGTTCATCATGAAGTTCAGAGAAGTAATCCAGTACCCATATTCCAAGAGTTGAAGTGTTTTGGAACGAAGACCCTCGACGTACTGTTGTGCCTATGACGGTCCATCATACTTGCCGTCGAGGGTAATGAAGAAGAGCAGCAGAAGAAATTGCACAAGTATGGGACGATGGAGTCCATGACAGTCCGTCGTGATTATGACGATCCGTCACGAGGTCCGTCGACCCAGCCGCGTTTTGGCAGATTTCCATCAAATAGAGTCCTTGTTTAATTAGGTTTTTATTTATTATAAATAGTTTGAAAACCCTCATTTTTGGGGTTAGACCCGGGATCAGTGTTAGACTCTGGATCATTGTTAGACTCTATATTGTTAGACACCATATTAGTAAACATTGTATTGTTAGACTTTTGGTTATCATTGATTGTTGGTGATTTTTGGTGATTAATCAAGAAAACTCTCGGATTTTACTCTTTCACATTGAAGTAAGTACATTAATTCTTATTTTAATATATTTGAATATTGTGATTATGACTATGAGTAATTAAACTCCATAACTAGGGTTGTGGGAACCACAGACAAATAATGAGATAAAACCTAACTAAAATAACAGTTCTAGAATGGTGTCTTGAATGTATTAATAATTCTTTCGCGTAGAAGTCTTTTTAACGGATGACCAACGTTAGAACTCGCCTTAATGCAACTTGCCGGACCAAGGAGGTAGATAATAGGAAAAGAATTATCAACATAGATTTAGTGTATACTATCTAATAGGCTAGTATTGATTGGTACGAGGTAATAACTTAGTCAAATATCGAATACGATGCTAAATATGAGGTAAAGATAAGGGTTAGGATAGCAACACACGTAGCCGGACCAAGGTGCGGAGTGAGATTTTCTAGATGGAGGACCAAGGATTTAGAAATACATAACTTATCACTTTGCATGCAAGATACTAGGAAATAATTGTTATAGTTAGAATTATCAAGTTATGAACCTGTGGGGAACACGCAAACCGTAGTTATTTTGATTAATTGAATAAAATCCAACATTCAAAGCTGTTAAGTGTCTCTTTCAATTGCGTTAGTTATTTTCATTCATTTAGAAATAGAAACCCCCCTTTTATTGTGTTTACTTTCCAAGGAAGTCATTGACCAAACAATGGTAATAACAGGATGAAGTTAAGTCTAGACTATTTTCCTCGTGGGAATGATCCCAACCTCACTAGTTGGGTTATTTACTTGACACAACCGCTTTACTTCTTATTTGAGAAGTAAGTTTTAAGCGTATCAACCACTCCTGCGAGACAATGTAGAAAACATGAATGTGTTGATGAGATTCTCCAGCACTGAACATCAATTGGCTGATATATTCACAAAGTCAAAAGTAAAGTTTTCTTAAAAATAGACTGAGACTTGGAATGGTTAAGCTTGCATAACTCTCGAACAAGACTATTAAGGAGATCTAAAATGGCTATGCTTAGGAGGACATGTATCTATGTTCTAATAAACATTACGTGCTTGAGAATTCACGATTTGTACCTTACTGCAGGTATACACTCATGGTATGAATAGCTGAGGAGATGATGAAACCACACAAAAATTGGGCAGACAAATCATAAGGGGGATCTGGTCCCTTACAATGATAGTATCATTTAATACTACACTGACAAATGTCTACATCATCACCTCGTGTCTTCGTCTTATTAGTCTCATCAGTTTCAAATATCCTTTCTTTTTGAAAATGAAGAGTCGACACTGTTTAGGACCCGATTCCATCTTGTTTTAAATATTTTAGTTTCTCCTCAACAAACTTAAAAAATAATTCTATACTCTTGCTTTCTGATTAATTTTTTCTTTCTCTTGCCTTCTATTTCTCAAAATGTCTAAGTCTAATTCTTCTTTGCAAGCCTATATCTCTCCAAAAATCGAAAAACCCAGTTCATTCAATTTCTCCATCCCCGTTCGAAAGAGTCGTCATTTCTCCATCCCCGTTCTAAAGAGTCGTCGTTAACCCCTCTGTGTGAAAATAGAACACAAGTAAGACCTGTATCTCCTGTAAATCCAGTTGAAGTTCGATTTGCTCATCCTAGAATGGACGGAGTATCGTGTACCCCTACACTGGTGTTGTTTGAGAAAAATTCTCATACATCTGAAGCATAATTAGTGCCTAAACCAAGTTCTAAACAAGGTTCTGATGAAATCGAGGGTGCTTAGATGGTAGTTTCATCGTCAATAACTGAAAGGTTGTTTAAAGGTGATCTTCATGAGGGAAAAAGGCCAGAATCTTGCATTCTCAAAGCACGAGCTTAATTGGTGGAAATACAAAGTGTGTCCTCACTTAGGGATGACTCCCATACCTTGTTGTTGAATGAGACGTTTAGGTCGCCAGATCAGGTTATCACTAAAAGTCAACCTATCTTTGATAACACTCACAAGTCTTTTGATGTGGAATCTGAAGGGGAGGAAGAGGAGGAAGAAGTGCTTTTACGATGGAAGAGGCAAGGAATGAGGGGAAGCATTCATTCTCTTGTTAGTTGTCAAGAACAAGAAATTAGGTTGGGAAACACGGACGATATGGAGTACACTCATACTGATAGTGATGAGGAAAGAAAGAGAAAAGGGAAAGGAAAGTTGATTAAATCTAATGTGAAGGAAGGTAAACGGAAATATGGCACTCGAAGTGCCACACAAAAGGTGTTGGGTAGTGCTATGGCGGCAAATGTTGTACAAACACAAAGAAGAAGACAACAAAGAATTCAAGGGTTAACTTAAGAGGACCCCGTTGTTGACCCGATCCCCGTCGAGGATAGTGGTTCAAAGTAAGAGGATGTTGCCAAATCTGTGGCAAAACGAAGAAGGGGATCAGGAGGTGCAAAGGAGAAAGTTAATGAGGGTCAAAAGAATCTAAAGTAACCTCTAGTCAAGAAGGTTAAAAAGAAGATAACCCATAAGAAAATAAAATATAAAGTTTCATCTGTAAATGAACCTGGTCCCCAAGGTAAAGTCTGATGAAATATGACATGACAAGAGAAAAAAGGGTTGAGAGAATGAAACTGCAAAAGGTTTTGAATGGTAGAGTATTTGCTAAAGATATTCTGACAGAGCACGTCATGGTAGCCCTTGTTGATGCTGTTACTATACAAGAATGGGTACATTTATTTGAGCCTCTAGTCCCATATCTTCATGAACCAGAAGTGCACGAGTTTTATTACAACATGGACTTTCTTGATGATGGGAGTATTTTTACCTCCGCTAAAGGGGTAGAGATAAGTCTTAGTGAGGAAACATTGGGGATCATTCTGAGTGTGCCTACTGCTGAAATTTGCTCAATTGAAAGATGTAGGCCCTTTACAGCATTAACTGAACTAGCCTCAAAGAAGGGTGAACCTAAGCAGGCAGGGGTACAAAAAAATATCTCAAGGGAGAATTGCAGTTGACCTTCGAGTTTGTTAACAAGGTCATGGTTCCTAGGTCAGAGAAACGTACAGTTGTATCTGCTGCTGATCTTTTTCTGATGGAAAAATTGAGCGACCCTGAAGAGATCAATCTTCCAACAATCATGCTTGAGAACATCCACCGTGTTATGACTTGGAAAATATGGAATCATGGAATTCCATACGTCTATCTTCTCAACTGGGTGTTCCATCACTTTGAGGTGCCCTTAGGGATGGGCGTACTAGATACTTTCAAACAGATGTTCTCAAAAACTACTCTCCAGGATTGCGAGTGTATTGAAGGGGATGCACCAGGGTGCTCACAGGTTGCACAATATTGGAGAAACAGTCCGTTCTTAAGGGAAAAGTGGATGATCTAACTGTCTCTTGGCAGCTAAGAAAGTTGAGGTGGTCACTCTTAAGTCTGAACTTCAGAAAGTGATCTCAAGAGGAACTGGTCCTAGTCAGGTTTATGGCTCAGAGTTAAGAAAATTGAGGACAAAAAATGATCACCTAAAAGCTACGAATGCCTTACTAAGTGAGGAAGTTCAAGTTCTCAACAAGCAACTCATTAAGGCTCATGAAGATGCAAATGAGTGAGTGTTTCTGCTTTTGCGAACTCTTCAACCCTCCCCCCCCCATCCTAAATGTGTCCTATTATGTATGTCCTTCTCATTGTACTCTTTTCTTTTCAGTGGTGCGATGCAGTTTTAATGTTCAATGGCCTGTATTTATTTGATCGCATCTTGATGTTGTTTTATGCATAGTTTTTATGTATTTCTATCATCTCTTTTTGCTGACATTCACATGTTCTGTATGTATAGACCTACATTCTCTTGTTCTTATTTGTTTATTTTTTCAATTGTTTATTGTCCCTCCTTCTTGATGATGTCAAAAGGGGGGAAAATTGTAGTAGCCGTTCAGTTAAAGATGCATGGGAATTATGCCATAGTTTAAGGGGGAATTATGGCATGGTTTAAGGAGGAATGATGTCTGATTGGAGATGCATGGGAAAGCATGTTTTAAGGCGGAATTATGACGTGGTTTAAGGGGGGAATTATGTCTGATATAATGCTCTATGTATTTATGAATTAATGTGTGTGAGGAACAAATGCAGGTTGTTTTGTCATCATCAAAAGGGGGGAAATTGACAGGAGGCTCTCCTCAAGATGTTTTGATGATTCCTCACCAGTGCAGGGACCTGGTCCTTTGCAGAGTATGAAACTAATCCCAACTGTGAAAAGTACAAGACAACTATAAAAGTTGTCTGCGTCAGAGAGGTCTGTGAGGAGCAGTGTACTTCGTCAATCAGAAGTGACTAGGTCTTTTTGTTTGATAGACAACAAATCTTGATGATGTATATAAAACAAAACACAACACATTATTCATTCATTCAAAAAGAAAACCATACCAGCAAACATAAAAAAAGCAAGATATTGATCAAAGGGCTTTCAGTTCTTCTTGTTATTTGTTGGTCTCATATTTGCTTGTAATTGTTCTAAAATTGTAGGACTCGTTTCGAACTCGACAGAAACGTTTCAAATCTTGGGTGTTTCATTTTAAGGGATTTAGTTACGGGTAACTAGGTTCTTATTGAGTATTGTTGTATCTGCTCGTGCTTAGCTAAGTAATAGGGTCTATTGCTTAGTGAAGAGGCTAGAAGGTTAGTCTCTTATTTTTTAACCGACTTTTACTTTTGCTTGTTGAAATTAGTGAAACTTGGTTGTTGAAAAGTTCAGTCAAGAATAGGTCGTGGTTTTACTCCCTTGATCAAGGAGGTTTCCATGTAAAAGTGATTGTCTCGTTTACTTTCAGTCTTTGTGCTTTATTTATTGTAAAATATTGTTAAGGGGACCAGGTCCTATCTAATATAAGTGAACGCATACATTCCAACAGTAAACTTAAATTTCAAACGACAAGGGGGAAAATCAAGGCAGTAACCTGTCATTGACTAAGAATAGAGTTTGAGAAGTAGCTAGTGACAAATAAATGCTAGTCAAGATTAAATGGGGCCACAACTACAACAAGCTTTCTATCTAATACAACAATAGACTACAAATGGGACAATCATGGGATATAAAAAGTTTCCCGACTTCGAACAAAGGAAAAAGGGGGGAGGAGTACATGTCTTAGAAATCTCCAATGAATTAACTCAATACAGGAATCATAATATCATTTAAAAGACAGAAAAGAAATCTTTCGAGCTAGGCTAAGTACCAACTCGATGAGACAAACATTTAAGGGATAAACTCATAACAATACCCACAATATATATTAAAGCTACAGAGTCAACGATATCAAATTAGACGAATTAAGATTAACGATTAGGCAAAGCTTGCATCCGCCGGGCAGATCCAAAGCTAAGACAACAACACATTCCAAGGCTGTTAAAATGCATAAGACATACAAGTAAGAAACGGTGAAGTACTCGAACACACCACGATATGCTACATTGAAACAAAATACAAGAGGAGCCGAGGTTACCTCTCTTGGAGCATCGAGCTGGGACGTCAAGCTTGAGAAGGGCAACAATTCTTCCAGCACGAAATTCGAATACGAACAACAAACCAAGAAAATCTAAGAGGCGATCTTTTCAGTATTCATACTCAGAAAACTAGTTATAAAATTTTAAAAGCGTAGAAGTGGATATTTCTCTTAGGAACTCAAACTCCAAAACCTCTAAGATCCTCCCTTGGTTGATGGTTAAGGGTAGTTTATATGGAGGAAAAGTTGAGGTCAATTTAGGGGGGAAACCGTTGAGCAAAAATTTAAAATCTCTCTTTTTTCAAAGGCAAATAGAGAAAGATGTTGTGCAGCCTGTGGCTGCGCGAAATAGGGAAAAAAAGAGACGATTAGACACGAGGATGACAGGCGTATGGGCATATACTGATGCGCCAAGTTTTGCTGGTGGATTTTTGGATTTGACAAGATTTTTGGGTGAAGAAGACGATATCACTTTTGTTGTGCGCTGTATTGTTGATGGGTTTCTTTCGTGAAGAGCAAATGGGTTGGGCCAGGTTATATGCATTGGTGTTGAATCATTTTGTTTAGAAATTAAAATAACACCCATACATATTTAAGACGATATATATCGAGTTATAAATACTCTTTAAAAATAAATTACTTATAGCAGATTATTATCGAGTTATATCATATCAAATAAAAATATATTTAATTAAAAATAAAATATAGGTAATTATTTCAATACTAATTAATATGTCTACATATTTATTTTTATTTTTTCAGTTACCTTTCTTAAAATAAAACTCTTTAAATTTTTACAAATTAATAGTACAGTTACCTTTTACAATTTTCAAAATAAATAATAAATTATTATTAATCAAATTTTACATTATAGAGTTACCTTTTCAAAACAAAAACTAAATATTAGGGATATGATTTTAATTAAATCTCTACTTTACCATCGCCCAATAACTACTCACCTCCATCACACCCAACACAAACAGCATTCAACTTCCCCAACACGCCTCAATCATTATCATCCCGAATGGTCTGATTGATCACTGTACCTATTACGCCTCACACATCAATCCCTAAACGCGCCTCACTCATCACCTTCCCATCATGCCTGATTCATCCCCATCCCCATCACGCCTCATAGATCAATTTCATCTCCAAATTCATAACTCAAACATCCACATTTTCTATTACACAACACGATTCAACAATTTTTTAAAATCTTGATAAATGATTTTTTGTTAAGTTCGTATAGAATGTCGAGCAAAGTTAGTGGAACACCCAGTAAAAGTAGAATATTGGTTGAGGAGTCATCATCTGATGACTTTCATGTTCCTTCATTCAATATTTTGACTCAAATTCAACCGCAAAAATCATATGGAAAAAGAGACGGCTAGTTCTGTTAAATCAAAGATTAAAAAAAACAAAAAAGAGGCAAAGGAAAAAGGGAAGAAGAGGAAGGAAAAAGAAATTTGAACATCGTCAGAATCTGATTTTGTGGACGAATTAAAAAATAAAAGATCAAAAAAATGAAAAAGTATTGAAATTGGTTGCGAACACTTCGAATTTATAGGCATATCGTAGAATTTTGACAATTATAATATGCATTACCACTGTATAATTTGTGTTTGACTTTGATGTACGAATTGATTTATTGATCCCGTATGACTTTTATTTTGTAGTTTGAAATTCACATATTAGTTTTTTAAAAAATTCTAATATGAATAAATATTGTATGAATTATCTATGGACTGATGTATTAGTTGTATGATTTGTGTATGAATTGAGTTGGTTGTCCATTAATATGGCATCGTATTAATGATTTTTCTATGAAATTACATATTATGTTAAAGGTTTTAATTTAGTTTTACCAATTTTATAGGAGAAGAAGGTACAAACATATTTGTCTTCATGTACAAACATGAATGTGTTCGCTGATCTGTTGACCTTCCTCGTTCAAGATAGGTCCCAACAATTTCTACAAGAAATACCATTTGTTTTTTTATGATTTACATAACATAAAAATTCAATGTCAATTGTTGCGTCATATTTTTTCTTCTTGAAACTGAAAATATCAGAGATGATATGTTCATCATAAACATAAATGGTACAGAGTTACACTTTGGATTAAAAGAATTTGTCGCTATAACCGGTCTAAAATCTGGACTAATTTTTAATTTTGTTTCTGATCAGTCTATTCCAAATATACTTATCCAAGAAAATTTTGGGAATATGAACAAAGTACCCAAGTCAGATTTCTACCATAAGTTTAAACTGAAAAAACTATTGGGAAAAGGATGACTCTTTAAAAATTGGAATTTTGTACTTCATTTTTTCATTTCTGACTGCTTCAAACCCATAAAAAATAACCATTTCTAAATTATATTTTTATTTAGTAGAGTCTGGATAGTATGACATATTTTCATGGGGAAGTGAGTGTTTTAAATTAACACTTAAAGTGTGCTTTCATAAATTGGAAAAAAAATCCTTCGTTATTCAAGTTCAGTCAGTTCCATATAGCCTTGCAGGTATGGTTTCATGAGTGTTGTCATCCATTTGACAACACAATTGCTATCCATGCTTCAGATCACACACTGCGTATCCTGAAGTGGAAGACAAAAATGACATATTTTTTTTATGATTTGAAGAAAACAATATTCAGAACACATTATAACCAGGTAATTTTTATTAAAAATTATTAAAGTAATTATAAATTATTACATTCTCATATATTTTTTTTCTGTAGCATAAACTCAGAAATATGATTTTTACTCAAGAAGAGCTCAATGTCATGGATGAAACCATTTTAAATCAATCTCCCCGTCACCATGATTCTGAAGAGAAATGAACCTCGGAAAACCATGACATTGATTTTGAACAAAAATATGTAGAGTTGAAAGCAGAAATTGCAGAGGTAAATAAAAATTTACGATTAAAATAGTTTTTAGATATTACATTATAAATATCAAAACTTATTACTGTTTAATGAACAAGTTAAGGCGGAGTTAAAAGAGCTCAAAGTTAAATGTTAGTTCCAATCACATTTAAATTAACTAATATTATTATTGTAGGTTTTATGTTATTATATTAATATATTTTTTTATATTCATAAGGTTGACAAGCACATGGTTGAAATCAAGACTTACGTCAATAACTCGACTAAGCTGATATTTGAAGAGATTATATTGTCAAGAGGTCAACCAACAACAGATGCACAACATGTATGGATCAATGTATGTTCTTTGTATGAATGTTGTTTGATCATAGTATGTAGTAGTATTTGTGTTATTTGTCTATGTTTATGATCAGTGTATGACTTTTAAATGACTAATAGAAAATATTTCATATCTATGTGAATAATGTAAAATTTTGTATTAATTATGTACGAAAGTGTTTTTTCATACATATAGGAATAATGTATAAATGTTGTATAAAAATGTATGAAATTTTGTTTTTCATATATGTATGAATTCAGTTAATTTAATTCATATAAAAAATTAGAATATATTGACGTTGTCTGAAAACTAATTGTTGTGATCCTTTAAATTAGAAGCAACATCCTGGTGACTCAATTAAAAAGAACTAGTTAAAAGAATTTTAATACGGGTGAAAGGGAAAAGGGGGGGTGGGGGTAAAATGAGTTTAAGGGGATTAAAGGGAGTCGCCACCTAATTTTTTTAGGAAAACTAGAAAATCGATTAATTAATTAACTTAAAAGAGAGTCTATGAAACCAATTTGATTCTAGGTAAGGGGTTCAAGTTATTTCGAAGGAAAGGGGTTAGGCATCCTTCGAAATCCACACCTATGCTTCCCAACTGAATTCATCTTTTACAAATTGAGCAGGAGAATAAAATAATGTACACATATAATAAACATGCAATATACACAATAAAACAAAATAACAATATCGGTCTGAGGTTTGCCTAACATCGATATATACAAAATAATGAATTCAAAAATATAAATTCGAAGTCCTTTTTGAATAGATTCAAAGAAGCATGCATTGGGTACGTGTAAACACACTTAGTACAAGTATTTTTATTAAATAAATATGAATAAAATTGAATAGATGAAATAATAACTTAAAAATAAAAACCCTTCTTATTAACATGGAAGGCCTTGAAAATCGACGGTAATTTTTTCATCTGTCTATTTTAACAAGCAAAACATAAACATAAACATAAATATAAGTTCCATTTTTTTAACATTGGGGATGCCTCCGAAATCGACGAAGAAATTCTTTCATTGATAATTTTAACAATTTAATAAACAAGTTTTATGAATTTAAATAAAAATTTTGGTCTTTTATCATTGGGGAGGCATCCAAAATCGACGGAGAGATTTTGTCATTGGTCATTTTACTTGTAATTTAAATAGACCCAAAAAAAATATAATGTGAAATTTAAAATATCTTAATCAATAATAAAGTAACAACAACCGGGATAAATATATTAGGAAATACCTAATGTTAACATAGAAGTAACAATTTAATGAAAATATTAACACTACCCATTAATAAATTAGAAATTAGCCAAACCAAGTACTTAACAAAAACGAAAGAAACATAAATGGGCATAGAAACTAATAGATAAAAATAACTACAATTACAAAGAAATAATTAACAATTAACAAAAAAGTCTAATAATCTCAAAAATCACCAAAATCTTAAACATATTAATAAAGCTACCAAACAGTGAAAAATTAAAAAAAATAAAAATTAATCTTAATAAATGGATATGAAAAACTTCATAGAATAAAAATAATAAAATATAACCTACCTATATATAATAACCACAACCCAACAACTTTAAACAGTCAAATGAGTAAGAATAAAATTAAAAAAAATAATAAAGGGAAATAAAATAGTAAGTTCATCTCACTAATAAATGCACAAAGCAAAAGTACAAATAGTAATAATCAATAATAATATCACCAAAAACCACTATAACAATAAAATTCAAACTAAAAGAGGACCTGACCGTCAGAGATTTGTTGTTGTTGTCACTCTTCCTCGTGACTGGTTTTGTTGCTCCTTAGAAATTTTGGTTACTGCTGTTGTTTGCTCACAAATTTGTTGATATAGTTCACCTGCAAAAAATATAGAATCGTTAAGGGGAAAAGTGAAAGGACAGGCGGTGGTCTGATTGTTGGATCGTTTTCGACGACTTTTCACTGGAAAAAGAGAAAACGATAAGATTTTTGTGGTGAAATGGATTTGTTTTCTTTTTTTTTTTGTTCTAAGATGATGGTTAAATTTTTTTCTGTTGATGTTGGAGAAGAAAGGGGAGGATGGAGGTGGGTCTGGTGGTTATTGGTTAAGATTTGCGGCTATTCGTCGCCGAAAAAAGGAGGAAACGAAGGAGGGACTTTTGTGGTTGTTGAGTTGGGGAAGAAGATGGCAGGACCAATGGTGATTTCAGGCGAGTTGGGGTTAGGTAGTTGCCTATTTGAGTGGCTGTTCCAGCTGCATTTTGAAGGTCGTTTTTGGATCTATTTTGTTGCTGGTCGTTTGGTCGGCTAGCTGTTTCAGTGAAGAAGAGGCCATAGATTCCCGATGGTTTTTTGGATATGGAGGAGAAAGAAAAATGGAAGGTTGGATGGTTGCCGACTCCTAGCCAAAAATATGAGGAGAAACTTTTAGGGTTTTTTTATTTTGGAAAGTTTTCATCCCTAGTCTCAAAATATTATCCACCCCCTAACCTAATGGAAAAACTTTTTTTTAAGTAGGATCCCATTGTTATACAATGGGACCAAGTTAGTGCTCAAGATTGTGGCCCATAAAATCGCTGGTTGATAAAACATTTATGTATAGATTTTTGGACTATACAAAATATCAAAATAAATATTAACAATATAACAGAGAAAAAATAAATATAAAAAAATGTGATTAACGTAATCAATTATATGTAAGAAATGCAATTTAACAGAAATAATAATTTTATAAAATGAATAAATATTTGAACGTTTGACTGTGACAAAATAATTAAACATAATAACCGATAAAAATCTTAATATTTTGAGAAAAAGAACGATTATCTACAAATTGCATTAAAGTGACAAAACACATTTTAAACTATTTAAAATAAGATACTCAAAAAGTATTATTTTTAAAAACTATCAGACCAAAATTTGGTGTCAGCACTAATATTAGGACGACGTCACTCAAAATGTTGCACAATCTGATTAAGCTCCAATGGATCAGCCTTTTGTTTCAATGGATGAACACGTTCACATTTCAAACAATGATGGTATGATATAAATATTATGATGACATGTATTTCCATTTAAAAATTTGTTATTAACTAACGATTTTTATCTTATATAGATGAAGCTCAAAAGTCAACTAGGTGATTTTTTTCAATGCTGACGTACCCGGATCATCAACTTGAAAACCACCAACGTTGGATGATTATTCTGATTTTACTATGAAACAAATCATGGCACTTGATCCAATTCTAAATGCTACCACAACTCAAGACGTGCAATCAAGATATTAAAATTCCGGCAAATACGAATCTCTCCTTATATTCGACTGTCAAAAGTCGAAAGCAGTTCAAAGAGAGTTTCCATTCTATTTCAACTAAAACACCCATTTCAAAGTCATAATGGTTTTTAAGTTTCAGCTGATATGATCAACGAGTTCAACCAATGGGTTATCAAAGATGTTTCAAATAGGCGTGAGAGGCATAAATGTCTATAAATTAATTTATTTTATTTAAATTTTACAATATCAAATTTTATACAATCCTTTTTGTAATATTCACAAGAAAGCAGCATATTCAAAGGTTAAAAATATCTTTCATCCTCAAATGGATTTTGGCGTTGTCAAAATCGCAGAATTTTTTTTCCATATTGTGAGTCAACCGGGCAGATCTTGGGAGGACAGGGTAAGACACAATTTGAATCAATATTGAATGATTAATTTATAACACGAGTAAATTTTATACTTTAAGTTAGTATTTGTCTAAATTCTATGTTATTTGAGGTATGTATTGTTTTAATTTAATATTGTATGATTTGTGTATGCATTGATGTATGTCTTGAAGTATTAATATACATAATTTCAATAAAATGTTCTATACATACAATTTATTAGTTGTAAAGCCACATTGTATATTTTTTATAACCATATTTTGTATTAGTATTTGCTTGAACTCTATGTTAATTTATGTAGTAAATGTTGTTTTTAGTATTGTATGATTCTGTGTATTAATTGATATACGAATTGAAGTAAGAATTAATGTTTTAATATTATATGAATTACTTATGAAATAATATTTGTATTTGTATGATTTGTGTGTGAATTGGGTATGAAACATGTATATACATTTTTATTATAATTTGTGTATGAACCGCTATAATTGTTTCTATGATATGACAATGTATGAAGTATCGATTGTGTTTTATTTTTTATTTTTTTGTTTGTAACAACATATGAATACAATTATGTATTATGTTCGAAAGAAGGAAAAATACTCCAAAACATTGATTTCATATAGCATTGTTGATTGTTGGTTTATGACGTGGATTGATAATATTGAGAAGCAGTGGACAGTGTCAGGTTGCGACATGAGATGCATTGCCCCTGAACACGATGTTGGACAGTATATTAGAGGAGTTAAGATGTTTTCTAACATTGCTTTGGACAGGGTTGATGAAGTCATTATCCCTGTTAATACTAGTGAGAAATTTCATTAGTTGCTTGTTGTATTTCGAATAAACTTAGATGTCTACATGTATCTGATTCGATGAATGGAGGAGCTGTTCACAACTAAAAAGTGAAAGAAGTGGTTGATAAACTTGCAACCATGATACCATTATTTCTGGTGAACATATGATCTTATGGCAAAAGGCTTGATCTGTATGCGATCAATCTCCCTGAACATCACACAAGTCTCAATTCAAACCTCTCGATATCAAGCATGTGACAGATGTTCCTCAACAAGAAGACAGTTCCAAGTATGTAGTTACTATACCCTATTTATTTCATCTAAATGACATCACAATTTAGTTATTATAAAAATTTTCTAATTTCAAATTGTTTACAACGATTGTGGTCTATACACCTCTCTTTTTATCGAATATATCAACAATGGTATTTTTGATGTGTATGATATTGATATTTATTCAACATATCATCATCAGAGGTATGCCACATTACTTTAACATTATGCAAAATCAAAGAATGAAGAGGGCACAATAAGTGACAGTGAAGTTATGAGTATAGTTGCAAGCAAGTATGGTGGACCTCGCACGCCAAAAGAACAAGTTATGGACACCACCAATTATCCTACTCCAAGACCACGAAATAGAAATTAGAAAAAGTTCATTGCACCCTTTAAATTCTTTTAACTACATGTTTTTTTAACTATTGTATACCCATTTATGTTATTTTTTAGTTTTTTCTTCTTAATATGAAAGAGAGATTGTTTTATATAATTTATCAATGTTACCTTATTTTGGCTTAACTTATTACTACGTTTATACAAATAACACAACACTTTTGATCTCTTATCTTTCTAGTATGACAAATATCATATATTTTTTGATACACATATATTAACTTTTGTATAAATATGTATCAACTATGTAATGCATATTGTATGAAATATATTTGAATCTTGTATGAAATAATTAATAATACACTAATGTATCAAAATATGTGAAAAATAATTTATCCTTGTGTATGAACCTTTTATGAATTACGTATGCCATATTTACTTTTGAAATATATGGAAGAGATGTGAATATATGCATGATTTACTATATTTTAATACTTTATGAATTTTGTACGAATTTTTTCTCAATGGGGATTCATCGTATGCACTATGTACTATGTATGAAATTTGAACAATAATTGTATACATTGATTCACATTTATAAAAATTAAATTTTAATGTTATTTATAGTTGGACAATTTTTATGAAACAAAATTTTATCAATGTTAATGATAACAAATTAACTCTATAAAATAAAACTTGTGTCTAACAGTCAAAACAACATAAAAAAATGTTTAATAGTAAGTAAAATCAAGAAATTATTTTTTTTGCACTAGATAATTTTAAAATGTCTTTCTGTTGTGTCCAACTTGACGGCATCTACTGTAGGTGATTTTTGACCTTTTGAATTTCACATTAGCAAACCCCTTCCAGCATTCAAGTTTTGGTCTTCCTACTGATCTTTTTGGATTGAGTGACATCAATTTAGGCTTTGAAATATAACTTGATATATCCCATGTACTCTAGCATGGGATAAGTTCAACAAGGATGACATATGCATCTTTGAAATTCTTCAATCTATAAAAAGCAGAACAAAAATTTGCTTCATGCAACTTTCTCTATCTAAGAACTGAAATTACATGACCACATGATATCTCATTATGTTTAAATCTCCCACAACTATACATCTTTGTGTTCAAGTTTACTATGTACTTCTTTGCTCCTTCAACTACAACATGCATATCAACAGTTGAAGGTATTACCTAAATAACAGTTTCAATGTGAAATTGTTAATATATATACCACTAAAAATTGGGAAGTAAAATGCAATTAATTATTATTGAATAGAGTAAAAAACATACCCTCATATTGCAAGACAAAGCAATACTTTTCTGTGGACAAAGATCATATTTTTTTGTCAGCTCAGATGTTATTTTATCAGCCTCCTCATCGTGCTTGTGAATCCATATTTGAATTTTTACCCTCATAAATTCAAGGAGTGAAATTACTGGTAACCTCCTTGCTAACCTGTTAACATTATTCAATGACTCAGCGATGTTTGAAGTCATGCTCCATGTGCGCTTACAATTCGAATAAGCTCTTGACCATTTGTTATAACCAATATCAAATAAGTATTGTCTTATTTGATAATCTATCTGGTCTTTTCTTCTCATAATCGTCTCAAGCTGTTGTTTTGTATAAGTCTTTGCAAGTGTAAAAGATAAAATCTTCAAATATTCAGTATTTCAATTGAAATTCTTCAACACATTGCATGATAGGTGCCATATGCAGGCATAATATTCGGATTCACGATATACAGTAGCAGTCCCTTTCGATATGCTCTCATTTTGATCTGACATAAAACACATGTTTTGACTAACTCTATACGCTTCCTTAAACTGTTCAAAGAACCAGGTCCATGAAGCGTCGTTTTCAGAATCCAGTATGGCATACGCCAACGGAAATATATGACCTGATCCATTTTTCGAAAAAAATATCACATAAATTGAAAACATACTTTACATCATATGTTATTATATTGTGTAAGCGTAAAAATACATGGGATCAGAAACTACCTTCTGGATCCATGGTGTTGGCAGTCACCATTGTACCACCATATGAACATTTTAATCCTGCCCCATCAAAAACTACAATTGGCCTACAATACTCCCAACCTCTAATACAAGCTTCTAATGCAACAAATGCGTATAAGAATTTATCACATTCTTTCCTTTCTATTTTTAAAACTGATCCAGAATATGTTTGCTCCAATATGTATAGATAACCTGAAATTATTACAATTATATAATATGACAGCTAAAAATATCACATATATATAACTCAATGGATACCTAAAAATCACTTAATTGATACAAAAAGGATACATACTTTAATACCTATTTAACTATAATTACACACATACAGGATACAAAATTGATACATATAGGATACTACACAGAAAATTTCAATTCATTTTGAAAAAAATTGTATGGTAGTTATTTTCATTTTATAATTAAAAAAACTTTAAATTCATACTTTACATCGAAATTACCTGGTAGTTTGGCATATGATTAGATCGAATCTCCACACACCAATTTTATTACTTTTTCTTTAGCTCTCCACGTCTATATGTATGTTAGCGAAACACCATACAATTTCAACATAACATCAGCTATATCCTTTGGAGTGTATACAGTAGATGGATCAATATACTTATCCATTATTAAGACAACAACAACATGAGTTATCCTCTGACGTCTTGCATTCACTGTATCTCTAACAGAAAAAGTGTGTTCAGCATTGTACTTTCTAACTTTGAATAAATTTGATTTATTCAAACTAGATGCTCTCAACATTCAAGAACAAGTCTCAAAAAGACAAGTGAGATGATAACTGTTTCACAAATAAGAAAATATATATTTAAATTTTAAAAAGCAAAACAAATCAAATAAAAAACATAACTTAAAACAATGATGTGTACTTACTTTGATGCATTACAATGCGCTACACGAAAACTGAATTTTTCAACAAGTCCAACATGCCTCATCACCTCCATAAGTGTTTCCCTATTATTGTAAATCTGATTCTCAGCTACAAATAGGTTGGAATGGTCATTTATTGCATCATTATCTCCTTCACTATTCTCATCGACATCTCCGTCGAAATTCACTTCGATCAAACAGATAGAATTGTTGGAGTATAAATCAACGTTAATTTGTGTTAAACTAACTTCGGAATGTATTCTATCAGTAATAACTCCAGAATCTTGATTATACTTCTCATAATGTTTCAAAGAGATGCATAATGGATAATTTGCAAAGAAATTTAAATTTACTTTCTTTTGATCTAGAAAAACCATTACCCCAACATCATTGTGAATACTAATAGGTGGACACATATCACTAACAATATATTTTATCTCAATAGCACTTATATTAACATCTATATTAAGTTGCGATATTATCTCACTAACTAGACCAATATACAGAGTAGACACATCATATATGATACCCTCCATCTGAAAATCGACATATTTACTTGTTTCACAATATTAAAATAATAATTAGTACAAAATAATACATATTAATTGCAAAATAATTTATACACACTTCATACACACTTAATATACCTTTCAACAACTTATACCATACCGAAATTACCTTGAAAAGATAGTTCATATACAAAAAGAATAAATCCATACCCATTTCATACACAATTATTATAACATTCATCATCATATGCCATATCTTCATTTCTTTTCATAACATACTAACTACAAAAAAAGAAAACAAATTTCATACACATTTCATACATATTAAAATAACATTTACCTTCCTTTACCAACAGAAACATCTATTCAAAATATACTAAATACGCACATCATATATAATTCACATACAATTCATACACAATTATTAAAAACTTTTACATCATGTAACATACATAAATTGCTATTCACAACATAATTAATACTTTAAAAAAATCATAATTCCATCATCAAAAAAAAAACACAATGCTTATCAAAATAAATTTCATAGAAACAAAATAATATAAGTTTCATACACAATTAATACAAATTTCATTCTTCAACGGTCCAAGACATTATAAATACTTCTTTCTTGACTAGTTACTAAACACACTCTACGATCAATTTCATTTTTTCTATTTATTCATAAATCATGTATTACTCAAATCTTCAATTTTATTAAAACTCAAACGTCTATATTGTTAGGTGCTGTTTTCAAATATGATTTATACCAAAACACTGTTTCATACAAAACAGGCAATAATATATTTATTCATTAAAATAACCAAAAACAAACCAACAAACTATAATAAGTACCAACCTGATGAATTCCACCTTCCACCATGTTTAATTAATATAGATACAATATTGTATATCACAACAAATCACGTTTTTTCAACAACAAAATATCTTCAATCACTAAAAACATGAAATGAAATCTGTTGAAAAATTGAGAGAATCGGAAAAATTGGAAAAAAATAGATTTTACGTTGATTTCAATTTGTTAGAGCGTTTTAAGGAATTAAATCACAATTTAATTTGGTTTCAACTAAATTGAGCGTTTTAAGGTAACTAATTAATCTATTCTTTTTTTCAAATTTACTTGTTAGGCGCTAATCAGCTATCACGTTTATAAAATGTATTTAATTAAATAATAAAAGATGTTATTTTATCATTTAAAAATTGGTCCGTTATTTTTCTTTAATTCTTTTTTTTAAAAACAAATGTTTTAAATAATTTAAAATCAACCTTTTATTTTTAATAATAAGTTATAACTTGCTATATTAAATGTTATATATTGAAAGACAAACTCAAATACCATAACTTGAGAATATTACTATAAAAATGTTATAAACCTAATTTTCACAGTTAGGAATTATGGGGCTGATGTGTGGGATGACGACTTGGGCTTCGATTTGGCTGAAATTTGGCTCAAAAGGTGATCCCAAATTAAGTTAAGGTGAGGTAATAAAGCGGCTAATTTTGCAATTGAGAAAAGGCCGAAGAAATTGCAATATAGACCATTGACGTGCAAAACGTAGCCAAATTAAGTTATGTTAGCAAATCTGGTAATAATTCAAATAAGACGAATTAATATAATTAATTAATGAGCTTCTTAAATTTAACAAAATAAATAATAAATTCACATATAAACATAATGATTTAGAATTACAACTATAATTTAAACTAAACTAATTTAATAAAATCTTTTTGGTATAACGTTTAAATATCCATAAAAGGTACTAATATATATGTATTTATCTAAAACACTTATATTATTAATAAATTATAAAAATGATACAACTACTCAAACTAACTTGAAAAAATTTCATATTTTTTGAGATTTTTATAAAATTAATTATTTTAAATCAATTGAATTGAAGACACAGGATAATTAATATAAAATATGGAGGTTCAAAATTGGGTGTCAACACTTATTCATTTAACATACTTTCTTAACTTAAGTAATTACATTCATTACTTCATTTAAGGCTCCTTCATCACATAAGGACATTCAAGTAATGGTCTTGGGCAAGACCTAGGGACTCTAACTAACACCTTCAAAGCCTATTGTGCAATGTCAAGATAGCGTCCGATACCACCATCACCTAAAACTCATAGAACTTCTATAATGCTAGTAGTTATCTCATATGACGAGAATATACAATAACGACATAGATCATGATAGCTCTAGACATGGAATCCGAAGTTCTAACTTAATCCGATGAGGGTGTTCTACTTGCCAATGGTAGAACTTGAACACATCCCAAGTAGGCACATAATTAAGGAATATGAAGGGCTTTTATGCACTCTAGTCTCATTCTCAAGTAGAGATACGTAGCACTCTGGTCTCCTTTTCAAGTAGAGATACTTCCCATAACATAATCACTCGGTGCTAGACTTTGTTCTCAGAGTAATTGACAGCAAAGGATCACATGAAGAGGTTTCTTTTTTAGTTCATAACCCAATCACATTCACCCTACCAAAGCGGTCCACTAGGGCTATCTTTCAATGGAGACTAAGATATCTCATTACGACTTTTATAAGGATGATATGATGTCGTTGCAGCCAATCAACCCTATGTCCATCATCCTTTACATGAAATATACCATTAGGATCTTCGACTTCAACATTCATAAATTTACCACTAGGTTTAAGGTTCCACGTACATGACCTTCTTAAAATTATCTAAGGTATCACATATCATTCATTCATACATGAAAAGGGTGCACTATTCCTACCTAGTCAAGACATCTCGTATTCACATATCATCCATACATGTATCAAGCAAGGACACAAGTCTACAAAAGCAAGACACAATATCATTGTTTGAATCACTTAGGAATGACCCTTATCATCTTCATGTCATACTATACATTACTATAACATCATTAATATAACCATCACAACTCATATAGTTAAGTAGGACCAATCATGCATCAACATCTAAGACTACACATATAATCACATAGTCATAGTCTAACATGATCTGCTAATATACATAGAAAGAACACATATTTTCACATTACTTCACATGTAGGTAGATATTCACATACTTCACATAAATAAACTACACAAATCATCATAATACTTCAAGTAGTGCTGACAAGACCATGATCATTATATTACATAAAGTAACGTCGACAAGGCCACATCAATTGCAAGTAAAGCACGTAACACCGCCACCATAAGTGGACCATAGAAATCACAACATAGTTGAAGTATAATTAACATAAAAATAAAAATGATTAGGTCAGCGTACCACCAGTCCATCCTCAACATTTCAATCCAATGTTAAATCATCCAATTCAATACCACAAGGCCCTTACCCATGGCCATGAACATCAATTCAATATAAAAGCTATGATACTCAATGAAATCATATCAATTCAATATATATTCATCAATCTAAGACAATCTAAAAATAAATTTAATACAATTATTACATCAATCAATAGACCATAGAAAACTACACTAGAACCGAAGCATTAAATCAAATATCACTTAATCCATAAGGTAGTCAAAAACTAGGGAATTATATGGGTTCATAGGTTAATTGAATCAAAATCATCAAATTAATAACAATTAAATTAAAATTTAATGCGTTAAAACCTTTAATTCAAGAACCCATGGATAGATCATGAAATTAGACAATTCATCTTTGAAAAACTTTAGAGAACTTCTTCGAAAGTAAGGCTCCTTCATGAATAGAGTTTCAAGGATAAAAAATAATGCCTCAACAAAGATAATCCTCTTATTTGACGAATAATATCCACTTAATTTTCCAATCCAAGCCCTTCCTTGAGTTTTAGCTCCAACAGAAATCTAGAGAATTTCTAAGGGAATTTGGATTTTGATTTTGAAAAATGAACTCTTCTATGTTTTTTAGGCATATAAACCTTTTTAAAATATCCAAAAGACCCTTAAGTAATCGCCCTTTCTCTTATTTTGATGTGGGGTGAATTTACTAATTCACCCTTAACTTAACAGTGAACCTGCGCAGGAAGGTAGCCTCACAGACGGAAGACCATCGACGACCCATCTCTTGACCAACAGACTATCCTCTTGGTCCGTGGTTTGGGACAAAGGCTGGTATTTGGTTTATCATTCCCCACGCCTAAGTTTCCACTAAATACCCCTCACCTATGGGGCGTCGATTGCCTCTGTAGGTTGGGCTGTCTTGGGCAGTCTTGGCTCAATGAAAAAGGTCCTTCCTCAAGGACCCTTGGATGGTCCTTGGAGATATTTTCTATTTAACCAAGTTAAATAAAAAACAATTGATTTTCAATGGTTTGAATCTTGTGAGAAAAACTTTCAATAATTGAAAACGAGGTTGACTACGGCCCAATTATGACCTTACCAGAAGTTACTCAAGGTTTTGTGGTGTATTATGATGCATCTAGAGTTGGCTTGGGTTGTGTATTGATACAGAGTGGAAAAGTCATAGCTTATGCTTCTAGACAGTTGAAAATTCATGAGAGGAATTATCCAACCCATGACTTAGAGTTGGCTGCTGTAGTTTTTGCTTTGAAAATATGGCGCCATTATATGTAGTGCATGTGAATATGTTCAATGATCACAAAAGCCTACAATATATGTTCACTCCAAAAGATTTTAATCTCAGACAAATAAGGTGGTTAGAATTGCTTAAAGATTATAATATAAATATTCTTTACCACTTAGGTAAGGCTAATGTTATTGTTAATCCCTTGAGCAGGTTTTATATGGGTAGTACCACCTATGTTGAGGAAGAAAAGGGAGATTTAGCAAAATATGTGCATAGACTTGCAGATTGGGAGTTCGAATAATGGATTCCATAGAGAAAGGGGTAGTGGTGAGGAATGGGGCTAAATCTTCATTACTGTCAGAAGTAAGAGGCAAGAAAGACTAAGATCCCATTTGCTTGAATTGATGGAAAGTGTTCATAAGCAAAAAATATTACCTTTTGAACAGGGGGAGATGGTGTGTTGAGACATCAAGGTAGGTGGTGTGTACCGATGACGAATGGAACCCAAAAGAGGATCAAGGAGGAAGCTCATATCTCTAGATATTCCATTCATCTGGGTCCCACCAAGATGTTCCATGATTTGTGAGAAGTCTATTGGTGGAGTAACATGAAGAAAAAATATCAACATCTATTCGAATCTGAAGAAATTTCAAATTTAGCTACTAATCCTTTCTTAGTTTTTCTTTACAAGTTGGCATGTTTGGTTGCATTTGCTTGTAGGGTCTTTGAACTTGATGTTACACCCTTAGCGTAGTAAGAGTAATCTCATTCGAGGATGGATGTTCCCAAGGGGGATATATTGTAACATCTCACAATTCAAAAAAGCTAAGAACTGAAAATAGTCATTTTTGGAGAAAATGAAAAATCTGAAAAATTGTTTAAGTTAGGAAAAGTGAGTTTTTGGTCTACTTCAAATGCCAATAAGTCCTAGCTCAAGATGAGTTAGATGTATTTGTATATATGGCTGAAAATCACTTTGAATGATCTTTCTGACGCACTAAATTTGCGTAATTCTGATTTCGTATGAGTAAGTGTGCCCTTTGGATGTCGGATTGTTTGATTAAGAAAAGTCTAAATCCGGATATTATAAAGGTAATTTAGTATTTTCCATACCTAATTATTTTAGTTCATTTTATTTATTTTATTGGGGTAAAGTAAGATTTTAGTCAGTTTTAGAAAAGTGAACTTAACACTAGTGCTCGGAGAAAAGATAAAGGAGAAGAGGAAACAAGAACGTTCACGATTCATTCAAGATTCGTCGAGATTAACTTGTGTATTTCGTCGGGGTTATCCTTATAAGATATGTGATATCACATAGCGCTGGGTTAATTCACCCACGTGCCAATCATGATTTATTTTGAGCGAATTTATGTTCTTGAAAGCTTAGAAATTGAGTTCTTATTGGGTTTGATAAAGTTATATTAATTCCTGAATTTGTTGAAATTATTGAGGTGTTGTTTGAATCAAATCCAACAAATTAGATTGATTTTGAGGACAATTTGATGTAGTTTTATCATTTAATCGATTCTAAGTGTTTGGGGAAAGAACCCATGGAGTTTAGAGGGTCTAGATCTGAAAAATGAAGAAGAAATTTCATCAGAAAATATTTGACATCTGTAGCGCGTCGCGCTCCCACTTCCCAAATTTGAAAATTTATGCTTTCCCTTGCGGATATGAAACGAGGTGTTCTGCCTCAAATACATTCTCGAAACCAAATTTTAAAGGCTTCTCTCCGTCGCAGACCCACCCTCAAATATTAAGTTTCGGTCATTTCTCATGTTTAGTTATCTAAAATTATTCCTAAACATCATGAGATCTTTCCAAACACAAATATTAATCCTTGAAACCATAATTCAATCCAAGGATCAGTTAAGAGTCAAGTCAAAAGCAGTTAAGAGTCAAAGTCAAGAGTCAAGTTAAGATAAATTCTTTTTAATGTTTTTCAAAAGTCATTCACAATTGTTTTAACTTTGTTATAAGACTCAAGTTTACGTTCATTAAAGATTAAAGTTGAAGTTTTTTTCTTCAAAGAAGTATACGCGGACTTTGTATTTCCAAATATATTTAAAATGTTTTAAAATTTAAATAAGAACGGAAATTGAGATTTCCAAAGAGCTTTCGGGCTAGTTTTCAGAAAAGATTAATCTCTTTCTAAATAAAGCATGAGAGGAATTGAGATTTGCAAAATAGAGTTTGAGCTAAGTTTTTGAGCACTAGTCTCAAATTACTGAAGAAGTATGTTTTTAACATAAAGAGTTAATATTATATATTATTTTTAGAGTAGTATTGAGCCTCGATATGGACAAGAGTTCAAACAACTATCAGCCCCTATAAACCATGAAGGCATCATGGGTAGAAAGGGTCTCACTTTTCAGATGAATAATTTTCAAATAGACTAGTGGATTCACTTACTAGTTCAGATCTTATACCTTTGACCGGGTATAGGATGCACTGACAGCGTTGGATAGATCGTTGTATCATCACTAATAGCTCTTAAGTGATGGTTGTGGGTTAGAGAAACTCCCACAACAGTAATTGCATCGTTGCTCAAAGGGTTTTGCTTAGTATGAATGGGGTATGAGACTTCACACTTATGATTATGACTTGATATCATTTTGAAACATTTTTTCTTTTTTCTTTATATCACACTTGTTTTATATTGTGTTATAATGAAATGAGTTCAGTTAAATATTCATGAGTTGAGAGGAGCCAAAGTAATTTTTTTTAAGAATCTCTTTCAAGCCTATGTTGTTTTAGCATTCCAACTGCATACTCGTAAGTTCAATGTATTGATTACAGTTGGTCTGCATCGTCTAATGACATAGAAACAAGTAACTAGGATCGGCATTCCAGCGCACTGTAGGTCTAGCGAGAAATTCAGAGTCAGTCGGTGAACCTCATTACATTCCGCATGATGTATTTTCATTGCATTCTAGTTAGTTCATTAGGATTTTATGGGTTTCCCTTAACATACATCCAATTGTTTTAGAGGCTTCACAGACAATCAAATGTTAGTTATTCGAGTCTTTTCCTTATCATTTCTTATTGTTAAGAATTGGGTTGCCACTTTTGACCAAGCTGAATGTTTGACCTTTATACATTTTCAGTTATTTTAGTATTCAATTCTGTTACATGTTATTGATCTTTATTAATGTACATATTTTCTTCCGCTGAGTTAAGTAAGCCAGACCAAGGGGTTGCTAGGGGTCAGCAATGATCTTCGAGTGTTAACCCTACCCAGGGTGTAGGCTCGGAGCGAGACACAGTGGATCGGTTCATTGGGTTAAAAGTAGGGAGTATGTTTTTTTTAAAAGAATAAGGTAATTTGGGTCAATTTGAGAAATTCCGTCAAATAAGGGGTAATTTTGATGAAATTGGTAATTTGGGGGGGGGGGGGGTAAAATTAACTTCATTTTAATAGTCAGGGTAAAATCAAACCATAAACCAAAGTTGAGGGGTATTTTTTACCCTTTTTCCTTAATAAAATACTTATCTTAGCGATATTTTTTACTTAGTACCCCATTTATAGCAATACTATGTTAAATATACAAATATGTATTAAAAGTGAATTACGTATGCTATATATATGTATTTAATTATTTTTTCAAAATATATTGTGCTTGATTGTTATGAAATTGACACATTGTATTATAAGCGTATTAAAATGTTTGATACATGTACCAATAATCAATAAAACTTGTATTAAATGTGAACAATAATTGTTCTTTGTATTATATATTAAAGGGAAAATAATCAAGTACCCCCTCAACCTATGCCCGAAATTCCAGAGACACACTTATACTATACTAAGGTCCTATTACCCCCCTGAACTTATGTTATATGTAATTTTCTACCCCTTTTTAGCCTACGTGGCACTAGTTCGAAAAAAAATTCAACCATCGTTGGGCCCACAAGATAGTGCCACGTAAGCTAAAAAAGGGGTAAAAAATTATTAATAAAATAAGTTCAGGGGGTAATAGGACCTTAGTATAGTATAAGTGTGTCTCTGAGATTTCGGGCATAGGTTGAGGGGGTACTTGAGCATTATCCCTATATTAAAATTGTATTAAAAGTGATCAAGTGAAAAAATGTTATTGCTATAAATGATAAATATTTTTAATATTGTATATTTATGTAATTAGTTTCCCTTTTAAAAAAGAATAGCTTACATAAATTTCATAATGTAAAGAGTAATTGTGTTTTTTCTAATTACAATATTCCCTTAAAATTTGTACCTTCCGAATACATAAGGCAGCATCTGGATACATTAATTCACCATATAGATACATTAATTCTAATACAAGAAGAATCCTTTTCTTTTGTGCTAAAAATGAAATAAAATCTGAAAATCTAATTAAATCCTATAAATTACGTTTGCATTTCGTATTACTTTAAATCATACGATGGAAAATCTAGAGTTAAAAAAATAAAATTTCAAATCCCCCTCCCCCCTCCGTTTAGCCAAGAAACCTTTCATATTTGATTCAAAAACTTTTGTCGAAATTTTAGGTTAGCGAGGTGAGGTATGAAAGATACAAAAGTGATGAAATTGTTGTTAGAAAAATGATTTCCTTTTGAATCTGCAAGTTCATCGATGATCCTTTCAATTAAGATTCAAGTTGTTTGGATTTGCTATATATAGCATCCATTTTTTAATTTTTGAATTTGTATATTGACATATAAGTCATGATACATTACTAATTACAAATTGATACATCACTAGTTTGATGTATATGCAATGTGTTTTGGATTCCAAAATTTTTCTTTTCATTCTTTAAAAAAATCTCAATTTTTGAATCAAACTTGTCGACAAATTATACTAATATAATATCAACATGTCGATCTTGTTGAGACATTCCAGAATCAGAGAAAGTGAGGTGAGGTATGAACGATAATGAAGTGATACAATTGTTCTTGGTCAAAATATTGGTTTGTTAATCTCAAATCAATCATTGCAACTGAATTAGAGATCGATGAGTTGAGGAAAAATTGGAGATATGATACACCGTTGAGGTGAAGAAACAAGAGTTTGGATTTTTAATGTATTTGTTATGCATTGATACAGCAAACAAAAAGGCTAAATAAATATAGCTTTGATGGACCATTCATACCTTTTATAATGTCGTGTAATCATTTTTTGTCCAAGATGAAAAGTTTTATCAATATATTACTATTTATGTATCTTGTTTATATTTATAAGTGTTGTATTTCAATAGATACATTAAATAACAAATTGTTGCCCATAAAATGTTATATGCATCAGACACATTTAGTATAAACTTGAATTTGCATATCATGCCTAAAAATTAGTCCATGATACATTATTATTTATGTATCCTATTTTGTTTGAGAGCAGAATCCATATGTATCAAAAATTTATAGATGAAAAGGTTGATACATGATAAATGATATATTTGGTAGAAGTTATGTATCAAGTATCAATACTAATAAGGTTATGTATCAAAATTAATATTTGAACAGAATACATTGTGCATGACATAATTGTAATGCATCATAACGTTAAAACGAAGGAAATATGCATTAGTTTAAAAAACAAAATAAACTACATACATTAAAATCTTAACTTATATGTATCAGAAAAGATGAACAACCAAAAAATCAAAAAAGAAAGTCGTCAATATGATCAACAAAAAAAAGTGGAGATGTATCTTTCTCGGACTAATTGGGTAGGACCAATACTGAAAGATCGAACCAATGGAATTAAGTGTATTAAGACCGACATTAGAAATACTGAAATAATTTCAAATACACTCCAAGATGAATTCTCTGAATTAGCAAAGCTATTCACCCTTCTTCTAATAAAGATGCTAGAGTAAACAATTCAATAATCTTATTAAGATGAAAAAAACTATTTTTTAAAAGAAGAAACTGAAAATTGAAGTGATGGAAAAAAACATACCTCTTAAATAACTAGAAATCATTAATTGGAAAGAGAAGATTTAAAATTCAAAAATAGATTTATTTAGGTAATTGTAAAGAGATTTGTGGTTCGAAAAAAGAAAAGAAAATCATGGGTATGAGATTTAAAATTAATGTATTCGAAAAAGGGAATGATGGAAGCAAAAGTGGAGATTTTTTATGCTTTCTACATGGTAGAGAAAATAAGAAAATATGATAATAAATAGTGTGTAGTTAGGTAATTTCTTCTTTAAAAAATAGCAAAGATTTGAAATGCGTCAAAATAGTTATAGTTTGCTTCACGCCCCGAGGCTACCCCTGGATGAAAACACGGGACCTAGGATCATGAGTGACCCCAAGCTAACCCTGAGCTGGCATATCATAAGCAAAACTAGATATATATATATATATATATCAAAGATAAACTAATGCAGAAGCTAAATCATGAGACAACTGAATGATGGGGAATACCCAATTCTGGTTTGAATATATAAAATACTGACATAAGAGTTAATTATTCTAGACGATAACTCAAAACACTAAAGTTGAATCTAATTATGTCTGAAATAAAGCCTCTAACTAACTAGAGATGTTGGACATGCCCCTATCTAACTCTAGAAAACAGAGACTGAAATGAAAAAACTAAAATGCGAAAAAATGTTTATTGTCCTTGAAGTATGAGGAAACACAACTAATTCTATTGAATGTGGATCGAAACTGATCTACGCGTGATATGAATTTTGAGGACCTGAACCTACATAAAAAAACGTAGTGCAAGTGCAGAGTATGCATTAGTGCTTGCAAGGTACTGAGCATGTAGGATATAATAAGAGTTGAAAAAACATATAAACTGAACAAAGTATAATTCAGCAATGACATAATCTGAACATGTTGGAAATACAGAGATATACTGAAAAGAATTGAACTGAATGCATAGACCAAGTACATAACATATTGAGAGTGAATATTGAAGTATAACTGAAAACCTAGTCAAATGCACTTGAGTCTGGCTGTGGGAGCTACTATTGACCAACATAAAACCACGTGAGCTAAACGTGGAGTATGATTTGTACACCTCATCTATAGGACCCAATATACATTTTCAGGGGTATAAAGGCATGAATGACGTGATCACTAAAGATGATGCCCATAGAGGGGGCTTATAAACCAATAGCACGTAGTTTTCAGACTATGAGGGTAAGATAAAACTCTAATCCACTCGATGTTATGCCTACTCCCAACTAAATATGTATATGATACATTGTGACTGAAATATTAAATAGCTAAAAATATTGATATGCAAATCTAAAAATGTAACAATTATATACTAATTATGTGACATTTGAAACTGGAGCATGCATAGCTGTTTAACTAACCTATCATGTATAATTCATGAACTAAGAAAATCTACGCAACTAGGCTTCTAAATTTCATGCAAAGAACTAAGCAATGATTCCACAAAAACATGATAATATGATTAGGAATACTCTAACAACTAAATCATAACTAACATCTAAGGTTTTAGAAACCCTAGGTCTAAGCAAAATATAGTGAATCAAGAATCTGACTGAATTCTAGGGACCTAGTGGACGAAACGAACCCATAAGTTAAATACCACATACTCAGTAAGGCTAATTTAATGGAGAAATCTTTCATTTCAACGCTGGAACTCAAAAAAACTTGTGTATTCTTGAAGGATTTTTAATGGCTTTTTTCTCATTTTTTATTCTAAGCTTGGTGAGCTGTAGAAAATGCTGGTTTTGGATAAAATCTGATTAGAATAATAGGCTAAAACTGACTAAAATAAAGTAGTTTATGGATAAAATAATTAGGAAAAAACCCTATTACCCCTAAACTAAAAAAAGACTACCCATCAACAGAACTGGTTGATGGGCCATAAGTTGACTGACGGTCCATCTTATCAATCGTTGTTTGGTTGTCAGAGGGCTGAAATATGGGGTTTGAAAATAAAAAGTCGACTGACCCATCGACGGAGCTAATTGATAGGACGTAAGTCGACTGACGGTCCATCCTATCAGTCCTTTGGCTGTTAGAGGGATGAAATCTGGGGTCTGAAACTAAAAGTCGATTGGCCCATCGATGGAGATGACTGACGAATCGTAAGTCAACTGATGGTCCATAGGTGACCTCCGTTGATGTCACCTGGAACTTCTAGAAATTTAAAAAAATTTCTTTCCAATCGAGGGTGTTACCTTTTTCTTAATACGATTTGTATCACAAGTTAGAAGGGGAGAAAGGTGAGCGAGATTGAGAGAGGGAGGAGAGAGGCGAGCAACAGTGAGGACAAAGAGATGAGATAGGGAACTCTAGTATATCTGTTGGATAGTTGTATATATGTACTAATTGTATTAATGGTTGTATATATATAATTTCTAGATGATTGTATCTATGTAATTTATATGTATATACATATATCAATGAATACAGTTGTATTAACAGATACAGTTTGAATCATTAAATAAGCATGATGAAGCTATTGAATTTCAAATCTTGAAAACTCCAATCTTGAAAACCCCTTGTTAATGATGATGCCTTGGTATAAAAGAAGGCTTGATGAATTAATAGAATGAGATTAGTGGAGCGGGTGTCACGAACCGACACGTAGAATTAGGGGATCGGGTGTCACGAACCGACACGTAGAACTAGGGGATCGGGTGTCACGAACCGACACGTAGAATTAGGGGATCGGGTGTCACGAACCGACACGTAGAACTAGGGGATCGGGTGTCACGAACCGACACGTAGAATTAGGGGATCGGGTGTCACGAACCGACACGTAGAATTAGGGGATCGGGTGTCATGAACCGACACGTAGAATTAGGGGATCGGGTGTCACAAACCGACATGTAGAATTAGGGGATCGGAGTGTCACGTTCCGACACATAGTAGTAGGGGAGCAAAGTGTCACGTGCCGACACAAGAGGAATAAAGATAATGAATCTTGGAATTATGTTAATAAATTCGAATGAAAAGAACCTAATTCCAAAATGAGCATGATATGGAGGCTTGAGTCCTCATGAGTGCACTTGAGGTTATTTATCAAAGATTCTTGTACATGTTGTTGCTACAGATTGAGTATTATAGTTGATTTATGATATGATCTGATATATATTTTTTTCTATTTTGAGTTGGACGATGATATGTACTCATTACCCGTGTTTTGTACTGACCCCTACTTGTATGTTTCTTTCCTTGTTATTTGTGGTGTACAGCAAACGTGCCGTCGTCTTCAACTCAACCGCAACTCTAGCAAGTCTTCATTACACCAGATTTCAGGGTGAGCTAACGCTTCTAGCTTGGACTGGATCTTCTTCTTCATGTCTCGATGCCTTGAATTTCCGGCATGGACTAGCTTTTTATTTATTCTAGCTTTCTAGATACTCTTAGCTTTAGTAATTTGAGGATAGATGTTCTTGTGATGATGACTTCCAGATTTTGGGGATAGTGATAAGTTTGAGTTTTAGAAGTTGATTATTGATTTTCATTAATGAGTTTAAGTCTTCCGCATTATATTGTGTTATTATATTCGAAATGTTGGGTTTTGTATTGGTTGGTTCGCTCACATAGGAGGGTAAGTGTGGGTGTCAGTCGCGGCTCGATTTGGGTCGTGACAAACTTGGTATCAGGGCATTAGGTTCGTTGGTCTCATCACATAAGAACGAGTCTAGTAGAGTCTTAAGGAACGGTAGGGGGACGCCTTTACTTTTCTTTGAGAGGCTATAAGATTTTAGGAAAATTCCATTCTTTCTTTCTTTCTTTCGTGCTATTACTTGGATCCAATTGGTATCTAGGTGATACAAATTGGTATCTGACCATCTTCACTCTATTTCGCAGATGGTTAGAACTAGAGCAACAGCCGCGCCAACATCAACATCGGCAAGACAAGATGCATCTGAGCCAGCCACTGAGACTGTAGCTCAAAGAGGAGTAGTAGTAAGAGGCCGCGGTAGAGGTCGCGGGAGGATGTCCTCTAGAGGAAGAGGACGAACGCCTGGCCCATCTGGTACTAGGGCGGTGACTCCTCCACCGACTGAGGAAGTAGTAAGAGAAGGGGAGGATGGGGAAAATGAACAAGTACAGAATGATGAATTACCACCCCAACCTACTCTAGAGATGATCAATCAGGTTCTTGCTTATCAGGGCCAGACACCTCCAGTGTTTTCTACACCAGCACCTCAGGTTCCGGAGGTACAACATGTAGCTACTGTGGCTCCCCGCATGGATACCTCATTGGAAATAGGCACGTTTCCTCGTCTGACTACAGGGCCTATAATGACAAATGATCAGCATGAACTTTTCAGTAAGTTCTTGAAATTGAAACCTCCAGTCTTCAAGGGTGCTGAATCTGAGTATGCTTATGATTTTCTTGTTCACTGTCATGAGCTACTACACAAGATGGGTATAGTAGAACGGTTTGGTGTTGAGTTTGTGACTTATCAGTTTCAAGGGAACGCCAAAATGTGGTGGCGGTCACATGTTGAGTGTCAACCAACAGAGGCACCACCTATGACTTGAGCATCATTCTCTAGCTTGATTATGGAGAAGAATATTCCCCGGACTTTGAGGGATAGGAAAAGAGATGAGTTCTTGAGCCTAGAGCAAGGTAGGATGTCGGTTACTGCATATAAGGCTAAGTTTCGTGCATTATCCAGTATGCCACCCAACTTTGTTTCAGTCCACAAGAGCGGATTCACCGTTTTGTTTCGTGCATTGAGGTCAGAATTGCGGATTTCAGCCTTACAGGTAGCGGCTACGACAAAATCCTTCCAAGAAGTGGTAGACTTCGTGATAGAGGTGGAAGGAGTGAATCCAGATGACTACACCATGGCATCGACATCAAAAAGGTTTCGAAAGGGAGGTGAGTTTAATGGTTCTTATTCTAGAGGGCAGGGTTCAGGAGGTTACTCAGTCCGACCAATTCAGTCTTCACTACAGGCTGTAGTTGGGGGTCCACCTCAGACCAGCCAACATTCCTCTGAGTTTGGAGGTTACCCCCAGACTTCGTCATTCTCACAGAGACCTATGCTTGAATCCAGAGAGTGTTATGGATGTGGGGAGACTGTACACATTAGGAGGTATTGTCCAAAACAGAGTTACAGACCCCCAATAGTCAGAGGTAGAGGTGGTCATGGAAGAGGCCGTCATTCTGGAGGACGTGGTGGCCGAGGTAATGGTGGTCACCAAAATGGCCGGGGTGACGGGCAAACTGGAGCTACTACAGCACAACATGGTAGGGGCAACGGGCAGACAGGTGATAGGGCCCATTGTTATGCTTTCCCTGGGAGTTCTGAAGCGGAGACATCTGATGCTTTTATCACAGCTAATCTTTTGGTTTGTGATCGCATGGCTTCTGTATTATTTGATCCTGGCTCCACAGTTTCATATGTATCTTCCTCATTTGCTACTGATCTTAATTTACATTGTGAAATGCTTGACATGCCTATTCGTGTTTCTACTCCGGTGGGTGAGTCTGTAATAGTTGAAAAGGTGTATAGGTCTTG
The DNA here is from genome assembly GCF_036512215.1 of Solanum lycopersicum. Taxonomy (NCBI): domain Eukaryota; kingdom Viridiplantae; phylum Streptophyta; class Magnoliopsida; order Solanales; family Solanaceae; genus Solanum; species Solanum lycopersicum. Next base: position 8,556,058 of record NC_090807.1, read on the forward strand.
TCTTGTAACTTTTGTGGGGAGCAGCACTCATGTAGACTTGGTTATCTTAGAAATGGTTGATTTCGATGTAATTCTGGGTATGACTTGGCTTTCTCCAAATTTTGCAATCTTAGATTGTAATGCTAAAACTGTAATGTTGGCCAAGCCTGGGACAGATCCGTTAGTGTGGGAGGGTGACTACACTTCCACTCCAGTTCGTATCATCTCCTTTCTTCGTGCTAAGAGAACGGTTAGTAAAGGGTGTTTAGCTTTCTTGGCACACCTCAGGGACGATACTACCCAAGTACCTTCAATTGAGTTGGTTTCGATAGTGCGTGAGTTTCTGGATGTGTTTCCTGCAGACCTTCCTGGTATGCCACCGGATAGGGATATCGACTTTTGCATTGATCTGGAGCCGGGTACTCGCCCCATTTCCATACCTCCTTATAGAATGGCTCCAGCAGAGTTAAGGGAGTTAAAAGCCCAACTTCAAGAGTTGTTAGGTAAGGGCTTCATTAGACCAAGCGCTTCCCCTTGGGGTGCTCCGGTGTTATTTGTGAAGAAGAAGGATGGGAGTTTCCGGATGTGCATAGACTATCGGCAGCTGAATAAGGTAACTATTAAGAACAAGTACCCCATTCCTCGCATGGATGACTTGTTCGATCAGTTACAAGGTGTTTGTGTCTTCTCTAAGATTGACTTGAGATCCGGTTATCATCAATTGAAAATACGGGCAACAGATGTGCCAACGAATGCTTTTCGAACCAGGTATGGGCATTACGAATTCGTAGTAATGTCTTTTGGTCTTACGAATGTCCCTGCTGCTTTCATGAGCTTGATGAACGGGATTTTTAAGCCATATCTGGATCTCTTTGTTATCGTATTTATTGATGATATACTGATATACTCAAAAAGTAGGAAGGAATATGAGGAGCATTTGAGAATTGTATTGGAGTTGTTGAGGAAGAAAAAGCTTTATGCCAAATTCTCCAAGTATGAGTTTTGGCTAGATTCAGTGTCCTTCTTGGGGCACGTGGTTTCTAAGGATGGGGTGATGGTGGATCCTTCTAAGATTGAGACAGTGAAGATTTGGGTAACACCTACTAATGTGTCAGAAATAAGGAGCTTTGTTGGTTTAGCTAGCTATTACCGTCGATTTTTCAAGGGATTCTCTTCCATTGCTTCCAAATTGACGAACTTGACTAAGCAGAATGTTCCATTTGTATGGTCGGATGAATGTGAAGAAAGTTTTCAGAAGCTCAAGACCTTGTTGACTACTGCACCAATCCTTACCCTGCCAGTGGAAGGTAAGAATTTCATTGTCTATTGTGATGCATCCTATTCGGGTTTGGGTGCAGTGCTAATGCAAGAGAAGAACATAATTGCTTATGCTTCAAGGCAATTAAAAGTGCACGAACATAATTATCCGACCCATTATTTGGAATTGGATGTGGTAGTGTTTGCCTTAAAGCAATGGAGACACTATCTATATGGGGTTAAGTGTGAAGTGTACACACATCATCGTAACCTACAGTATGTCTTTACTCAAAAAGATTTGAATTTGAGACAGAGGAGATGGATGGAACTACTGAAGGACTACGATATCACTATCTTGTATCATTCGGGAAAGGCTAATATTGTGGCAGATGCCCTAAGTAGAAAGGCAGGGAGCATGGGCAGTTTAGCCCACTTACAAGTTTCTAGACGCCCATTGGCTAGAGAGGTTCAGACTCTGGCTAATGACTTTATGAGGTTAGAAGTAAATGAGAAGGGAGGATTTTTGGCCAGTGTGGAAGCGAGATCTTCTTTTCTTGACAAGATCAAGGGAAAACAGTTTGATAATGAGAAACTAAGCCGAATTCGGGATATGGTGTTGCGAGGAGAGGCTAAAGAAGCAATAATGGATGAGGAAGGTGTTTTGAGAATTAAGGGAAGAGTATGTGTGCCCCGTGTTGATGATTTGATCCATACTATTCTTACAGAGGCTCACAGTTCCGGATATTCTATACATCCTGGTGCAACCAAGATGTACCGTGACCTAAAGCAACACTTTTGGTGGAGTAGAATGAAGCGCGACATTGTTGATTTTGTTGCCAAATGTCGAAATTGTCAGTAAGTAAAGTATGAACACCAGAGGCCCGGAGGAACACTTCAGAGAATGCCCATTCCTGAATGGAAGTGGGAGAGAATTGCAATGGACTTCGTGGTTGGTCTTCCAAAGACAATGAGTAAGTATGACTCCATTTGGGTAATCGTTGATAGGTTAACTAAGTCTGCTCACTTCATTCCAGTCAAGGTGACCTACAATGCAGAGAAGTTAGCCAAAATCTATATCTCACAAATCGTTCGATTGCACGGAGTTCCACTCTCCATCATATCAGATAGAGGTACGCAGTTTACTTCTAAGTTTTGGAGAACATTGCATGCTGAATTAGGTACTAGGTTGGACCTTAGTACTGCATTTCACCCTCAGACCGATGGTCGTCTGAGCGAACAATTCAAGTGTTGGAGGATATGCTTCGTGCATGTGTGATAGAATTTGGAGGCCATTGGGATAACTTCTTACCCTTAGCAGAGTTCTCATACAACAATAGCTATCACTCAAGTATTGATATGGCTCCATTCGAGGCATTGTATGGGAGAAGATGTAGGTCTCCCATTGGTTGGTTTGATGCATTGTGAGGTTAGACCTTGGGGTACTCACCTTTTGAGGGATTCATTGGAGAAGGTGAAATCTATTCAAGAAAAGCTTTTGGCAGCGCAAAGTAGGCAAAAGGAATATGCAGATCGAAAGGTTAGAGACTTGGAGTTTATGGAGGGTGAGCAAGTCTTGCTGAAGGTTTCGCCCATGAAAGGGGTGATGCGGTTTGGAAAAAGAGGTAAGCTAAGCCCAAGGTATATTGGACCATTTGAAGTACTTAAGCGAGTAGGGGAGGTGGCTTATGAATTAGCCTTGCCCCCAGGACTGTCAGGAGTGCATCCGGTATTTCATGTGTCTATGTTGAAGAGATACCATGGGGATGGAAACTGCATCATTCATTGGGATTCGGTTCTTCTCGATGAGAATTTGACTTATGAAGAGGAGCCTGTTGCCATTCTAGATAGAGAAATTTGCAAGTTGAGATCAAGGGAGATTGCATCCATCAAAGTTCAATGGAAGAATCGACCAGTTGAAGAGTCCACGTGGGAGAAGGAGGCTGATATGCGAGAAAGATATTCACACCTGTTTACAGATTCAGGTACTCTTTTTCGCCCTTGTTTTTCTTCTTGTGATCGTTCGGGGATGAATGATGGGTAAATTGGTATCTATTGTAATTACCTATTTAGTCGTTTTGAGCAGCAGATTTTATTTCTGGAAAAACTGGCTGAGACGACGGATCCCACGACGGACCGTCATGGGCACGACGGGCCGTCGAGGGGGTCTCTTGGTCCAAAACAGTTAGAATTCTGAAATTTGAGTACTGAAATTGACTCTCTGAACTTCATAACGGAATGGCAGGACGGACCGTCGTGGGCACGACGGACCGTCACACATCTTCCACAGAAATTTAGTCTCTGAACTCTGCGACGACCCAGCAGGACGGACTGTCGTAGGCACGACGGCCCGTCACAGACTGCGTAATCCCAGACTGAGTCGGATTTCTTTAAATGTTTTAAGGGGGCGTTTTGGACTATTCCTGCTATAATTATAAATTTAGTGGGTTAATGTTAATAATTTAACTACTTGAGGGTTAAAAGATATAACCTTGAATTAATTAATGGGTTAAATTCATCATCTTTCATACTTAATTATATGCTAATTAGGGTAAAAGAAAGAGGGTTTGAATAAGAAAAAGAAAAGAACAGAAAGAGAGGGAGAAACGATCGAGAGAGAGAGGAACGAAGAGGAAAGCAAAGATCTTGAGGAAATTGCTTGCTTGATCACGAATCTTCGGTGGAGATAGGTTATGATTTTTATACTATTCGTAGTTAACTCTTAATGGCGAATGATATGTGTTGGGTTCTATTGTAAAGTCTTCTATATGCTTAATTGTATGCTTGCATGAATATGATTATATAATTGTGATCAAATAAGCATGATGAAGCTATTGAATTCCAAATCTTGAAAACTCCAATCTTGAAAACCCCTTGTTAATGATGATGCCTTGGTATAAAAGAAGGCTTAATGAATTAATAGAATGAGATTAGTGGAGCGGGTGTCACCAATCGACACGTAGAATTAGGGGATCGGGTGTCACGAACCGACACGTAGAACTAGGGGATCGGGTGTCACGAACCAACACGTAGAATTAGGGGATCGGAGTGTCACATTCCGACACATAGTAGTAAGGGAGCGGAGTGTCACGTGATGACACAAGAGGAATAAAGATAATGAATCTTGGAATTATGTTAATAAATTCGAATAAAAAGAACCTAATTCCAAAATGAGCATGATATGGAGGCTTGAGTCCTCATGAGTGTACTTGACGTTATTTATCAAAGATTCTTGTACATGTTGTTGCTACAGATTGAGTATTGTAGTTGATTTATGATATGATCTTATATGTATTGTTTTCTATTTTGAGTTGGCCGATGATATCTACTCAGTACCCGTGTTTTGTACTGACCCCTACTTGTATGTTTCTTTCCTTGTTATTTGTGGAGTGCAGCAAATGTGTCATCGTCTTCAACTCAACCGCAACTCTAGTCAGTCTTCATTACACCGGATTTCAGGGTGAGCTAACGCTTCTAGCTTGGACTGGATCTTCTTCTTCATGTCTCGATGCCTTGAAGTTCCGGCATGGATTAGCTTTTTATTTATTCTAGCTTTCTAAATACTCTTAGCTTTAGTAATTTGAGGATAGATGTTCTTGTGATGATGACTTCCAGATTTTGGGGATAATGATAAGTTTGAGTTTTAGAAGTTGATTATTGATTTTCATTAATGTGTTTAAGTCTTTCGCATTATATTGTGTTATTATATTCGAAATGTTGGGTTTTGTATTGATTGGTTCGCTCACATAGGAGGGTAAGTGTGGGTGCCAGTCGCGACTCGATTTGGGTCGTGACACTACCACATCATCATGACTTCCATATGGTATAAAAATATCCATGTGGAAGACTTACATTTGAAGAAGAATAGTCAGGCTAAAAATTATATAAATATATGAGTGTCGTGATCGTCTAAACATTAGGTGGAGATGAGTATCATGACCTACCACGTGATCATGCCACTTAGATGCCATGTGGTATAAAATTATTTGTATGAAAGGCTAATATTGGAAAAGGATAGTCTTTAGAATTTCATGAATTTGCATGGAAGGTCCTTGGAATCTTCTAGTTGTGTTAAGCATTCTAAAAAGGGCTTATTTATAAATATGAGGACTTAAACCATCTCCAACCCATCTGTATTTTACTCTCCATTCTCTATATTTGGAGAGTAAAATAGAGAATGTGTTCTCCAAGCACTTTCTATTTAACTCTCTATTCTTCAATTATAGAGAGGTGAATAGTAGTTCTCCAAATTTGGAACTACTATTCACCTCTATATTTTACTTTTGATTATTATAATTTTATTTCTATTGTATTACTAATTTAATCTTTATCATTTGTAATTATTTTTCAATGCAATATAACATTTAACAAGTTACTACTTCCGTCAAATTAATACTACTTCCGCCAAATTAATCATTTTTTATTTTATTTTTAAAAGAAATTGTCACTTTAAATGTGTAACTTAAAGTTATTTTAATATTAATTATATTATATAAGATTTTTAATTAAGTCTATAATATTTGTAATTATTTTCTAAGTAATATATCATCTAAAACATATTATTGATTTTTAGTTTTTGTGGTCATTTTAAATATGTGATTTAGATTATAATCATTTTTCATTATGAAGTATGCACAAAATTTACATGACAATTCAAACAATCTACTTTGTTATGTGATAGTGATAATTATTAAACTACAATTTCTAAATAACAGGAAAATATTTGATTCAATAGTTCAAAATGGAATATGGGTAGTAAATTAGAATAAGAAATAGTTGGATACAAGATGAAATTGTTAATTTATACAATTTTAGGCAACACATAAAAAATAAGAACAAAAAAATTGGTCATTTGGAACTCCGTAATACATTAATTGAACATTCATGAGAGTAACATAACAATCTAGAAAGTTGAGTATTTATGTAAGATTTAAAATAAATTTAATAATAATACAATATTTATGATGCAATTATATTTTATCAATGATTTTACTTTTATTTGAATTATTTGTTAATATGCATTATATATAATACTTATCGCAATTTATGTTATTTAGACTAAAATATAATTTTATATTAAATGAAGACTTAGAAAAAAAATTGTATTACATAAAGATTATAGAGTGATTATTTTCAAAAAGAAGAAATGATTTACAATGTGAAATAAATAATAAGAATGAAATAGAAATAGAAATAATAATATATATTGAGGAGAGAGAAAAAGTTTCTTTATAGAGAGTAAAATAGAGAATTGGATTGAAGTTGATTGTCTGAAAAAATAGAGAACTCTATATTTAGAAATTAAAATAGAGGATAGGGTTGGATATGCCCTTGTAAAATAATTATTATTTATGTATTATCCTTTTTGGTGTGTACTATAAACAGAAGGACATTCATTTGTAACATAATCAAGCACAAATCAAGCAAATCTTCCTAACTCTTGAGCAATAGAAAACATTCTTAAGCAATTCTCATGTACCTTTCTTCGTTCCCGTAGCAATCCAATATTGAAAGGACTTACTTGAGATTTCAAGATCGTGAAAAAATGTGAGCGAGTTGTCAAGTGTCGCACGATGTGCTTAATCGAAGTCTAAGACTGGGACAATGTCATGACCCTAAACTAGTCATGAGTGGCATCCACACTTAAACTCCTAAGTGAGCGAATCAACAATTCAACCCCGAATTATATCAATAATTCAACTACAAATAACAATAATAATGCGGATACTCAAAACTTATTAAAGTAACCAATCAAAAAAACCTTTAAAATCTATTACATATTATCCCCAAAACCTGAAAGTCATGACATTAAGGACATTTGTTCTCAACATACCAAGTCTAAGAGTATTAAAGACACCAAAATAAATGAATAAGAAAAGTTGTGTTCGAAAACTAAGGACATCATGTAATGTTAAAGAGAATCCAATACGACCTTGAATGAACAACTCACCCTGGAACCTGATGTGCTGGAGATCGGCTAGATTTTAGGTAAAATCGAAGTCATCGGTATGATCCTGCACTCCACGAAACAAAAATAAAGAAAAACACAATTAGAGCTTAGTGCAATGCAACATGTACTGAGTAGATATCATCAGCCGACTTAAAATGGAAATTGATATTCAAAAAGTAGTATAAAATCAACTAAAACTCTCAACAGGTGACAAACAATAAACAATATGAATAAATGACAGCATCACTGAAACAAATACTTAATTAGTCAACAATATCAAGAACATACTTGAGCGCTCATGCCTCCAAACCAAGCGATTTTGGGAATCGAGTTCTTTGAGATTAAATACAATACGTTGTTCATATAGGTTGCCTTTAATGTTACCGTGTCGTAATGTGACACCGATCCAATAATATCATGTTTTAACGTGATACCTGATCCAATAATACCATGCCAGAACATGGCATCTAATCCAATAATATTATTAATTTATCATTTATTATCATTACTTTTCACTTCATTAACAATAATCATCAATCCTTCATTATTCAAGACAACACTTTGTAGAGACAATTTAAAATTTAGGGAAAAGGGTCTGATATACCCCTCAACTTTGTCATTTAGAGCTGATATATCCCTTGTTATGAAAGTGACTCATATATACCCCTACTTGTAAACAAATGGCACACATATACCCTTTTCCTCTAACGGAAATGGAAAAAAAATAATTTTAATCTAAATTTTTATTATTTTTTTCTAAAAAATAAATCCCATATGAGTAAATTTAATCCATGTCAAACATATTTTTTTCGACTTTTTTTTTGTTTCAATGACTAATTTATAATTATTATTTTGATAATCAAATTTATTTATGTTTCACTAATATTCTTGCAAAACTTATTGTAGATGACCAAATTTTTTCTTCAAATACGAAATTAAATTACAATACACACAAAAAAAATAGTTTAATTTTTTATTCTTTAAACTAAGGAATGAAAGAAAACAACAAAACAAGAATAAGAAATTCAAATAATTATAATAAAAGAAGTCAAAAAATAATTTATGTATGAAAAAAAATTAAAATATACCTTAAACTTTGATAGAAGAAACATATATACCCCTAAATAATTTTTTAAAAAAACTTAGAAGTAATAAATATAAATTTAAAATTAATTTTTTAACTTCCGTTAAATGAAGGGTATATGTGAGTCATTTTGTAACGGCAGGGGTATATGTGAGCCGTTTGTATAACGGTAAGGTCATAGATGAGCCACTTTTATAACGAGGGGTATATCAACTCCAAATATCAAAGTTGAGGGGTATATCAGACACTTTTCCCTAAAATTTATGAATTTCACTGTCTCAGGATTTCAGAGCAATCACAAACCATACAATCAAGTACACAGAGAAGCTCACAATATCACTATTAAGAGTCTATTTATCAAATAGAATAAACCATAACCTACCTTCACCGGAGAACCAAAACTAACCAAACGACTTCTCCGATGATTTTTCTTTCCTCAATGCCTCCAAACCTTTTCAATCAATCAAGTATTATATGAATAATTTGTAAGTTAACGAGTCTCATATTATTCTATGTCTAGCCTAGATTCAAAAACTTACCAAATTCTATAATTATTTTCTTAAAGTTAAAATCTAAGGATAAGTCTTAATTCGTTCAATTGGCATAACTTTAATGATATTCAAATAACATAATGCACCTCATATTTAATTATCTATCTCAATAAATTAAAATTTTAATTATAGTTGAATAATATATAAGAAAAATCTCTACATCAAAAAAAGGATAGTCACTGGCGTTAAACTAACAGTACACTAGGATACATCATTTTATTGCCTGAATTAAACTTGGTTTTTATTCTTAAATAACCACATACGTAAGACATTATTACCTCATCATAGCCATCATCACGATAATCATCATCCACTACCAATTTTCTGCCCCCAAACTACTAACCCCAAAACGCTACTCCGAATCTTTCCATTATTACTGTTACCCAATTTAAATAATAAACTTCTTTCCAATTCCAATTACTAAATTGATAGCTATATTCCTCCAACAAACAATAATAATTAAACACTATACGGGTCCGATCGAATTGCAAGGTAAAGAACTGCAATCGCAGTAGACACATACACATAGTACCTACCCAACAGTATAATAATAATGATAATTAGGGCTGTTCACGGGTCTGTTTGAATTGGTTATTGGTTAAAATCAAAATCAGACTAACTTAATCGATTTTAAAATTATCAAAATCAAACCAAGCAAAATATAATATATATTCATCAAGTTCGATTTGGTTTGATTCAGTTATTCAGTTTTTAACCATGCACAAAAGTAAAAGAAAAAATTTATTCAAAATGTGAAAAAAGTGACAACAACCCATACAAAACAAAAAAAAACTAGTTAGAATGACTGAAATTATTGAACTTTCGATAACTGAATTTTTTACAATTATGTAACGACCCGAGAGTACCCCCTAACCATAACCAGCGTATTTCACCTCTCGGAGGTCTCAAACAATCCGCATTGATCTTTCATTGCATATAATACTGAAAAATAAGTAAGAATTTAAAACTTTATTCACACACGAAGAACACTTTCATTAATGAGCAAACAGAAGACTTTGTAAAACATCTAACTTTACAACATGTATGTCTCACAAACCATCTAATACTTTAGAGTTGGGACTAAGCCCATATAAAAGTTAAAAAAAGACTAAATGACATAAAGGAACATGTAGGGTATTGTCCTTTCATCTATGATGACTCACCAAGTCTTCATCTTCAACCACTTAGAAACCTAGTCAACCTCCATAGCATACCATATCTCCGATCCCTTCAATTTAGTCAAAAAGGGAAAAGAAGGAGTTAGCACATTTAAGCATTAAGTATGAAAGCTAAGGGAAATTTTGTATAGAAACATGCTTTCATGACATTTTGATAAAAAAAAAACTTCATCATAAGAGTTTAAGAGACACAACACAAGTCAACAATCACATATAAGACATATTAAGCTAACATCAACATATAACACTTAATTCCATATTCAACAAGTAAGTCTTTTCAGCATTTAGACTCTCTATATAAGGTTACTTTAAGACCCACCTAAGTAAAACATGAAGAGACCGCTCATACACCCTCTTCAAGCACACCTAAGTGTTCCTCAAAGTTACCCTAGATAGGAACCTTTCTATTCAACATACTTTCACTAAGTGAACATTATTCATTTAAGACATCTAAGAGACAACTAAAAAAATAGGGGACTTCACATAATGGTCGTGGAAGACCTTGAGAACTCACTTTAGCATATTCAAAGTCTACTAGTTCCATGTGTAGATAATGTCCCATTCCACTACCTACACGTTGTAGAATCTATCCAATAACTAGAGCGCACATCTCACATGATGAGAATATGTATTAACCGACATAGACCATACTAGTAGGTATGGAATATGGTGTCATAAGAACCCACACCATGAAATCTTGTACTTGCCAAGGTAGAACTAAGGACACATCCCATGTAGGCACATGGTTTAGGGGATATCAAGGGCTTCTTTATACTCTAGTCTCATACTTCAAGTAGAGGTACTACCACTAGCATATCCACTTTGTGATTTGCCTAGGTTCTGATAGAGTAAGTTCATTCACATAATAATATTTGAGAAGGTACCATATCTAAGTCCTAGAAGGGGTCCACAAGGGCTGCCGATCAAGGTTTATTGGGATAGCTCTTATGACTTTCTTAGAGATGGTTTCATGCCGTTCCAGCCAACCTACCTCTAAGTCCATCATTTCACTCAAGAAGGAGGCACCATTACGATCTACCACTTAAAGACTTCATTATTAACCTTTTTTTGCATATTCAAGGTTTCACATTCTTATCTTTTTTTTTCTTCATATTCAAGGTTTCACATTAGTCATTCATAGAAGGGTACCACTTTAGGTCTACTGATCCTAGGCTCTCATTCATTCATGACACGAGTGCCTAAGCCTACCAAGTGAAGATATCACATTCCCACAACTTTCATGTATCAAGTAGGGACCACTAGGTCTACCTAAAAAAGACACCATATCAACATATAAAGGCTCTATCATCATTACATACCAACATTTAGAGGAACATGCTTTCATTCACATCATCACATAGCTTTATACAAGATCACCTCGAGATCACATGAACGCCTTCACATTTTGAGTATTACACAAGATAACCCAAATATCACATAGTAACTTCACTTTATGCATTATAACACCTGGCACATAGTCACATTACTTCATTTAACCAACTTCACATTATACCTTCACATATACCATAACATGATACTACTACAATTCACATAATAATACCGACAAGGACATGATCACAATCATAAAAAAGAAGTAAACACCGTCACCATAAGTGGATCATAACATACAAGAGCAATCCTATATCAATTCTACATTAGTAAGGGAATTAGGTCAACTTAACCTCTTCCAGTAGCCAAGATCACCATTCCTTAACATCTCCAACAATTCATAATATAATAACATAGGTAATAGAAATCAACAATACAACATGAACTAAACCCAAATATATCAACATTAGATTAGATCATAAGCAATAAACCCACTTCATAAGCCAAAATTATGGATTTAAAAAGATTAAGGGTTCATGGATTTTTTCATTGAGAAACATCAATCTAACATCAATACTATCGTATCGAATGATTTGAAACTGTTTCATGCAAGAATCCTTGAGTTAGAGTGAAAATTGGACTAACCATAAACTTTGAACACTTTGAAATCATTTTGAAATTGGCTCTAAGGTGATAGCTAACCTTGAATTGAGAACTTCCATGCCTTATTGAAGACCTAGGCACGAAATTAGGGTTGAAACCTTTGAGAAAGATCCTCTTCCTTGAAGCTTGAAGGTTTCTCAATGTAGGATTGTAGTAGAGAGAGAATTTAGAGAGAAGGAACTTCTATTTATTTTTTGTTCTAATTGAGTGTTGGGGTTTTAATTGGGGAATGAGTGTAAAATAAACTAAAATAAATACATAATACACCCCCAAAATACCCAAAACACTCCTATATTAGTTGGACCTTTCAAGTGAAGTCCAACTTGACTTTTATTGACGCAACCAAATTTGGGACACGACTGCGCGTCTTGGAGAAATTCTCAAATTTTGTTTCTTAAAATTAATTTGAGGTAGAAAGGTTTGTAACAAGCCCACGATGCAGAGGAAACTTTTTGCCTCTATGTGTTGGGCGTGCGTTGCGGATGCACCTCCAAAAAGGGTGTTGCCTGCACGCTTCCTTGGCAGCCTCTTGGCCAAAGCTTGGGTCCTCCTCAAGGACCATTAGGTTGGTCCTTGGGATTCGCACCAAACAACACATAAATAATGAACAACATACTAAGACACACCAACACATAAAAGACTAGTTTTTGAACGTCTTGGTCATCCCATGACGTTTGACTTTAAAAATCTTAAACACTGACTTCAAAAGCTATTCTTCATTATTTTAACAAGTTATTAACTCAAGAAACTCACATGAAACTCTAATTTATCCTATTTCATTTTGAGGGTCGTTACAAATTAAGGCTTTAAAATTCACTATATTGGTTTTAAAAAAAGAGACATTAACATTTTCAGTCCCACAAAGAATTGTCATAGACACTCTTATACATGAAATCAATAATATATATGTTATCACCTTGGGATTTTTGTTTTCAATAAGTAATTATAAAGAAATTACAATGAAAACATATATAATATTTTTAAAATTGTTCATACAAATATTAAGTATGTATATTAATAAAATATATGTATATAATTCACCGATTTGATTCGTTTTTTCTTTAATTTTTTTGAATAAAATCATAACCAAATCAAATACTATTGGTTTTCAAAAATCTAAAACCAAATCAATCCAAACCCAAATAAAATTGGTTTTATTTTATCAATTTGGTTTGATTTTTATGCAACAGTGAACACCCCTAAAGATAGTATCATAATTCACACTAATACGAAATTTTGGCGGATGATTTACATGAAGTCTAAGTTGCTCACATTCTTCTATGTTCACACATCTGTGTTTTCTCCTCTTCCGTTCTTTTCTTTTCTTCTATAGATTATTTTTTATCCTAATTATTATATGACTAATTATAACAATGATGAAAGTGACCCACTATTAATTTTAATGTTATCTATTTAACCACCCACTAAATTAATTATTAAAACTATCTAACTAAATTCATAAATACTGTTACGAATAGTTCAAAATACATATTTAGATACTATCCAAAAGTATTTTATGAAATAAAAAGCTCTACTAATTAAAACGATAGAAATGGGTCATTACAGACAATGCGTTCCTCTTTAGAACCATTCAACTTAATGATGTTAGGTTTTGTAGTGCTACTGTTAACCAGTGAAGTTCTCATTTTATTTTCCCATACTTACTAAACCCACCTATTTTTTTCTTCTCCTACTACCAGATCATCCTTTTTCTAACAACTTCAGTGGCTTATCAAATGAGCTATTTAGATCATCATTCCAGATTGTAGATATGATATCCTACTTAATTTCTCGCTCACATTATTATTTTTTCAATCATAATAACGACTTATTAGGAAACACTCATCCTATGATCACCAGAGCAAACAATAACAATCACAAACTGATGCAAAAATCATGTCATACCTTGTTATAAAGCAGTCATGGAAGAAGAAATTCAAGCTTTATATAAACAAGGTACGTAGAAGCTTGTTCTATCTATTGCAATGCTAAATGAAATTCTTTAGTATAGCTCAATTTCAATGGGCCATTACAAAAATATAAAGCACATCTCATTTCTCAAGAATTACTTCCTGATCAGACATTGATTATACTGAGACCTTTTAATTGCTTAACAACTACATATCGAGTTATTTTAACTATAATTGTCAGAAGAAATTAAACTTTGTGTCAATTAGGTATCAACAATACCTTCTTGCATGTTTATAAAATGAAAAAGTTTTATCTGGATCGATTGAAAGATTTTTTTACCACACAAGTCCTACATATGTCTGCAAACTCACGAAGATAATTTATGGTCTTAATTAGGCACCACAAGCTTGGTATTCAAAAATACATAGCTATCTTCTAATCTTGAGTTTTCAAGTTTCTCATAATGATCATTGTCTTTTCATTTACAGTCAGTTTGATATCACTATTCTCTTAATCATTTATGTTGATGACTTGATTGTTACTTTGAGTAATTAAAATGTTCTCAATCAGTTTGTTTTTGAGATTCGGGTAACACTTTTTTTATGAACGAAATTCAGCCTGATGTGGACCTCAAGGTCACACAAGTAGTTATTGTGCTGACAAGAGCTATTGGACCTAGAATAACAATAGGACCAAGTTAATTTGGGATTCGGGTTGAGTAGCTGGCATGAAATGGTTCTATCAAAAAGGGTAGTGGTATGTGAATTAGGGATTATGCAAATTCTTGAAAAATATGTCTAGTCCACTCATCCCCTTATTTTGAGTCTACTTCTCATCTTCAATCTTGTTTTATTTTTAATTACTTGTTATTTCTATATTTTCATTGTAAGTAGTTTAATTATTACAACTAGAATCGTAAGATTGTAATCGTATTTTAGTGCTCTTATTAATGCGAGGATTTCGATTTGTTACATTCATACTTTCATTGAGGGCACTCTAATGGAAGTGGTAGTTTTAGATCGATTTAGTGGCAACGCTGATCCAGAGGAATGGATTTACAAGGCAGAGCGGTACTTTACTTATCTAGACTTCTCTGAGGAACACTGATTGCCTCTTCCTTCCTTCTATCTTGATGGTGAGGCCCTTGAGTGGTTCCGTTGGATGTTTCGCAACAAACAATTTTTTGATTTGAATAGCCCTGCATTTTTCGAAACGAACAGATGCAAAGTCTCTTGAGGTGGATGCTCAACCTACTAGAATTCTTGTTTTGCTGCGGAAGATGGAGGATAAATGTTCTCCACAGGTTCTAGTAGAAGATGTTTGGATTAGTACTGCTACAGTCCTAAGCAGAGAGATTTCTCCTCCTTTGGCCGAAGAAAATTCAGTTGTGTTGATAATGTTGAGAGTCATCCATAGTTGTTTGGCACTGTTAGGTAGTGGAGCATGATTAATTTTAGGTTTTCCTATTTATTCTCAATTTTAGGCTTTCCTATTTATTCTCTATTTTAGGTTTTCCTATTCATTCTCTATTTATTCTCTGTAACAAAAATTACTCTGATTTATTAATATAAATATACCTTATCGCTGTGGAAGTTTACTCACGGGGTGTTACCACGAAATATTGGATTTTCTCTTTCTCTCTCTAGATCTCTCATCTCTTTCTCTTTAAAGTTCTTGTGTTTTTCATTCATCTGATGTGTGTGCGTGAATTTGATCCTAACAACTGGTATCAGAGCTAAGGAGATTCAACACGATCAAAAAAGATGGATAGTTCGAAGCTTGGAATCGAGAAGTTTGATGGATTCGATTTCAATTTCTGGAAGATGCAGATCGAAGATTATTTGTACCAGAAAGATCTTCACGAACCGTTGACCGGGGTGAAGCCGGAATCCATGACGGAGGAGAAGTTGAAACTCAAGGATCGCCGGGCTCTAGGGTTGATCCGGTTGACTTTGTCAAGAAACGTGGCGTTCAACATCGTGAAGGAGAATACTATGTCCGGTCTATTGAAGGCACTGTCAAACATGTATGAAAAACCATCGGCTATGAACAAGGTATATTTGATGCGTAGATTGTTCAATTTACAGATGTCTGAAACTTGATCCGTTTCAGATCATATAAATGAGTTCAATATGATTGTGAGTCAACTCAATTCTGTGGATATTAATTTCGAAGATGAAATAAAGGTGTTGATTTTGATGTCATCTCTGCTCGAGTCTTGGGATACTGTTGTTGTTGCGATTAGCAGTTCCGTGGATCTGAGAAACTGAAGTTTGATGAAATTCGTGATGTTGTTCTTAGCGAAAGTATTCGCAAACGAGAAGTGGGAGATTCATCGGCCAGTGCTCTCAGCGTTGATCGAAGGGGGAGAAGTAAGATAAAAAGGCCAAAATCAACATGGTCGATCAAAATCAAAGAATCGGGGAAAATCACTGAACAGATCAAACGTGACTTGTTGGAACTGTGGAGAAAAAGGTCACTTTCGGACGAACTGTACAAAGCCAAAGAAGAAACAGAATCATAAATTTGGAGATGACAATGATTCTGTAAATTCAGCTGAGGACATTGGGGATGCTCTAATCCTTAGTGTGAACAGCCCGGTTGAATCACGAATTTTGGATTCAGGTGCATCTTTCCATTCGTCTCCAAGCAAGGAGTTGTTCCAAAACTTCAAATCTGGAAATTTTGAAAAAGTATATCTTGTTGACAATAAAGCCTTAGAGATTGAAAGAAAGGGGGATGTTTGCATAAAGACCACCTCGCGAAACTAGTGGACATTGGAGGATGTAAGATATATTCCTGGCATCAAGAAAAATCTGATCTCTGTTGGTCAGTTGGATAGCACGGGATATGCAGCAGAGTTTGGGAAAGGTTCGTGGAAGATCGTGAAAGGTGCTATGGTAGTAGCTCGTGGCACCAAATCTGGAACCTTGTACACCACTACATGGGTGTATAAACATGGCCGCTGTTGCTTAAGGTGCTTCCGGTTCATGTCTGTGTCACAACAGACTTGGACACATGAGTACTAAAGGAATGAAGATGCTGGTTGCAAAAGGAGCATCAGAGGGTCTGAAGTCTATTGATATGGGTCTTTGCGAGAGCTGTGTTATGGGCAAACAAAAAAGAGTAAGCTTCACAAAGACTCCTAGAGAGCCAAAGAAAGTGCGGTTGGAAATGGTTCATACAGATGTTTGGGGACCATCTCCAGTATCATCACTTGGAGGATCCAGATTTTATGTTACCTTCATTGATGATTTCAGCAGGAAGGTATGGGTTTACTTCTTAAAGAATATGCCAGATGTGTTTGCAACTTTCAATAAGTGGAAAGTTTAAGTTGAGAATCTGACCGGTTTGAAAGTCAAATGTCTAAGGTCTGACAATGGAGGAGAGTATGACAAATCAGAGTTCAAGACATTCTGTGCAGCTGAGGGAATCAAATTGATGTGAACAGTTCCTGGTAAGGCAAGGCAAAATGGAATTGCTGAGAGGATGAAATGAACATTGAATGAGTGTGCAAGGAGTATGAGGATACACTGTGGGCTGCCCAAAACACTTTGGGCGGATGCTGTGAGCACAACTGCATACTTGATCAGCAGGGGACCATCAATTCCTTTAGGGTTCAAGATTCTAGAGGAGGTGTGGATAGGAAAAGAACTCAAGTACTCACACTTGAGGACTTTTGGTTGCACTGCTTATGTTCATGTTGATCCAGAAAAGATAGACAAGCTTGACGTCAAGGCTGTGAAGTGTTACTTCATAGGATATGGTTCTGATTTGTTTCGTTACAGATTTTGGGATGACAAGAACAGAAAGATCTTGAGACATTGTGACGTGACATTTGATGAGTCTGTCCTGTACAACGACAGAGAGCATAAGGTTCTAAAGATTACAAAGCAAGTGGCAGTTGAGGTTGAGTTGGAGAAGAGTAACCCTAGAGATGTGGAAGCAGATACTCAACAAACTCCTACTGAAGAATCTGAAGTGGAGCTAAGTTACACCTGAGCAGGTGTTAAGGAGATCATCCAGATCCATCAGGGCACCACATATGTATTCACCTTCATTACACTATCTATTACTGACTGATGAGGGTGAACCAGAATCTTTTGATGTGGCCCTACAGGTGGAGAATTTGATCAAGTGGGAGCAAGCCATGGATGATGAGATGAGGTCACTTGAGAAGAACGATACATGGGTGTTGACTGAGCTACCTGCAGGGAAGAGATCTTTGCTGAACAAGTGGGTGTTCAGAATCAAGACCGAACCAGATGGTAAAAGAAGGTTTAAAGCTCGTTTAGTGGTTAAAAGATATTCACAAAGGAAAGGTATTGATTATGCTGAAATATTCTCTCCTGTTGTGAAGTTAAGCTCTATTCGAATTCTGTTGAGTGTTGTTGCATCAGAATTTGCATCTAGAGCAAATGGATGTAAAAACAGCATTTTTACATGGAGATCTGGACAAAGAGATCTATATGCAGCAGCCGGAAGGATTTGTGGTTCCAGGCAAGGAACACATGGTGTGCAAGCTCACCAGGAGCTTGTATGGACTAAAGCAAGAACCAAGGCAGTGGTACAAGAAGTTTGACTCCTTCATGACCAATAATGGATTCTGCAAAGCTGAAAAGGATCCTTGTTGTTACTTCAAGAAATGCACTGATTCATATGTCTTTCTACTCTTGTGTGTTGATGATATGTTGATTGCAGGATCTAGTATGAGGGAGATTAACAATCTGAAGACAAGGTTGTCTGCAACATTTTAGACGAAAGATTTGGGTCCACCAAAGCAGATTTTGGGGATGAAGATTTCTCGGGATAGATCAGCTGGCACTTTAAATCTATATCAGGAGCTGTACATTGAGAAGGTGCTGAGCAGATTCAGGGTTAATGATGCTAAACCCAGGACTACTCCATTGGTAAATCACTTTAAATTGTCAAAGGAGCATTCACCCAAGACTGTCGAGGAGCGTGATCACATGATACTTGTTCCATATGCTTTAGCAGTTGGTAGTTTGATGTATGCTATGGTCTGCACTAGACCTGATATAACACATGCAGTGGGAGTTGTTAGCAGGTACATGGCGAACCCTGGAAAAGAGCATTGGGAAGCTGTGAAGTGGCTTCTGAGATATCTGAGAGGCACATCCAGTACTTCACTTTATTTTGGCAAAGGCAAGGTACAGGGTTTTATGGATGCTGATCTTGGTGGGGATGTTGACTCGAGCAAGAGAACATCCGGGTACATTTACACATTAGGTGGAACAACAGTGAGTTGGATGTCCAGGCTTCAAAAGTGTGTTTCTCTTTCATTTACTGAAGCTGAGTATGTGGCAATAGCTGAAGCTGGGAAAGAGATGATATGGCTGGTAGATTATCTTGAGGAATTGGGCAAGAAGCAGAGCGAGAAGATTCTTTACTCAGATAGCCAGAGTGCCATACAGTTGGTGAAAAATCCAGTTTATCATTCGAAGACAAAACACATCAGAATGCGATACCATTTCACTCGCAGGGCAGTGGTGGATGGTGATATGTGCTTGGAGAAGATAGAGGGTGCAAAGAACCCGGCAGACATGTTGACTAAATGTGTTGATGTTGGGAAACTGAGGTTATGTAAAACCTCGGTTGATCTTCTGTAGTTGTTGCTACAGATGTTGCGGTGCGGTAAAGATGTTGATGATGAAGAGATTTTTTTTGAGAATGTATTTTTTGGATGACTGAGTCAGTCTCCAAGTTGGAGAATTGTTAGGTAATGGAGCATGATTAATTTTAGGTTTTCCTATTTATTCTTTATTTTAGGCTTTCCTATTTATTCTCTATTTTAGGTTTTCCTATTTATTCTCTATTTATTCTCTGTAACAAAAAATACTCTGATTTATTAATATAAATATACCTCATCGCCGTGGAAGTTTACTCACGGAGTGTTACCACAAAATACTGGGTTTTCTCTTTCTCTCTCTAGATCTATCATCTCTACCAGAGTTTTCACCAAAGAAGTACAGGAAGCTTCTTCGGCCTCCAGAATTTTAGCTGATTTGGAAGATATTCAGCCACTCAAGTTGCTGCCCCAATATAGTCGAAGAGGTTCAACCCGAGCCTCCAATTGAAATTCTTGATGATGACTCACCAGGCCCTGAACGCAGCATGTCCAACTGCTCGATGAATGTTTCCAAAGAGATATGTCAAAGAGGTACATTAGTGCGATGTATGGGGATCATAGCTTTAGTAAACAGGAAATTGAATTTTGAAAGATCTGATGACATGTATCTTCCTAAGTTTTCATATGCTAATTCCACAACTCATACAGATACAATGTACAAGGACACATTACAGTTGTTGGGATCTGGTGACAAGTTTTGCTTCATTTCATATGATAATTGCACAACTCAGGTTTGGGATCCCGGTCAAAATTTGCATATGAATTCCTACACTGTGGAAATAATTGAAAATAAAATGGTTGACTCAGAGATTAATGGAATATCACTGACAACAATTGAAGGTGATAATGTTGATTCACAAAAGGAAGGATCACAATCTTCTCGTGATGACTTGCACTCAACTACGACTACCTCTACATTAGTACCAACGGAAGACCGGAAAGACCTTGTTAGTTGTTGGGCTCTACCATGGAGGACTATTAATATAGTTATGATCAGCAAGGGTCAAACAAAGGTTAGTGAGAAGTCTTATATGCGACCTCTGCATAAGTCAATAGGACAGCGAAATACAAAGCTTTGCTTTTTACTATTGACATCGACATATTATTAGTTGCTTGAACCTTACATGGATACTGTATTTAAATTGACCACTGAGTGATCAGACAAAGATGAGAATGTTATCGCTTTTCTAGAAATTGAGCTTTGGAGTAAAGTCCTTAAACTAGATGGTCTGCAATGCTGTGAAAGGAATAGCAATTTTCGATGGATAAATCACTTGTAGCTTGGTCTTAAAACACAAATTTTCTCATTGGAGGAAGACGAGTTGATTGTTATTCTCTGTGTCATTTTTGAACACAGACGGGCTCAAATTGCAACACATTTAACAGAAACATCGCAAGATCAACTGGTGAGTTTCTTTTTGTAAGAGTTAGTGTTTCAATTAATTTTGAAACAAATTCATCCGTTTTGAAATGACAAATACATGAATGTGAGTTGTAACATTCATTTATTTTAATTCTTTGGTATAAACTTTTGCAATAAGTTTTTTTTTAATTCTATGTTATGGGTTTTTGAAAGCCAAATTTTTTGTTTCCAATTCATGAACCTAATAAATTCTATTAATTAAAAATCTTTTTCTTGCAAAACTTTTTATCCTATAAATTGATTTTCCTTTGATTGAAAAAGAGAAGTATTTTTCAAACAAAAGTACTTTCCCTTGAAAACACTTGTGAGACATTGATCAAAGGGTGAAATCACCAATTCAAGAATAAAAGAGCAACATTCTTGAATGCTACTTGTTGTGGCTTAGTAGAATCCCGAAGATAGAGTTGTTATTTATTCTTCCGATTGCTCGTGGAAGAGACTCCAAGTATCTTTAAGAAACTTATTAACGTGCCTCTAAACCAATCAAGTTTTATTTTGTATTCCTTGTAATTTTTATCATTCTCGTTCATTTGTTCTAACAATATGTAGATAGTTGTCTCTATGTCATCCACATCAATAACGAACAGTGTTCCATCTTTGTCTAATCCTAATTTTGAAATATTTGATGGCAAAGACTTTTCTAGATGGCGTGGAAAGATGGAATTCTTTTTAAGACGATTAAAGTTAGCATATGTTCTTGAGAAACCTTGTCCTGAGTCTCCTAGTTCTGAGGTATCAACGGACGAGGCTACTTTAATTAAAGAACAAATTGCCAAATGGCAAGATGATGATTACTTATGCAAGAATTATATTCTTGGAGGAATGTCCAATAAATATCATGATCAATATTATATTATGTGTAAATTTGCTAAGGAGATTTGGGATACTCTTAAAGCTATTCATTTAGCAGAAGAGGCGAGTTCAAAGAAATTTCTTGTTTCAAATTATATGGAGTTCAAAATGGTTGATGACAAGTCAATCACTAAACAAGTACAAGAATTTCAACTTATAGCTAATAAAATTGTTATAACTGGAGTTGATCTTGATGAAAACATTCATGTTGGTGCGACTGTCTCAAAACTTCCTCCATATTGGAAAGAGTACAAAAGCAAACTCTACACAAGAAGGAAGATTTGACTCTTGAACAATTATTGCAACACTTGCAAATTGAACAAGAGACACGATACCGCGACAATAACATCTTGAGGGAGCCCATCATGAAAGCTCGTGTTGTTGAAGAAAAGATCAAGAAGGAACCTGCCAATAATAAATTTTTGAAGGCAAAGAAGAGTAAAAATTTCAAGCATACTAATTCTAATTCTAAGTCGATTGAATGTTATCACTGTCATAAAATTGGTCATTATGCACGTGATTGTAAAATTCTTAAAGATGAAAAGAAGAAAGAAAAGGCAAATAACAATACAAAAAATGAACTGGTGGCAATGGTCACAGAAGCATTTGTAGCGGGAGATCAAGTGGAATGGTGGATAGACACTGGTGCAACTCGTCATATATCAGGTAATCAAAATTCTTTCATGACATATGAATTAGTGGGGGGCGATAAAGTTTTGCATATGGGAAACTCATCCTGTGCTAAGGTTGTGGTAAAGGGAACTGTTGAACTAAAATTCACTTACGGAAAGATTGTCACATTGATAGACGTATTGCATGTTCCTGATATTTGAAAGAACTTGGTGTCAGGTAGGCTTCATTCGAAGCATGGTTTTAAAATGATTTTTGAGGCAGATAATTTTTTTTGTCTAAACAAGGCATGTTTATTGGAAAAGGTTATGCTACAAATGGCATGTTTAAACTCAATATTGAAAATGAAAATATTTCTGCTTATATTGTGGAGTCTTTGGATTTATGGCATGAACGTCTTGGTCATGTGAATTTTAGATCCATTCAACTTATGATTAAAAATGGATTAATTAAAGACTGTGGAAAGGGTGATGTTGCTAAGTGTATTACTTGTAGTAAATGTAAAATAACAAAGAAACCTTTTAAGTCTGTTGAAAGGATATCCACACTTTTGGAATTAATCCACACTGATATTTGTGAGATAGATTGTTTATCACGTCATGGAAAGAGATATTTTATGACTTTCATTGACGATTACTCAAGGTCTACATATGTCTTTCCATTAAAACAAAAGATGAGGCATTTGAGACTTTTAAAACTTATAAAGCAGAAGTTGAAATTAAATTGAGTTTGAAGATTAAATCAATTAGATCTGATAGAGGTGGAGAATATTTAAAATCAAATTTTATTTTTGTGAAAAAGAAGGCATTGAGAAACAATTGACTATGTCTTATACACCACAACAAAATGGTGTAGCAGAAAGAAAAAATAGAACTCTCATTGAAATGGTTAACTCTACATTTCCCATTGTTCTTGAAGGTTATAGTGATACTACTTGGAATTCTGATATGAATGAATCTAAATCTATTAATGCTTGGATTTTCACTTTGGCTGGAGTAGCGATCACTTGGAAATCAAATAAGAAGACATGTATTACTTATTCAACCATAAGTCTATAAATCGATTTCGATTGGAGCGTGTAGGAATACTCTTGATAGATTTACCGATACTTTGTGTAAAGGAGGATGAGATTAATTTCTCTTAATAAAGTTCATAGACTATTTGGTCGGAGTATACAAAGTTACTCTTGATGAATTCACCGCACTAAGTGCGAAGTGGAGGCCGCTTCAATAAGATTTTAACAGGAAAAAATTTAAAGCACTTGGCTAAAAAAAAAGATTCAGGACACATGGCCGTAAGGTGTCAAAGGATTTCGATTTTCATAGGAACATAGTGATATGCGTGGAGTATTTTTCTAACTTCATTCAATGATGCACTTAGTTCAAGATTTGTTCACTAAGTAGTCAATGATTTAGAAAAACCTTCACTAGCTAATGGTTCAAGTCCAAAAGACACCATTATTGATGCATGTTGCTAGATTAATGTCTCAAAATATTTTTTAGATTTTTTAAAAGATAAAATTTCTTGAAACAAGTGGGGGATTGTAAGAGTTAGTGTTTCACTTAATTTTGAAACAAATTCATCCGTTTTGAAATAACAAATACATGAATGTGAGTTGTAACATTCTTTATTTTAATTCTTTGGTATAAACTTTTGCAATAAGTTTTTTTTAATTCTACGTTATGGGTTTTTGAAAGACAATTTTTTTGTTTCCAATTCATGAACCTAATAAATTCTATTAATTAAAAATCTTTTTCTTGCAAAACTTTTTATCCTATAAATTGATTTTCCTTTGATTGAAAAAGAGAAGCATTTTTCAAACAAAAGTACTTTCCCTTGAAAACACTTGTGAGACATTGATCAAAGGGTGAAATCACCAATTCAAGAATAGAAGAGCAACATTCTTGAATGCTACTTGTTTTGTGGCTTAGTTGAATCCCGAAGAGTTGTTATTTATTCTTCCGATTGCTCGTGGGAGAGACTCCAACTATCTTCAAATTGTTAGAACAAATGAACAAGAATGATAGAAATTACAAGGAATACAAAATAAAACTTGCTTGGCTTAGAGGCACGTTAATACGTTTCTTGAAGATAGTGATATGCGTGGAGTATTTTTCTAACTTCATTCAATGATGCACTTAGTTCAAGATTTGTTCACTAAGTATTCAATGATTTAGAAAAACCTTCACTAGCTAATGGTTAAAGTTCAAAAGACACCATTATTGATGCATATTGCTAGATTAATGTCTCAAAATATTTTTTGGATTTTTTAAATATAAAATTTCTTGAAACAAGTGGGGGATTATAAGAGTTAGTGTTTCAATTAATTTTGAAACAAATTTATCAGTTTTGAAATAACAAATACATGAACGTGAGTTGTAACATTCATTTATTTTAATTCTTTGGTATAAACTTTTGCAATAAATTTTTTTTAGTTCTACGTTTTGGGTTTTTGAAAGACAAATTTTTTGTTTCCAATTCATGAACCTAATAAATTCTATTAATTAAAAATCATTTTCTTGCAAAACTTGTTATCCTATAAGTTGATTTTCCTTTGATTGAAAAAGAGAAGCATTTTTCAAACAAAAGTACTTTCCCTTGAAACACTTGTGAGACATTGATCAAAGGGTGAAATCACCAATTCAAGAATAGAAGAGCAACATTTTTGAATGCTACTTGTTTTGTGGCTTAGTTGAATCCCGAAGATAGAGTTGTTATTTATTATTCCGATTGCTCGTGGGAGAGACTCCAACCATTTTCAAGAAACGTATTAACGTGCCTCTAAGCCAAACAAGTTTTATTTTGTATTCCTTGTAATTTTTATTACTCTTGTTCATTTGTTCTAACACTTTTTACCTTCTCTAATAGTACCAATACATAATTTGGCCTATTAGTGGATGGGTACGTTATGTTGGAGTCAAGATGCACCATTAGTGGAATAGTAGGTGTTGTAATCCATGGAAAAATAACATATTTCTTTGGAGAGAGATGAATTGTGCTTATCTGATTTATTTTATCATTTGGGGTGGCCTGCAATTATTTTTGGCAGGAACGTTTCATGGTTTGACGTTGGGAGTGTGGTGATGGGTTATGGAAGTTGGGTTATTTCGTTCATGGTATCGACATGTATAACTGAAATAACACCTATGCATTTGCGAGACTTATTCACCATTATCAATCAACTAAAGATATGTTGCAGGAGATCACTTATAATACAACTTTCTGGCCAAGGCTACTCACTGGAAAGCATGCGCAACTTCTCTTCTGCCCTTTAAGAGGAACACTGTCAATATATCATCATCAAGTACTTCAGTAGAAGAGTTCATATCAATCCTTCAAACCACTCTCCAAAGTTAAGACGCTTGATTTGACGTTTGTTCTCTAGTATTTAAAGTTGGATTAGTGGTATTGCATCAAATTGGTCAAGTTAAAGCTGCTTCATATTGTGCAATTATATATGTACTTGTACCAGAAAAGTACATATCATTCTTGCCCATTCTTGAAGTTTATATGAAGAACAATACACTCACTAGTGTTATTAGTGCATACAGGACTACTGAATTCTTCTTGATATCCATTTGGACCTGCCGACCAATGGCCTTTGTACTTATGGAAGTTTCAGTAGCTACATCTAGCTTATAACTGTCTTTTGTTGTGGGATTTCATTACTCGAACCTTTTGAACAAGGTTCTTATTGAGGACGAGAGTATTGTTATGAATGAAGTTCAGCCTGATGTGGACACCAAGGTCACACAAGTAGTTATTGGGCAGACAAGAGCTTTTGGGACCTAGAATGAGCAATAGGGCCAAGTTAATTTGGGATTCGGGTTGAGTAGTTGGCATGAAATGGTTCCACCAAAAAGGGTAGTGATATGTGAATTAGGGATTATGCAAATTGTTGAGAAAAATTTCTAGTCCTCTCAACTCCTTTCTTTGAGTCTACTTCTCATCTTCAATCTTCTTCTATCGTTAATTACTTGTTATTTCTATATTTTCATTGTAAGTTGATAGTTTGATTATTTCAACTAGGATCGTAAGATTGTAATTGTGTTTAAGTCCTCTTATTAATATAGCGAGGATTTCGGTTTGTTACAACTTCTCTATCAAAAATCTTGGCTCTCTTAATTAGTTTTTTGGTGTTCATGTTGTGAGAACTTTTGATGGGGTTTTCTTATCATAGGAGTATATTACTGACACAGATGACAAGACATCTCTTGGTTTCTTGCGTAATTATTGAAACATTATATATGAATACTAGAGAAGGAATTCAATCTTCTTCCCTAAATCTTTTGATATTTACTTTATACTCTATTTTTTTACTATCTTTATACTCTTTTTTTTTTTAACCATCTTTACCTTTTTCGCAACCTCCCTTCTCTGCATATCCAGTATTATTGATTTGGTTTAATTATATTTCAATTGATTAAAAATTTCAATATATATCAAAATTTATGTTTTTATATTTTAACTAAATCGAAATCGAAAACACGATCAAAGTGTTCCACAAAATACTTCAAATTGTCTATGTAGTTGCGAAATGAACTTGGATATAATCCCTTTTTTTAGTAATTTTACACTTCAAAATACTTTTTAAAAAACATTGACTAGAGATAATAATAGTAATATGTTTATCAACTACTTGAAAATAGTTATCTTTTCAATTGTCAAATACAAATAATTATTCTATAAAAGTAATTGAAAAAATATTTTATTAAAAAATAAGTCTTCTAAAAGTAAGGAGTTGTTAGAAGCACACTCTTGTATTCTGTTGGGTTCATTGTATAATGTGTTAATGAATAATGGTAATATTGAATAAAGAATGGTAAATCAAAAATGTGAAAGTGTTACTAGTGTAACACTCCGAAAGTCCAAGACCTAATCTAGAACCTCACATGAGTGTATAAGAGTTGTAACACTGTTTTAAGGTCATAAATAATGTTTATGAGTCATTTAGGACGTTTTGGAGTCAAGACGTCAAGAAACGTCCGAAGACTAGTCAAAGAGGTGTTATTGTGCCTTAGCCTATTCTACAAGGTTTTAAGAGTCGGAATTAGGTGAAATTTGATGGGAAGGTGTCAAATATATATATTAGAATATGTTTAGGGTCAAAACATCCAGGTAAGAATCCCCAAGGACCACCCAAAGGGTCCTTGAGTATGACCCTTTCCATTTTGGTCAAAAAGTTGTCTTGAGGCAATGTCTACCTATGACCTGCAGGCAACGGGACATCGATTGCCTCCGTCGATGGAAATTTAGAAAATTCCAGGAACTGGCCAAAAACACAACTCTCTGACTAAAACGACGGTTGTGCAGGACGATTGGGGGTGAGGTCGTCGGCTGACATACGACCCGTACGTCGGGGTCTCGTAGGTCAGGCTTGCACTTTCTGTCAAGCTTTTAAGAGGGTCATTTAACTAACCTAGTTAGTTAAGGGGGTTTAATTAGGGATTAGGGGGTGGTTTAATTAGGTTAGTTAATTAACTACATAAACTACCCTAAGCCTAAACCCAACTTAACACCACAATTTCCAAAACACAAATTGCTCTTCCTTCTCTCTACTTTCTTTCTCCCAAGGAAACTACATAGAAGACCAAGGTCTAAGGGTTCTAGGGTATCAAGGAGGATACTTTTCACCATCAATATTCAAAGATTAAATAGGTATGGAAACCTTTCACCTTTGGGATTCCTTTCCCCAAAGGGTTCTTCCAAATTGATTTTCAAAAAGATAAATTCATATGAGTTTTTCCGAATGCGAATTTGATCTTCTAAATTGTATTTTTTATGGTTTATTTTGATAATTATGACTAAATTATGATTTATAGTTGTTGAATTATCATACTTCTTGATAAATTGACCTAGTTTGTGGAATAGATCATGAATTGACTCAAATTCCCTAACCCTAGGTTATGAACTCATGTTGAATTGATTAGTATTGATGCAATTGAGTTAATTCTTGTGTTCACTACTATTGAATGATGTTATTACACATATTGATGGATGATATTGAATTTTTTGAGGGTAAGACCAATGATGATTGCTTGTTGAAATAGAATTGGTAAGATTTTGTGATCTTGAACCTTTACTTCAATTGTTATGGTTTTTACTTGGTGATGAAGTTCAAATGAAGCATGCCTTGTGATTATATTGAATAGGTGTTGGTATGATGATGTAACTGAAATGTCTTGATTATGTGAAGGTGTGATATTATATATAAGAGGAAATGATATAAGGTTGGTTATGAATTGCTTATGTGCATTATTATTACATGATGGTGATAATGTGTTGATATCACATATTAAGGGTTGAGTTTTAAGGACATTCTCATGCAATTCTCAAATAGCTAATGTTATGAATATAGAAGGGGTTTGTCTCCTATGACCTATTGTAAGTTATGATGATTAATAAAGGCTTAAATACATTTCAAAAAGGATCTCTAGCTTAGCACCTAGTAGTGGGGAGTGTCCCTTCCCAAGGTGGGAAGGTAGGTTAACTATTTTACTCGTGTGATTGGAGACTATAGTGTAATGTGCATAAGAGGGTCCCAAGCATATCTCCTAGTTCTTGAACTATGTTTGCCCCATAGGAATACTAGCTAGTGGATCTACCTAGAATGTTATGTTCATATTTTGGTACTACCTTCGCAACTAGTTCACCTTCTTTCAGTGTAGAGTTTCACGACACTGGATTCCACATTTAGATCATGTGGTCTGTGTCGGTTAAGGCAAATTTTTCCGATTGTAAAATGAAGTAATCATGTGAAAAGTAACTAGGATGACTTAAGAGGTTTGACTTAGTCTAGATAGCAGTATAAGACTCTACAAATACATTGCACTAGTTGGCCTTGAGGGAAATCCTAGGAAGTTGTTCTTATATTATATAAAGTAAATGTTATACATAAGTGCACTTTACATGTTGATGATCCTATATGATGTTATTTTCATTTATGAACATGCTATTGGTCTATATTGCTATGTTATGATGATGGTTATTCTTAATTCTATGTTATGTGAGTCTAGACATTGCTTATGATCTCTTGTTTGGTTTACTTGATTGATTAAGGTAATGGAGCTTTACATAGTCATTGAACTTGTGGACTTGATGATGGGTTGTGACTAAGAGTCATGTATATGTTTGAATATTATGAACTCTTATACATGCTTTGTTGTTATAACATGATGTTAGAGTTGTATTGATGATGTACTCAAATATGCTATGATACATGTTGACTTGATTATACTTGATGATGTTGGTTTTGTGTTATATATGATCTTGTCTTAAGGAATATGTAATTATTGACTTATATGTGTTCTTGATTGTGCATAAGGCTTTTCAAAGTAACATGACATGGTTTTGAACTAATATCCCTTTTTAGCATAATTTCAAATGTTTTATGTGCATGTTTCCATCCTTAGTACAAGTGGCATACTAACCCATATTTCTATGTCTCTACAATTATCACTACTAGAAATTTGGTCTACTGCCACGGTTCACCTATCGTTGCAATTGACGTTACTACCGTAGCCATAGGTCTAAGGCTACAGTTACACCAACCGCTACAACAGATCGCGTAGCAATAGAGCAGTTACTACGGTTCTGTGCGACAGCTCATATAACCGTAGCTGTACGTTGACCTATTGCCACGGTTATCATTTGAATTAATTGCCAACGGTTATGTACGTATTGGTACAGTTTTTAACCGTCGTAATAGAGGTTTATGCATCAGTTCTGTTAAGTCTATGGCTACAGTTTTTTTTCGATTCAACACACCATTTCACTCAATTGCGACGGTTGTTATAAGGATATTGCAACACTTTTAAACAATTGTAGAATTGTTGCTTAATGCCTATTGCAACGGTTATTACCTGCTATTTGCAATAATTCTAATGCAATATTAGTAAGCTATATATACCTGCTATATACTAAATCATTTATGAGAATAAATTTTATAACATAAAAATACACATAAATCGTTAACGAGAATAAATGTTCATTACCTTAATTAGAATTCAAGATCCGTGATTCTGATATCAATTAAAGCAAAATATACAAATCATTTTATAGCATTCAAAAGAGGTGAAACACATGCCATAGATTTTCAATCTTCAAAAATATATGATTTCTAGAACATCAATAAAGTTTACATCAATATATACTTCAGCTCCTATGTCAAGTCTTCACTATTGCTTTCATTGCCTTCTTCGATTTCATCACCTACATACAATCAGAAAAAAATATAAATAATTTAGGAAACCTCAAATCTTGGAAATTAACAAGTATACATGTAGTTACAACCAGGCATTAGCTTTTAGAATTGTTCAACCCTAAAACTTGGAAATCAAGTACATGCCAATAACATTCAACTGCTAGCTGCGCGCATTCAAACTTCTACAAGCAGCACCAGAAACAAGAGACCAGACTACATGCAGTAATTAGCTACTACGTTGGCTTGACTAAACATAATCGTGAAGCTAGGATTCAACACTATATATAATGCTACAAGAAACCAGCAGCAGAAACAAGAGAGCAGCAGCAGAAACAAGAGAGCAGCTGCAGAAACAAGATAGACCAGCAACAAAAACAAGAGAGCAGCTGCAGAAACAAGATATACCAGCAGCAGAAACAAGAGTCTAGACTACAAGCAGTAGAAACAACACTATCATGCTACAAGAGACATGTTTAATTAACATAAACAAGAAACCAGACTACATGCAGTAATTAGCTACTACGTTGATTGGCTTCCAAAAGGTATCAATAAGTTATATAGAAATGGGTGGAACCACTGCAACTCGTCAAAAGGCTCTTAAAGAATAGTACCTTTTCTCCTGCACTTGCATTCGCTGCATCAAGTTGGTATGTCCATTGTGTAGTCTAACTAGTGCTCAGTAATAAGATTTCTCTGCTCACAAACTTATAACCTACTGTAAGGGACAAAATGATGATATCCAAGAAAGTGCAGTTCTGGAGGGTTATAGATGCAAGGACAAGAGATGCACTGGTTTCCTGCTTCGTGACTCTGGTATATGATCTCTTTCTCGAACCTCATCTTAAACCTGCAAGATTGATCTTGATCTGGTTTTCTAAGGACTTCTTTTTTTTTGTAGGTAATAAAGGATTCACATGCCAATTATGTGGACTTGTTAGGGACAAGGAAGAAATAAAGAATACTGTTCATGAAATCCAATCACTGTCTGAAAAGGCTTCGTTTTCACTTCCATGTGGACGTATCCTCTGAATTTAGCACTAAGAATGTCTAATCTATGTTACTATCTGTAAACTCTATATAATAGTCATATATAGATATTCTACGAATGTTAGAATAATCATCATGTTAATACTACTTCTAACAATGTGTTGAGCTAATATTTTCCCCTCTAAGTCAGCACGAGCTATATTACGCCATAAGAGGAGGCACTAGTCCTCTACTAGGCTACAAGCAGCACCAGAAAACTCATGAACCAGACTACAAGCAGCAACTCAAACATTAAACTATCAGAGAACAAGCAGCAACTCAGACATTAAACTCATGAATCAGGCATTTACTGATCCTCTGCCTAACTTTTCCCCAATTTCCTTAGATCCATAGCATACTATTACATTCTAATCCTATAGCAAGTAGCAACAACAAATACCAATCAAAACATAGAATTAGCGACACCAACCTTGTTTAGCCCCTTGAACAGAAGTAGATTCTCTTGGTGAAGGACTCGACAATGCTGCCAATACGTTAGCATCAATTAATCCCACATGCTTAAGTTGTGCAATAACATCTGCTATAACTTCTTGTCGCACAATTTTCTTTTGTTCCTCCATTTGTTTCTCCATTTTCTGCATCCTCTCTTGCATTTGCTGCATTCCATCAGTTGTTGCACTTAAAGTTGATTCCCAATTGCCAACTTTTTTTTTCAAAGTAGTCTTTGTAACTCCTGCGCCATATAGTCTTAGACGTCCCGGATGTTCAGGACCCATGACGCTTGAAAATGCATCAACATACTCACCATTTATGCTTATTTGTTTTTCAATTTGCTCCATTTCAGCCTACCAAAGTATATCCAACAAATACAATCTTATGAAATAAATAATTGATCTAAACAAAAAAAATTAAAATAGACAGGCACATATAATTTTACTAGTAGTATCTTCATTTGAGGCCTTGTACGATCGCCCAGGTTTTCTTGTTCTTGTAACCACAAAGAGAACCTTAGATGATACTGTCTCATTATCTTTCTCCTAGTCGAATTGAAATATATATAAAAACTAAACTCACATTGGAAGAGATCCAAAAGAAAATTTCATTAAAAAAATAATATATCAGAGAACTCACCAGCTTATTACGAACTAAAGTGAAACTTTTTTTTGCCATCAGTGTGTGGATTCATCAGTTTTTTTCGATTCTTTGCATTTGTTTCAGACATTTTCTGCAAAGAAATGAATCAGTAATGTTAATCGAAGGTATATTAGTGTTATATAGTGTACTAGACGAGGTCAATATTAGTCTGCATTTCCTTAATAACAGTCCATTTTTCCTTTATAACAATCTATCAATATTAGTCATTATATAGTTTTAAGGTGTCTTGTAAAATTCATGTGACTATCACAATAAATGAAGCTGCAAAATATTACAATACAGAAGAGAGTAAAAGAAAAAATAAAGCAGAATATATACTATTATCACACTACTTTAAACACCAAAGTACAACCAAGCCTCAGGTAAGCAGAATCAATACTATTATGTCAGCAACACCGATATCACACTATGGACAATTATGTCATAGCAGTCAGTATTGGCACTGTATCCATATGCTTTAGTACCTATACTATTCAGATGGTTACTATATGATTTGATTTACTTTTTTAGCAGTCAGAGAGAAGGTTATGCAGACTGGTCCGTATACGTACAAACCATAATAATGCTAGAGGTATGAATTATATATAGAAATGAATCATATTTCATTGCAATTGACATTGACATTTATCAAACTTAAGTGGAGATATTTACACTTGCTGCTCCTTATGGGTCTTTCTAGTAAGGTCTGAATTACAGATACAGGCCAAAATGTTGCTCTAATGGCTTTAAGTTTGGGCATGATAATGATCCACTTGATGATTAAAAAGACACCTATGAGAAAACAGAGTCAAGAGGAAGCGTAGAAGCTGGGAAGGGAGGTACTATTTTTTCTAACAGCTTTAAAGTGTTGG
The DNA here is from genome assembly GCF_036512215.1 of Solanum lycopersicum. NCBI lineage: Eukaryota > Viridiplantae > Streptophyta > Magnoliopsida > Solanales > Solanaceae > Solanum > Solanum lycopersicum. The sequence goes on from NC_090807.1 coordinate 8,589,708, forward strand.
GGGTCACTAGGTGGGAAGAAGCTGGGAAGGGAGCGAAAATCAAGAGCTATAATACAAATGCTACTTATTAAAAAAAATTGATATTTTGAACTACATTTTTACCTTGAATTTTTTAGAATTCCAATATTTGAGTAGCTCTCTAAATTGACATTCTGGAATATGACCAGGCTTTTTTGCCATTCGAACTGCATCATTTTCATATGGATCGTAATAATAAAGCTTCAAATCACTTCTATGTCTTCTCCAAGCATCTCGAATTGTTACCATAGCCCAATGGTACGCAGCTTCAGGTATAATATATTTCCCCTATAATTTTGTGTCATTCAATTAGCCAATAGAAGTAAAATACTTTTACAAATAATTTATTATTGTAAACTACAAACCTTTGTATAATCCCACAAATCCTTTTAGTGTCCATGCTCCTCCAATCCAATATATCAAATGGGCAAAGAGTCGCATTTCTAGCCAATGTTCCTAGGAAGCTACTTAGCTCTATGACAACATCATCGATAGGACCAACAGGTTGATTTTGACAATTCAGTATGATCAACGTACGTTCTTTTCGGGCATGAACATCATGCATTTGCGTTGTACCTCTTTTATTTGGAATGGAAACATCTCCAGCTATAAGAAAATAAAAGAAATATAATTAAAACCCAATCTAACATTACGAGCATCATTAGCAAATTTAGGATGCAATGAATCAAAATCCTTCCAAGCTTCACCATCTGCAGGATGTCTTAAATTTCCATCGTTAAGTCGTTCAGTATCATGCCATTTCATAGCTACAGATGTTTCAGAACACATGAATATCCTCTGAAGCCTAAGCTTTAAAAGAAAGTACCTTAAAACCTTCACTGGGATTTTCGTAACCTTATTATTTAAGTCATTCTGAACATTCTTCCATCTTGAAGCTCCACATACATAGCAATTATCTAACTTTGCATTGTCATTCCAAAATAATATGCATTCATTAGTGCAAGCATGTATTTTCTCATAATGAAGACCCAAATCTTTTATGACCTTTTTTGCCTTGTAAAACGAGTCAGGTATATGAGCAAATGGAAATGCCTCTCTTATCAAGTCCAACAAATCTGAAAAGGCCACATCAGTCAACTTGTGAATTCATTTAAACAAGTATAGCCGGATGGTAAAACTCAACTTAGAAAAATTCTTACACCCTGGATACAACTCTTCTTTCCCTTCCTCCACTAATTTAAAAAATCTCTTTGCATATTCATGTGGACTCTCCCTCACTCCTTCATCTCTCTGATCATCTACAATATTTCTAAAAGTATCATGAAGTAATCTATCAATGTCGTCATGCATGTTAGAAGTTTCTTCTTCATCGGTTGGATGTGGCGTATTTCTTGAGGAAAATCCTTCACCATGAAAAATCCATTTGGTGTATCTATGAACAAATCCATGGCAAATCAAATGATCCTCTACCATATTTCGGCAATGCCAATTCTGATTAAAGCACTTCTTACAAGGACACAATATTTCATTTCCTTGGAAGCTCGTTCAAATGCTTTATCAAGAAAATCATCAACTCCATGAATATATTCATTGGTGGATCTTCAAAGATTCTTCCAACTTTTATCTCCAAAATCCATTGAATATTTATCCTACATGACATGTGCAAAACATTAAAGCCAATAAATTCATGCGTAAAAATAATATCGAAAGAACTTAACAACTCAAACTTTTAGATTAATCGAATCTCAAACCTTCACATCAATTCAACAACAAACATTTACAACACTAATAGAACCAAAAAATATTGACAAGTTAAGTTATTAGCAGCTTCCACCATTTAATAAACTTTATACAAATGAATGACTAAAGGCACACGCAAACACATTTCAAAGCAATAAGGACAGACCTGGATTAGAGTAAATAACATACATTATAGCAACAGACTGCAACAAGCAAACAAAATAACTATCAATACATTAGTTTTGATTCTAGCAAAACAGTTCATGTATTTGTAAAATAATAACAGAGTATTCACATGGAAAAAGTAGTTCAAACAAACTATAACAACTCATATGCTCTTTATAAAAAAACACAAGGGAGTTAGCTGGTCAATCTAACAACTACCATATAGCAGAAAATTTCTATTACTTTCAATTTCTTACCAATCAGCCTTCTCGGGTTCCAAACGAACTACTTCAAAAATCCTCAAGTGTTACCTTTGGGTCTGTTTCAGCCAAGCCAATAAATAACATAATCACACAATATTAGTAGGAAACCAAGCCAAAGAGAGGAAAAAATATAAGAGATACAAGTCCAAGATAAGTAGCTTAGCTTAGAAAACTCCATCAAAAAAATCCTTTTTTTTAATCACACATACAAAAAAAAAAAAACAGCGGCACAATGACTCTATTGTTACTAAAATCAATAAAATTGATTTATTTGAAACCCAAGATTGAATTTTTATCTTTTGTTTATCATCATCATACAAATATCACCAAATATAAGAACCCCATTTTGAATTCTTGGTTTAAATCAACCCCACTTTGCTTATTTTCTTTTTGACTCAACCAAAGCTCAAACAATGTTAAATCCAATGCAAAGTATTCATAATGATTCCCAGGTCCTCGATTTCCCTGGAGGCGAGGTCAAATTCATCTCACACTTGAACTGTATTTCTTAAACAAAAGAGGAGAGAGTACACTGTTACAGGGTCCTTAACGATGATGGTTACTCAATAACTATTGATTTTGCAGCAATTGAAAAGGAAGTTGCACTGAAAATATACGCTGATATAGTCAAACTTCAAATAATGGATACAATATTTTATGGAGCACAAAGACAAGGACTATATTCTTTCTATGTTACGCTGTTGAATCAAACAAATATTGTCAACTTTTAAATTAATTGAATCTCAAACCTTCACATCAATTCAACAACAAACATTTATAACACTAATAGTAGAACCAAAAAATATTGACAAGTTAAGTTATTAGCAGCTTCAACCATTTAATAAACTTTATACAAATGAATGACTAAAGGCACACACAAACACATTTCAAAGCAATAAGGACAGACCTTGATTAGAGTAAATAACATACATTATAGAAATAGACTGCAACAAGCAAACAAAATAACTGTCAATACATTAGTTTTGATTCTAGCAAAATAGTTCATATATTTGTAAAATAATAATAGAGTATTCACATGGAAAAAGTAGTTCAAACAAACTACAACTCATATTCTCTTTATAAAAAAACACAAGGGAGTTAGCTGGTCAATCTAAAAATTACCATATAGCAGAAAATTTCTATTACTTTCAATTTCTTACCAATCAGCCTTCTCGGGTTCCAAATGAACTACTTCAAAAATCCTCAAGTGTTACCTTTGGGTTTGTTTCAGCCAAGCCTATAAATAACATAATCACACAATATTAGTAGGAAACCATGCCAAAGAGAGGAAAAAATATAAGAGATACAAGTCCAAGATAAGTAGCTTAGCTTAGAAAACTCCATTAAAAAAATCTTTTTTTTAATCACACATACAAAAAAAAAAAACAGTGGCACAATGACTCTATTGTTACTAAAATCAAGAAAATTGATTTATTTGAAACCCAAGATTGAATTTTTATCTTCCGTTTATCATCAACATACAAATATCATCAAATATAAGAACCCCATTTCGAATTCTTGGTTTATATCAACCCTACTTTGCTTATTTTCTTTTTGACTCAACCAAAGCTCAAACAATGTTAAATCCAATGCAAAGTATTCATAATGATTCCCAGGTCCTCGATTTCCCTGGAGGCGAGGTCAAATTCATCTCACACTTGAACTATATTCCTTAAACAAAAGAGGAGAGAGTACACTGTTACAGGGTCCTTGACGATTAACTATTGATTTTGCAACAATTAAAAAGGAAGTTGCACTGAAAATATACACTGATATAGTCACACTTCAAACAATGGATACAATATTTTATGAAGCACAAAGACAAGGACTATATTCTTTCTATATTACACTGTTGAATCAAACAAATATCGTCTAGCTAAGTAAACCAAATGGTGGAGAAGAGAAAGAGACTCTGTAGGCAGATTTAGGGAATGGATTGAAAGAGAAGACTGTTTGAGCTCTCAGTTTGAATAAGAACTTCGCAGTAATATCAGCAAGGAGTTATTGCAGGCCATTCAAGTTGCAAAAAAACAAGAGAAGCCCACAAATTGCAGCATATCATGAAGCTCATACAAGCCATAGTTACATGGAAACTTTGGAAGAGAAGGAATGCTTAAAGACATGTTAAAGAGGTCTCTTTTTAATAAAATGTACATTCACTGTCAATATAATATGAATTGTGCAAGAAGTTAAAAACATGAAAAACAAATTCAAGTTCCACACATTTCTGTTAATGACACACAAATTCCTAAGACTAACACAATTATAGCCAGTTTAAATTATAGACACTGCATCCAAATAAAACACAACGAACATGTAAAGTGAGAATTAAATCATACAAAGCAAATCAATTTGTGCTTCGTGAATGATCAAAACAATATCGCAAAATGCACAAATCCACACAATGTCATTAACTTTAACGAATAAATAGGGCATTATGTGTCACAGTTTATGCTGGCAGTGACTCATAAGGGAAAATAACATTCAATCGAACAAGAAAAAGACATAGACAATATCAGAATCCGAATGTATTTTAAAGTAAAACGACAGTGATACTCAAGCTTAAACATCTCTTAATAATCAAAAACAAAATTGAAGATAACTAAGCCTTAATCCGAAACAAGTTGAGATTAGCAATATGAATACCAAAAAATAGATGAGAGAACACAGGGTCAAACAACTACAATATTTACATCAAAGTTTGTAGTCAGTCAAAGGATAAGAGAGTTTTTCAAAAACGAACTAGCTTAAGCTATATCAGTCAACAAAAAGTGAAACAAATACCAGTAGGAAGTAATTTGGGAGTAATTTTTGTCCACATTCACATCAAATGGGGAATATTAAGGAAGAATTCAGCCGGAACAAAAAAATATGCAGAAAGAAATACTTACAGATCCACAAACTTGGAGCACTAGATTTTGACTCTCTTATATATCACAGAATCAAACAGGGGAAGTTTATACACAAACTATATTGGATCAAATAACATAGGTTTAAGACTAACCCATATATTATTCTTTAATATTTTTCAAAATTAATTCAATGGGGACTTAGAAATCATGAACTAGCATAGAAAACTTAAACATTATTAACCTTTAAGATGAATTCGTAGTCGAACCTCAAAAACATCACCAAAAAGAACGAGCTGGTTGTTTTCCCCAACGAGCTTCAGCAACAGCTTCACAATCGAGCTTCAACAATGAGCTTCAGCAACAGCTTCGCCTACGAGCTTCACCAACAACTTCACCGACAGCTCTTCACCAACGAGCTTCACCAACAGTTTCACCAACAAGCTTCACCAACGAGCTTCACCAACGAGCTTCACCAACAAGCTTCACCAACAGCTTCACCAACAAATTTCGTTTTTATCACCAAAATCTTCAGAAATTCCTTTCACATGCAGCTTCACCCACAAAAAGTCCTCTCTCACATTGCTTTGATGAAATTTCTGAAAAATAAGGGTTTCTTAACAATTTCATTCTTTTTCTTTACATTTTCTAAAAAGTTAATAAATCAGAATTATTTTTTTAGGAGGGACTAATTATATTGGAGGGAAATATATTTTTTTAGGAGGGAAAAATATTTAGGGCTAAAAAATTAGAATTATTTTTCTAAAAAACCGTTGCCATAGAGTTGTCTATAGCAACGGTTTTAAAACTTGTTGCTATACCTTCTCTATAGGGACGCTATCGGGATTATGCAACAATTTATTTTAAGAATTGTTCTATTAGATTCAAGGATATTTGGCCATGGTTATAACCGTTGTAATAGATTAGGCTATTGGCACGATGGTATAACTGTTGCTAAATACGCGTTGCAGTAAGTCAAATTTCTAGTAGTGTATGTAGGTTCTGGCCATTGAGGTTTTAGAAGGGCCATTGAAGATAACTTGGATTATCATTCTCCAAGTTCGGTAAGTCCTCACCTTCCGAGGGCGATGCCACTATCTATCTATTGTATATTCTTTTAGTCTTAAAGACATTTAGTTCTTTTCCTTTCATTTGGAGACTATTATTGTATATGCCTATATGTCTCTTTTGTTGTAATGAAGTTAGGGGTATGCCCGAATGTTGTATTCGACTTAGATGGTTTAAATATGAGACTTATCCTAGAACTCTTATTATAATATCATTATGCATTATGTATATGAAATAAAAGTAGAAGCATATGTAGTGCTTCATATGCAAGGAGTCTATGTAAACTCCCAATGTATATATTATGTGTATGCTACAGGTCTACGTAAACCTCAATATAGAAGTGGATGAAAAGTTTTAAATTTTCTGCAATTTAACCTATGAAATGTAATGACAAATGCTAAGAAATTTATTCTTTAAAATAGTTAATAAAATAAATGAATAATAAAAACTTCTTAACTAAATTGACTATCTATGAAACCTCTAATTGATAATGATGGAAGTCGGGGGGACAAGACCCACGACATCATGACTAAACTGAAAAGTAGATGAAATTCTCTGGAATCAAGGAGGATCACCACGGCTAACTCGAACTCTGGGATGTATCAATGAAGCTCCTGTTGATGATCCTAAATACCTGTGTATCATAAGAAGTTGCAGGACAAATGGCTCAGTACGTGGAATGTACAAGCATGTAAGGGGAATTCTAAAGTATAACATAAGCTTGAAACTTGCATAAAAAATAAACATACATACCTCAAAATACTCAACTCCTACTTTCAATATAAAATAGTTTAAAACAAGTGCAATATAAAGAAAAACTATTTAAAGACATTTTGTCCACTCTGTGTATATAAAAAGGATACAATATACTCTTAGATGTATATGAAAATGCAATTAACTGATGTGTATAAAAATACAATAACTTCTGTGCGAGTTTGTCTAACCAACAACCATCACTTAAGAGATACAATAATGATACAACACTTTACCTCAGCTGCAAAGGACCATCGTATACCTTGCCATCAGTATAGGACCTAACTTAACTTAGTGCATCCACTATTCTACTATGAAAAGGATTCATCTAAAAAGTATGACCCTTTTCTACACACGATGGCTACATGGTTTTCTGGAGATGTGAGTTATCTGAACTCATTCTCGGCCCCAATTCGGTGCTTAATACTACTCCCAAAATATACTAGCTCTTATGTTTTGAAAACATACTTCTTATAAGATTTGAGATTAGTGCTCGAAAATTTAGCTCAGAGGTTATCTCAAAAATATCCATTTCCTCTTTAGCTTTATTTAGAAAGTGATTACTCTTTTCTAAAAACTAGCCCGAAAGCTCTTTGAAAATCTAAGTTTCTGTTCATATTTAAATGTGTAAACATTTTAAATCTCTTTCGAAATACTTAGTCTCCATATACTTCTTTGAAAAACTGGCTTCAATCTTTACTCTTTACGCAACTTGATTTTTAAGTCTTTAAAACAAAGTGAACACGTTTGCGAAAGACTTTTTGAAAACTTTATAAACTGTACTTAGAGTTGCTCTTAACTTCTAGACTTTACTCTTAAATTCTCTTGACTTTTCTCTCAACTTCTCTTGAATTGGATTATGGATTTAAGGTTCATGATCTCATGTTTATGGATGATTTCATTATTTTCAACATGGAGGGTTACTACTCAACTTGAGAACTCAAAGGTACTTCTCATCTCAAGGTTGTTCGACTTATCGGGTTCAAGCGGAATTATGGGCATGAACAATATAACTTAAGAAATTCATATGTAACATGTAATAGTTCCATGATTAGAAATCTAATTCCAAATTATATTAGGAACTCAATTCCCAAGACTTAGAACTTGAAGATACTACTCCTCTCAAAAGTACTGAACCGATGGGGTTCATGCGGATGTTATGAGCATGAAGACTTGACTCAAAAGGCTCAAAATATTAGTAAGAAACTCATGTATAAAATTCAAAGATTTTTTCTATGGTATCTTTAGAACACCTAACTCATCTTGTAATAGGAGTTACGGTCGTTTGAAGTTGACCCAAAACACATAGTTAGCTTAACTTGCAAAATTTCAGATTTTGCTATTCCCAATTTAATTATTTTGGAACTCAAGGTGTTAAATATAGTGAAATGACCTTAATACTTAAGAAATTTTAAATTCCTTGGTAAAATCTCAGTCACTATGATGAACAGTTCGAGTCTTAGTTCGAAAAACTTTCTAGGGTGTTGCATGAATGCTATGAATGAAGGCTTCAATTTGATTATAGTTTTATATTGAATTGTTGATCCATTTATGGTGGAAGTGCTTACTTGAATTATGAATTGTGGTGTTGAGTCTAGTTCCCCTTTCCTACTACCCTAATTATGATCAACTATGCTATGATATGAATATGTTTGTTATGGTATGATATGAATATGTATGTTATGCTATGATATGAATATAAATGTTATGATATGATTATGTTATTGTTGGTATGTTTAATAAAAAGCAATTATCCTAGACACTCCTTGAATATGATACGAAACAACATTCTCACACGTTCTTGGTGCTTTGATTGAAAGGTTTTTCTCATCTTTAGAACCTTTGAGATATACACTATATGAGTTGTTGAGTACTTAAGGCATTCTTTATGAATTAATGCATAACTAAAGGCTTAATTATACTTTCAAGGAAGTTGTGCTTAGCATTGAGAGGATATGATTATGAGATGAGTTCCTTCACGTTAGGAGTTGGGTTCCCACTATGGTGTCTCATAGGATGGAAACCCGCATGATAGAAGTATAAGATTTCTAAAAGCAATTTTCATGTCCCATAACTATGTGCCCGCATAGGTCTTAGCTAGTGGATCCCCATTATAGCTATGTATGATAACTTGTGTATGATGTTATGTTTGATTTCACCTATTATGATGTTGAATATGTATGTTAACACTCTTATGTCTTCTTGATGTCCTTACTTAGTATATATAGAGGTATGAGATTTCATATGTACATTGCACAAGTAAACTTGAAAGGGGTTATATGTGGTGTCTTTATGGTATGATGTTGATTAAACTCAATTATATAAGATATGAACTATGGTTATGTATAATGCTACTTATAATCATTAATATATCTTTATATTTTAGTATGGATTGATTATGTATTCCTTGAATGCGCATACGACTTTTAACTTGTAACAACACACTTTTAACTACAAGTCTCTTTTTGCATGTTTTAAGTGGTTTTAAATGCATGGTTTCCATACTTGTACAAATTGATTGTACTAAGCCATATTTCTCTTATTTTTCTACTAAGTGTAGGTTTGGTCTAGTAGGTTCTCATTGTGAAGAAGGAAATCTTGGATTGCATTCTCAATACTTTGGTATATCCTCTAATTTCGAGGACAACATGATGCCACTTATGTTCTTTCTATATTGTAATAGACTAATAAAGTCTTATATACTTCCTATTATGATACATTTTATTGTAAAAGGGCTTGACATTGATTGATGATGTGCTTTTAAATTCCACATTGTTCAATGTCGTATGCAATGATGATTATGCTAAGGGCTTGTATAATACCACTTGGGGGTTGAGTACGACGTGTCACGTCTAGGGGGTGCTCTCAGGGCGTGACAGTTTTTGACATAATTTTTGAGATAAGTTTTGAAGGAAAGTTTACAAAAAGAAAAACACTACATCGTAAAAAAAAAGTTTTTGCTTTTCCAGAACATTCAAGTATGATTACAAGCCATTGAGTGGTTCGTTAGACAAAAAATTTGAGGTACCACTATTTTTTTGTTGTGAGTCATTTTATCCTGGGAGGATATACTCCATAATTTCGGGTTCTTTAGGGGAATTATTTCCTTAAAGAAACTATGTGAACTAAGAAGACTTGAATCTTCTTCCTTTCATCTTGTTTATTTTATGTTTATTTTGTTATCAAAATTTATTAAACTTTATATTATATATTTCATTATTTGTATGAAATTTGGTTGAAGTTATTTAGTTGGAAAAACAGATTTTGCACAATGATACTTAACAAGTAATATAACAAGCTTAGGGAAATTATGAATATCATATTGTATAATTTTTTATTGAAACTTTAATGTTTTAAATATGATTAAATATATGTCAATACTTTATTCATTATTGGTTTCTATAATTTAAAACCTTGTGGTATTATGCGCTGTTTGAACTTGATACTAACTTGAAGAACCTAATAAGTTCGTCGGAAAATCAAAGTTCATTCAGTTAACATTTGAGAATTATAAACTTTATTGTTAAACTATAAACAAACTAGAAAGAAAGATCAAGTATTTATTTAAGGAGACTAAGTGTTCTTGCATTTTTTTGAGCAAGATGATTAATGAAATTGAAATCATGGAAGATATGACATTGATTATTGGTGCAATGAACATTGCTTCATCGAGTAGTACAAGTGTTCCATTTGCTATAGCATCGATTGAAAAACCTGGAAAATGCATTGGCATGGATTTTAAATGGTGGAAGCAAAAGATGCTTATTTAACTACTTTGAGTCTACAAAGATTAATAAAAAAAGTGTTCCTTAGTTAGAGGATTCAACTCCTGAAGGTAAACGCGTTATGGTTGTTGAAGTTTAAAAAAATTCTAATTTCTTATGCCAGAACTATATTATGAATGGGCTTCATAATGATTTGTACAATGTGTACAATTATATGAAAACTTCAAAAGACCTCTGGGATGCTTTACAAAATAAGTATATGATGGAGGATGCCAGATTGAAGAAATTCATCGTGACAAAGTTTCTGCACTTCAAGATGGTAGATAATTTTTTTTTGTTACTCAAGTTTCGAAATTGCAATGATTATCAATGATCTCCTTACGGAAGATTAGTGATTAATGAGGCCTTCCAAGTAGCTGCTATGATATAGATGTTACCTCCTCTGTGGAAGCACTTCAAAAATTACTTAAAGCATACGAGAAATGAAATTTCCCTTGAAGATCTCATTTTTAGATTGAGAATTTAAGAGGAAGATTAGGTTGTAGAGAAGAGGTCTCGCAGAATCTCAACAATATTAGGATCCAATATTGTTTAAGAGTGAAGGTCTAAAAAGAGAAAGACAAACTCTGCATAGTAAAGTAGTCAACCTAATAAGAAATTGAAAGATAGTTGCTTTAATTGTGGCAAAAATGGTCATAAGGATGCAAATGGTAAGGCTCCCAAGAAGGGAAATATGAAAGATCAAGCGAATGTTGCTGCTTTTGAAAATGATGATCTATGTGCTATTCTTTTTTAATACAATTTTGTTGGCAATCCAAGAGAGTGATGGATAGATTCCGATGCCACCCACCATGTATGTGCAAACAAAGAACTACATCATACGAGTCCACTCAAGGTGATGAAATGATTTACATGTCAAACTTGGCAACTGCAAAGGTTGAAGGAACGAGCAAAGTTCTCTTGAATATTACATCTGGAAAGGTGGTGACTCTCAAGAATGTGATACATGTTCCATAATTATGAAAGAAATTGGTTTGTACTCCACTTATTACTAAAAATGGATTCAAATGTATATTCATTTCAAACAAAGTTGTAATTAGTAAAAATGAAGTGTATGTTGGAAAGGGCTACCTTTGCAAGGGCTTATTTAAGCTCTATGTAATAGCTATTGCTAATAACACAGGTTTTACTTGTTTGAGTAGAGTGGTTTATGGCATGAACATTTCATACATGTCAATTATATTACCTCGTGAAAACTCATTGGTTTGGGAGTGTTGCCTAATTTTGAGTTCAATATCACACTATGTCACATATGTGTGGAAGCTAAGTTTGCTAAGCATCCCTATAAATATGTTGAAACGAATTTCAATCCTTTAAATTTTATTCACACGAACATTTGTTATATGAAATCAACACCAACGCGTGGTGGGAATAAATATTTCATAACTTTTATTGATGATTGCACTAGATATTGTTATGTTATTTACTATCAAGTAAACTTGAACAATTGAAGCATTTAGGCAATACAATACTGTAGTTGAAAATCAGTTTAATAAAAAGATAAAAATGATACGAGATGACAGGGGTGGAGAATATGAATCTTCATTTGCGGAAATATGTTTGGAAAATGGAATTATCCATCAAAGGATTGCCCCTAATTTACTATAATCTAATGTGATTGCAAAAAGAAAAAAAACCCGAACTTTTAAGGAATTGATGAATATCTTACTTATAAGTTCATGTTTACCACAAAACAAGGGAAGGGGGGGGGGGAGCTATCCTTACAACAAATCAAATATCAATAGAGTGCCCCCATAGAAAGACATATTTTATTCCATATGAAACGTAAAAGCGAAGAAAACCAAAGTTGAATGATTTCAATGTGTGGGGGTGTCTAGCAAAGTAAAAGTTTCTATACCCAAATGGTTGGGAATAGGACCAAAGATCGTGGACTGTGTTTTTTTAGATATGTTATGAACAGCAAGGCTTGTCGAGTTTTGGTTCATATATCTAAACATCCATATATTCATGATAATATGGCAATTGAATCAGATAATGTTGAATTATTTGAACATATTTACCCCTCTAAATCTAGATATGAAGAGTCTAGCGCGGGGTCTAAACGACCTCAAGATGAACTAAAATAAAATATACAAAATAAATAAAATCCAAGACATAGTAAGCATCGAAGGACTGCTACTTCCTTCAGATTAAATTTTGTAACATTTCTCATGGTAATGAGCCTCAAACCTTCCAAGAAGCAACGTCCTCTGTGGATTCATCTTTTTAGAAGGAAGCTGTCAATGGTGAGATTGAATCAATCTTAAATAACCATACTTGGGAGTTGATTGATTTTCATCCAGGAAATAAGCCTTTAGGATCAAAATGTATCTCGAAAGGAAAACGAAGGTCAATGGTACTATTGACAAGTACAAGGCAATACTTTTAGTCAAAGGTGTTAAACAAAATGATGGACTTGATTACTTTCATACATACTTGCCAGTGACAAGGATTACATCTATTTGGATGTTGGTTGCACTAGAAGCAGCATATGATCTTAAATTCCATCAAACAGATGTAAAAACAACTTTTCTAAGGGGAGAGCTAGAGGAAGAAATTTACATGGAACAATTAGAGGGTTTGTGGTTCATGGTAAAGAAAGAAAAATGTGCAAACTTGTGAAGTCACTCTATGGACTGAAACAAGAACCCAGACAGTGGCATGCAAAGTTTGACCAAACAATGTTGGAAAAGGAATATAAGATTAATGAGTGTGACAAATGTGTTAACACTAAAAACACTCCAAATCATAAGGTCACTGATTTTTTTATGTGGATGATATGTTAATCTCAGTAGAGACTTAGCTAACATAAATGCTACAAAGAAAATACTTACTAGTTGACTTGAAACGAAAGACCTTGGAGTGGCAGATGTTATATTTTAAATAAAAATTCTTCAAACTACATAAGGTTTGACTTTGTCACACTCTCATTATATTTAAAAGGTACTTGAATTTTTCAAGTATTTGGATTTCAATATTGTTATGACTTAAATAGATGTGAGTTTTGCACTTCGAAAGAATATAGGTGAAAGTGACTCAAAATTGGACTATGCAAGAGTGTTGGAAAGTTTGATGTGTATCATGAATTGTACATGACCAGATATAATGTGCTATTAGTAAGTTGAGTCGGTACACGAGCAATCCTAATCAACCTCATTGGATGGCAATGAATAGAGTTTTAGGGTATTTAAAATATACTGAAAACTATTTTTTATTATGAAAAATTGAAGGATATAGTGATACAAATTGGATCTCTGGATTAGATGATATAAAACCCACAAATGGATACATATTTACCCTTGGTGGTGGACCAGTCCCTTTTAAATCACCCAAACAAACATGTATTGCTCACTCCACTGTGGAATCTGAATTTATCTTTTTAGATAAAATAGTGAACAAGCTGAATGACTCCGGAATTTCTTGAAAGATATTTTGTGTTGGCCTAAACCATAAGCACATATATGCATACATTGTGATAGTCAAGTTATAATATGTAGGGCCGGGAGCATGATGTATAACGATAAATCTCGTCATATAAGAAGGAGATATAATACCGTTAGAGAACTACTCTCTAGTGGAATTATCACAATTAACTATGTTAGGTAAATAGATAATATTTTGGATCCACTTACAGAAGTCCTGATTAGAGAGGGAGTTTAAAGGTCATCTAAGAGGATGGGTTTAAATCCTAGGGAAAGTCAAGCATAATGGTAACTTTACCTAACATTCTGGAGATCACAAGATCTAGGTTCAAAGAGATCAAACAAATTTGTGTTTAACGGTCCAACATTGTCAAATAATCTAACCCATACTCATTATGAAGACAATATTAGTAACCAAAGATAAACTTAACATCGATGTTTTTAATGGTTTGCACGTTGGGAAGGCATGACCAAACAATTTCTTTACGGGAGTAAACATTTATGAATCACCTATGTGGGAGTGAAATGGAAGATGCTTCAAGGAGAATGTTAGTGAAGGCCGATTCTCTAAGATCTCATGAAATCATGAAGTGTTCATGGCTAAAACGAACAAAACCATGAGAACCATAGATGGTAAAAGGCTGGTTATGTGACATATATTTTCTAGTTGTACATTTAAGTTTGACGGTTCAATCCGATATAAGGTCACTACGAAAATTTCAAATGGACACCCACTTATCTCGATGCAACTAGTCTTTTGTTTATAATCACACAGTAGTCTGTGTATATCTATATTTTGTGTTATAGCCATTCCCGCTCATGTGGGGAATTGTTGGGTCCGTTCATTGTATAATGTGTGAATGGATAATGGTACATAACATAAAGAATGGTGAATTAAAAAATGTGAAAGTGTTTCAACTATGAATGAACTTATTCCATTCATGAATACTAATGAAAGATGAATACAACATTTTGATGCAACCTTTAACATTTCTAGTCTACCTTTTCACATATCATGCATGAATCATTGTGTGCACCTTTATGATTTAAATACCTTTTTCTTTCTCAGATATTGAAATAGGTGTTTGAAATAAGTTTTGAGAAAAGTTTTATGAAATAAGTTTTGAAACAAAGCTTACCAAAAAAAAAACACTACATAGTAAGTTAAACATTTCTGCTTTTCCAAAACCTTCAAGTGTGATTACAAGCCATTGAGTGGTTCGCTGGACAAAAAAATTGAGGTACCACTATCTATTTGTCGTGAGTCATTTTATATTGGGAGGATATATTCCATATTTCTTGAGAGGATTTATTTCCTTAAAGAAACTTTATGAATTCAGAGGACTTGACTCTTATTCCTTTCATCTTGTTGATCTTTATGTTTTTTCCCAAAATTTATATAACTTCATAATATATATTTCATTATTCGAATGAAATTTGGTTGAATTTATTTTGTTGAAGGAACACATTTTACACTACGATTCTTAACAAGTAATTTAACATGTTCTTCCTCACTCTTTTTATTCCCTAATTGTTCGTCTCTACCTCCAATTTATTGTGACTTAAGCTTGCATTAGATTTCATTCTTTTCTATGAAGATTTATTTTTGCATTCAATGATTTTCTTGTGCACTTCTAACACAATTATAATATGGATTACTTTGTCGCCACAATTAATAATATCTCTATTTTTCAGTGATTAGAAATATTTCAATATACCAACTAAAATAATCAGGATCATCATCTTTTGGAAATTTCAAAAATGACTGTAGTTTTGGCTTAATTAAAGATCTATGGCTATAGTTTGTTCATTTAGGAGTTATAACTACATGTTAGGGAGAGGAGATAAGTTCACGAGACTTGGGAGAGAACCAAGAAAGATGGGAACGGTTGAATACATGTTGTATTTGTTGTATCAGATTGTATCACAAATACAATTGATACAACTGATATGTATCAGAATGAATACAATTGTACTTATTTTAGGAGGAAAGAGGTGAGCACGATCGAGAGAGGAAATGGGGAGAGGTTAGAAAAATTAGAGAGGAAAGAGAGATGCAAAAAAGATTGAGAGAAGAAGGAGAGAGGATGAATACAAGTTGTATTCGTTGAATCATGAATATAATTTATATAGAATACAAATATTGTTGCTACAAATTCAAATATAATTGTCCGAATAGAATTGATACAATGAAGTTGTATCATATATCGAATATGATTGTACCAATTGTATTAATAAACACAATTTGTGTTGATGAATACAAATGGTAGAATATAAATTGTCATAATACATTTGATACAGACTAAGTACAGAGTTGATGCATAAAATAAAAAATAGTTGATTCTTAATAATTTCACGACCCAACCCACCGAGCCATGCGGACACCTACGTCCTGCCACGTAAGTAGGAGAACCCTTGTAACTTAATAGTTAAGCATGCATAAGATTAACGGAAAACAGAGATAAAAAACATCATAGGGTTTTCATACATAACATTTTAAAACAATTTCGGGTTAAATTTGTAAGTAACTAACATCCCCAAGAATCTTGTCTAAATAGGCACAAGAGCTACTAAGAGTAACTACACATGATAAATAAAAGATACATCTCCTGCCATGCGGAAGGAAGACTAAAAACTGTTGGAGAATTTCTTTGTCTTCACCTAATGAAACATCACCTACCTACATCTAGACTATATCAAAAAGACATAACTAGAGTAGGATTACTACAAACCACATGTACTGGTAGGCATCACTAGTCAACCCGACGCCTACCTCATAACGTAGGGAATCAAAAAGTAAGATCATACAATAGAACCACTTGCACCCTTACCTTCGCTCGAAATACCTCTAAATTACACTAGTACTATAATTACTAACCACCTTTCCAGTCAAACTCTGTAATAGGTTCTTGGTCATAGCTTAACCATTCTAACACAATAATGAATCATATTACCCATCCTTGTCTACATAGTACATTACATATGCTATCCCCACTTCTCGCTGTCACACACAGAACCACCCTTGCTATCAATTATTCAACCAGTGAACCCCTGACCATTCAAGTATATGTAACAAGATCACTCAACACCAAGAACAATCATAGATAAGTCATGAAAAACACACAACCACTCCGAGGAAATATCAATTATCATTAAGAATAAGGTACAATTTCAGAATTCTCAAGATATATAATTATGTCAATCATTGGTTTTCTCATGCAACCGAAACCTAAATTGTTAGAATACCAAAACTTGCTACCCGATCCAATATTTATGTCGGAATATGGAAACCGATCCATTGATTATGATAGAACATGACAATCGATCCAATATTTATGCCACAATGTTGTAACCGATCCATGTTAGTGTGTTGGAACACAACACCCGATCCATTAAACATGACACAATCACAATCATAAGTATAATCTCATAATCATATATATAATTCATTATTTATGGTGTTCATCGTTTATCTATCCTTAATTAGAACAAGTGTGATCAACAATGCAACATTAACATACATACATGTATCATAATGGAGAAAGAATGTACATACATCACAAAATCATCGGATTCCTACCAATCCAATGAACTATGTATCAACGCATATCACGTAAACACTAATTCGGCCATACTTAGTCCTACTTCATAATCTAAGGCTTCTTTGTGGGGTTTCAATCATAATTCATTCGGTCCACGAAGGCCAACATATATATTGTACCATTGATTTACATATATTCAACGTGAGCACATATTTATAACTACTCAATTCATAAAACCTAGCCTACCTGGCGCCAAGCAACTGCACGGAGTTTTAGGCTTCAAATCTTGTTTCTGGAATTTCTGAAGGTGATCTTGACCAAAACTCTGCAAGATAATCACCATCCTTACGCTAGAACCTCTTCCTCCTTCTTTTCCAAGCTTGGAGCAATTTGTGGAGGGTTTATGGGTGATTTACGTCAAATCTAGGTATTTTAGGAAGAAGGAGAAAAGAAGAATTTGCATTATTTACATTCTGTCTCACCTATCCCTCTCGAGTGGGTACTTACCCCGCTCTGACATGACAATGGCCCAGTAACTTCTGGATTTTTGCTTCTCCTAATTAACAACAATTTCAGTCATTACAATAGATACGAATTTACCCCCCGTTTGTCCCCGAACGACTAACACATAGATTGTTATGCACCCTACCTCAAAGTATTTTTTACCAATCCCGTGGTCAATTACAAAGTCATGGATGAGGAAGATTTCTCAAGCTTGATTCACAACATGTTTTATACTTTCCACGACAAATAAAAGATAAGAAGAATGTTAAATTCCATGTAATAATACAATCGTTACTTCATTACATTCTTAATTATGAATGCATGATGACAATTGATTAATTTAGAATGTTTTCTGGGTAGTTATTCAAAATTTAAGATAGGTTGCTAGTTTGTTAGAAAAACATAGTATGAGCACTTCCCTTACGTTCCCAATGTCTCCACGACATCCTGGTAAGAATTTTGAAATAATACCGTCGAATAGACACCAAAATAGGTTGGGGAGTTGAAAGGTATTCTTGGCACAAACTTAAATTTAGACATCATTTAGGGTTATTTTTTAAAATAACATATTTAGGTTCAAGGGTAGTTAATATAATCTGATGTGCTGAAATTCTATCCAAAATGGACATTTTCGGGCAAAGAGGTTCCATTATCGCGCTTGGTGTTCGTCCTAGATGAAGGTCGCTCTCGCAACCTTTATCCCAATGTGAAGGCCTCAATAATCTTGCCTTGGCAGGATTTTGGATATTAAGTCGGGACATGCGCAAAATTTTCATTTTTCTCATTCAACCCTTGCACTGTCTATTTCCATCGTTTCTAACTTATATCTTTCATCACTTGTAGATTTATCTATTGACAGGTCTAAATGATGAAAATTTGCCTTTGATGCCCGTCTTATGGAGTTAGGATGGGATTCACTGACTTAGGATCCCCCGGATGCATGCTCCACTTGGGTAAGGGAGTTTTACGCAATCCTACCTATAGTGCAATGTGACAACCCTCACCCCATCATTCCTATCTAGGGATTCGACATTCCCCCGAATGCTACCGCCATTCATGAGACTCTAGAGGTGTCGAAGGTCTTAAACATTGAGTACGATGCTAAGCTGTGGAAGATGGACTTGGAATGACTGAGAGACATCCTAGTGGAGTCCACCCATCAGGATCGAGTCTATTGGGCCACTGTGGAGGGGATTACTAGCACAAATTGGTGACATGATACTAAGAGGTGTCCACACTTGGTGACTAGGAGGATTCACCCGTCAAGAAACTCCACCAATGTGGCTTTTCCTCGGGTCTTGGTTTTGGCATGCGCTATACAGGGAATCGAGTTGAATGTGCGCATTGAATATGGGGGCACAAATCATTTCAGAGTGAAAGATGTGATACTGAGGTAACAAAAAAGGCTTTATTCCTATTGGAACTTACTAGTGTACTGTACAAGCAGGAGGGAGTGCCACTATTTGATACTTCTTATCGATCCTCCTTTTCACCATCTTTTGGTTAGGTAGGGTTATACTTTATAAGGAGAAACATGGATAGTAGTAGTTAGGATGTCGTATAATCAGAAGATGAGGGAGGCAATAACACTTCTCCCACTGGTTCTCTATCTCAAATTTTGTGTCCCAGGTAGAAAAAGACTTGGCAGTTGTGCAGAGGAGAATGCGTCACTATCACTCCAGCACTGTGGTTTCCCCCAACACTGCCATATTGATGTTCCGTGATTTCACGGTACTTTCAATGCTTTTTCCTTAATTTTAGTGTATGTCTAAGGCCTTTTT
This sequence comes from Solanum lycopersicum, assembly GCF_036512215.1. Taxonomy (NCBI): domain Eukaryota; kingdom Viridiplantae; phylum Streptophyta; class Magnoliopsida; order Solanales; family Solanaceae; genus Solanum; species Solanum lycopersicum. Next base: position 8,609,559 of record NC_090807.1, read on the forward strand.
GTATTGGTTTTAATGTATTTTTCTCTTTGTTTGCAGGAAATATGTTCAGAAGGAAAATATGGGAGAATTCTACTTAAAATTGTAGAAGTGATGACCTACGAAGCGATCGACAGTACATCGTGACCTCGACGGTCCGCAAGTGGCCACTGTCGTACGAAGAAAAAGGCTACTAAAGGAAGTTGGGGAATTCAGACTAAGTGTGGGGATACGAAGGCTCTCGATGGATCGTCATAGCAACAATGGACCGTCATGCACATCCTTAAATGTTAACAGAATGTAGCCCCAACACCCATCTTCAAAAGATTCTAAGTATGGAGGTACGGAAGTCATCGAATGACCGTTGTATCGCAATAGACTGTCATCCATGTGCGTCGATGGTAATAGAATGTTGTTGAAGAAAGCAACAGAAAAAATAGTTAAGTATGGAACGAAGGAGGGCCTCGACGGTCTGTCGTGACCTCGATGGTCCGTCGTGACCTCGACAGTCCGTCACTCCGGTCGTTGACTCAGAGACGTTTTTGGGCAGATTTTTTCTTAAATAGATTTCCCTTTCATGTTAGGACTTTTATATTATAAATACTTGTAAAACCCTCATTTTTGGGGTTAGAATCTTTGATATTTTTTAGATTTTATATTTCTAGTTGCGAACTTGTGATTTTGGGAAATTATTCTATTTTTCTGGAAATCGTTTATTGCAAGCTTATTGATTAATTCAAGCAAGTTTCTTGATTTTCTTCAATCTCATCAAAATAAGTGAATGAATTCTTATGAAACTAATATGAATTGTAAATTATTAACATGGGTAACTAAATCCATAGCTAGGGTTGTGGGAACCATGGGTAATTAACAAGGTAAAACTTGCTAAAACAATTCTAGAATAGTGTCTTGCATGTACTGATAATTCTTTCGTTTAGAATTCTTTTTAACGAGTGCACGCGTTAGAACTCGCCTTTTTGCTACTTACCCGACCAAGGAGGTAGATAATAAAAAAACAATTAACAACGTAGATTTAGTATGAACTATCTAATAGGATAGTATCGGTTGGTGTTAAGTAACAACTAAGTCAAACATCGATTATGATACTTAATATAAGGTAAATGTAAGGTTTAGTAAAGTAAAAAGACGTAATTGGACCAAGGTGCGGAGTGAAATTCCCTAGTTGTCGGACCAAGGAATTAAGGATGCATAACTTACCACTTTACATGCAAGATACTAGGAAAGGATTGTTATAGCTAGAATTACCGAGTTATAAACTTGTGGGGAACACTTAAGCCCTAGTTACTCTCATTACTTGATAAAAATCAAATCTTTGAACTTGTCACTTATTTACATAGAAATAGCTAATTACATTTGTTATTTAAAACCCCCTTTTGTTATTTGTTTTCGAAAAGAATTTGACTAAGTAAAAGTATTAGTAGGTTAAATTTAAGTCTAAATCACTTTGTTCGTGGGATCGACGCCAACCTTATAGTTGGTTGCTTTATTTGATACAGCCGCTTATACTTCTTTTTGAGAAGTAAATTTGAGCGTTTCAAATTTTTGGTGCCGCTGCCGGGGATAGTGACTTTTAGCTTAACTTAAGACTTATTACCAAGGTTTAGTCAATATTTTTCTAATTTTCCTTTTCTTTTTGTTTCTCTCTCTTGCAGATCTAACTTTTGTGTGTGCCAAGTACGCGGAGTAGAGGAGAACCCATACTCTCACCCGACCCCGAGCTGGAGCGTACACTGCGCAAAATGAATCAAAAATTGGGTATTCTTGATGATGATCACAACCTATAAATTCCACCAATGGTTGATGCTCATGATCAATTATTACCTTAAAATCGTGGGGAAGGTGAAATAATAGGCAACCTCCCGCTCCACGCCCTCAAGAGGATTATAGGGGATATGATAATATTACTAACTTTGACGGCCCACTTGTCTTGTATCCCCTACCACACAACCATACTTTCGTGGTAACTAGTAGCCTGATGCAAATTCTCACCGCCAGAGGTTTGTTTTCGGGGCTACCTTCTGAGGATCCACATGCTCACATCGCCAAAGTGAGGTCAATGTGTAAGAGTTGTGTAGGGAGGCCTGATTTGAATATGGACGTAATTAGGTTGACAGTGTTTCCTCTCTTACTAGTAGGCATCATCCCTTAACCCGATTCCCACCTCATAACATATGCAATCAACTATTAAGATCATGAAATAGAGACACTCTCTTCTCCACCCTTACCCTCACTCGAAGTACCTCCAAATTACACTAGTACACTAACTGCTAACAACCTCTCTTGTCAACCTATTTACTAGGTTCTTGGTCGTAACCTAACCATTCTAACACACTAATGATTCCCCAAATACAACTACAAACATTCCAACTAACCGCTTGTATCATACACTTACTTCCTAATCATAGTACCCAGCCTTGGCTACATAGTACATTACATCGATTTTTTTACCACTAAACCCAATCCTTTTCTCCAAGTTAAAATCCATCTAAGAATTTTCATCATATATGCTACCACTACTTCTCACCGTCACACATATGAACTACCCTTGCTACCAATTATACATCCCTTGAACCCTTGGCCCTTCTAATATACACAACAAGCTCACTCAATATCAAGAACAATAAGATATAAGGCTTCGTAAAAACACAACCACTCCGGGAAATACAATATCAACTATCATTATAAACAAGGTACATGTTCACAATAGTCAAGATATAAAATTATGTCAATCATGGTTCTCCATGGAACCCTAATCCAAATTTTGATCATACCCAAACATGATACCAGATCAAATGTTTATTCCAGAATGTGGCAGCTAATCCATTGATTATGTCATAATGTGGCAATTGATTCAATGTATATGTAGGAATGTTGCAACCAATCCTTGTTAGTGTGTTGGAACGCAACACCTGCTCCATTCAACAATCCACAATCACAATCACATATATTCTCATAATCATAGAAATTGTCACATCCCGAGAGCACACCCTAGAAGATATGGCACTCTCAGAGTGCGACGTCTACATGCTTCACCTCTCGAAAGACTTGTACAAGCCCTTTGTCATCATTCATTGCATGCATATATGAGAAGTAGTGCGGAATTAAAACTTTTCACACGAAATATTTTAAAACCTCTTTCATACTAAAAATCATAGAAAACACTAAGTCTCAACATATGCCAATCTTAGACTCAAGAATACTTGGGAGATGGACCATACAATAAAAATATAGAATTATTTAGTCTATTACAATACATTGAAAAAAAAGATGTCTAAAGACTATTATCCCCTCGAGTTAAGTGAGAACATACTTCAACTTTGCTTGAACAGTTACTAGAATCGAAGCTTTGTTTAAAAACGCTTCTCACCTTCCACATACACCTTAGATATAACAAAATGTTTGGAATTAGTACAAAAATGTGCTAAGTATGATTTAATGCATAAAATCACGAGAAAAAGATATTTAAGAGAAATATACTGAATGTATAAGAATCGAATTTAAACACCAATATCAGATTTAGAACACATTACAAATTATGCTCAATTTATACCAAAATCACAGTAACCTTACATTAAATGCACAATGATTTCACACTAAATTTACATATAATTCACACATCACAAGATAGCATCAATAACACCTACAAAACTTATAAACATGAGATCCTCCTACCAAAGGTAAATCTAAGGCTCACTTGAGTGAGTTATGAAGTGACCACCCATACAATCCCTTCACCTACACCTAAGAGATCCTTTTGAGTACCTAGGATACGATCATTCTCACTTCACACCACGACATATAAATAATATGACACTCTCCTCCCGAAGGTTATAAAAGGACTTATTTAAGTAATTCAATAAGAGAACGCACATACACCCTCTCCAAGATTACCTAAATAATCCTTAAGACTACCTAAGTTTAGTTCATGTCTACCTTATCAATTTACTTTCCCTATCTAGAGTCATTCTTGAGACTTCCCTAGGTAAGACATGAAGTAACCATTTCGATGCCCCCTTCACACCTTAACTAGGCAACCCTTAAACTACTCTAGGTACATACTTATTCATTTAACATGCTTTTGAACTTCAGTCATTATCTTCATTTGTTCAATTAAGAGACATTCAACATATAAGGATATTGAAATAATGGTCTAGGAGAAGACCTAGGGACTCACTCACTAACATCTTCAAAGCATAATCGTGCAATGTCTAGATGGCGTCGCATACCACCACCTAAAATTCATAGAATTTCTCCAAAACTAGTAGGTATCTCATATGATGAGATTAGGCTATAACTGACATAGACCATACTAGCTATGCATCGAATCCGGAGTCATGAACCTACTCTGATGGAGGTGCGTTCTACGGGCCAATGGTATAACTAGGACACATACCATGTAGGGATATGGTAAACGAATATGAAGGGTTTTTTGTAATCTAGCCTCATCCTTAACTAGATCTACTCCCCAAACCGTACTCATTCAGCGCTAGCCTTTGTTCTCATAGAGTAGTTCAATAAAAGAATACATGAAGAGGTTCCATATGAAGTTCACCACCAAATCATAACACCATACCAAAGAGGTCCCCTAGGGTGGCCTTAAAATGGTTAATAGGATAGCTCAATGACTTTCCTAAGGATGATATCATGTTGTTCCAGCCAATACCCCCTAAGTCCACCATTCACACAAGAAGGATGCCATTACGACTTTAGACTTCAAGGGTATCATAACCTTCCAACTTGGTTGAAGGTTCCTCCACATCAAGACCTTCTTAACAATGTTAAAGGTCACATGACAATCACAAATACAAGACTAAGAAGCTTTAGCATACTAAGTCAAGAACTCATATTCACATTCTACATGTATCAAGTAAAGGGACACAAGTCTACCAAAACAAGACACACACATTCTTCACATATAGCATATCATTCTAGAAACATATAGGCATAACCAATATAATCTATATGTAACCTTACTCACTACTATATAATCATCAATCTAAGTATCACAAGTATGATATAATCTATTAATACACATCTACTTCAACATCAAGTAGTCCACACAACTACTATACTATAGTCTACTAGAGACACATATCACCAACTAGAAAAACTCATGCTTTGACTCCACAAAAACACATAAGTTGTCATGACATTCATAGTATCCACATAATCAAGTTATCATATGATAAATCCATAATATATAAAGTAATGTCGACGAGGCCACATTATTAACAATTCATAAAGTACTGCTGACAAGGCCACATTATCACAAGTATATCACATAACAACCAGTACCATAAGTGGACCATACCAAACATTATTATCTACTAAGGCATCAATTCAATCAGTATACACTGATCCAAAACGTTTTACGTAAGAACCCATGGATACATTACAAAATAGAACAAGTTTATCTTTTCAAGACTTTAGAAATCAATTTGAAGTTTGGCTCCTTCAAGAAAAGAGATTTAAGGATGAAGAACTATACCTCAATTTATTCTAGACCACGAATTTGATGAATAATCACCAACCAATCTTCAATCCAAGCTCTATCATGTGTTTTGACGTCAATGCAATTCTAGAGAGTTTTTTAGGGAATTTGAGTTTTGATTTTGAAAGTGAATTCATCTAGGTTTTTAGGACTGATAAAACTATTTATAATACCAAAAATAACCTTAAGAAACTGTACTTTTAGTTATTTGGACGTAGGGTGAATAACAATGAGCCTGCGCAGGTTATAGACCCAGACAACGCTGGGTGACCTACGCCCAGTTACCCAACTAATGGACCGTTCTGCTTGCCCATTGTTTGGGTTAGAGGCTGGCATTTGGAAGATCAGTCTGCCACGCCTATGTTTTGACCAACTCCCTCCACCTAAGGGGCGTCGACCAGCCTACTAGGCGTTGATTGCCATCCGTAGGTGGGACTGCTTTTGGCAGTTTTGGCAACCAAGATGGGTCCTTAATCAAAGACCCTTGGTTGGTCCTTGGGGAATTTCTCGTGAACATTTCCAACCCGAATATATTCGTATATGAGTTAGGACCTCTCACATCAATTTCATCCACAACGAACACGTAAATCTCAACGAAACAGACTAAGACACACAAGGTCGTTTAAAGGAAAACCTTTCGAATGTCATGAACGTTCTTGAATGTTTGACCTCCAAACTTCATGAAACTTTAACCACTTCCTCCTAACCTCATTATAGCCCATTTTAGGACTTTAAATAATTAAGACACAAGTGTTAGGCTGTAGTTTCATGTAAGTCTTTTTAGATTTGTTACAATATCCCCCACTTGGACAACATTCGTCCTTGAATGACACTTACTTCATTCTAGGCACTTTCAAGAGACAAGAAACTCAATAATATCATCACCTAACCATACCACACCATACGAAATACAAATTTAAAAAGAACACCAATTTATCATAATAAAGAGAATAACAATACAACAAGATGCTAGAAACTAATCTACGACTCATTATGTCATAAGACTCACATTCTTCATTTAGAATAGCAAGAACTTCTTCTACATTCATTATCCTGATCATATACATAACTTATATACACATTAAAACGATTTTCAACAAAAAATAGTAAGCGGACAGGCAACACAGTGAATTATGCAAAATTTTCAAAAATGTACCTCTTTGGCAAATGATTATAAAAGAATGACTATATAAGAGAAAAAACCATGTAACTCAATTAACAACATAACTATAACTTCATGAAATGCACAATGCGAGGAGGTAATGAAATTCAATTCCAACAAGACTCCTAAAAACCATGCAACATGCAACATGCTACTATGACTTTCTGACTCTCAAGCTTGAGTTGAATAGAAGAGATGAGACAACAATCAAAACTCCACTACTCACCATATTCCCCTATTTAAAAGGAACTCATAACAACTAAAAGTAAAATCTATTACTTACCAACATCTTCATCATCATCATCCGGCTTTGATCCCTAGCCCAAAGTGCATAAAAACTATTCTTCCTTAGAACCATTTCTATACTATTTACTAAAGATACCAACATTCCGGTTCAACAATAAAATAATCAGTCTCTTGGAGAAAAAGAACACAAGCAAGAAAACCCAAAGAGAGGATCGTGAAGTGGGCTACTCAGACTTCACCCTAGCACTCACTTTCCATTTACCCCACCCCTAACAAAAAATACATGCAATTGTCCCCAATGCATAATTGTATACAAAATAAGGTGATAGGTGAAGCAAACCTGAGTCGCAAAGTGTCGACGATCAACATGCTGACGGGTCTGATTTCCCAGAACCCGCCCCTCTGTAGTAGGAACACCATCAGTGGTGTCCTCAACAATAACATCACCATAAATAGTGCTCCTCTCAGCCTCAACAACTCTGGAGCTAGACGCCCCAGCAACTACTTCTAGTACCCTCAACTTGAGGACCTCCTCTTTGAAAGCTCAGACGGAGAGAATAAACGGACTCCTCGAGGGCTACTTAAGCAACTTTCGTGCAAACCAGAAGGACTGGAGCTGTTGGATATTGCTCAGTCCTGCTATAACTTAACTACCAAAAAGCTCTGCGTCGAACTTCTAGTACCCTCAATTGGAGGGCCACCTCTTTAATCAGTGAGGCTCTCCTCGCAGCCTCCAACTCAGTGCACTCTGTCTTTCGTGCCCGAGAATCATCCTCATATATAACTCGGTGCCTCTTGGCATGATCTCATGGGGGAGGTGGTGGAACAACAGTGGTGGATAACGGGCAGCCAACACCGTGTCCTTAGAAGGCTCTATATAAGGGGCCTCAGACTCAGGAACCCGAGCCTCCAGTATGGTATTCAAGTCTTCTGGCAGACTTGCCACAGCAGCCTAGAGAATCGTCAAATCTAGGGGTGGGCATTCGGTATTTCGGTTCGGTTTCGGTTTTTTTTGTTTTCAGTTTTTGTAAATTGTGTACCGAATACCGAACAAAAATATTTCAGTTCGGTTCGGTTTTTAGTATTCCGGTTTGGTTTTGTTATTTCGGTTTTTTAGTGGGCCTGCTTTGTTGGGATTTTAAAAATTTATAAGTTTTTTTGTTTGACTTTCAGCTTAATGGTCTAAAAATAGTTACATAAAAAAGTCTTTTACTTTTAAATTTTTTATTTTAAATTATAATATTTATTATTTAATATTAATAATTAATATAATATAAATATATATTATAATATAATATATTTTGGTAAACCGAAATACCGAATTACACAAAATCACATACCGAATGCAGGGGCGAGAAATCACAACTCAAATGCATCCAAGCGCTGGTGGACCTCCATGATCTACCGCTCAGTATGCTGGGACATCTTCCTCTTTATCCGCTCCTCCGCCTCAGCAATGGACCTCTGCATCCAAGGATATATGTGATGCATAAGTTTGGCCATTTGTCCCTCTAATTTCTGGACCCTAGCAAGCAAGACCAGTGTAGCAGAATGAGTCAAGTGGGAGGAGCTCCGAACAGTGCTAGAACCCGGGAATAGACTCAATTGGGGTGGTGTCGGTATGCTCGGAAGTAGCCGGATTAGCCACTTAGGCTTGCTCTATCGTGGCCGCCAGGTTCTCACTGAGTGGCTGCACCGTTGGACGGGGTCCTCAGTGGGGAGCCAACTCATTGGCCTCATCCTGAATGAGGCAACTATCTCATGTGCGGGACAGAGTCTTGATCACATCAATGTGCCCCATGGGCAATCCTACTGACCTGCACAACTCAAAGACCATGCACGGGAAGGGGTAAGTCGTAGTGGCTTTAAATTCCCTCTCATGCATCACCGCCTGCAAAAGCCACGCAAAGTCCACCTCGAACTCCGCAATAATGGCAGCCATCAGAACTGCACGATCCCAAGTGACAATCTTATCAGCAGTTGTGGGGGAAAGGCAGTGTCAGACTAGTAGCCATAAGAATCTGGATGTGAAGGTGAGGTTAGACTTCTTGATGCTCCCCTTGGGCTCCAACACCCAATCTGCAACCTCACCATCCACGGAGAGGTGCTATACTATCCACCGCTTAGTGGTCTCTCTCACATTCGGCTCACGCTACAACCTGTTGTTCTTGATCAACTTCCACTGATAGTCCAACTCGGCGGTGAGGGGTTCCGGTGGCATCAATGTCCACGCCATAGAGAAACCTACGAATGGCCGGCAAAGAAATATTAACCGACTTGCTGCAAACTCAGATGTACTCCAGAGGTCCATGTTTTGGTGGATTGGCCCGACTGTCCCACTAAAACCAGAGAGTTGCCACATAAGAAGCATAGAACTCGTGCACCATTTCTTCGCTAAAGGAGCCCACATTTTGAGCCGTCCACTCTAGCCGATGGCTGGAGAATATAAATTGGATTGCCGGTATAGTGGGGAAGACTCCAAGTAAGAATCCGCCGCTCGAGTGTCAAAATCCGTATCATGACCCCCTTGTTGTTGGGAACCTTGGCATCAACATACGTTTGATATTGGCACTCGACACACCATAGGTTGGGCTGATCAGCAACCGAAGTGGGGACGACAGCCTGCGGTGCTAGACTAGAATCAGTACTATCAGCCTTGTCAGATGAGGGAGACTAGACCGAAGTGGCTGGAGCATTGGTAATAGGACAAGCAGCAGACTCCTCATACCCGAAAGCCTCCACAGAGTCGGAAGCTTCCTCAGAACCGGATGCCTCCACGAATCCAGAAGCTCCCTCAGAATATGCAGTCGACTCAGAAGGTTTGCAAGTTAGTATGCACTCCTCGTCAGGCTGGGAGGCAGTGACTACGCCAGTCGCCACCCTCGTGGGAATGGCTCTTTGGGGAGGCCTACATGGTTAGGAGTGTGGTTGCATGGTGGCACATACTTCGGGTCATGCTCATGGTCTGAGCCTATGAACAACTGGATAGACAGGGCGACGGGCTTGGAATGCCCACCTGAGTAGACATGGTCGTGTTTAGGTGTAATTTGTACCTATGATAGTAAAGGAATAAAGTACGAACACTAGTAGTTGAAAAACAACAAGAACCACCACGAACAGCGACCGGTAAACGAATTGAAGAAAATGGGAGATTTTGGGAGAGAGAATTTTTTGTGGGGATTTAGAGGAAGTGTGGGAATTTGAGGAGTAATTGGGAGATAATGGGTGATGAAGCGGGGGAAAATGAGAGGATATAGGGAGGGAAAACGTTTATGTATGTGAAGAGGTGGGTAACTGAAAAGTTCAAAAACTTTTAATATATAGCCGAACAGGTTGGGTCGGGTTGGTGGGTGAGGGATCAACGATTCCCCGTCGATGGACCATAAGTGGGTCGACGGTCCGTTGACCGCTCCGTCGACAGTGCCATAACTTAGAAAAATTTTAAAAACGTAGCTGGGCACAACGGATCCTACCAATAGTCTGTCGAAGGGACGAGTGTCCGTCGATAAGTGCATCAGACTAATTTTCTGCAGATTTCTAGTGATATGGTCCCTGCAAAGTTAACACCCATTAAGCTAATATTTTTGTATTTTCTGGACACTTTTTGGACACGAACCCTAAACTACGCTCTAGCCAACACTTCTAATGAAAAATGAAAAAAACATTCAAACGAGACATTAAGTAATAAAAGCAAAAATAATGCAACTATTCCTAGAAAACCAAGAAAAAACTATAGTTGGCTAGAGGATATAGATTGGGTTGCCTCCCAATCAGCGATTGATTTAACATCACATCACGAGGGAGGTCCCTTGATTACTCAAAATTCATCAAGATGGTAGGCCTCAATCACTTCATTCACTATTTCAGCATGCCTTGGATGGATTTTGATGCATTGTGCGTTCACCTTGAACTTTACACCCTCCTTGTTCTCTAACTATACTGCACCATAAGGGAATAGTTGGGTGATCAAATAGGGACCAGTCCATTTGGACTCGAGTTTGCCCGGAAACAAGCGCAACCTAAAATTTAGCAAAAGCACCAAATCCCTAACCAAAAAATCGCGCTTCTCAATCCTTTGGTCATGTTACTACTTCATTTTTTCTTTGTAGAGGGCTAAACTTTCATATGCCTTCAAGAAAAATGTATCAAGCTCATTCAACCCATTTAACCTCTGTTCTGCAGCCTCATTCGAATCCATTTTCATCTTCTTCATTTCCCACATGGACTTATTCTCTAATTCAACTTGTAAGTGAAAAGTCTTCCCATATACAAGTCATTGTGGGGACATATCTATGGGAGTCTTGTATGTTGTCCGATAGGCCCAAAGAGCATCATCAAGCCTCTTGACCGATTCGTTCTACTAGCATTCACTGTTTTTGCCAAAATCCACTTAATCTCCCTTTTTCACACCTCAACTTGCCCACTAGTTTGAAGATGGTAAGGAGTGTCCACCTTATGGCGAACCCTATATTTTTCCAATAATCCCGTAAACATCTTGTGCAAAAGTGAGATCCCCCATCACTAATAATAGCCCTTGGGGTGCCAAATCTGGAAAATATGTTTTTTTTCAAGAACGTGATGACACTGTTCCCTTCATTATTCGCGAGTGCAATAGCTTCCACCCATTTACACACATAATCGGCTGCGACAAGAATGCACTTCATCCCATGAGAACTCACAAAAGGGCCAATAAAGTCAATTCCCCACACATCAAACAACTCAATCTCAAGAATGGGATTTAGAGGAAGCTCTTGCTTTCGCGAAATGCCACCATCTCTTTGGCATCTATCACTTTCCTTGGCGAAATCATGAGCATATTGGTGGATGGTTGGCCAATAGTATCTACATTGCAAGATCTTGTGAGCAGTTCGAATACCACTATGATGCCCACCTACAGGCGACGAAAGGCATGCTTCCAAAACGCTCAACATCTCAACTTCAAGCATGCAACGCTGAATAAGCCCCTCAGCACAACTCTTATATAAGTATGGCTCATCCCAAAATAAATTTTTCACATCATGCATGAACTTTTACCTTTGATGAAAGGACAAGTCTATTGGGACGATATCACTAGCCAGATAATTTGCAAAATCTGTGAACCATGGAATCAAGTCTTGGGAGGCAGCCAATATATGCTAATCGGGGAAGGTATCATTAATCTCAGCCTTTTAACCCAACTCTCTCATTGATTCATCTTCTAATAGGGAAAAGTGATCAGCAACTTGATTTTTGGCCCCTTTCTATCTTTTATCTCAAAGTCAAATTCATGCAATAGTAGTACCCAACAAATCAACCTCGGTTTCACATCCTTCTTTGCTATAAAATATCTCAAAGTAGAATGATCAGTATGCACTATAACCCTCGTGCCAAGTAAATAGGACCAAAATTTCTCGAAAGCAAAGAAAGAGCTCTTGTTCAGTCATGGTGTAGTTCTTTTGGGCTTCATTAAGGGCTTTACTAGTATAGTAAATGGGATGAAGCATTTTGTCCCTTCTTTGTCCCAATCCGACACAAATATCAACGCCACTCGCATCACGCATCACCTAAAAAGGCTTGCTTCAATCCGGAGAAATGATAATAGGTGCAAACACCAACTTTTCCTTCAACTCACCAAATGACTTAAGACAAGATTCATAAAAATCAAACTTACACTCTTTCTCAAGCAACTTGCATATAGGATGTGCAATCATTGAAAAATCCTTGATGAACCTCCGGTAAAAGCCCGCATAACCAAGAAAACTTCTCACACGTTTTACTAAGATGGGTGGAGGAAGTCTCTCGATCGCCTCAACTTTAGCTCAATCAATCTCTATACCCTTCTCTGAAATGCGATGACCCAATACAATACCTTCTTTCACCATGAAGTGACATTTTTCCCAATTTAGCACATGGTTGCAATCTTACCTCTTAAGAACCTCGGACAAATGACTCAAACACCACTCAAAGGAGTCACCAACCACTAAAAAATCATCCATAAACACCTTAGTAGTGTCCTCCACCATATCGGAGAATATTGACATTATACATCTCTGAAATTTGACTGGTGCATTACATAACTCAAATGGAATTCTCTTGAATGCGCAGGCCCCATAAGAAAAAGTAAAGGTAGTTTTCTCTTAATCTTCCGGTGCAATAGAAATATGATTATAACATGAATAGCCATCAAGAAAATAGCACCACCCCTTTCCTTGAAGTCTATCCAACGTCTGATCCATTAAAGACATAGGAAAATGGTCCTTCTCTATCCATGCATTTAAATTCCATTAATCCATACATATTCTCCATCAAGTCACCGGCCTCATCGAAACAAGCTCATGTTTCTCATTAGGGACCACAATCGTTCACCCTTTCTTAGGTATACATTGAACTGGGCATACCCAACTACTATCGGCGATTGGATATATCACTCCAGCATCCAACCACTTAATGATTTCCTTCTTCACCACCTCTTGCATACGTTTATTTAAACGTCTCTTATGATAAATACTTGTCTTATGATCAGGCATGAGTTGGATTTTATGTGAACAAATCCCTGGAGGGATCCAAATAATGTCCGCAATAGTCCACCCAACAGCTCTTTTGAACCTCTTTAACATCTCCACCAAACTTTCAACTTGATGCACATTCAAATCTGATGCAACAATTACCGGCAATGTGTCACCTTTTCCCAAGAATACATACGTCAAATGAGGTGGTAGAGCCTTATGTTATACTTTTAGAGCCTCCTTTATAGATGGTTTCACGGGTGGAGACTCACGATGCTTCATATCTAGCTCTAACTTCTTTGGTTTAAACCAAATATCACCTCGATCAAGTGCCGCAACCAATGACCCATACTCTTAAATGAAATCACTATCAAAATTCATAATCACTGTCGTTAGTTATTTTACACCCTGACCCTCTACTATTTGTAACTCAGATGACTTTTCAACCCTATAAGATATGACATATATCGATTGGATCTAACCACTCTGGCTCATTAACCTACAAACGTTAAAAGTCACTTTTTCATTGTTTAACCAAAATTTCATTAGCCCTTTCTCCATATCAATCAAGGTTCTACCCCTAACAAGGAATGGCCTCCCAAGAATAATAGGTACCTCAAAATCAACCTCACGATCCAGAATTACAAAATTGGTCGGAAAGATGAATGAATCCACTTTTACTAATACATCATGGAGTATCCTAATAGGCCTCTTCACCGTTCGATCAGCCATTAGTAGCCACATCGCAGTGGGCTTTGGGAACCCAAACCCAACTTCTTGTAAATCGAGAGAGGTATGAGATTTCGGCTTGCCCCAAGATCACATAATGCTTTCGCAAAATGTAATAACCCGATTGTACATGGAATAGTAAAGGCGCCTGGATCTTCTTTCTTTTGCACTAGAGACCTTGTAACAATAGCACTACAATGCTGCATTCTATCATCATCCTTAAAACTGATTGATCTTTTCTTAGTGACCATATCTTTCATGAACTTGGCATAACCGGGCATATGTTCAAGAACTTCTATCAAAGGAACATTGACGGAAAGCTGTTTGAGCATAATGATAAAACGCTGGTATTTACCATCCTCGGTCCTTTTCACTAACCTCTGTGGCAGTGGATGTGGTGTTCTAGGCATGGGGGTCACCTTTTGGGATACCTCAGCTTCTTTCCCCATTTTGTCTTCTAACTCACCACTAACCTCCATTACTTCAGCATCGCCTCTTATCACATTTTCTACACCAGACGACATCAGTGGGTCACTGCTTTGCTTACCACCTTGAGTTGTGACTGCCATACAATGTCCACCATTTTTCATATTTTGGACAGTATTGCTACTAAGAGTGCCCAGTTGGCGTGGGTTCACAGTCGAAAACAATTGGGTGATTTGCAACTCAAGATGCTTGATCTAGATTGCATGTGCATCAAATTTTTGCCCAATACTTGCTAAGTCACTCCTCAACTCTTTACCTTGCTCATCACTAGCATCAAACGTCTACATCATTTTCTATAACATATCCTCAACTACCTCAACCATCCCTAGGAGTAACTTCATGATTTTGAGGTGGAACATAGGGCCCACTCCTATCATTTTTGTTACCATAGTTACCCCAGTTGAAGTTGTTGTCGCAGTTGTAATTCCCATCTCGGACATAATGACCCTCTGGATTGTAATTACCATAGTTTCGACCATGATTTCCTTGACCTTGGCGCCATTCTCCTGATTGGAGCCTTGGGTGTTTGGTCAAAAACCCTCCGTCTGCTCATTTACCACGTAAGAGTCCTCCTCATAGTAATACTCATCAGTCGGCGGTGGTGGTTTAGACAAGTAGTTCACCGCATTATCCTTTTCTTCTCCCTTAGTGACGTGTTTCCACACCAAACCAAGATCAGTTCTCATTTGAGCCATTTCTTCATGACTCTCATCTGTTGCTGGGTTGTGTGTGGATTGCACAACAAAAGTGTTTCAAGCAGTATCTGACTTCCTAGTGCTCCAAGCTTATTTCGGGAGATTTTATCAAACTTCTCAGCAATCTAAGCATAAGGACATTCCCCATAAGAACCACCCGCTTTTGTATCAAATACTGCTTTATTATTATTAACTTGTCCCCGATATAAGTACTCTATTAGTGACTCATCATCAATGCGGTGATTGGGAACACTTCTCAAGAATGAAGTGAACCTGTCCCAAGAACTATTGACGGATTCTCCTGGTAGTGCCACAAAGTTTTTCACCCTATCATTGTGGTTTAGCTTCTTAGACACCGGGTAGTCTAGTGATAAGAACACATCTCTCAATTGATTTCAAGTGTAGATTGAGTTATAGGGGATCTTAGTAAACCATATAGCAGCCTCTTCCGTTAGTGAGAGAGGAAACACACTCAACCCAATTATGTCCATATTCAAATCAGGCTTCCCTATACAACTCTTGCACACCAACCTCACCTTGGTGATGTGAGCAAGTGGATCCTTAGAAGGTAGCGCCGCAAACAAACCTCTAGCGGTGAGCATTTGCATTAGACTACTAGTTACCATGAAAGATGGTCGTGTGGTAGAGGGGCAAGACAAGTGGCCCATCAGAGTCAGTAATACAATCATATCCCCTATAATACTCATGAGGGCGTGGAGCGGGAGGTTGCCTTCGTATTTCACCTTCCCCAAGATTTTCAGGCAATAATTGATCATGAGCATCAACCGGTGGTGGAATTTCCGAGTTGTGATCATCATCGAGAATTCCAAAATTTTAGTTCATTCTGCACAGTGTACGCTCCAATTCATGGTCGAGTGAGCGTATGGGTTTTCCTCTACTTATCGAACGTGGCATACACAAAAGTTAGATCTGTAAGAAACAAAAAAAAAGAGAAAATGTAAAATTAGGAAAATGTTTACTAAACTTTGGTAATAAGCTTAAAGTTAATCTAAAAATCACTTTCCCCGGCAGCGGCGCCAAAATTTGATACGCTCAAATTTACTTCTCGAAAAAAATTATAAGTTGTCATATCAAGTAAAGAACCAAGCTATGAGGTTGGGGTCAATCCCACGAGGAAAATGATTTATACTTAAATTTAATCTACTATTACTTCTATTTAGTCAAGTCCTTTCTGAAAATAAATAACAAAAAGGGGGTTTTAAGTAACGAATGTAATTAGCTATGTCTAAGTAACCAAGTGACAAGTTCAAAGATTTGATTCTTATCAAGTAATTGAAGTAACTAGGGTTTAAGTGTTCCCCACATGTTCATAACGGGGTAATTCTAGCTATAACAATCCTCTCCTAGTATCTTGCAAGCAAAGTGGTAAGTTATGTATCCCTAATTCCTTGGTCCGGCAACTCGGAAATTTCAATCCGCACCTTGATCCAGCTACGTGTGTGTGCTTTACTAAACATAACATTTACCTCATATTAAGCATCCTAATTGATGTTTGACTTAATTGTTACTTCGGACCAATCGATAGTAGCCTATTATATAGTGTATACTAAATCTATGTTGATAATTTTTTTCTTATTATCTACTTCTTTGGTCCAACAAGTAGCAAAAAGATGAGTTCTAATGCGTGCACACGTTAAAAAGACTTCTAAACAAAAGAATTATCAATACATGCAAGACACTATTCTAGGATTATTATTTTAGCTAGTTTTTACCTTGTTAATTACCCATGGTTCACACACCTAGCTATGGATCTAGTTACCCATGTCAATAATCCCAAAACTCACATTAGTTTGATAAGAATTCATGTACATACTTTGATGAGATTGAAGAAAATCCAGAAAATTACTTGAATTAATCAATACTCTTGAAACAAACGATTTCCAAAAAATAGAATAATTTCCCCAAAATCACAAGTTTAACAACTAAAATAATAAAACTGAAAAATACCAAAGAGTCTAACCTCAAAAACGATGTTTTTATCAATATTTATAATAAAGAAGTCCTAACATAAAAAGGAAATCTAATTAAGGAAAATCTGCCCAGAAAAAATGTGTCTGAGTCAACGACTGGACCGATGGACCGTCGTGGCCCCCCGTCGTTTCACACTTAGCTTCTTTTTCAGCTGCTTTCTTCTCCAACTCATTGTTACCATTGATGAACAAGGATGAGGTTCTGTTGAGAGCACGAAGATCCGTCGATGACTTCCATTTCTCTGCACTTAGAATCTTTTCAAGTCGGGTACTGGAGCTACTTTTTGTTAACGATGACGGATGTGCAGAATGGTCCATCGTGACGGTGACGGTTCATCGAGAGACTCTGTAGACCCTTACATTTTAAGAATTCCATGATATTCCTTCAACAACATTTACTTCATACTACGTTGGCCACCTATGGACCGTCGAGGGGTCGACGAACCGTCCATGGCTCCGTAGGTCGTCACGTCTGCAATTTAAGCAGAATTCTTCCACGTTTTTATCCTGGACAAATTTTCTGCAATCAATGAGAAAAATACATTAAAACTAATACAAAAAGGCCTTACACACACACACACTAAAATTAAGGGGAAAGTATTGAAAGTACCGTGAAACAACGGTACATCAGACACCAAGGATGAAGCATATCTAGACAACATAGTGACCTTCAAGGAATACTCATCAACACACATATTTCCTTGCTTGAGATTTATAAACTCCTCATCAATCACCTCCCCCCTCTCACGGGGAAATTACTTTCTAATAAAGCCTTCTTAAACTCCTCCCACTCTATAGGATCCGAATCAACCACCCTATTATCTTTCCATTGAGTGTACCACACTTGAGCAACCTCCCTCAATTGATATGAAGCTAACTCCGCTTTCTCCCTAGAAGTCACCCCCATGTCACTCAACACATTATACACAACATACAAGAACTCTTGGGAATCATCTCCCACCTTAGAGCCAAGAAAGATAGAAGGATTCATCCTCACAAAATCTCTCAATCTAGATGTCATAGTTCTCGCCACAACATTCACTTTAGGTTCAATACCCTTATTAACATGCAAGTCATGGCTCGGGCTAAAGCAAGAAAAGCCTCTCTAATCTCTCCATTAGTCATTTCTGTGGGAACCACCGAAACCTCATTACCTTGACCTCCAATAGGGACTTGAACACCTCGAGCCCCTTGATCACCTTGAAGAACTGGCTGAACTTCCTCAACTTGAGGAGGAATCTCCTCATTCACCCTTCCCTTTTCCAACCTTCTAGCGACCATCCTTCTAGTAATCATCTTCCTATTAACACAAAGAAAACCATTAATAAAGACAGTCATAACTTTTTACTCTATGGCATGACACAAGAGTAGATAAAGAAGGGAAACTCTATCGTCCTATAGATTCTCTCCAATAGATGTGTCGCGACTAACACCGATGATCGAGACTCTACTAGACGCGACTTTATGAGACTTTTTTATTCCTAAGACTACTTTCATTACCTATTCTCTGATACTAAGTTTGTCACATCTTGAGAGCACACCCTAGAAGATATGGCACTCTCGGTGTACAATATCGGTGTCCTTGACCTCTCGGATGTTTTATACAAGCTCTTTGACATTATTCATTGCATACATGTATGAAATGTAGTGCGGAATTAAAAGTTTTCATATGAGATATCTTAAAACATCTTTCATATTAAAAATCATAGAAAACACTAAATCGCAACATATGTCAATCTTAGACTCAAGAATACTTGGGGCATGGTCCGTACAATACGAATGTAGAATTACTTATTCTATTACAATACTTTGAATAAAAGAAGTCTAAAGACGATTATGCCCTCAAGTCAAGTGAGGACATACTTCAACTTTGTTTGAACGATTACTAGATTACAAGCTTTGCTTCAAGAAGCTTTTAACCTTCAACCTACACCTTAGATATAAGAAAATGTATGGAGTTAGTACAAACACATGTACTAAGTATGGCTTATTGCACAAAATCATGAGAAACACATATTTAATAGAAATATGCTCTTTTTAAATAAAACATCATACTGAATGCAGAAGAATCATATTTAAACACAAACATCACATTTAGAACATATTATAAATTATACTCCATTTATAGGAAAATCACAATAACCTAACAGTGAATGCACAGTAACTTAACTGTAACTTTACCTACAGTTCACACATCACAAGATAGCATCAAAAACACCCACAAAACACATAAACATGAGATTCTCCTATCAAAGGTGATTCTAAGGCTCACTTGAGTGAGTTATGAAGCGACTATCCATGAAATCCCTTCACACACCCCAGAGATCCTTTAGAGTACCTAGAATACGATCATTCTCACTTCACACCATAACATGTATATAATATGACACTCTCTTCTTGAAGGTTATCAAAAAACTTAATTAAGTAATTCAAGAAGAGAACACCCATACACCCTCTCCAAGATTATCTAAATAATCCTTAAGACTACATACGTTTAGTTCATGTCTACTTCATCAATTTATTTTCCCTGTCTAGAGTCATTCTTAAGACTTCTCTAGGTAAGACATGACATGACCATTTTTATGCCCCCTTCACACCTTAACTAGGCAACCCTTAGAGTAAGTAATTATTCATTGAACATGCTTTTAAACCTAAGTCACTATCTTCATTAGTTTATTGAAGAGACATTCAACATAAGGACATACAAGTAATGGTCTTGGAAAAGACCTATGGACTCACTCACTAACATCTTCAAAGTCTAATCGTGCAATGTCTAGATAGAATCACATACCACTACCTCAACTTCATAAAACTTCTCCAAAACTAGTAGGTATCACATATGATCATAATACACAATAATCGACATAGACCATACTAGTTATGCATGGTATCCGGAGTCATGAACCTACTTCAATGGAGGTTTGTTCTACGGGCCTATGGTAGAACTAGGACACACCCCATGTAGGCACATGGTTAAGAAATATGAAGTGTTTCTTTGTTCTCTAGTATCATCCTTAACTAGAGTTACTCCCCAAACCATACTCACTTAATGATAGCCTTTGTTCTCATAGAGTAGTTCAATAAAGGAATATATGAAGAGGTTCCATATCAACTTCATCACCAAATCATAACATGTTACCAAAGAGATCCCCTAGGGTTTCCTTACATTGGTTAAGAGAATATTTAAATTCCTAAGTTGATTTCATTCCGTTCCAGCTAATCAACCCTAGGTCCACAATTCACACAAGAAGGATACCATTACGTCTTTCAACTTCAAGGATATCATAACCTTCCCACTTGGTTGAAGGTTCCACATAAGGACCTTCTTAACAATGTTCAAGCTCACATATCAATCACACAAAC
Organism: Solanum lycopersicum; assembly: GCF_036512215.1. Classification (NCBI taxonomy): domain Eukaryota; kingdom Viridiplantae; phylum Streptophyta; class Magnoliopsida; order Solanales; family Solanaceae; genus Solanum; species Solanum lycopersicum. The sequence goes on from NC_090807.1 coordinate 8,630,204, forward strand.
AAGACTAAGAAGCTTTATCATACTATGTCAAGAACTCATATTCACATTCTACATGTATCAAGTAAGGGACACAAGTCTACCAAAACAAGACACACACATACTTAACATATAGCATATTATTTTAGAAAAACATAGGCATAACAAATATCATCTATAGGTAACCCTATTCACTATTACATAATCATCAATTGAAGTATCACAAGTATCATATAATCTATCAAGACACATTGACGAGTTACTGAATGTATATATTTTTAACCCGTAGTGTGTCAAATAATAGTATAGAAAGAAGTCAAACCCACATATATTGCTTTGTCTATTATACAAATGTTTTATTGTTTTAATTACTATTTAAGAAAATCAAGAATAGTTGAAGTGTGAATCAATTAATTAATAATAAAAAAAGTAGAGAAAATACTTTAGTTTTCACAATATATTAAAAGGTATTGAAGATCTTGATTTCACTCAGTATTTCTATATAAAGTAAATTAGTCATTCCTAAATTTATATTTCTCATAAAGTATAAATACCTCTCACAATTATATTTATATATTAATACTGAAATTAAACAATCAAATGCACTCCTCTCCGTTATACAATTTAATTGACAAAATAGTAATATTTAAGAACAAGAAATGTGAACTTGAATTAAACATATTTTTCTAAGTCTCTTTCGATTAACTTACTTGTTATAACTGATTATTACACTATTCACCTCTTTCGATTACAAATAAGTGTAGATTAATTATAACATAAAATATATAGATGTCACTACAATAGTAGCGATATATCAATACTCCAATTAACCATATTACTTCTTCGGCCTCACCCAATTACAAAATTAGTAATATGTTAGTACGTAGTTATCAATGGATATATGTTAATAATAAATAAAATAACATTTAACTATAAAATAAATTAAAATGAAATCTATAGATTAAGTTCACACACATAAAACTTAGATATAATAATTACTATTAAATAGAAATATCAAGATTCGTCAATTTCCTAATACAAAAGAAAATTACTCCATAATAGAAATAGTATTACTAATAAAAATATTCTTCTTCATTGACTAAGAAATAATAAAGAAGAATAACTCCGCTATTTACTTAAAAGCGGGGGGAACTAGAATTTCATCATTAAATACTTAAAAAAGTAATACATGAAGAACTTAAAGAAATATACCGATTGTTTTGTTTTTGAACCTCTCTACTCTCCTATATTAATTCGTTTCTCGTGCAATTTATAGCAATTCTCTTAAGAAGAAAATTATCATTTTCCCTCATTTTTTCCACTTTCTAGTTGATAATTTTGACAAAATTAAAATGGTAGATCAAATGTATATCAACATTTGACAAAGTTTTTCATTTAACTTGTCTTATTCTTGTTTTCCATTTTGGTGGCTATCATGCTACCATATTTTTCAACTTTTACTTTCCATATTTGCTCAATCTTCCGGTCCTCTCTTTCATAATTTTTTAATATCTCCATTTGTGTTGGATAATTCCTTGTAAATTAACACTTGTGTTTCTTTTTCCACATTATCTACTTTGTTGATATTTTCTTATTATAGTGCAAAATTTTCTGTAACAAAAGATTAAAAATATTAGTATTAAAATTCAATAACAACTTAATGTATCGAATGCTATTTTTCTCTTATCAAATTTCCCCATACTTCAATATTTTCATGTCCTCATGCAAAGATAATTAATAGTTTATATTATAATGGCTAAAATATATTGAAATATAATCATGATAACTTATGAAAGAATAATCGATCAAAAAGTCTATACGAGTTCAACAATCTTTAGCCTCACTCATAATCACTAGTTGAAAACTGAAATAATAATATTTCCTAATCCCACGTTTCTCTTATCGAATGAAGTGAGATGCCCATATATCACACAATATAGAATAAAGAAGAGCATATGCAAAGAAAATTCACTCACTCTCAACAAAGAAGTATCTGATGTTACCAAATATAATCATAAACTTGACTATTATGTGAATCTCCACTAGTTTAGGAATCTTTGAGTTGAGATCGTGTAGAGCTTTTATAAGGTTGTAAGGTAAGTTTAAGAATGGACAGGATATCTATGGATAACAATGACTAAAATTTCCTTTTAGGCATTACATTTTGTTCTCTATCTCAAATACTGTTTTTAGCCAAATCCTTTTGAACCCTAATTCTTTTTTTGTTTTGTTTTTGATTTTTTTTTATGTATGAAGAGATTTTTATTTATTTATTTTCTTTTCACCATTCACTCTTAGCTTTGTGCATTCAAAATTACACTCAAAGTGCCTAAAAGGAATATAGGGTGAATAAATATTAAGTGTAGATTAAAGTTTGGTTTTAAAAAAGGGTAATTTATTTACGCCCAAGGGTTTTTCAAGTGATAAGAATCATAAAAGGTAGATCAATTCAGATCATATTAAACAAGAAAAGTCTTGTTTTATTTCTAAACTCAAAATCTGCCTCGAATTTCGCCTCAACCACATTCAAGTCAAGCTCTAGTTTTTTCAAATAATCATGAGAACAAGGTAATCTAGATTTTCCACACAATGCACTTGGGAGTAGTGAACACCATGCTTTCAATTACCAATAAACAAATATGAGTTTGGAAAGATAGCCACACAACTCTTTAATGACATTCAGTTAGATTTATATTTATTGTGCCCCATGATTTTCAAACAAATCAATTTTCGCCAATTTTATTTATCAAAATAATGATAACAACTAAAAATTCTAAAAAATGTTCGGTTCAAAATATTATGATCATGGCAAAGAACCGAACAAGAAATCCATGAAAGTATATGAAAGTGTGTGTGTGTGTGTGTGTGTATATATATATATTCTTTTTTTGAAATAAAAAACATGCATAGTTTTTTTAATAATTTTTTTGTAAAAAAAGCACACAATTATTTTTTATTTTTTTTCTTTTTTTTAAAATAAAAAACACACATAGTTTTTTTGTAAAAAAAGCACACAATTATTTTTTATTTATTTTTTTGAAAAAAATACTCATACAAACGAAAATATATTCATTTACTCCCACACTTAAACAATGTTATGTCTCATGACACACTACATAAAAAAAATGCTTCCCTGATTTTTTTTTTGCGTATACTGCATCCCTAATTTTGAATTAATTCCATGTTTTCTCACTTCTTGGAAATCCTCTGTTTAAAGGAAATTTGTTTAAGGAAAACATGCATATATATAAGAGGAAACAAGAAAATAGTTCTTAATTTAATGTCGCCAGCTCGACTTTTTAATATTATTCTAAGAAAAGAGAATCGTTAGACATTTGGTTGTCAAAAATTCTGGTAACATAACTGTTTACTTTGAATTTTTCTCCCCATACTGTGTTTTATTCCGATTGTATTATAAGGGGTCACTTCTATTACAGTGTACAGTCCTGTCCAACATGACTTGAATTTTCGTGGAAATAGTTTCAATCGACTATTGTACAATAGAACATGATCTCCAATTTTAAATTCCTTATGGTGAATGAGTTTATCAAGTTATCTTTTTGTCTTCTCTTTGTACAATTTCGCATTTTCATATGATTCAAGTCTGAACTCATCGAGTTTATCAAGTTGCAATAAACGATCTGTACCTTCATCTGACAAATCCATATTAAACATTTTTATAGCCCAAAAATCTTTATTTTTTCAATTCAACTGGTCAATGACAAGCTTTTCCAAAGACTAATCTATAAGGAGATGTGTCAATAGGTGTTTTGAAAGTTTTTCTATATGCTCATTATGAATCATCTAATTTTATAGACCAATATTTTCGAGAAGATCCAATAGTTTTCTCTAAAATTCTTTTTAACTCCCTGTTAAATACTTGTGCTTACCCCTCTTGTTTGAGCACGATATGGAGTTCCTGTTTTATGAGTTACTCCATATCTTGACAGTAAACTAGTTAATTGTCTATTTACAAAATGAGTTTCTTGATCAAACTCATGCAGTTCCGAATATAGAAAATATATTTTTTTTAAAAAAATCACAAACAACATGACTATAATATTTTCTAGAAGGTACTGCTTCTACCCACCTTGAGACATAGTCAACAGCTACCAAAAGGTATTCACAACTATTTGACGGAAGAAATGGACCAATAAAATCGATGCCGCAAACATCAAATATTTCGCATACCTAAATATAGTTAAGTGGTATTTCATCTCTTTTTGAAATGTTACCACTTCTTTGGCATTTATCGCAAGCGGCGACATAATTTCTTGCATCTTTAAATAGAGTGGGCTAGAAAAAACCTACTTCAAGTACTTTTGCAGCTGTTTTTCTTCCTCCATAGTGTCCTCCAACAGCTACATCATGACAATGACTTAAGATGTTCTTCATTTCTATCTCTGGTACACATCTCCTTATTATATTATCTTCACAAAATTTAAACAAGGATTTTCCTAATAGTAATGTCTTGCATCTTTCTTAAGCTTTTTTCATGTTTCATAAGAAAAATCTTTTGGAATCCATCCTCCAACCAAATAATTACCGATGTCAGCAAACAATCACTGCAAAAAACCTCTAATTGCCAACAAATTTTACCAACAACTTAAGTTGGTTAGTATTCTACTAACAAATTATCAACATATTTCTAACCGAATAATATATTAAAACTTAACAACAAAATTTAAAATATATTAACAACATAAATCTTAGTAACTTTGTATTTTAGTTTGTAAGTACGGCGGAAAAAATGACACCAAATTAGAAACCTTCTATTAATGGATTACAAACAGAAATATTACTAACGTACACATTTTGTTCGTAATATAACGAACGAAGTATATATTTGTTGGTTAATATGACGAAAAATTATGTATATAATTTATTAAGATATTACCAATGAATTATTGACCTAACATTTACCAACAACAAGATTGTGTTGCTAAATTTACCTACCAAATATAAATATGTTGGTAAATTAGTAGCGAAATGTAATTTGTTGGTAAACTTTCCAACCAATATCAAATTAGTTGGAAATTTTATCGACGAATAAGGATTGTAGTTAGTAAATTACTGACATCATTAAAATAGTTGGTAATATACCAACCGATCACTAATCCATTGGTAAAATTTATGAACATATTAATCATTCGTTGGTAATATTACATATGAATATTTAGTTGAATAGTAACTATTACCAACTCTGACAAAATTTATTGGTAAATTATTAATTAATAACTTATATTTTAATTGTTGGTAAATTATCAATTTAAGTTAATTTTTTGTGTAAGTCAACGTCTAGTGTTGAGGCTTTCATATTTAATTTGTGTCATTATGCGTTTTAACTTTTAACCAAAATTTGACTTTATTGAATATTTTTGGTAAACGTCGGTGTCATTAGATTTGAAAGGTCGTTTTTTATCTAACGAGAAGGTTGATTGATGTTTTGAGGCTTTCATTTTTATTTGTACCGTTATGCGTTTTAAATTCTATGTTTAGGCCAAAATTTTACTTTGGTCAATATTTTTGTGAACGTGCTCAGATGAAAATTTTGTTAGCGTAATTAACTCCAAAGGTCATTTTTCATATAATAGGATGATTGGTTTGAGTTTTACGACTTTCATTTTTACTGTGTGCCGTTAGATGTTTAACATATAAATTTTATCAATTTAACTTTGGTCAATATATTTGATAACGTACCCAGATAAGACAGTTAGATGCGAAAAATCATTTTTGATGTAATAAGATGGAGGGTTTGGATTTTGGTGCTTCAATTTTTTGTTTATGTGGTTAGGCATTTTAGATTTTAAGTTTTAGCAAAAATTTCACTTTAGTCAATATTTTTGGTAATCATGCTCGAATTGAGATTTTCTCACCGCAGTTAGCAATATAAGTTCAATTTTGATCTCATAGGATGGTTGGTTTGGGATTTGAGACTTGAGTTCAGTTTGTGTCGTTAAGCGTTTTAACTTTTAAATTTTGGCTAAAATTTGAATTAGGTAAAAAAAAATTTGGAAACATGCTCAAATTTGAATTTCTTCAGCGCGGTTTGCTATAGAAGATCATTTTTCGACTTATAGGATGACTGGCTTGGATTTTGAGGTTTTCATATTCAGTTTGTACTGTTAGGCGATTTTACTTTTAACTTTTGACAAAAAAATTGTTTTTGCTTAAATTTTTTTGTAAATGTACTCTGATGAAAATTCTGTCAATTCGATTAGCTTTGAAAGGACATTTTTATATCTAACAAGATGGTTGTTTCAGGTTTTGAGACTTCGATTTTCAGTTTGTGTTGTTAGGCTTTATACCTTTGGCCAAAATTTATACTTGGTCAATATTTTTTGTGAACGTGCTCAAATTAAAAATTTTGATATAATGATATGTGTCATATTGAGATGAATTAACTTGTTATCATAGATTTTGCATTTTCTTTTATTCAAATATGATTTATAAAATTGATTAATATTTTTTGATTTATATTCCTGTTCTTAGATTTTTAAATGCAATAAATTAATAAATGTTTTACTAATTTAATAATTATTAAGTTAATAATATTTTGAACATATTGTCAATCAATTATTAAACTGACATTGAACTTGAATGACATATTACCAATAAACTAATAATCAATTAGTAAATTTATTAGAAAAAATAAATAATATTTATTTTAAGCATGGGTTGTGGTGTAGTGGTAAGTATTCCTGCATCATTAACCTAAAGTTCTTAGGTTCGATTCCCGTTGGGCACATAATCATCTTTGTTGGGGAGTGCTTTACCACTCAATGTGGGACTAACAGTTGCGAATCCTGATTTAGTCGGGCTCCAATGTGGGTACCGAACACCGAATGAAAAACCAAATTAAAAAATTTAAAAAGTATTTAAAATTTATTGGGAAATTACCAACTAAATTTTTTTGTTACTAATATTACCAATGTATGAATCGAAAAATGAAGAAAAAATATACTAACTCTTTTTCAATTCGTTAGTAAAGGTATTAACGATATACTAACAAAAAATTTGTTGGTAAATTTACCAACGAAAATTTTAGGGCCATATTTCAAAATTTTGTAACCAACATCTTTGTGTGTTTACCAACTGATTTTTGGTTGGTAAATTTACCAACAAATCAAAACCAGCTGCTTATATTTACCGACGAGCTTTTCAGAAACGGATTAATATAAATTGATATTTGGTTTGTAACTCAATTTTTCAACCGATTTGATCAATTTATCAACGAATATTTTTTGTTGATAATTGAGATTTCTTTTGTAGTGCATGGTGGTTGGTGTACATCTGCTATGATTGCATGCTTATGCTCATCAAGAAATTCCTCTTTAATATATTTTTTCTCTGTAGGAGCAAGAATTATGATCATCTACCTAATTTTCTGATCCTTTTCGATCTTTTATTTCAAGATGAAATTCTTGTAGAAGGAGCATCCATCTTAACTATCTAGGTCTAGCATCTTTTTTTGTTCAGAGATACATTAAAGATGCATGATCAATAAATACAGTAACTTTGTTCCCAATTAAATAAGAATGAAATTTGTCAAACGCAAATACTATTGTTAGTAGTTCTTTTTCGGTTGAGGCATAATTCTTTTCCACTTCATTTACTGTTCTACTAGCATAGTAAATGGGGCTGAAAATTTTATCTCTTTTTTGTCCTAATACTGCTCCAACTGCTGTATCACTCGCATCACACATTATTTCAAATGGTTGGCTCCAATCAGGAGAAACAACTATTGGAGCTTTAGACAACTGTCCCTTGAGTATCTCAAATATTTTTCTGCATTCATCTGAAAATTTAAACTTGACATCTTTCATTAGTAGGTTAGTAAGTGGTTTTGAAATTTTAGAAAAATCTTTGATAAACCCTTTGTAAAAACCTGCATGCCCTAAGAAACTTCTAATGCCTTTCACAGTATTTGGAGGAGGAAATCCTGCTATTAGATCAATTTTTGCTTTATAAACTTCTATTCCTTTAGCAGTAATTTTATGTCCAAAAACAATTTTCTCTTTCACCATTGAATGAAATTTTTCCTAATTAAGAACCAAGTTTGTCTCTTCACATTTTTTAAGTACCAAAGCTAAATGACAGAGACAATCTTCAAATGTCTTACCAAAAAGTATGAAATCGTCCATGAATATTTCAAGGAAGTTTTCATTCATATCTACAAAAATTGCAGACATACAATGCTATAGTGTAGCAGGAGCATTGCATAGTCCAAATGACATTTTTCGATAAGGATTCGTACATTGGGGGCATGTAAACGTGGTTTTATCTTTTTCTTCATGGGTAATTGATATCTGATTGTATCCATAATACCCGCCAAGAAAAAAATAGAAACCATGACCTGCAGTTTTTCAAGCATTTGATCAATAAAAGGAAGAGGAAACTGATCTTTTCTTGTGACCTTATTAAGTTTTGTATAATCAATGCAAACTCTCCATCTTGTGGCTGTTCTTTAATGAATGAGTTCATTATTTTCATTCTTATTACAATCATTCCTCCTTTCTTTGGTACTACTTGTATAGGACTTACCCGTGGACTGTCTGATATTGGATAAAAAATACATGTGCTAGAAGTTTTACCACCTCATTCTTAGGAACTTCTTGCATTTTTGGATTTAATCTCCTTTGGGGTTGGACTATTGGTTTATAATTGTCTTCCATGAGGATTTTATGCATGCAAATGGCTAGACTTATTCCTTTGACGTCATTTATAGTCTATCCTATGACTCTTTTATGCTCTTTCAATACTCTAATCAATTTTCCCTTTTTATTTGTAGCTAAATAAGAGGAAATGATGACTGAAATAATTCAGATTCAATAAAGACAAACTTCATATGAGATGGAAGTGTTTTTAGTTCAATTTTCGGTTAAACTTCTTCTGGTGAGACTTCCTCATTTTATGTATCTTTTCCTAGTGTTTCTGCTTCGTTTCTTATCGTGAAGTTGTCATCACTTGTGGTACCTGACTTGGACAATCATCTTTCTAATGAACCAGAATTCAACTGATCATCATTATATTCATATGCTAGATAATCTATCAAGTCAATAAGAAAATAAGAAGTAAATGATTCACCCTCGGGAAATTTTTATAGTTTCTGCATGTCAAATATTACTCTTTCCTTATCAACTCGCATCATTAATTGTCCGTGATGTACCTCAATAATTGCTCTCCATGTTGCAAGAAATGGTCTACATAGAACTAATGATACTTCAGTATTTTCTTCCATTTCAAGTACTACAAAATCTAGACGAAATACGAATTTATCAACCCTTACAAGAACATCTTCAATTACTCCTCTCACTTTTTTAGTACTTTGGTAAGCAAATTGAAGAGATACCCCGATATCTTTCATCTTACCAAGTTATAATTTTCTAGAAATTGAAAAAGGCAGATTAATCGAAGCACCTGAATCACATAGTGCTTTCTCAAAATGATCACCTCTTAAAGTACAAGGTATATTAGAACTTCCTGGATCACTGAGTTTCTACGGAATCTTATTTGAAGTATAGCACTACATTTTTCTGTAAGCTTAACTACCGAAACTTCTTCCAATTTTATTTTACTTGACAAAATATCCTTCAGAAATTTAGCATATGAAGACATTTAATTCAAAGCATCTTCAAAAGAATATTAATATAAAGTTGTTTTAAGATTTCAAGAAACTTTGAGAACTGTTTGTCAAGCTTTTCTCTTTTAATTTTCTGGTGATAGGGGAGAGGTATAGACTGAGGATGTTTTATCAATTCATTTTCTTGAAACTCTTTTTATATATCTTTTTGTTTTTCAAAAAACTCGAAGTTTTTCTTTATTCTAACTTTCATTACCTGTTTCACATTATTTGAATTTTCTTGTTTACCTATATATAGATCATTAAGATTTTTACCTAAGCGCATGGAGATATCTTTGAAATGTTCCTTTGGATTTTTCTCAGTGTTGCTTGGTAAAGAATCTTGAATTCGTCTAGACACAAACATTGCTATTTGGCTTACCTGAATTTCAAAGTTTCTGATAGATGAATGATAGATTTCAACCTTCATATTAGTGACCCTGATGTGTGTGTGTATTAGCTCCTCAGTAGCCTTCAAGTGTTCATTGAGAAAATCTTCAATATTTGATTGTTGATATATTGAGGTTATTGTTTGTACTGCTGAAATTTTTGTTGCCCTCAGTTTTGATTTTGATGGCCCTTGTTGCTTTTGATTAAAAAATCGTTGCGGATTCTCAGCGCCGTTAGGAATACTCCATTGAAATCCTGGGTGTTTTTGTGCCATAGAACTACTTAATTGATAATTCTTGTATAACCACTAGCGTTTACATGTTCATCATTTTGAACTGAAACTTGACACTCATGATTCGAATGGTTACCTCTACAAACATTACAATTTTCAAGTTGAAGAAATGATTATGAACTTACCTGAAAGGCCGAAAATTTTTGTTTAAGATCTGTGATTTGTTGGGTAAATGATTTGAAAGCTTCAACTTGATTGATTCCTACTGCTTTCTTGATATTCACTCGGTCAGATGGCCACTGAACTGCATTTTCTGAAATTTCATTAAGTTGTTGTACTTCTTCTACAGTTGTTTTGCTCATTATAGATCCTCCTAATGCTCCATCCATTATATTTCTAGCAGATGGTTTTGAGACATGATAAAAAATGTATAATATATCAGGATATGAGATTTCATGGTGTGGACATTTTCTTAGCAATGAACTTAATCTTTCCCAATCCTGATAAACAAATTAGATATTTGTTTTCATAAAAATTATTAATCTTGGTTCATTTTAACTGTTTTTGCGAGTGAAAATTACTTGTAAAGAAATTTCTGGGTCATTTAATCTCATGTGCTAATAGAACCTATTGTGTAAGCTACGTAACCATGTCATGGCTTCTCCTTTAGTGAAAAAGGAAAAAGTCGCACTCTAATTGCATCAATTGTGACACCATTGTACTTACAAGTTTCAACTAGATCAAGGAAATCAATCAGGTGAGTGTGAGCATCTTCAACACCATCACATGTGAATTGACATGAATTTTGAATGGTCTAAATTAAGCCCGTGCGGATTATAAAGTTATTTGCTACTATTGATGGCCTCCGCACACTTGATTCTCCTTCAAAGTGATCTAGTCTTTGCATAATATCTAAGAATCCTATCATGATGCGGTGCTACTCATCAAACTGCTCTTCCACTTGATGTGGTGGAAGTGCACTCTTATTATTATTAAGCTCGTTGCTCTCCATTTCTTCTTGTGAAGAGATCGATATTGAGATTGAGAGGTCTGTTCTTTTCGTAACAATCGTAGTTATTTTTATAATTTTGGAATTGTATGTAACCAATTTTCCTGAAGAAGAACGGGTCATATACTTCCTGAAATTTTACTTTAAAAGTAGAAAAATGATTTTAATTTTTTTTAAAAAACCCAAATTAGTAGTAAAAAACAATTAATCTGTAGTAGATTTTTGTCAATCCTCAGCAGCGGCGCCAAAATTTGACGAGTCACTGAATGTATATATTTTTAACCCGCAGTGTGTCAAATAATAGTATAAAAAATGTCAAACCCACATAGATTGGTTTATCTATTCTACAAACTTTTCTTGTTTTAATTAATATTTAAGAAAATCAAAAATAGTTGAAAGGTAAATCAATTAATTAATAATATAAGAAGTAGAGAAAATATTTTAGTTTTCACAAAACATTAAAAGGTGTTGGAGATCTTGACTTCACTCAATATTTCTATATAAAATAAATTATTTATTTCTAAATTTATATTTCTCATAAAGTATTAATACCTCTCATGATTATATTTATATATTATTCCTAAAATTAAACAATCAAATTCACTCCTCTCGGTTATACAATTTAATTGCTAAAATAGTAATATTTAAGAATAAGAAATGTGTACTTGAGATAAAACTTATTTTTCTAAGTAACTCTCTTTCGATTAACTTGCTTGTTATAACTAATTATTACACTATTCGCCTCTTCCGATTACAAATAAGTGTAGATTAATTATAACATAAAATAGAATGATGTCATTACAATAGAAGCAATATACCAATACTCCAATTAACAATATTACTTCTTCCAACTCTCTCAATTACAAAATTAGTAATATGTTAATATATGTTAATCAATGGATAACGTTAATAAATAAAATAACATTTAACTATAAAATAAATAAAAATGAAATTTATAGATTAACTTCAAAGACATAAAATTTAGATATGATGACTACTATTATATTGAAATATCAATATCCGTCAATTTCCCAACACAAAAGAAAATTACTCCATAATAGAAACAGTATTACTAATAAAAATATTCTTCTCCATTAAATAAGCAAATAGAAGAAATATTCAAGAAGAAGAATTCCACTATTTAATTAAAAGCATGAAATAGAATAATTTTCAACATCAAATACTTACAAAAGTAGTACAAGAAGAACATAAAGAAATCTATCGATTGTTTTGTTTTTGGCCCTCTCTAGTATTCTATATCAACTCATTTTTCGTACAATTTATAACAATTCTCTAAAGAAGAAAATCATCATTTTGTCTCATTTTTCAACTTTGTAGTTAATAAGTTTGACAAAATCAAAATGATATATCAAATGTATACCAACATTTGACAAAGTTTTTTGGTTTAACTTGTCTTATTCTTGTTATCCATTTTGGTGGCTATCATGCTACCAAATTTTTCATCTTTTATTTTCCATATTTTCTCAATATTCCGTTACTCTCTTTCATAATTCATTAATATCTCCATTTCTGTTTGATAATTCCTTGTAAATCAACAATGTGTTTCTTTTATTACATATCTACTTAGTTAATATTTTCTTATTATAGTGCAACATTTTCTATAAAGAAAGATTCAAAATATTAGTATTAAAATTAAATAACAACTTTATATATATATATATATATATATATATATATATATATATATATATATATATGATATTTTTCTGCATATATTTATCTCTCTATAACACATCACACTTCAACATCAAGTAGTCTACACAATGACTACACTATAGTCTACTAAGATATATATCACCAACTAAAAGAACTCATGTTTTGACTCCACATAAACACATAAGTCATCATGACATTCCTAGTATCCACATAATCAAGTTATAAGATGATAAATTCATAATATATGAACTAATGCTGACGAGGACACATCATTCACAATTCATACAGTAACTCTAACAAGGCCACAGTAGTCACAAGTATAGCACAAAAGCACCGCCACCATAAGTTAACCATACCAAACATCATTATCAACTAAGTACTATACTACACAATATAGAGAAATTTAGATTAACATACCTTTGATCCAACCTCACAACGTCAATCTATAGCCAATCCATCCAACACAATACTCAAACGCTCTTACCAATGGCCATAGTTTACAATTCAATCCAATAATCACAATACATTATTAATCAAAGATCATTCAACATAAATTTTTGAATTTCAGTCACCTTACTAGAAATTCTAATATGATTGTATCATAATTCAATAGCCCTAATCAAACTACATAAGAATTCATTAGTATTAAGATATAATCAAATCACCCACAAAGTAGTCAAATCTAGGGTTGCATGAATTGCATGGGTTCATAGATTTTTAGGTTAAAATCATCAAATTGACATCAATTCGATCAATATACAATTATCTAAAATGTTTTATGCAAGAACTCATGGCTAGAATACAAAATAGTACAAGTTCATTTTTGAAAGACTAGAAATCAATTTGAAGTTTGGATACTTGAAGAAAAGAAACTCAAGTATGAAGAACCATATCTCAATTGGTTCTAACCACGAATTTGATGAATAATTGATGAATAATCACCAACCAATCTTCAATCCAAGCTCTATCTTGAGTTTTGACTTAAATAGAGTTCTATAGAGTTCAGTAGGGAATTTGGGTATTGATTTTGAAAAGTGAATTCATCTAGGTGTATAGGACTTACAAACTATTTATAATACCCAAAAATAAACTTAGGAAATAACCCTTGTAAATATTTGAACATGGGTTGAATTTACCAATTCACCATTACACCTAACAGTGAGCCTGCGCATGTTGCAGACCCAAACAACGCCTGGTTACCTACGCCCCGTCACCTAACCAACGGACCGTCGTCGGAGGCTGGCATTTGTAATATTAGGCTCCCACACCTATGTCTTGATCAATGCCCTCCAATTACGGGGTGTCGATAAGCCTACTAGGCGTCGATTGCCATCCGTAGGTGGGACTACTTTTGGTAGTGCAACTAAGATAGGTCTTTCCTCAAGGACCCTTCGTTGGTCCTTACGAGTTATGACCTCTCACATCAGTTTCATCTAAAATTAACACATAAAACTCAAAAAAACACACGAAGACACACAAGGTCATTTCAAGGCAAATCTTTCGAACGTCATGAACGTTCTTGTACGTTTGACCTCCAAAATTCATGAAACTTTAACCACTGCCTCCTAACCTCATTATAACTCACTTCGTGACTTAAAATCATTAATACATAAGCTTTAGGCTCTAGTTTCACCTAAGTCATTTTTGAGGTGTTATAGAAACAATTTATTATTCATGGCATTCATTATTTATCTATCCTTAGTTACAATAAGTGTGATAAACAATGCAACATTGAAATACATACATGTATAAGAATGGATCAAAAACTAACATCCATCACACAATCATAGGATTCTAACTATCCCAATGAACTATTCATTAACGCATATCATATAAACATTAATTCGACCATACTTAGCCCAAGTTCCTCATCTAAGGCTTCTTTCTAGTTTTTAATCATCATTTATTCGGTACACGAAGGCCTACACATAAATCCTACCATTGATATACATACATGACGTAGTGAGCATAAATTTATAACTACTCAATTCATAAAACCTAGCCTACTTGGCGCCAAGCAACTGTACGGAGTTTAAGGCTTTGGATCTTGTTTCCGAAATTCATGACCATGATCTTGACCAAGAATCCGCAAGACATCGACATACTCACACTAGAATCTCTTCCTCCTTCTTTACCAAGTCTGGAGCAGTATTTTCGGATGGTTTCTAGGTAATTTACGTAAAATCTAGGTATTTTAGAAAGAAGGAAAAAATATTAATTTGTGTTATTTACATTTTTTCTCACCTATCCCACTCCTTCTCCAGCTTACCCACCCTGACGCTGCTCCCAGAGGTTCTGGGCCACCCTGTTGGACAATGTCCCAATAACGTCTCGAATTTTTTATTTTCTTAATTAATGACGGTTCAGATCGTTATAATATAAATGCATTACTTTGATTCATAATACAAAATACAATTGTCATATTCTTCTGGAATTTTTTGGGCAACATTTTGGGCTGGAGAGTGGGGGAGAGAGAGGGAGAGAGAGGAGAGAGAATTATTTTATAAAACACTAATATAGCTACAATTGTGATATTTGAAACTATAGTGGTTTATTGTAAATACATATTCCATGTTTGCCTTGTGTAATTTTTCTTATTTTGGGTAGGTGATGTTTTTTTGTTTTCCCATTTATGTTTTATGTGTTGGTCCACTGATTTGTTAGTATTTCATGCATGATATGTACTTATGGAAAAGGCAAAAGAATGATTTGAAATGTTAAATGTTCTCAATTGCATGTAGTGAATGTGTTTACTTGGTGTACAAGTGTGATTTGTATTCATTGTGGTTGTATTGATGATTGGTTTGGGTACCACACCTACAATAAGATGTATCCACGGTTGGCTAAGATATCATGCCTAACACATACTAACGATGGGATCTGATACCATATTTCGTATAGAGATATTTATATATGGTACGCTCAAATACCACACTTGTATTGTCACTAATAAAAGTATACCTTAGATATGGTATGTCGTATAGGACCCAAGAGGACCTACACAATACACTTGACATATATTCAATAAAATAGAAACCATTAGAGAGTTTAAGTAAGATATCGGATATCATGAAAGAGAGTTTGAACCAAAATGTGGAATCACAACTATATATTGGCAAATTATTCTAAACAACATAAGAGTGGTTAGGACGTAACTCTTACATCACATACAAAGTTTAAAAACAAAAGACATTAAATAATCGAGCATGTGTAACATAGCCCTTGGAACGTCAGGACTCACCAATCTTCACGACAAGCAATCTACTACCATGAAGAGGGAGGATAAAGAGTGTCGGACCGTAAAATATGAGACAATGTAGGTTTATACGCTCAAATTTACTTCTCCAAAAGAAGTATAAGCGGTTGTGTCAAGTAAAGAACCCAACTTTGAGGTTGGGGTCGATCCCACGAGGAAAGTGATTTAGGCTTAACTTTAACCTACTATTACTTCTATTTAGTCAAGTCCTTTCGAAAAATAAATAACAAAAAGGGGTTTTTAAATAAAAAATGTAAGTAGCTATTTCTAAGTAAATAAGTGACAAAATCAAAGATTTGATTTTTATTAAGTAATGAGAGTAACTAGGGCTTAAGTGTTCCCCGCAAGTTTATAACTCGGTAATTCTAGCTATAACAAACTTTTCCTAGTATCTTGCATGCAAAGTGGTAAGTTATGTATCCCTAATTCCTTGGTCGGGAAACTAGGGAATTTCACTCCGCACCTTGGTCCGGATACGTGTGTATGTTTTACTAAACCTTACCTTTACCTCATATTAAGCATCATAATCGTTGTTTTGCTTAGTTGTTAGTTTGCACCAACCGATACTAGCCTATTAGATAGTGTATACTAAACCTACGTTGATAATTCTTTTCTTATTATCTACCTCCTTGGTCGGAAAGTAGCAACAAGGTGAGTTCTAACGTGTGCACTCCTTAAAAAGACTTCTAAACGAAAGAATTATCAATACATGCAAGACACTATTCTAGAGTTGTTATTTTAGCTAGTTTTTACCTTGTCAATTACCCATGGTTCCCACAACCCTAGCTATGAATTTAGTTACCGTGTTAATAATCACACCATTCATATTAGTTCGATAAGAATTCATGCACTTACTTTGATGAGATGGAAGAAAATCCAGAAACTTGCTTGAATTAATCAATAAGCTTGCAATAAACGATTTTTCCAGAAAATAGAATAATTTCTCAAAAACGGGGTTCTTACAAGTATTTATAATAGACAAGTCCTAACATAAAATGGAAATCTAATTAAGGAAAATATTCCCAAAAACATGTCTGAGTCGACGACTGGAGCGACCAACCATCGAGGTGACGATGGACCGTCGAGGCCCTCCTTCGTTCCATACTTAACTTCTTTTTCTAATGCTTTCTTCACCAACTTTCTGTTCCCTTCGACGGACACGGATTACGGTATGTTGCGTGCACAACGCTCTGTCGATGGATTCCGTTCCGCCATACTTAGAATCTTGTGAAGATGGGTACTGGGACTACTTTCTGTTAACATTGACGAATGTGCAAGATGGCCCGTCGTTGCTACGACGGTCCTTCGAGAGCCTCCGCAGCCCCCACACTTAGTCAGAATTCCCAACTTCCTTTAGCAACCTTTTTCTTCGTACGATGGTTGCCACCTATGAACCATCGAGGTCACGATAGACCGTCGATGGCTCCGTAGGTCGTCACTTCTGCAATTTTTAGCACATTTCTCCCACGTTCTCCTTCTGGACAGATTTCCTGCAAACAAAGAGAAAACTACATTAAAAACAATACGAAGAGGCCTTAGACACACACTAAACTTAAGGAAAAAGCATTTAAAGTACCATGAAACCACGGTACATCAACACCCTCAACTTAAATTCGTTGTTTGTCCTCAAGCAACGCACTATAACTCACCACTAAATCTTTGTACAAGAGTATCCTTATTTAGCTTTTTGCAATCATGTGGCTATCATAGCAATTATTTTCAAATTGATTTATGCATGCTATCACTATTAGGCGTGATCATGTGGATCAGACCATAACGCAGACTCACCATACACCGATAGCTATCCTCGTTGACTCTCACCAATGTTCTATTTTTTCGGTATTACAACTAGTGCCCTTGCTTCAAAACAACATCCTCATTTTTCACACAATGATTTTAGTTTGAGTATAAGGATTATTTTTCAACTCTCGCTCTCAGAACAACTTCACACTGCATCTATACTATTGTCATAGTGTTGCCCTTATTTTCACTACTTTATGTTCACCATAATGCAATCTTAGAATCACGATAGGACTTTCTTAGCTTGTAACTTAGGATCAAGGTCAAGTAGGGTAAATTTGGATATGTTTTAGTGACTTGTTGTCCCCCTTGACATAACGGCTAAGAGTCCTACCTTTTTATCATTTTATTCTGCCCTCCTTCTCCATTTTGTTTAACCTTGCTATTCTACCATCTTTTTCTTTTGTGTAAATGACTCTTTTCTTTTATTGCTTGTATTTTCACATTTTAATATATATTAATTTTCTTACTGATCTTTCAACTTTTCTAGAGTCAATTTTGTTTTGTTCTTTCTCTCTCTTTGATTTTTTCAACCCCACTTTCCGGAGCATTCCTCATAATAGCCACCCTCAACTCATGGCTTTGACATGATTCAAGGTACACAATACCCAAAGTTTGGTCAGGGCCACGACAAGGTTGTTTTATGCATCAGCCACCCTCAACTTATGCTTTTGGCATAAGCTGAGGTGCACATGTCCAAGGAGGGACCAGGGCCAACACATTGTTCCTAGAAAAGATCAATTGGGGTGAAAAGGAAATGTCTATTTTAAGCTCAAATCATTTGGTTCAAGAAGGGATTAATTTCATTTGGTTTTATGTTATGTAGGCCAAAGATTTGCTATATTGAACAAGTTCCTATGATCCTTTCCTAATTGTCTATTATGACTTACTTTTAGCAGGACTAACCAGGCAACTTCTAGCTTAGTACAAATAGAGGACTATTCAAATTTTCCTCACACTCAGATGACATCTCATTATTCTACCTTATTATCAGGCACCTTGTTCGAGTCTTAGATTTAGGGTCATGCTGTGGTGTATCTCTATGTCATGCTTAGAGTCACACATTTATCAGTTACTATGCCTAGTCATGCATCATTTTCGTTAAATTAGGATATAATTTTTGTTTAGCCATCGTGCTTCAGAGTCCATTTCTATACTATGTAAAAAAGATACCAACATGCCGATTGAACAATAAAATAACCACTCTCTTGAGGAAAAAGAACACAAGCAAGAAAACCCCAAGAGAGGATCGTGAGTTCGGCTACTCAGACTTCACCCTAGCACTCACTTTCTATTTACCCCACCCCAACAAAAAGACATGCAAATGTCCCCATTGAATAAGACTATATAAAATAGGGTAGTAGGTGAAGCAAACCTGAGGTGCAAAGCGCCGGCGATCAATAAGCTGGGGGGTCCGATTGCCTGTAACCCGCTCTATCTAAAGTAGGGAAACCATTAGTAGTTTCCTCAGCTATGACATCACCATCAATAGTGCTCCTCTCAGCTTCAACAACTCTGGTACTAGACGCCCCATCAACCACCTCGATAACCCTCAATTGGTGGGCCTTCCCATCACTCAGCGAGGCTCTCCTCGCAGCCTCTAATTCATGGTGCTCCTTCAGAGCCCGGGACTCATCCTCATCTCTAGTCTGGTGCCTCTTGGCACACTTTTGTTGTTGAGGTGGTGGCACATAAGTGGTGGAGAACAGGGAAGCCAACATTGTGTCCTCGGCAGGATCTGCAGAAGAGGCCTCATACTCAGGCACCCGAGCCTCTAGTATAGTATCTAAGTCTACTCTATGAATCTCTATAGCAGCCTGGAGAGTCATCACATCAATTGTATGGTCTGGTTGGCAAGAACCCGCATCTCAAAAGCATCCAAGCGCTGGTGGACCTCCATGATCTTCCGCTTAGTGTGATGAGACATCTTCCTCTCTAGGTGCTCCTCTACCTTAGCCATAGACCTCTACATCCAAGGCTGGAAGTGGTGCAGTAGTTTGGCCATTTGGGCCTCAAGTTTCTGGACCCTTGCAAACAGGACAAGAGTAGCAAAATAAGTCAAGAGGAAGGAGCTCGAAGCGGTGCTACCACCCGGGATAGACTCGACTGGAGTGGTGTCTCTAGTCTCAGATGAAGCCGAGTTAGACGCTTGGCCTTGCTCTACCATTGCCGCTAGGTTCTCACCAAGCGGCTGCACCTCCTGATGGGGCCCTCTATGGGGAGCCAACTCATTGGCCTCATCACGAATGAGGCCGATATCTACTGTACCAGGCGGGGCGTTGAGCTCATCAATGTAACACACGAGCACTCCTACTAAGCTGCACAAAGCAAAAACCATGCATGGAAAGGGGTAAGTAGTGGTAGCCTTGATGGACCTCTTGTGCATCATCGCATGTAGTAGCTATGCAAAGTCCATCTCGAACCCTACAATAATCACCGTCATCAGTACCGCACGATCCCAAGTGACAATGTTGTCATCTGTAGTGGGGAAAGGCAGTGTCAGACTAGTAACCACAAAAACATTGTTGTGAAGGTGAGGACAGCCTTCTTGATACTTCTCTTGGGCTCCAAGACCCAATCAGCAGCCTCACCATCGACATAAAGATATTGTGCAATCCATCGCTTTGTGGTCTCTCTCAACTCTGGCTCACGTTTGAGCCATCCATCTTTAATCAACTTCCACCGATAGTCTAACTCGATGGTGAGAGGTGTCCAGGTAGCATAACATTAGCGCCATAGATAAACCTGTGGATGGACAGCAATGAAATGTCAACCCAATAGCCGCAGACTAGGACGTAATCCAAAGGAGTATGTTTGGCGGGGCTTGCCCGCCTGTCTAGCTTAGATCGGATAGACGCCATATAGGAGGCGTAGAACTCTCGGACCATCTCCTCACTGTAACGGCCTACATCACGAACCATCCACTCCAGCCGATGCCTGGTGAATATTTCATAAATAGCCGGATGGTGGGGAGACTCCCCGTAAGGACCCGCCGCTCTAGTATTAGGGTCCGGGTCATGACCTCCTTGTCATTCGATAGTTTGGCCTCGGTGTATACTTGATGTTGCCCCTCAACACACCACTGGTTGGGCTGATCAGCAAACGAGGTGGGGACGCCAGTCTTGGGTGCTGGAGTACAGTTAGAATTATAAGCTTCATTAGACAAGGCAAACTGGGATGCAGTACCGGAAGCAGAGGCCTTCTCAGACCTAGAAACCTCCTAAGAACCCAACACTTTCTCAAAACTGGAAGCATCCTCGGAGCCAGATGCTCCCTCAAATTGTGTAGCAGACCCATAAGGTGTGCCACTCAATATGCGCTCCTCTTTAGACAGGGAGGCAGTGACTCCACAGGGCTCCACCTTCGTGGGCGTGGCTCTGGTAGTGCGTGCAGCACGGGTGGGAGTGAGAGTGCGTGGTGGCACGTAATCTGGGTCACCCTCATCGTTTGAGACTATGACCATCCGGACGAAGGGGCGACGGACTTGAAACGCCCTCGTAAGTAGACGCAATCTTCTTTTGGTGCCATTAGTACCTGCAAAGAAAAGCAATTAGCACTTTTACATGCAACAAAAGAAAGAACCAAAGTAGATACAGAAATGGAATGGCAGTGAAGCAGTTGCAGCACTGCAGAAAAAACCATAGGTCCATCGAAGGCACGACGGTTCGTTATGGGGGTCCGTCGAGGAACACTTTATGAAATTTTTTTATATCATCAGAAGCAAAGGTAATGATAGTGGTTACGATTGTGCAGGATGGACTGTCGAAGGCACAACAGTCCGTTATAGGGGTCCGTCAAGTAATACTTAGACTAAAATATAAAAACATCAAAACAAAAGGTTCTGACAGTGTCGATGGTTGTGCAGGACGGACTGTCGAAGGCACGAAGGTCCGTGATAGGGGTCCTTCGAGGGACACTTAGACAAATGTTTTTAAATATTAGAAACAAAGGCTCTGATAGTGTCGACAGTTGTGCAGGACGGACCGTCAAAGGCACGACGATCCGTCACATAGGTCCATCGAGGGACACTTGGCCTAAGAATGAGAAGTGGGGAGTGACGGACCCCCACGACGGTCCGTCAAAGGCATGACGGTCCGTCGACGAGGTCTCGTACATTCTTTTAGGGACAAAATTTTTTAATTTTATTTTAGCCAAATTGGTTCCACTAACTTACTAATGCAAAGTATCCTTAACAACCCAACATTCCCAAGAAACTACCCAATATCCCATCATCCCTAGGGCAAATTTTTTTTCGAGTTTTAGCATTCAATTTTCGATAGCCTATCAATTCTAGGGCAGAAACAGAATCAGGAAACACGCGACATTTTTTTAACGAAACACCCCCATTCATTTTTAGTATTATTGTTCTATGGGAACTTAGGAATACAGGGATGAGTTCTAGCATGCAATAAGGGTCCAAAACTGGAGACCCACACAGTAAGACAACAAGTTTAATTAGAAAACAAAAAAATAATGATAGTTAATTTACGGATCAGAAGAACATACAAGATAACTAGAGTAGAGGAAGAAGAAGTAAGACACTGGTAGTTGAACATCAGCACAAACACCACGAATACTGACCGGTAATGGACTGAAGAAACTGGGAGAATTCGGAGAGAAAGGGACTGTGGGAATTCGGGGAAAATGTGGGAAATCAGAAGATGGAGAAGGAATGGGAGTTAATGGTGATGAAGTGGGGAGAAATAGTAGGAAATGAGGAGAGAAACAGTTATGAGGGGTTATGTGAAGAGGTGTGAACTTTAAAGGTTTAAAACTTTTAATATTTAGTCGGACGGTTCGGGTCGGGTCGATGGGTAAAGACGCGACAATTCCCCATCGATGGACCGTAACAAAGTAGATGGTCCGTCATGAGGGTCCGTCGAGGGTGCCTTAACTTCGAAAAATTTTGAAAGACATACCTGGGAATGACGGATCCCACCGACGATCCATCGATGGTTCCGTCGCTGCAGCACACTAATTTTCTACAGAATTCTGGTGATTTGATACCTGCACATTTAACACCCATTAAGCTAATCTTTTTTTATTTTATGGACACTTTTTGGACATGTACCCTAATATATGCTCTAGTCAACACTAGTAACGAAAAAGAAAATAGCAGTCAGATGGAACATTAAATAAATAAAAGCAAATATAATGCAACTATTATAAGAAAATAACGAAAGACCTATATTTGTCTAGAGGATACATAATGGGTAGCCTCCTAATCATCGCTTGATTTAACTTTGCGGCACGAAGAAGGACTCTTGATTACTCAAACTTCATCAAGATGGTATGCCTCGATCACTTCCTTCGCCTTTTCGGTATGCCCTAGATAGATTTTTATTTGCTGCCCGTTCACCTTGAACCTCACACCCTCTTTGTTCTCCAACTTAAACGCATCATGAGGGAATAGTTGGGTTGTCAAATAGGGACCAGTCCATTTGGACTTGAGTTTTCCCGGAAACAAATGCTACTTAGAATTGAACAAAAACACCAAATCCGCAACACAAAAATTGCACTTCTCAATCTTTTGGTCATGGTACTAATTCATTTTTTCTTTGTAGGGGGATAAACTTTCATATACCTTCAAGAAAAATTCATCAAGCTCATTCAACCCATTTAACCTCTATTCTGCAGCCTCATTCCAATCCATTTTCAACTTCTTCATTTCCCACAAGGCCTTATTCTCTAATTCAACTGGTAAGTGAAGAGTCTTCCCATATAAAAGTCGGTATGGGTACATACCTATGGGAGTCTTGTATGTTGTCCGATAGGCTCAAAGAGCATCATCAATCCTCCTTAACCAATTCGTTCTACTAGCATTCACTGTTTTTGCCAAAATCTACTTAATCTCCCTGTTTGACACCTAAACTTGCCCACTAGTTTGAGGATGGTAAAAGGTGCCCACCTTATGGAGAACCCCATATTTTTCCAATAATCCCTTAAACATCTTGTTGCAAAAGTGAGATCCCCCTTCACTAATAATAGCCCTTGGGGTGCCAAATCTGGAAAATATGTTCTTTTCCAAGAACGCGATGACACTCTTCCCTTCATTATTCGCGAGTAATAGCTTTCACCCATTTAGACAAAATCGACTGCGACAAGAATGTACTTCATCCCATGATAACTCACAAAAGGGCCAATAAAGTCAATGCCCTACACATCAAACAACTCAATCACAATAATGGGATTTAGAGGAAGCTCTTGCTTTCACGAAATGCCACCATCTCTTTGGCATCTATCACATGCCTTAGCCAACTCATGAGCATATTGGTGGATGGTTGGCCAATAGTATCCACATTACAAGATCTTGTGAGAAGTCCGAATACCACTATGATTCCCACCTACAGGCGAAGAATGGCATGCCTCCAAAACACTCAACATCTCATCTTCCGGCACGCAACGCCGAATAATCCCATCAGCACAACTACTATATACATATGGCTCATCCCAAAAGAATTTTATCACATTATACATGAACTTTTACTTTTGATGAAAGGACAAGTCCAGTGGGACGATATAACTAGCCAGATAATTCGCAAAATCAGTGAACCATGGAATCAAGTCTTGGGAGGCAGCCAATATATGCTCATCGAGGAAGGTATCATCAATCTCAGCCTTTTCACCCAACTCTCTCATTGATTCATCTTCTAATAGGGAAAAGTGATCATCGACTTGATTTTTAGTCTCGTTTCTATCTTTCACCTCAAAGTCAAATTCGTACAATAGTAGTACCCAACAAATCAACCTCGGTTTTGCATCCTTCTTTGCTATAAAATATCTCAAAGCAGAATTATCAGTATGCACTATAACCCTCGTGCCAAGCAAACAGGAGCAAAATTTCTCGAAAGCAGAGAATGAGATCTTGTTCAGTCACGGTGTAGTTCTTTTGGGCTTCATTAAGGGCTTTACTAGCATAGTAAATGGGATGAACGATTTTGTCCCTTCTTTGTCCCAATCCCACACCAAGATCAACGCCACTCGCATCACGCATCACCTCAAAAGGCTTGCTCCAATTCGGAGAAATGATGATAGGTGCAAACACCAACTTTCCCTTCAACTCACCAAATTCCTTAAAAGAAGATTCATCAAAATGAAACTTACACTCTTTCTCAAGCAACTTGCACAAAGGATGTGCAATCATTGAAAAATCCTTGATGAACTTCTGATAAAAGCTTGCATGACCAACAAAACTTCTCACACCTTTTGCTGAGATGGGTGGAGGAAGTCTCTCGATCACCTCAACTTTAGCTCAATCAATATCTATACCCTTCTCTGAAATGTGATGACCCAATACAATACCTTCTTTCACCATGAAGTGAAATTTTTCCCAATTTAGCACAAAGTTGCAATCTTCACACCTCTTAAGAACCTCGGACAAATGACTCAAACACCACTCAAAGGAGTCACCAAACACTGAAAAATCATCCATAAACACCTTAGTAGTGTCCTCCCCCATATCGGAGAATATTGACATTATACATCTCGGAAATGTGACTGGTGCATTACATAACCCAAATGGCATTCTCTTGAACGCGAAGGTCCCATAAGAAAAAGTAAAGGTAGATTTTTCTTGATCTTTCGGTGCAATAGAAATATGATTATAACCCGAATAGCCATCAAGAATACAATATCACCCCTTTCCTACAAGTCTATCCGACATTTGATCCATGAAAAATATAGGAAGATGGTCCTTCTCGGTAAATGCATTTAATTTTCGGTAATCCATACATACCCTCCATCTAGTCACCGGCCTAACCAGAACAAGCTCATTTTTCTCATTGGGGACCACAGTCATTCCCTCTTTCTTAGGTACACTCTAAACAGGGCATACCCAACTACTATAGGCGATTGGATATATCCCTTCAGCATCCAACCACTTGATGATTTCCCTCTTCACCACCTCTTGCATAGGTGGATTTAAACGTCTCTTGTGCTTAATACTTGGCTTATGATTGAGCATGGGTTGGATTTATGTGAAAAAATCTCGAGAGGGATCCCAATAATGTCCGCAATAGTCCACCCAATAGCTCTTTTGAACCTCTTTAACACCTCCACCAAACTCTCAACTTGATGCACATTCAAATTTGATGCAATAGTTATCGGCAAAGTGTCACCTTTTCCCAGTAATACATGCCTCAAATGAGGTGGTAGAGCCTTAAGTTCTACTTTTGGAGCCTCCTCTAGAGATAGTTTTGCCGGTGGAGACTCGTGATGCTTCATATCTAACTCCAACTTCTTTGGTTTAAGCCAAACATCACCTCGATCAAGTGATGCGACCAATGACACATACTCTTCAATACAATAAATATCAAAATTCATGATAACTGCTGCTAGTGATTCTACACCCAAAAGCTATTCTATTTATACCTCAGATAACATTTCAACCCTGTAAGATATGACAGACACCCATTGGATCTCACTAGTCTGCATGATGGACCTATAAATGTTGAAAGTCACTTCTTCATTGTTCAACCGAAATTTTATTTGCCCTTTCTCCATATCAACCAAGGCTCTACCCGTAGAATGAAATGTCCTCCCAAGAATAATAGGCACCTCAAAATCAAACTCACAATCCAGAATCATAAAATTGGCAAGAAATATGAATGGCTCAACCTTTACTAGCACATCGTGAAGTATCCCAATAGGCCTCTTTACCGTTCAACCGGCCAGAAATAGTCGCATCGCAGTGGGCTTTGGATCACCCAAACACAACTTATTTTAAATAGAGAGAGGCATGAGATTTATGCTTGTCCCAAGATCACATAATGCTTTTGCAAAGTGTAATAACCCGATTGTACATGGAAAAGTGAAGGCACCCGGATCTTCTTACTTTTGCACTAGAGACCTTGTAGCAATAGCAGTACAATGTTGGACAGTATTTCTAGGAAGAGTGCTTGGTTAGCTTAGGTTCACAGTCAAAGACAATTGTGCCATTTGCAACTTAAATTCTTGATCGAGATTGCATGTGCATCAACTTTTTTCCCAATACTCGCTAAGTCACTCCTCAAATCTTTAGTGTGATCATCACTAGCATTAAACCTCCTCATCATTTTCTGCAACATATCCTCAACTTGCGCCATACTACCTCCACCATCCCCAAGGAAAAACTTCACCATTTTGAGGTGGAACATAGGGCTTACTCCTATCATTTCTGTTACCATAGTTACCTCGGTTGAAGTTGTTGTCGCGTTTGTAATTTCCATCTCGTACATAAGGACCCTCTCGATTGTAATTACCATAGTTCTGACCTTGATTTCCCTAACCTTAGCTTCAATTCTCCTAATTGGAGTCTTGGGCATTTGTAAAAAAAACCTGTCTGTTCATTTACCGCATAAGAGTCCTCCTCATAGTAATACTCATCAGTCAGCGGTGGTAGTTAAGACAATTAGTTAACCCCATTTACCTTTTCTCCCCCCCCCCCCCAGTGATGTGTTTCACACCAAAGCTCAGTTCTTATTTGAGACATTTCTTCACGAATCTTATCTGTGGCTGGGTTATGTGCGGATTGCACTACAAAAGTGTTTTTCCCAGTATCTAACTTCCTAGTTCTCTGAGCTTTATTAGTTCGGGAGATTTTATCCAACTTCTCAACAATCTCAGCATAAGGACACTCCCCATAAGAACCACCCGCTATCATACCCAGTACTTCTTTATTGTTATCATCTTTTCCCCGATAGAAGTAGGTGAACCTATCCCAAGAATTAGTGATTGATACTCCCGGTAGTGCCACAAAGTTGTTCACCCTATCTTGGTGTTTAGATTCTTAGACATTAGTATTAACGTGCTAAGAACACATTCCTCAATTGATTCCAAGTGTAAATTGAGTTACAGGGATCTCTCTAAACCATATACCGACCTTTCCCGTCATTGAGGAAGGAAACACTCTCAACTCAATTACGTCCATATTCAAATCAGGCATCCCTACACAACTCTTACACAACGACCTCACCTTGGTGATGTGAGCATGTGGATCCTCCGAAGGTGTCCCTGAACACAAAACTCTGGCGGTGAGCATTTGCATCAGGCTACTAGTTGCCACGAAAGTATGACCGTGTGGTAGGGGAGGTAAGACAAGTGGAACGTCAGAGTCAGTAATATTATCACATCCCCTATAGTACTCTTGAGGACGTGGAGTGGGAGGTTGCCTATGTATTTCACCTTCCCCACGATTTTCAGGTATTAATTAATTAAGAGCATCAAGCTGTGGTGGAATTTCCAAGTTGTGATCATCATTAACAATACCCAAATTAGGGTTCATTATGCGTAGTGTACGCTTCAGCTCGGGGTCGGGTGAGGGTATGGGTTCTCCTCTACTCCACCTACTTGGCATACACGGAAATTAGATCTACAAGAGACAAAAAAAAGAAAATGTAAAATTAGGAAAATATTGACTAAACTTTGGTAATAAGCTTAAAGTCAATCTAAAAGCCACTTTCCTCGACAGCAGCGCCAAAATTTGATACGCTCAAATTTACTTCTCGAAAAGAAGTATATGCAGTCATATCAAGTAAAGAATCCAACTTCGAGGTAGGGGTCGATTCCACGAGAAAAGTGATTTAGACTTAACTTTAACCTACTATTACTTCTATTTAGTCAAGTCCATTTCGAAAACAAATTACAAAAGGGGGGGTTAAATAACAAATGTAATTAGCATTTCTAAGTAAATAAGTGACAAGTTCAAAGATTTGATTTTTATCAAGTAATGAGAGTAACTAGGGCTTAAGTGTTCCCCACAAATTTATAACTAGGTAATTCTAGCTATAACAATCCTTTCCTAGTATCTTGCATGCAAAGTGGTAAGTTATGTATCCCTAATTCCTTGGTCCGGGAACTAGAGAATTTTATTCCGCACCTTGGTCCGGATACGTGTGTAGGCTTTACTAAACCTTACCTTTACCTCATATTCAGTATCATAATCGATGTTTTGCTTAGCTGTTACTTCGCACCAACTGATACTAGCCTATTAGATAGTGTATACTAAATCTACGTTGATAATTCTTTTCTTATTATCTATCTCCTTGGTCCGACAAGTTCTAACGCGTACACTCGTTAAAAAGACTTCTAAATGAAAGAATTATCAATACATGCAAGACACTGTTCTAGAATTATTATTTTAGATAGTTTTTACCTTGTTAATTACCCAAGGTTCCAACAACCCTAGCTACGTATTTAGTTATCCAAGTTAATAATCATACAATTTATATTAGTTTTATAAGAATTCATGCACTTACTTTGATGAGATTGAAGAAAATCCAGAAACTTGCTTGAATTAATCAATAAGCTTGCAATCAATGATTTCTGGAAGAATAGAATAATTTCCCAAAATCACAAGTTCACAACTAGAACAATAAAATCTAAAAAATAACCAAGATTCTAACCCCAAAAACACGTTTGAGTTGACAATTAGAGCAATTGACTGTCAAGGTCACTACGGATCGTCGAGGCCCTCCTTCATTCCATACTTAACTTCTTTTTCTGCTGCTTTCTTCACCAACTTTCTGTTACCATCGATGGACATGAATGACGGTACGTTGCGCGCACAACTGTCTGTCTATGGTTTTCGTTCCTCCATACTTAGAATCTTTTGAAGATGGATATTGGGAATACTTTTTGTTAACATTGACAGATGTGCAGGACGGTCTCTCGTGGATATGACGGTCCGTCGAGAGCCTCCATAGCACCACACTTAGTCAAAGTTCCCCAACTTCCTTTAGCAGCCTTTTTCTTCGTACCACGGTGTCCACCTACGGACTGTTGATGTCACGATGGACTGTCGATGGCTCCGTAGGTGATCACTTCTGTAATTTTCAGCACAATTTTCCCACGTTCTCCTTCTGGATATATTTCCTGCAAACAAAGAGAAAACTACATTAAAACCAATACAAAAAGGCCTTATACTAACGCTAAACTTAAGGAAAAAGCATGGGAAGTACGGTGAAACCACGGTACATCATAGGTACAAGTATGCATTAGTACATGAAATTTACTAAGTATGCCGAAAATATACATAAATATAGGTATGATATTATAATAGGATTGAAAAATGTGATGCAAGATCAAGTAAAACATTTAAATGATTAGAAAATCATGATTTTAGGAAATCATGATACAAGACCGATGCAATAGTACAAAGACATAACACAATGCTTTAAGGGAATCATTGTTCTTTTGTGGGATGTTAACTTTAACCGACAATAGACCATGTGATATATAACATAAAATCTGATGTAACTCCCACAAATAAAAAAGTAGAGTCTAATTTTTAAGGTAGAACTATGTACTCTATCATTAATGCTATGTGGATCCACAAGCTAAGTCACTTAAGAAATTTCTACGGGGCACATAGTTTAAAACTAGAGATTTCTACTAGAGACTACCCTATTTGAATCTTCATCTCAAAGTTTTATTGATGTTAAGTAAAATCCAAATGGAGTATATAAAGTCAATTATCATAACGTAATATTAGGAAAGAGAATAACCAAAATACTAATCCAAATCATAATGTCATATACAAGTAGCTCCTTTGAAAACCATGATTTCATCCCTTCATTCATATAGACACCTTTCCTATGCATCTTAAATAATGATTTTCTTTCAAATTATGAGAATACCTTTCACAAATCATTGATACTTAACTTAAAAACATCCTCAAATCATAGTTTCATCTTTTCATAAAACATGCATAAAATCTCTTATCAATTCGTGATAATAGTTCATAGATGAAAGTTAAAGTATACCTCATAGATCCGTATTAAATAAATTATAATTCATATAATTAGATTAAATTATGCAAAATAATATAGAACAACATCAATTGAAACATAATTGAGAGGACCAATGGAGATTGACATAAATCCTAATTGAATTGAGTGAAACTGAATTGGAGATTGAAGTGATTTTGCGACCCAATGAATGAAAGGAATTCATTGGTGAATTTCCACATACCTTGATAATCAAAGCCCCCAAAATAATGAGATTACGGCTTGAATTCTTTGAAGCCCATCTAGTTCTTCATCTTCAAGCTTGAGAGAGATTTTGGGAAGAGGGCTTGAGAGAATTTGGGGGATCTTAAGTGAATGGAAGAAATTAGGCGCAGTTTGTAAGATTAAAAACATTTATAGGGTACTTATAGGTCCAAAACGATGTAGTTTAAGAGTTAGGTGGGTAGGAAATTACAAAAACATTCGCAATTTAAAACTACCAAAGTGACCTACGAATTACGATATTAACCTATGGTCTATATACCTTTCTACGAGTTATACTTGTCAACCGTAAAATCACTTACTAAGGTCTAATATCTTGGAAAATTTCTAGGATTTGAATTATAATCTAGTCTATGATGAAGAACAAGGAAACTGACGATTGAAAAATGTCAAAGGAATAGGACCATCGCACTTGACTGACCTATCTGCAGTAAGTCTTGATGAAGAAAAAAGCTGGGGATTGGAACAGGTTGAAGGAACAGGTCCAACGAACCTGTCTGGCGAGTTCTCAACACTGCTAAGAATTAGAGTCGCACTAAAATTAGACTACCTATATTAATTAGGATTATATTTTGTCTAAGAATTATATTATGATTAATAATATAGTACGACTGGGATTAGAATACTATTAGAATTATAGTACAATCAGGATTTAATATTTATTACTAAAGCAGTAATATGTATTGTAGTAGGACTCTAAGTATACTTAACTTAGGACTCTACAATCCTCTCTTATATTAGGAGTATGTACTTAACATTATTATTCATCAATTCATAAATAATTGATCAAATATCAATAACATCATTATTGATCAATATATCAATATTGATCAACCTATCAATATATCAATATTGATCAATACTACCAATATTGATCAACATATCAATATCAATAGTATCAACACAATCCTTGATTTGTCTAAGTAATAATTCTACATGGATTTGTTCATGGTATCAGAGCTTAAAGATCTTTCACTCGTTGTGTATTCATCATCAAAAAGCCAACACGTTGTAATAATCCATTCAACCAAAGACCATGTTAACCTCCTTACTTCACCAAATAATTGTCGCTTGCTCCATTAAATTTAAGACAGCAAGCTACCTCATAAAGAGGACAGACATATCCCAATTCATTCATATCACAAATACTGAACCAAGTAAAAGTAGTTGTTCCATTGTAAAGACTTCTAGGGAAGTTGTAGCAGTTAAGAAGGATGCAAAAATAGTGGCATCATTAATGATTTTGAGGAGAAAGATATGTTACTAAGAAGTTGGATCTCAAGCACCTTGACCGAAAAAAAGCACGCAACTAACTATGAGCTGCTCGACTGCCAAGGAGATGTGGAAAATCTTTTTTAAAAAAAATATTCAAGAAACAAAAGCAATTAATTTTGCTAGAGAATTAGATATTCAGAATCAACAACATCAACATACCAAGCATTGACAACATAAATTATTGCTGGGTATTCAAAGTTTTTTTTGTTGGATATTCAAAGCAAGCCAGGAGTAACTGTTCCTCTTCTCACTAGCTTGAGGAGAAGTGTTGAAGAAGAAGGAAACTGATGATTGGAACATGTCAAAGGAACAGGTTCATCGCAAGTTACTGACCTATCTGCAGTAAGTGTTGATGAAGAAGGAAGGTGGGGATTGGAACATGTCAAAGGAATAAGTGCAATGATCTTTTTTGGCGAGTTCCTAACACTGCTAAGAATTAGCGTCGCACTAGAATTAGACTACCAATGTTGATTAGGATTATATTTCGTCTAAGAATTATATTATGATTAATGTTATAGTATGACTAGTATTAGATTACTATTAGAATTATTGTACAATTAGGATTTAATTATTCTTATTATCGTAGTAATATGTATTGTAGTAGGACTCTAAGTATACTTAACTTAGGACGCTAAAATTCTCTCCTATATAAGGAATATGTACATAACATTATTATTCATCAATTCATCAATAATTTATCAAATATCAATAACATCATTATTGATCAATACGATCAATATATCAATATTGATCAATATATCTATATTGATCAATACTTCCACTATTGATCACATATCAATATCAATACTATCAATACAATCCTTGATTTGTGTACGTAAGATTTCTACATGGATTCTACCATCTACAGTCCACAAACCTTATCCATAGTCATCATTTTTGTGTCTAAAATTTTACCAAGTCTGAATACCAATATCGATCAACATATCAATATCAATACTTTCAATACAATCCTTGATTTCTCTATGTAAGATTTCTACATGAATTTCTACAGTCTATAGTCCACAAACCTTATCCGTAGTCCTCTTCTTTGTGTCTAAAATTTATTAAGCCTGAATCGACTCTATGGGCATCTCTTACGGTCTTAGTTCATCCTACGACTCATCCTGGTAAATCATTAGTCCAACATTAAAAACTCAAAAGTTTCTCAAAATCTCAATTTTGTGCCTATGAATGTTATCTACGACCAGTAAATGCTCCTACAAATCATAGATGCGTCTTGTGGGTATGAAGCAATAATCAAAAAATGGAATCTATCCTTTCCTATTTGACTTTCTAATTATTGAGGTGTTACAAATATAAACTAATGGTTAGCATGGGTACCATGCCTAGTATATTAACAAATTGCATGTGGGTTAAATGAGAGAACTGAATTTACATCTTCGTGACTTGGTTGTTGCATATTGATTTTGTCAGTGGGTTAAATTTATTTATTGTGTTGCATTTATCACATATTGGTCACGATGTGACCACATTGATGCATTTAAATGATGATATAGTCCTTACGTAGACTAGGATTGCATAGTAAGTACCGTAATAATATTTTTAGGATCCTTGGAATTTCGGATTATTTGATAGGGTGATGAATTAGGGATGAATTGTTGTGATGTAGTTGTTCATCTAAGTTTAAAATGTTAAGTGTGGGTGAGGACTGATACGCTCAAACTTACTTCTCAAATGAGAAGTAAAGCGGTCGCGTCAAGTAAATAACCCAACTAGCGAGGATGGGATCGTTCCCACGAGGAAAATAGTCTAGACTTAACTCCAACTTGTTATTACTATTGTTCGGTTGATGACTTCCTTAAAAAGTAAAAGCATAAAAGGGGG
Source organism: Solanum lycopersicum (assembly GCF_036512215.1). Classification (NCBI taxonomy): domain Eukaryota; kingdom Viridiplantae; phylum Streptophyta; class Magnoliopsida; order Solanales; family Solanaceae; genus Solanum; species Solanum lycopersicum. The sequence continues at coordinate 8,664,272 of NC_090807.1, forward strand.
GTTTTGTACTTCCTAATAAAATAAAAATAACTAACGAACTTGACAGAGACACTTAACAGCTTTTAATGTTGAGTTTTAATCAAGAAATCAAAGTAACTAGGGTTTACGTGTTCCCCACAGGTTCATAACTTGATAATTCTAGCTATAACAATTCTTTCCTAGTATCTTGCATGCAAAGTGATAAACTATGTATTTCTAAATCCTTGGTCCGGCATCTAGAAAATCTCACTCCGCACCTTGGTCAGGCTACGTGTGTTGCTTTCCTAACCCTTATCCTTACCTCATATTAAGCATCATATTCGATATTTGACTCAGTTATTACCTCGTACCAATCAATACTAGCCTATTAGATAGTATACACTAAATCTATGTTAATAATTCTTTTCCTATTATCTACCTCCTTGGTCCGGCAAGTAGCATTAAGGTGAGTTCTAACATTTATCATCCGTTAAAAAGACTTCTAAGCGAAAGAATTATTAATACATGCAAGATACTATTCTAGAATTGTTATTTTAGCTAGGGTTTATCTCATTATTTGCCTATGGTTCCCACAACCCTAGTTATAGAGTTTAGTTCCTCTAGCCATAAACACAATATTCAAATATATTAAACAAGAATTCATGTACTTACTTTAATGAGAAAGAATAAAGTCTGAAAATTTGCTTGATTAATCAACAAGAGTTACTTGTAAGAATCTCCAACAAACAAACACTCAGAAAAACAAAGTCTAATAATATGATGTTTAATCTCCAAGAGTCTAACCTCAAAAACGAGATTTTTTGAACTATTTATAAAAAAAAAAAAAACCTAATTAAACAAGGATTCAAATTACTGGAAATCTGCCAAAACGCGGCTGGGTCGACGGACCACGCGACGGAACGTCGTGGTCATGACGGACTGTCGTGGGCTCCGTCGCCCCATACTTGGTGCAATTCTTCTGCTGCTTTCTTCATTCGCCTCGATGGCAAGTGTGACGGACCGTCATAGGCACGACGGTACGTCGAGGGTCTTCGTTACAAAATACTTCAACTCTTGGAATCTGGGTACTGGGATCACTTCTCTGATCTTCGCGACGAACCTGCAGGACGGACCGTCATATCCATGACGGACCGTCACAAGCTTCGTAATCCCACACTTGGTCAGACTTCCCCATCTTCCTTCAGCAGCTTCTCTACGCTGCCACCTACGGACCGTCACAAGCACGACGAACCGTCATAAGCTCCGTAGGTGGTCTCTTCTTTATTTTGTTCGCTCAAAATCTCCGCATTCAGCTTTAGACAGATTTCCTGCAAAACAAAGAAAAACTTATATCAAAATTAGCACAAAAAGGCTTTCGGACACACTAAACTTAAAGAAAAAGTATTAACTATACCGTGAAACCACGGTATATCAACACCCTCAACTTAAATTCGTTGTTTGTCCTCAAGCGACGCACTATGACTCACTACACAATCTTTGTACAATAGTATTCATGTTTTATCCTTTGCAATCATTTGGCTATCAATCCCGACTAATCCCATCAAATCTATGCATGCTATCACTATTAGGCTTGACTTTTGTGGGATTCGAACATGACACAGACTCACCATGCACTAACACCTATCCTCTTCAATTTCTCACCGAGGTGCTAACAATTCCGGTATTGCAACTAGTGTCCTCACTTTAGAACAAAATCCTCATTTTTCACACAATGATTTCAGTTTGAGTATAAGGATTACATTTCAACAGTCGCTCTCAGAACATGTCACACTCATTCATACCTATTGCCATAAGCTTGCCCTTATTTTCACTGCCTTAAGTTCGCTATACAACCCTTAGGATCACGATAGGACTTTTTTTAGCTTGTAACGTAGGCTCAGAGTCAGGTAGGGTATATTTCGGTATACTTTAGTGACTTTTTGCCCTCCTTGACATATCGGCTAAACCTTCTGCTCTATATCACTTTATTTCGCTCAATTTCTCCTATTTTTTCACCTTGCTGTTTCCCTTCTTTCTTCATTTGTGTAAGTGACTCTTTTCTTTTCTTGTTTGTAATTCTTGAATATTTTCTTTTTTTTTCAACGAGTTCTTGAGTCACTTTACTTTTGTTCTTTCTCTCTCTTTGTTCTTTCAACCCCACTTTCCAGAGCATTCCTCAAAACAGCCACCCTCAACTCATGGCTTTGCCATGAGTCAAGGTACACAATACCCAAAATCGGGTCAGGGCCATAACGAAGGTTGTTTATACATTAGCCACCCTCAACTTATGCTTTTGACATAAGCTGAGGTGCACATGTCCAAGGAGGGACCAGGGCCAACATATTGTTCCCAGAAAAGATTAGTTGGGGTGAAAAAGAAAGGTCTAATTTTAAGCTCAAATTATTTGGATCAACGAAGGATAACTTTCATTTGGTTTCTTTTATTTAGGCTAGAAATGGGCTATATTGAATAAGGGCCTATGATCCTTTCCTAATTGTATGTTACAGCTTACTTTTAGCAGGACTAACCAGGCAAGTTCTAGCTCAGTATCAGTAGTGGACTATTCAACTTTCCTCACACTCACTTGACATCTCATCACTATACCAGATTATCAGACACTTAGTTCGACTTGAAGGTTTAGGGTAGTGCAATGGTGTAACTCTATTTTATGTTTAGATCCACACAATTATCAGTTACTACGCCTTTTCATGCGACCTTTTCCAGTTTTATTGGGATATCATTTCAGCCATCATGCTTCAGAGTTAAACTATGTACAAAAGATATAACGTGCCGGTTCAACAGAAAAAGTAATCAGTCTTTTGGGGAAAAAAACACAGGCAAGAAAACCCCAAAAGAGGATAGTGAGTTGGGCTACTCAGACTTCAACCTAACACTCACTTTCCATTTACCCCACCCCCAATAAAAAAGCATGCAATTGTCCCCAATGCATAAAAAAATTGAAAGATTAGAGGGGTAGGTGAAGCAAACCTGTGGCGCATAGCGCCGTCGATCAACAAGCTGGTGGGTCTGGTTTCCCAGAACCCACATCCTCTGAAATCTGGACACCCTCAGTGATGTCCTCAGCAACAACTGCACCCTCAGTAGTGCCTCCTGCTGTCTCTACAGTGCGGGAGCTAGACGCCCCAGCCGCTATCTGCGATGCTCTGATCTGGTGTGCCTCCGCCTCAGCAAGTGAGGCTCTCCTCGCGGCCTCTATCTCTCGGCGCTCCTTCTTTCTTGTTCGCGCCTCATCCTCTAATCGACCCCTCGCCTCTTGGCACTCTCTCTCGGGGAAGATGGGGGAATGTCTGGAGTAGGAAACAGAGCCGCCAATACAGTATCCTCAGCAGGCTCGACAGACTCTGACACTCTTGCCGCTAGGATCGTTTCGATGTCTGCGCGAAGACTGGCGACTGCAGCCTAGAGAGTCGACACATCTACCGGAGGGGCTGGTCGAGCTAATACTCTCAATTCAAAGGCATCGAGGCGCTGGTTAACCTCAACAATCTTCCGCTGCATCTTCCTCTCCATACGCGCCTCAGACTCAGCAATAGACTTTTGCATCCACGGCTGGATATGATGCAGAAGAGTGGCCATTTGTGCCTCCAGTTTTTGGACTCGGGCAAGCGAGGCCGGTGTCGGTAGAGGGGTTGTGCTGCTACCTGGGATAGACTCGACCGGGGTAGTGTCCGTGGATGCCTGTGTAGCTGTGCGAGCCTGGGCCACCATATCTGCAAGGTCATCAGATAGTGGTGGCAGCTCTGGACGGGGCCCTCGACGTGGGGCCAACTCATTGGCCTCGTCTCTGATGAGGCCGACGTCAACGGTACCCGGTGGGGTCCTCAACTGATCTATGTGCCATATGGGCACACCTGCAGACCTACAAAGGGCAAAGATGGAAAGGGGTAGGTTGTGGTGACCTTGAATGCCCTCTCGTGCATGACTGCCTGGAGAAGCCATGCATAGTCCACCTCGAAGCCGGCTATCATCACCGCCATCAGCACTGCTCGATCCCAGGTGACTATGTTATCAGCAGCTGTGGGGGAAAGGCAGTGACGCACGAGCAGCCACAAGAACTTGGCGACGAACGTGAGGCTGGCCTTCTTGATGGCCCCCTTCGGCTCGGTGACCCAATCGGCACCCTCTCCGTCGACTGATAAGTGTAGGGCCATCCACCGCTTGGTGGTCTCCCTCAGTGCTGGCTCTTGCAGGAAATGTCCATCCTTCACTACCTGCCAGCGGTAGTCAAACTCGGCAGTGGTGGGGGTCCGAGTAGCATCTGCACTCTCGCCGTATAGGAACCAGCGGATGGCGGGCAGGGAAATGTCAACCTGCACGCCCCGGACTAGAACCTGCTCCAATGGGGCCTGTTTCGCGGGAGCAGCCCGCCTGTCGATCTGTGATCGGAGAGTCGCTACGTAGGACGCGTAGAACTCTCGGACCATCTCCTCACTGTATCGCCCCAACGGACGGGTTGTCCACTCTAGGCGATGCCTGGTGAATATTTTTTGGATCTCCGGCATCGAGGGGAGCCTCCATGTAAGTACCCGCCGCTCCAGGGTGAGTATTCGAGTCATTACTCCTTTATCGGTCAAGAACTTCGCGTCGGAGTAAACCTGAAATTGACCTTCAACGCACCACCGGTTTGGCTGGTCAGAGGCAGGGGTGGGGACTGGGGCTGGTGCGCCGGATGTGGAGTCTGAACTGTCAGCCTCATCATACGAGGCCGACGCTGCAGCAGTGGCGGGTGCGAGAACCTCAGCAGATCCTGAAGCTTCCTCGGACCAGGATACTCCCAAGGAGCCAGACGCTCCTTCCTCGTTTGTGGCCGACCCAAAGGGTGTGCCGGTCAGTGTGCGCTCCTCATCAGACTGGGAGGCAGTGACTACGCCGGACGCCACCGTCTTGGGTGTGGCTCTGGGGGCACGTGTAGCACGGGAAGGGGCGGAGGTGCCTGGGGGCATGTATTCAGGATCCCGCTCATCGTCAATGCCGATGACCATGCGGGCAGACGGGGCGACAGACTTAGATCGCCCGCGTGCATAAGTGCGGTCTTGCTTGGGTTCCATAGTCGATAGTACCTGTAGAGGGGCAATATTAGTATGAGTAGTGGCAATCAAAACAGGAAAGATCATATGACATGAAACTTTGAAAAAAAATGTGTTAGTAATATTGAAACTGTATCACACGACGGGACCTATGACGGCTCGTCGTGACTATGACGGACCGTCATGAGGTCCGTCGTGTTATACTTGGTATATGTATATATAAGGAACCCTGAAGGAGGGGTCGCTGACCATCATGACGGTTAAGCAGGACGGACCATCGTGGGTATGACGGTCCGTCGTAAGGGTCCGTCGTAGGACACTTAGAAAATGATGGGAGACCCTCAGAAGAGGGTTCTCTGACTATCATGACGGTCGTGCAGGACGGACCGTCGTGGGTGTGATGGTCCGTCGTAAGTGTCCGTCATTGGACACTTGGAAAATTTTTGGAGACCCTTATCATAGGGGTCTCTGACCATCATGACGGTCGTGCAGGACGGACCGTCGTGGGTGTGACGGTCCGTCGTAAGTGTCCGTCGTTGGACACTTGGAAAATTTTTGGAGACCCTTATCATAGGGGTCTCTGACCATCATGACGGTCGTGTAGGACGGACCGTCGTGGGTATGATGGTCCGTCGTAAGTGTCCGTCGTTGGACACTTGGAAAATTTTTGGAGACCCTTTTCAGAGGGGTCTCTGACCATCATGACGATCGTGCAGGACGGACCATCGTGGGTGTGACGGTCCGTCGTAAGTGTCCGTCGTTGGACACTTGGAAAATTTTTGGAGACCCTTTTCAGAGGGGTCTCTGACCGTCATGATGACCGTGCAGGACGGACCGTCGTGAAGACAACGGTCCGTCACAGGCGTCGTTGGGGAGGGTGCTAGGGCTTATGCGACGGACCCTACGACGGTTCGTCGTTTATACGACGGACCGTCATCGGGGTCTCGTTCTGAATATCAGAGACAGAACTGTAGGTACCCTAAGCAACCCCAATGAACACACATGGTCTTGTAGTGTTGTGGACCTCTATGTGTCTATCCCAACTATCTAGGAAACTATTAATGTGAAATCACCTATGTCTGGGGTTATTAACATGGCAAATTCAAACATTTAGAGCCTAGGTCTAGACATAATCATATCAAGGGAACAAGATACGACTAGGAACGAATCTAATACTAACTAATAAACAAAAATACAAGAGAAATGAGTATAAATTTAGAGACACATACCTTGGAGATGGAGAAAACACAAGTGGGGAATGATTCAGGTGGCAAGGTAGATACCCAAAAGCAGCAGCACCGACAAGTAACTGATAGTAATAAGGTTTGGGGAAATTGTGGGAGTAATGATCAATGGGGGAAGTGTGGAAGTGGAAAAGAGAGGGGAGATGAGAGGAAGTAGGAAGTAATGGGGTGGAATATGGAGGGGTGGGGAGTATAAACGGTCAAATTTTGAAAAAGGGTCCAGTCGGGTCGGGTCGGGTTAATTTCATTAATCGCGCGACGGTTCCCCGACGACGGTCCATCGCACATGCGATGCCCCGTCGTATTTTCCGTCGTGTGTGCCCTAATTTCAAAAATGACAGAAATACGTACCTGGTGTGACGATGCATATGACGGTCCGTTTCAGTCGCGACGGTCCGTCGTTGTATCCGTCAGTGGCTACTGCGGAGTAGTTTTCTGCAGAATTTCCTGGTGATGTGCCTGCAAATTTAAAACCCATTTATAGAAAAAATGCTACCATTAAAAAAAACGATAAGTATTGGGTTACCTCCCAACAAGCGCCAGATTTAACGCCGCGGCATGACTGGGGACACTCGATTACTCAGACTTCATCAAGATGGTATGCCTCTATCACTTTATTCCCCGATGCTTTATGCCCAAAATAGAGTTTTATTCTATCTCTATTCTTCTTAAACCGCACTCCCTCCTTGGCTTTTAAATCAACTGCCCCATGAGGGAATACTTGGGTAACCAAGTAGGGGCCAGTCCATTTGGACATGATCTTGCCCGGAAGGCAAGGCACCCCAGAACTGTCTACAAGTACCAAATCCCCAACCATAAACTCTTGTTTTGCATTTTTTGTTCAGTTCCCTTCTTCATCTTTTCTTTGTGGGATATGGCAGATACCGATTGGAGCTCACCACTCTGCCTCATGGTCCTACAAATGTTGAAGGTGGCTTCTTCATTATTCAACCGAAATTTCATCTGTCCCTTCTCCATATCAACTAAGGCTCTACCTGTAGCAAGGAATGGCCTCCCAAGAATAATGGGCACCTCAAAATCGACTTCGCAATCAAGAATAACAAAATCTGCTGGAAAGATGAATGACTCCACTTTTACTAGCACATCATGGAGTATCCCTATGGGCTTTTTCACAGTCCGATCGGCCATCAGTAGCCGCATCGCAGTGGGTTTTGGATCCCCCAAACCCAACTTCTTGTAAATTGAGAGGGGCATTAGATTTATGCTTGCCCCCAGATCACATAATGCTTTCGCAAAATGTAATGACCCAACTGTACAAGGAATAGTGAACGCAACCGGATCTTCTTTATTTTGTACTAGGGATCTTGTAGCGATAGCACTACAATGATGCAATCTATCATCATCCTCAAATGTGACCGATCTTTTCTTGGTGACCAGATCTTTCATAAATTTGGCATAACCGAGCATTTGTTCTAGACCTTCTACCAAAGGGACATTGATAGAGAGCTGCTTCAACATTGTTATGAAGCGCCGGTATTTACCATCCTCAGTCTTTTTCACTAATCTCTGAGGGAAGGGTGGTGGTGGCCTAGGAATGGGGATTACCTTGATGGTACTTCTGCATCTGTTCCATTACTTTCATCTTCTTCACCACTACTCTTTACCACCTTATCATTATCCTTTCTCACATTTTTCTCAGCAGATGGCATGGGTGGGTCAATGGTTTGCCTACCACCCCGAGTAGTAATTGCCATACAGTGTGCATCATTCTTTGGATTTTGGACAGTGTTGCTAGGAAGAGTGCCCGGTTGCCGTGTGTTCACTGTCGCAGATAATTGGGCCACTTGCAATTCGATCTGTTTAATTGAAATTGTGTGTGTATCCACTTTTTGCCCAATACTAGCTAAATCACTCCTTAATTCTTTAATGTGCTCATCACTAGCATCGAACCTCCTCATCATTTTGTGCAACATATCCTCAACTCGCGCCATACTATCTCGACCATCCCTAGGAGTAACTTCACGATTTTGAGGAGGAACATAGGGTCCACTTTTGTCGTTTCTATTACCATAGTTACTCCTGTTGATGTTGTTGTCGCGGTTGTAGTTACCATCTCGGACATAATGACCCTCACGGTTGTAGTTACCATAGTTCCGACCTTGGCGCCAATTATCCTGATTTGAGCCTTGGGCGCTTGGTCGGAAACCCCCCATTTGTTCATTGACTGCATAGGAATCCTCCTCATAGTAACATTCACCGTTAGGGGGTGGTGGTTTAGCCAAGTAATTGACTGCATTTATCTTTTTTGCACCCCCAGTGACATGTTTTAGTACCAATCCAAGCTCAGTTCTCATCTGAGCCATTTCCTCATGAATATCATCTGTGGCTGGGTTGTGAGTGGACTGCACTGCGAAGGTGTTTCTCCCTGTATCGGACTTCCTAGTACTCCAAGCTTTGTTGTTACGGGAGATTTTCTCTAATTTCTCAGCAATCTCAGCATAAGGGCATTCTCCATAAGATCCACCTTCTATAGTGTCCAACACCGCTTTATTGTTATCATCCTGTCCCCTATAGAGGTATTCCTTTAGTGACTCATTATCAATACGGTGATTTGGGACACTTATCAAGAATGAGGTGAATCTATCCCAAGAACTACTAACTGACTCTCCTGGTAGTGCCACAAAGTTATTCACCCTGTCTTTGTGGTTTAATTTCTTGGAGACCGGATAGTAGCGTGCTAAGAAGACATCCCGTAGTTGGTTCCAAGTAAAAATAGAGTTGTATGGGAGCTCAGTAAACCACATAGCAGCCTCTCCCGTCAGTGAGAGAGGAAACACTCTGAGACCTATTACATCTAGATCCAAATCAGGCCTCCCCCACACAACTCTTACACACTACCCTTACCTTAGCTATATGGGCATGTGGATCCTCAGAAGGTAGCCCTGAAAACAAACCTCTGGCAGTGAGCATTTGCATCAGACTACTAGTTACCACAAAAGTGTGGCCTGTGGGTAGAGGAGGCAAAACCAGTGGCCCATCCGAATCTGCTATGTTATCATAGCCTCTGTAGTATGCTTGGGGCCGTGGAGCGGGATTCTGTCCCCTCTGTTGATGTTCACCCGGAGCATCGGGTAACATCTGACCATGAACATCAGCCGGAGCTGGGATGTTCTGGTTTGGGTCCTCATCATTGATTCCCAAATTACGATTCATGTTTTGCAGTGTACGCTCTAGCTCGTGATCGTAAGGAAACAACGGTTCTCTTCCTCTCCGTGTATTTGGCATACAAGGAGGATAGTTCTGAAAAGAAATCAAAAACAATAAAACAAAGTAAAATCAAGAAAATATCAACTAAACTATAGTAAGAAGTTCAAGTTAATCTAAAAGCTAAATTCCCCGGCAGCGGCGCCAAAATTTGATACGCTCAAACTTACTTCTCAAATGAGAAGTAAAGCGGTCGCGTCAAGTAAATAACCCAACTAGTGAGGTTGGGATCGTTCCCACGAGGAAAATAGTCTAGACTTAACTTCAACTTGTTATTACTATTGTTCGATTGATGACTTCCTTAAAAAGTAAAAGCATAAAAGGGGGGTTTTGTACTTCCTAATAAAATAAAAATAACTAACGAACTTGACAGAGACACTTAACAGCTTTTAATGTTGAGTTTTAATCAAGAAATCAAAGTAACTAGGGTTTACGTGTCCCCACAGGTTCATAACTTGATAATTCTAGCTATAACAATTCTTTCCTAGTATCTTGCATGCAAAGTGATAAGCTATGTATTTCTAAATCCTTGGTCTGGCATCTAGAAAATCTCACTCCGCACCTTGGTCCGGCTACGTGTGTTGCTTTCCTAACCCTTATCCTTACCTCATATTAAGCATCATATTCGATATTTGACTCAGTTATTACCTCGTACCAATCAATATTAGCCTATTAGATAGTATACACTAAATCTATGTTAATAATTCTTTTCCTATTATCTACCTCCTTGGTCCGGCAAGTAGCATTAAGGCGAGTTCTAACGTTGATCATCCGTTAAAAAGACTTCTAAGCGAAAGAATTATTAATACATGCAAGACACTATTCTAGAATTGTTATTTTAGCTAGGGTTTATCTCATTATTTGCCTATGGTTCCCACAACCCTAGTTATAGAGTTTAGTTCCTCATAGCCATAAACACAATATTCAAATATATTAAACAAGAATTCATGTACTTACTTTAATGAGAAAGAATAAAGTCTGAAAATTTGCTTGATTAATCAACAAGAATTACTTGTAAGAATCTCCAACAAACAAACACTCAGAAAAACAAAGTCTAATAATGTGATGTTTAATCTCCAAGAGTCTAACCTCAAAAACGAGGTTTTTCGAACTATTTATAAAAAAAATAAAAACCTAATTAAACAAGGATTCTAATTACTGAAAATCTGTCAAAACGCGGCTGGGTCGACGGACCACGCGACGGAACGTCGTGGTCATGACGGACCGTCGTGGGCTCCATCTCCCCATACTTGGTGCAATTCTTCTGCTGCTTTCTTCATTCCCCTCGACAGTAAGTGTGACGGACCGTCATAGGCACGACAGTCCGTCGAGGGTCTTCGTTACAAAATACTTCAACTCTTGGAATCTGGGTACTGGGATCACTTCTCTGATCTTCGCGACGAACCTGCAGGACGGACCGTCATATCCATGACGGACCGTCACAAGCTTCGTAATCCCACACTTGGTCAGACTTCCCCATCTTCCTTCAGCAGTTTCTCTACGCTGCCACCTACGGACCGTCACAAGCATGACGGACCGTCATAAGCTCCGTAGGTGGTCTCTTCTTCATTTTCTCGCTCAAAATCTCCGCATTCAGCTTTAGACAGATTTCCTGCAAAACAAAGAAAAACTTATATCAAAATTAGCACAAAAAGGCTTTCAGACACACTAAACTTAAGGAAAAAGTATTAACTATACCGTGAAACCACGGTATATCAAGGACTGGAATCAGGATTAAATTTCTGAATATGTTTTGAGTTGTATGCTTTATGTTCCATAAATTACCTAAAGGCCAGGGTGCTGACATGATTGCTTGAGGAAGAAAAATAGTTTGATTAACAGAATTAGTGATGATCTTATATTCAGAAAATATTTATGTGACAAAGGGATTAAGTTATGATTTGATATGGAGGTGGAATGACCAAATGATGGAGTTGGTAGCGAAAGGATGTAGGTGGACTTGTGATAGAGTGTATAGTTCCAAGGGAATACTAACGACTAATAATCAATTTGAAGTGATTTTCTTGTGCGAAAGTTAACAAGGTTAAATTTTAATTTATTCACCAAAAGAAATATCCCTTTTGAAGACAAAAATGATTTTCTTTCATACCTATATAATGCCTAAGTGGAGCGAAAAGGGGTTTTCATGAGATTGTAACAAACGAAAAATTTCTAAGTAAAGATCTGAACTATTTTTAATTCACATATAAGGTCATATGGGGTGATTCTTAAATTTTTCATATGTATAAAGGTCAATTCATTAGCGTGGAAATGAAATTATATATAAATTAAGGTCACTAAAATCATCTAGAACAAATTTGAGTTGAAAGATTCCATACTAATGAAGTTTTGATATAAGACTCTACTTGGGTAAACTTCAAAAGACCATATATCTTAGAATATAAAGAGTTACGTGGATCATAACTTATTGGGTTAAAGGTGTTTGCTGCTTTTTAATGCCACCTATTGTGCATCAATCTGAGTTCCCTATAAAAAGTTATGACCATTTTAGTAATTTGATACAGTACAATGATGAATTATCCAAAGGGAAAATATTATAAAAAAGTCATTTCTATAATTTTGCCTCTAAGAAGAACCTATACGAATTATGTGGCTAATTAAATTTCTTGACTAATAAAAGACCCTACATAATTATATTTTCATCTCTTAATCTCTCATTCTCTTCTCTCTCAAGCCCTAAGGCAAAACTCTAAGGAATAATCAAACTAGAAGACTTCCATTTAAGATTCTTTCAATCTTTTTCAAGATAAGTTATTGTCCAAGAATTTCATTCTTTTCAACTCAAATTCCTCCATATAATTATAAATCAATATTGAAAATCCTAAATCATGGCCATAGAGTTTATCATGACACTAATTCAAGAATTTCAAGAAAGTTTTTCTTGATTCTTCTCCTTCAATCTAGAGTTTCAAGGCTTCTTATAAGGTTTTTTTTAAAGATTCTTCAATAACCTTGTTCTTCCATGTATGTAAGGCTATCATAGTTTTGAACTAGTTCGTGTTCATGCCCTACGTCTTCTTTCAAATTAGTAAAAGAGTAATCTAGGGTCCTATCATTAGATTTGAGTATTCTTGAGATGACTGCTTTTAAGTTCTTGAGTTCCTGATTCCTTTTTCAATTTTATTCCGAATTATTGAATAGCTATATGCTATGCATTTGTGATTCTTGAGTTGATTCGTTCATGTATATATTTCAGCATTAACCCTATGAATTGAATATTCTTGAGATGATTACTGTCATTGAGTTCTGAGTATTGAGTTTTCTATATTGATATTGAGATCCTTGAGTTTATTCGTTCATGTCTATATTTGAACCCTATTTCTAGTTATAAAACTTGAGAATCTTTTAAAGCCAACACGGTGAACACATCGTAACACGTGTTTCGTGTCACATGTGTCAAGCGAACAATAAGTCAATGAAAGAATATTTTCTGTCTGTGAGACCCTAAAAGTCAAAATGATTTTTCAATGAAATACCCTTTGATTTTTGGTTGTTTCTTGAAGTTTCACTCGATGTTGCTACTTTAGCATGTTGCTAATAGCCATGAATGATTCGAAAATGCATTGCATGTAAAGAAAACAGTTGAATAGGAGCATATAGATTTGAGTAGAAAGAAAAGACAACTAAATGAATAATAAACTTATCTACACAAGTCGACTATTGCACTAACCATATTGGCAGTGAGTGTTATTGTGTGTATAAAGTTATAAACCTGAGTTAATATCATTGAGAGGATGAGAAGACAAATAAGTATCTACTGAAGTAGTGAATGAAGTGTGGTATATTGTGAGTAATAATATTCTTATATAAGTAATGAATTTCTTTCACATGTGATTGGATTCATATGTGGGGCTTGTAAAACCTTAAGGGTAAGCTCTTTATGCTCAAAGGTCGCACCAACTATTTATCGTATGAATTGTGTGTCTAGTTGATGTTGTTTTGACTTGGGTCTTGTCCACCATGTATTGAAGTGAGAGATGTAAGTTTTGGGTCATGAATCGCTCATGTGGATCAACCCGACCCGATCCAAAATTGTTATATGTAAAAAGGAGATAAATCTTATTTTAAAAACAGAGGTGGAAAAAGTTACTATATAACTGCTCCAACGTACACAAACCTTTATTTTTTAAATATAAAAACTTTACACATTTTAGATACAGAAGAAAGAAGACAGAGAAAAACTTAATACTCTAAACACAATATTTTTCTAAGAAAAAGACACATCATTTACCTTGTCTCCATAAGATCCAAGTTTGGTTTGGAGCAATTCTTCATAGAAAATGATTTCGTCGTTCTTCCACTGCAATATATAAGGTACACAATTCATCGATTTCTTTCCATAGATCCTAAAGATTGAAAAGTCATTTCAGTTTGACTTTATATTTCTTACTTAAGAACTACTTTTTTTTAAAACCAATCCAAACGGACAAGTCACCTGATTATATAAACTCAAGTTCGAGAAATTCATATTAAAACACAAAATTATTTGACTACTTAAATTATAAAAATATCATATAAAATAAAACAAATAAATTATTACCGGGTAACAAAAACTGTTATCCAACAGAGTTACCATTTTTCAGATAATTAAAGAGTTGAAAAAAATAAGAGTTTATGAGTTTCACGAAAAGAAAAAGAGTACTTGAATTTAAAACTAGTAGTGCACATAAAGGGCGTGTTTCTAGATGGGTATATATATATATATATATATATATATATTGAAGATAGTAGAATAAAAGCCATATATATATTGAAGATAAAATATTAAAATAATAATTCTCTTTTGTACGAAAAGTGAAATGTAAAGTAAAAGTAAATTTTTTAGTACAATAAATAAATAAAAGTACACAGAAAGGAAATTTTCTTTTTTTTTAGGAAAATAAGTTTCCTAATAGTTAATATTCGGTTAGTCCCTATAAAAGTGCATCAATTCTTATGCTCCTCTTCACAAAAACAAAAATACCTTTGTCATACTCATTTCTACTTTGACAGATTGAAAAGGAATCCAATTACTTTAGGAAAATGTCATCTCAAGTAACAGAAAATCAACGTGAAAATGCAGAGATTTTCACTGGCCCAACGATCTGCAAGCAGAAATCTCAACAACTTTTGGAGCAAATCAATATGCCAAAAGGGCTTCTTCCATTGGATGATCTAATAGAAATAGGACACAATAAGCAAACCGGATTTGTATGGCTGAAACAGAAGAAGGCAAAAGAAAATCGGTTTAAGAAAATCGGAAAACTTGTCTGGTATGACACCGAGGTCACCGGATTCCTTGAAGATCGCCGGATGAAGAAACTCACCGGCGTTAAAAGTAAGGAACTGTTGATCTGGGTAACAATTTCTGATATTTCTATTCAGGTCTCTGATTTAGAGAAAATTACATTTGCTACCCCTTCTGGAATTTCTAAAGCTTTTCCGGTGTCTGCGTTCGAGGAGTGAGGGGATGAGATTGGTTCTATCATTTTTAGTTTTTGGTTTAATAATATTGTTCTATTTTTAAAGTTGTGAAATAATAATAGAAAAGAAATGTGAAAATGAAATTAGTTATTTTTAGTATGAAGTCTATGTTGTATTGCCAAGTATAAATCAAAGGTCCATGTAGGTTTACCCAGACTGTTACAAGCCAATCTTTTCAATGGCACTTTATTGTATTCACCTCTCAATTCTTTATACATCCCTTTAATTCTATATTCTTCAGCCTCTATGATTTTATTTGTTTGCAGGTTCCTCTCTTCAAGTCATTGCCCTGCACCTCTAAATATGTCAAAAGTAATTGCTAAACAAAATATTTTTGAGAATTTTGGTATCATTGTAACCGCAAATTATGAGTTTTTCTTTTGGTAAATTTTAGGTCTAGCAAACATATATGAAAATCATATTTATATATTATAGTTATAATTTGCATAATTGTGCTCCATAATAAATATTATGTTTTCTATGACTATTAATATGTATATTTCGGTATACTTATACAAAAAAATCAATTGTATAAGTATATATTTTGAATTTGCATACAAATAAGAAAATAATTTTTTGTATAGTCGGTGTTTGTAGAAAACGAGAAGAGAGAAAGAGAAAAGAAAACTGGGCAAGGGAAGATTTGTATTGCATAATTACATGTGTATAGGATGAAAATATGTATTTATATTGGCTTAAGTCATCTGCATCCATTCAAAGTTGTCCGCATAAATCATTTAGACACCTCAACTAATTCTTGTGCCAATTGAACACTTTATTTGTTCAAAAGTCATTCCTATTAGACAAAAAATGTTGATATGGCAAAAAACGTGTAATTCACTTTCTTTAAGCGCGTTAATTTATTAAAAAAGATTTTCCTTTTTTTCTTAATTTATACCCCTAAATTAATTTTTAAAAAATTAATTAACAAAAAAAGAAGGACAGTCTTCTTCTTCTCTCTTTCTATCATATTATTCTTTCACCATTTTTATCTCTTTTCTTTACACATGCACGCACACCACACTCCCTCCACCTCTCTTTCTCTCACTCTCATTGTTCTTTTCTATTTTCCTCTTCTTTCTTATATTGATTTACGTCTCAAATATCTCGAAGAAGTTTCATTTACAATGATGAAAAAATTATGAATAGATTTTTTTGTGCAAAAGTCTGTTAATTTTTTTTTCAATTCTAATAAATAGTTTCTAATGTATAATAGATGAAGGCAAATGAGTAAAAATTTTAATGCTATCGAAATAAAAGAGAATGCATCTTTAGCTTGAATAGACAATAACAATGTGTCATTATAGTGTTGATACCAATGGAAGAGAAGAAAGAGATGGAGCGACGCCGGCTCCATGGAAAATAAGAAATGGGTATTTCTGAAGGAGGAGGAGGAAAGTGGGGAGGGGGAAGGCTTTGATCAAAAATAGATTTTTTTTTAATTTTTTAAAATACTTTATGAATTAATTAAATAGAGGTTTTATAAAAAATTAAATATAATGTCACGTGTCATCATATTATTGGTAAAACTTATGAGTTCGCGTTTGAGATACACAGTTTTATTTTTCAATTGATTGTTAGTTTGTGTCAAATAGGTATAAATTTTTTAATGTTTAAGTGTTCAATATGTACATTCCTTAGTTGAGGTGTTTAACTGAAATATGAGGACAACTTTATGTGGCTGTGGATGACTTAGGTCATTTATATTTGTATATACAATTCTTTCTTGCTTTATACAAATATAAACACAATTTGTACATTTGTGTTCGTATAAAGTGAGAGGGGCGAGAGATATATATGGGGAGAGAGACAAGCGAAAAGATATGTATTTGTATTTGTATATACACTTTTCTCTCACTTTATGCAATCATTTTTAGTCCAAGCATACAAAGAAAATAATCATTGCTCTCACCTAATTCTGAAAGCTACACATCCCATAAAATTTATCTTATTTTAATTATGACTCTAGCTCCTTTAAGTTCTATAAGAGCGGTGCCCCAATATCTTCTAAAACTTTCCATACAATCACATTACTTCACTAAATAGTAAAAATTCACAACCTTAGATGTTCACAAGTCTTTATTACCATAAAAATATCATTTAACCAACAAATCCTTATTATATAGTTTCATTTTCAATCACAACCCCTCACGAACTGTTTTCACCATCATGCTCAATTAGTCCTTGTTATCACCACGAAGTGAACTTTTTTTATAACCTGAGACCTTAAACTCTGGTATACCAATCAAATTTAAGGGACTAACCCAATTTTTATATGCACTTTCTTACTAAAATCTTCATTTTACTTCACCAAAAGTATAATCACTAGGATTTTTTCTCCCTAATAAGTTTGTCATGCTAGTATAAATCAACCCTTTAAAGCTTAAGATAAAATCACCAGTCTTCATTCAGAACCCTCAAGATACATTTCACAGCTTAAATGTCTTAATATTTATACCAAAGATCCACCACTAAAATTTTCTAAAATAAATAAATAATAAATAATTCTCAGTCCAAGCGCGCGTAGTAACAAATTAGTTGATTTTTCAAATGTAAAAGCAACATCAAATCTTATTATTTAAACATGACATACCACTAACAACTCTTTAAGCAGTTAGTATTCACACTTGAGAATTGATGTATTCATTTTCATATAACACTATTACCACACCTTAAATGTTCGTTATATGTCTCACTAAAACACGTCTTACCTACCAAAAAGATCGTACACCAATAGCCAACATATTTATATCCATTAAATAGATCTAAAATATTATTAAATTCATTCGTAGATCAGGTAGATGACAAAAATAACATGCATCATAACTTTAACCAAGTAAACATCGATATTATTAGTCGTATCATGACCCTTTTCTTTTATACACTTAATCTATAAAATCTTAATAGAGATTCTACCATCGATAGACTCAACAGAATTTCATTATTCACTAAGCAACATATATATTATGAGAACTTACTAACTTTATTTTACAAAGTAATGATATTCATTATTTAGTCATCCCTTATGAACTTTTTGAATGTATGCACCTTGGCAAAGTCATCTTGCTTCACCCCATCAACCTTATATCTCTTAACTTTCAGATAATACACTTCCCTATGAAGAAGCCATAAAAGGATACCCAATTCATAGGTAGTGTCATTAATGCCATGACTAAACATGAGATTGTCATCATATTTTTGCATATTCCTTAAATTAGTAAGTTAGAAACTCAACGTCCAATCACTTTATCATATCCATCTTATGAAACAACACTTGTGACAAACAATAAGGAAATCATAAGCATCTGCACATTCAGTACCCATAAAGAATAGGAGTTTCAACTTTAAGAACTTACTAAAAACACAGTACTAGTAACTAGTAATTACATGTCTGTAGTAAATCTTGGAATCATATCTATTTTTAAGGACGCATACATTCTTGCTGATGTTGGTGTTTCCAATTCTACTACTGTTGTTCTAATCCTATGCGAAATAGAGTTAAGAAGGTCAGATATCAATTTGTATCACCTAGATACCAATTGGACTCAGGTAGTAGTAAGTAAGAAAGAAGGAATGAAGTTTTCCTAGAGTCGTATAGCTTCTCGAAGAAAAGTAAAGGTGTCCCTATACCATTCTTCAAGACTCTATTAGACTTGTCCTGTGTGATGAGATCACTGAACCCAACGCTCTGATACAAAGTTTGTCATGACCCAAAATGAGTCGTGAGTGGCACCCACACTTAACCTCCTAAGTGGGTGAACCAACCAATTTAACCTAACTTACAAAATACAAAGATAACGCGGAAACTCACAATCTTATTAAATATCATTTCCCAAAACCTGAAAGTCATCACATCAAGGACATTTAATCTCCACTACTAAGTCTAAAAATATCAAATACACCAAAATAGAAGAATAAAATGGTATGTGACCAAAAGTATAGAACATCATGTCATGACCGAGAGAATCCAACACGAGATTGAATGAATAGCTCACCCTCGAATCTGATATGCGGGAGACTGGCTAGACATGAAGGAAATTTGAAGTCATTGGTACACTTGTTGCATTTCATAAAAGGAAACAAAGAGAAACACAAGTAGGGCTCAGTACGGGACAACATGTATTGAGTAGGTATCATCGGCCAACCCAAAATAGAAACTAATATACAATGAATAATAGTATGAACTTAACTATAGCATTTAACAGGTGATAAGAAACAAACAACATGAACAAGTGTCAACAATATCAAGATCATCCATGAGGACTCATGCCTCCAACTAAACCTTTTGGGGAAATTGAGTTCTTTGAGGTTGAGTAATTCCGTTAATGCAATATGTTTTTCCTTTAATAGTATCGTGTCGGAATGTGACACTCCGATCCAATTATACCGTGTTGGAACGTGACACTCCTATCTAACTATACCATGTCGAAACGTGACACTCCGATCGAAAAATACTGTCGCAACGTGACACTCTGATCCAATTATACTTTGTCGGAACGTGACATTCCGATCCAATAATACCATTAATTTATCATTTATTATCACCACTTTTAATTCATTGATAATATTTCATCAAGCCTTATTTATTCAAGGCATCATTTCGATAAGAGGTTCAAGATTATAAATTTCACGGTCTCAAGATTTCAGACCAATCACAAACCACACAACCAAATCACACAATCCCACAATCACATAGTCAAGTACATAGAGAACTTCACAATATCATTCAATACATATCAATCACTAATAAGAGTTTACTATCAAATAGCTTAAACCATAACCTACCTCCACCGAAGAATCGAAGTCAACCAACTACTTCTCCAATACTTTTCCATTCCTCAATGCTTCTGAACCTTTCCAATCTATCAAGTGTATATGCATAATTTGTAAGTTAACAATCCTATAAACACTCATATTGTCATATGTCTAGCCTTAGACCCAAAACTCACCTAATTCTATAATTAATTTTCTAAATTTCAAACCTAAGGATACGTATTAATTCCTCCCATATTAATAACTTTAATGATATATTAAATTAATATAAAGCACCTTAAATTTAATTACCTATCTCAGTATATCGAAATATAAGTTATAATACGAGACCACAATATTGATATTAAACATTTGAAACCAGTAATTACTAAACCAGTGGCAGACAACCCTACACCATACTCCAATTTGAACTTTACATACTAAATATATTTGCCATTAATTATACCAATATGCAAACCTACATAAATGTAGCAACTAAATCTTATTACCTGTAAACTTAATTACATTTATTAATCAAGTTAGGATAATTATATATGTAAAAAAAAAGAAATATTTGAAAAAGAAATGAAGGAACCAGTACATTATTATTTTCTCTTGTTGCATGCATAGGTAAGTATAATTGACTCAATCAATTGGCAATAAGTACCTAATGGTTGAGGTATGTAATTGTTCCCAAAATCCCAGAACATGAACATAAATATCGATTGCCACTTCTTCTGTTTTTATTATTTTTCCAACCCAATTGTCTTAATTATAATACCAAACTTCTATCCCATTTTCAATCTGACTATTATATTAATTAATCCATACCTTGAGGTTTTTAATCCCGTGGCTGCCCGCCTATCAATTCGCTTCCTTTAATATGTATAATTATGTGTACTACTCATCTAAGCAATCACTTTGCATTACAAGAATTTTACCTGAAGCACGAAGTACTTTTCTTGTGGCAGCGATCATCATGTTCCTTTGCCTCTCTCCCATATTGTAGATTAACAAGTTAAACCCTACAGACATATTTTAATATCCTATTTAGAGACTAATTATTAAAGTGACAATAATGAATCACTATTAATTTTAATATTATTTAATTTAACCACCAACTAAATAATTTATTAAAACTACCCCATTAATTCTATAACTATAGTTATGAATAGTACAAAATATCCATTTAGAATATATCGGAAGTATTTTATGAACTAAAATCTGTATTACTTGAAATAACCAAATGGGTCGTTACAGATTCTAGTGACACCCTTCGGTTGGTATGCAACTAGTTCCACTCTCTCAGCATCAGCATCAGTAACATGCATAATCACAAGAACCTTTTGAATCTCTTCAGCAAATATTTCAGGATCCCCAATGATGCTAGTACTAGTGAAGCTTGGAGGATTTATCCTTAAGAACTCTCGGATTCTAGACGTATCAACCACATCTTGTTGAACTCCTTTTTGTTTCCCAACCTGGTTAGTCACCGCTTGACTCAGCATTCAGATATCTTCTCGAAATTAAGCATTAGTAACCTCTCCTTCGGGTTCGCACTTCCGCTGCATTCGGTAACCCTTTTTCCTCAATGTTCCTCCTAGCAATATAACCTCACACATCTCTTCGTGGAGACATGATTTGAAAGATATGCGCAAACACCAATTAGAAAGAAACATTTGGAGAGATAAACTCTATCCAACGAAATGAGTATGAAAAAAGTGACATAGTTCCTAAATGTTGCAGCCTCCTAATTATAGATGTCGCACACTTTACACTAATAACTAGGACTCTACAGATATAACTTCATAGATTCCCTAGGACTATTAAATTTTGTGCTCTGATATTTAGTTTGTCACGCCTTGAGCCTACACCCTAGGCGGAACTGACACTCAAGAATCATTGTTGGTCCCAAGCGATCCCTTGACCTAGCTAACTACTTAGCGGAAGAGTTTACTTAACAAAGATAACTCATAAATAAACTAGAATGTTTATAAAAGAAAACATTCAACTAGTCCATAAGGCAAATCAAGTCTTATAATCAGCACAACTGTAATAACAAGAATAAATAACCAATATCTGACTGTCTATGAAGCCTCTAACAACTAATATAGGCATCGGGATAAGACCCCCAACATTCGAACAAACTAAAATAGTAAATTAATAAAAGGGTATCCTCCGAAAGAAAGGAGGTTCATGAGCTGATTCTAAGTGCCCAACTTGATTAGCGAAGCACTGGATGCTGATTTTGGTTACTTGTATATGCATCAATAAATGATGTAGGCCAAATGTTATCAATAAATTAAACGTACGAGCGTGCAAGGGGAAAACTAAACATGACATAATCTTGAATTGAATTATGAAAGAAACATTTACCTCCACTTTACTAATTATGAATACTCAACTCAACGGAGAAATAAACAACAATAAAGATGCAGTTTATATAAAAACATTTAAACATTTGTAGCAAGTCAATGTATTGGACAAATACAACAACAAATCATATATATATATATATATATATAATATAATATAATATAATTTTGTGGGAGTTTCTTTAATCGACAACAATGAGTTAGGTAATGATACAATGTCTGCACACGCTATCAGAATTGTCTTATAACTTTCAAGGATATAGTACTCCTCGACTAAGTGTATCCACTAATATATGCTAAAAACATTAACGAATCATCTAAAATGTATGAACCTTTATACCCACGTTGGCTACATGTTTTATGAAGATTTTATTTTTTATGAACTTGTCCCTATATCGGTGCTTAAAACTACTCCCAAAATATACTCAACTCATATGTTTAAAAACATAGCTCTTTCTCTTTGGTTTAAGATTATTACTCAAAAACTTATCTCTTGAAAGAGATGAAACTCAAAACTACTCTTGAAAACTGATTTACAAATCCATGTTTCCTTTCATCTTAAATGTGAAAATATTTAATCTTTGAAATACATAGTCCCCATATAACAATTTTAAAAGATTAACTTGGATCTAATCTTTATCAATATTAATGTTTAAGTCTTAAAATAAGTTCAAGAATTTCTGAAAAAAACATCTTAAAATCACTAGAAGAACCCACAAGACTTGACTTAAAATTCTACTTTGAATTTTTATGAATTCAAGGTTGTAATTTGTGATTAAAAGAACTCATGATGTTTAGGAGTGTTTTTATCTAGTTAAACATGAGAAATTATTAAGAAATCACTGTGTGAAAGAAACTCCGTGACGCAAAGATGCATTTTGTATTTGATCACAAAATAAATTTTGAGACAGTGGGGTCCGTGAACTCTTTTCAATGCGGAGAGCAAAGTTCCAATCCATAGGAACAGGTCCGCGACGTAGACCTTGTACCTAGTTTCAACTAGACTTTTTTCTTCTTTCTTTTCTAACCCTAATTTGCCTAAATTCTATTCTTTTTCTCAATTCTTCTTTGGATTCAGATATTCAACACATGTACACAAGAATGTACTCATAAAGACTCTAAAATCAACATGATTTCCTCAAGAACTCAGTAATTCCATCCTCACTCAAGAACAAAAGCCAATTTCAAGAACACAATTTAAGATCATCAATTTTCAACTTTGTAGAACGGATTTCACTGAAAAAACATGATTGGTGTGTGGGTAAACGAAACCAATGCTATGGAAGTCTCACATACCTCTTTAGGGATCAATCCTTGGCGAAACGACTTCGTTTTCATGATAAATCTTCAAGAACGCCTTGACCTTTCGCCTCTTTTCCCCTCTTCTATTCTCTCAAAGTCATAGTGTAATTCTTAATTGCATAAATTGAACTAACTAAATTTACACCCCAAATAACTTGCTAGGAATGAAATAATTTAATTAGGTAATGAAAAGACCAAAACACCCCTTTAAGACCGGTTGACTTTCCTTATCCCGACATCCTGACTTCAAATAGGCATATCTTCCTCATACGAGCTCGAAAATTAGAAAACTCGATGGCATGGGAAATATAATTCAAATAAATTTCATTTGATATCTTATAATCCACCTACATTATCTTGTACAGAAAGTTATGATCGTTTGAGGTCGACCCAACACTTACAATTAACATAACTTTACCAAATTTTAGATTTTCATTCTTCCCAAAAATGGTTCTTTCTATTTCTAGCTCTTCCAAATAGCGAGGTGTTACACTAGATTAGTTGTTCATTATTGGTAACTAGGGACATGTCTTAACAGACTTATTTCTTTCATTTTATGTACGTAGTAGAGTCTTACTTCAGACATTAGTATTAAATTAATGCATTATGTTTTGATACCTTGTTTGGACTAATTTAAGCTAGTTATTCATTGTGTATGTTTCCACTCATGTTTTAGTTTCATATGATATGCTTAGTTATGCTATGCCAAGAATTAGCATTGGATCATTTGTGGTTTCAAGTATTGTATCTCATTCTAAGGTGTAGACTCGAATTGTGACAATATTTGAACTTCGACGACCAATTTATACTTCACTAAGAGGTGTATTTGGGTGTATCAACTTATCATTATTCCTTTAATATATCAGATAATTAAATAAAATAGTGCCAAATGAATTATAAAGAATAAAATAATGCGAGTGTTAGCAACTAAAATGTAAAAAAGTAAAACAACATTTTCTTAATGGTTTTTAATCTAAAAGGAGTTTAAGACAATAAAATTAAAAAGATTATTGTACTTTTAATCATAAATAATCAATTTTTTATAAAGAAAACATAACACATAAAAATATGGTAAATATAGGGGAGGGATAAATGGGGATGCCTTACTTGTTTGGCCATAGAGTTAGAGCTCTGGCTTGTAGACATTAAAATTTTATCATATTAATTTTTATTAAATTTAAAATTAATTATATCAGTTTATCAAGTTAAAATATTGTAAATAAAGTTGGATCTATGTTTAAGTTGATTATTATGGGAAAATTATCAAAACAACAATATTTTAACATTTAATGTGGCCTCATACCAGAACTTTTAATATTTATTTAAAATGTCAATATGTTAGTTTGTTATATTGTTGAATTATGTATTTTTGTCATTTGATTAATTTAAAAAAAAACAATTAGTTCATAACAAAATGGAGAATATTAAGGAAAGTAATATTTCACATAAGGTAATTTTCAAATTT
Organism: Solanum lycopersicum; assembly: GCF_036512215.1. NCBI lineage: Eukaryota > Viridiplantae > Streptophyta > Magnoliopsida > Solanales > Solanaceae > Solanum > Solanum lycopersicum. The sequence continues at coordinate 8,689,125 of NC_090807.1, forward strand.
AAACCAACAAAATTATCATAATTATTAATCATAATTTTGATATAACTTTAAGTAGGCCTAGATTTTTTTTCACTACTTTTATGTTCTTTTCCTCATTTATTTTTGTGATTAAATTTTACAAAATCCCTTTTCTATTATACGTGTTTAGTTCCACAATTGACATGACTCCTTTCTCCCTTAAACCTAAAATTTCAATATTAGTTTTTAATTTTCCATTGAAAATATTCAATGTATGTCGAATTGAAGTCTATTGATTTAAGATTTTTGCTGGTAGTGAAGATAATTTGGAATGAATACTATATATATATATATATATATAATTTGTTGGCATACTAAGTGAGAATGAAATACAAAGTGAGCACAAAAATTTTATATATATATATATATATATATATATATATATATATATATAATTTGTTGGCATACTAAGTGAGAATGAAATACAAAGTGAGCACAAAAATTCTAAAACTTATTGGCATACACTTAGAACTAATACAAAATAAAAAAGAAATAAATTTCTTATTCGCATACAAAATGACACTGAGATACAAAATGAGCACAAAAATACGAAATTTATTGGCATATGGTTATAATATATACAATATATATATATATATATATATATATATATATATATATATATATATATATAAAATTGTATGAAGCCTAATTTAGAATAGCATACAAAATTCTGTAAAACTATATATCTAATACAAAATAAACATACCTATAATTTGAAATGAATCCCACTGACAAAATAAGTACAAGCTACACCTAAAAAACTCAAATTTAGTAAGATACACATGAATTTTGTAATTAATAAAAATTGCAACAAACAATAAAAACAACAAAGAATACAATTTGATAGTTTAGATATAAAATGCAACATGACATAACGTTATTTTTAATCACCCTGATCTTCAACAATTTTATCAATTTTCAAATATTGACATTCAAAAATGAAACTTCTTCACCTGATACATGTTTCAGATCCAATTCAATACTCATGACGGATTTATCCTAATATTGACACTTCAAAAATGACACTTTTTCACCTGATACTTCTTCCAAATTTAGATCCAACATACAAAACATATAAAATAAAAACCATATAAAATATTTTTGTATTTCAATACTTTGACAAAGATCGAAAATCTTTTGAATGATTTCTAAGATTCTCATAAAAATAGAGGATTTTGATTTTAGAAAAAGACAAGATTTAAGTTACTTGAGAATATGGAATAATGAAAGAAATCTTTAAAGAAAAAAGAGAAATGATAGAATTTAGATAAAAATATTTAGAGAATGAAAAGTGAATAATGAAGTATTATTTTTAATCAAAAAGTGAGCCTAATTTGAGAAATGAAAGGAAGTAAATTAATTATATTATGATACATTTTATTTGTTAAAATATTATCATTATGACATTTTAAATAAATATTTTAAAATATTATTATTTTGACTAAATATATTAATAATTATGACTTAATTGCTAATTTTTCTAAAAGTTGAATGACTTAAATAAAGTCCAATTGCATTTGGACTATTCTATTAAATTGACATGATGAGCCTAACTCATACTTTCAAGCCCAAGGTTTACTAAAATTAATTTGAGACCAAAATACGCCCAACCTCATGCTCTTCATATATGATAACTTCTTTGTCTGCAAAAGTTACTTTACTTCATGGGTATGTTTGCCAAAATTGTAGATGAGACATGAAGTGCATGTGAATACTTTATTTTTTTTATTTATCTTTTTCACAAACTTTCTTAAGAATTATTTTTTACAACTTGTCTTTCAAATATTACTTCAAAATCAAACGTTGAACAACTAAAAAGGTCCAACTCTTTTTTTTTTTTGGGGGGTGGGGGTGGGGGGATGAGTTTCATGCATCATTTTTTCGTTGATCGATGTTCAAATACTAAAGTGATGTTATAACTCTGTAAGATCATTTTATGTGCAGGTTTAATCATTATAATGTATACTTGGTAAGAATGCAAAATAAATCTTCGTCTTATGCATATAAGGGTGTGTTTGGAATGAAGGAAAATGTTTCACAGAAAATATTTCTCAATTTTTTCATGTTCAGTTGGCTTAAATTTTTTGGAAAATGTTTTACAAATCAACTTATTTTTTCCTTAAGTTTTAATTCGGAAATCTATATTTTTATAAGTTTTTTGACTTTTTGAGAGTTGCCACTTAATTTTTAAAAAAACTTAATTTTCAAAAGACTTAAACAGAAAATCGATTAGAAAACTTTAAAGGGGGTTCGGGGATTCATATTTATATTTTAGGAAGGCTTTTACGGCACCTAAAATATTCGCTAACTCGCGATTATCCGACAATGTCACGACCCAAACCGGGTTGCGACTGGCACCCACACTTACCCTCCTATGTGAGCGAACCAACCAATCTAAACCTTAACATTTCAATGTAATAACAACAGAAAGTAATGCGGAAGACTTAAACTCATTAATAAAACCAATTCAATAACTATCAATATTCAACATCTATTATTCCCAAAACCTGGAAGTCATCATCACAAGAACATCTACGATCAAATGACTAAACTAAGAGTATTCTAAAAGCTAAAAATACATAAGAAGCTAGTCCATGCCGGAAGTTCAAGGCATCAAGACTTGAAGAAGAAGATCCAGTCCAAGCTAGAAGCATTAGCTCACCCTGAATTTCCGATGTAGTAAGACTGGCTTGAATTACTGTTGAGTTGAAGACGATGGCACGTTTGCTGCACTCCACAAATAAACAAGAAGAAAACATAAAAGTAGGGGTCAGTACAAAACACGGGTACTGAGTAGATATCATCGGCCAACTCAAAATAGAAACCAATATATACCGAGTAATATCATAAAATCAACTATGATACTCAACATGTAGCAACAACAAATACTATATCATTAACAATTACCGTCAAGTTCACACATGAGGACTCAAGCCTCGCTACCATACTCATTTGGGAATCATGTTCATTAGATTGAGTATATTAACATCTTTCAAGATTCATTATCTTTATTTCTCTTGTGTCGGTACGTGACACTCCGCTCCCTCAATATTCATTAATCCTCTTGTGTCGGTACGTGACACTCCGATCCCCTAAATCTATGTGTCGGTTCGTGACACCTGATCCCCTAATGCTACGTGTCGGTTCGTGACACCCGATCCCCTAATTCTACGTGTCGGTTCGTGACACCCGATCCCCTAATACTACGTGTCGGTTCGTGACACCCGATCCCCTAATTCTACATGTCGATTCGTGACACCCGATCCCCTAATTCTACGTGTCGATTCGTGACACCCGATCCCCTAATTCTACGTGTCGATTCGTGACACCCGATCCCCTAATCTCCTGCCATCAATTCATCAAGCCTTCTTTCTTACCAAGGCATCATCAATCCCATTATTTTAGTTCATCACGCCTTCTTTTATACCAAGGCCTCATTATTAACAAGGAGATTAAGATTTTGCAAGATTTGGGATTCAATAACTTCATCATGCTTATATAATCACAATCATATAATTACATTCATGCAAGCATACAATTAAGCACATAGCAGGGTTTACAATATTATCAATACATATCATTCTCTATTAAGAGTTTACTACGAATATCGTAAGAGAAACCATAACCTACCTTCACCGAAGAGTTGAATCAAGCAAGAATTTTTTCAAAGCTTTGTTTCTCCCTTCTCGTTCGATTCTCTTTCTCTCTCTTGTTCTTTCTATTTTCTTTATTCAAACCCTCTTTCTTTTACCCTAATTAGTATATAATTAAGAATAAAAGATGGCAATAATACCCCACTAATTAACTTAGGGTTACCTCTTTTAACCCCTCACGAATTTGAGTTATTAATATAAACCCACGAACTTTATAATTAAGGCAAGAATAGTCAAAAACGTCCCTTAAAACTTAACTAGAAATCCGACTCTGCCTGGGATTTGCGCAACCTGTGACGGGCCGTCGTGCCTGCGACGGTCCGTCCTGCAGGTCGTCGCAGAGTTCAGAGACCCAAATTTCCACCAAGGGTGTGTGACGGTCCGTCACACCTGTGACGGTCCGTCCTACCATTCGGTCACAAAGTTCAGAGAGTCGATTTTTAGTACCCAATTTTAGATTTTCTAAGTGTTTTGAAACGAGATCCCGCGACGGTCCATCGTGCCCATGACGTTCCGTCGTGGGGTCCGTCGCTTCTGCCAGTTTTTCCAGAATGGAAGTCTGTTGCTCAAAACGACTAAACGGGTCGTTACAGACAACTAACAAATTTGGCTAAAATGTGTAACTTAATATTTGAGATAAAATTTATATAGAGTTTATTTGAAAGATGAGGTATTTTATTTACTATCTAAGTGAACTATTTAATTTTCCAAATTTTTATTTATTTTTAATCCATTTAGACTTGATTGATTTGATTTAATCAAAACAAACGGCGCCTTGCGGGTATTTGATATATATTTTAAAATCTTAAAACTAATGACAATTAACAAAATAAGTAAGATAAGTCAAGAGAGAGAGAGTTGGGTCCAAATCCTGTCTCTGTCAGCCAGCCTGGACTGGTATTTGGACCCTTTTTTGTTTTGGGGCCTTAGATCCATTTTACCTATCATAAAATTCTAGGGGATAAATTTCATATATGGCAAACTTATTTGATTAAATAAGATTATATGGGTATAGTTTACATAATTACACTATATGGGTATAGTTTAGTTATTTTAGGTATCTTTAATTTTGTATATAAAGGTTTTTATTTTTTTAAGTTATACAATTCTATTTTAAAAAGTGATTTGTAACTGAAGCGTTAAATATTGTTACAATAAATTAAGATAATGTCACAATTTTAGGGAAACGTCCCCTTTTTTAAGCAAAACGTTCAAATTCAAAAAAAAAATTCATACAGTAATCGAAACGAAAATATTTTTTTTTGCTCTTTGTGAAACTGAAGTTCAGCAATTTTTGCAATCGAATACAGGTAAGTTTTTTTTCGACGAAATTTCTTGTTTATTATTGCAATAACTATACAATGTTAAATTGGATTTAGAAATTGAGATTTGTTTTCTTTCGTTATTGTGATGTGGTTTTCTTTTTTTAAAAAAATCAAAATATGATTTTGTTAAGCTGAATTTGTGTTCATTCGTTAGTGTGATGTGTTTTTTTTTTAAAAAAAAGTCAAAATATGATTTTGTTAAGCTGAATTTTCGTAATATACAATTATATATTGTTCATGTAATTGTATATGTCATTCGCATAATTTGTATATTTTGTAATCGAAAAGATATATCAATGGTCAAATTGTATATTTGTGTTCATTCTTTAGTGTGATGTTTTTTTTAAAAAAAAATTCAAAATATGATTTTGTTAAGCTGAATCTTCGTAATATACAATTATATATTGTTCATGTAATTGTATATGTTATTCACATAATTTGTATATTTCGTAATCGAAAAGATATAAGTGGTCATAATTGTATATATTCAAAAAACATGTGTTTTTTTTTGGATAGATTTATATACTGTTGTAGATGTAGTGTTTGTATATTAAAAAGAATAATAGTATATAATTTCTATAATTTGATTGTATAAATATTGTTGTATTAATTGTATGTATGATCTATTTGAATTATTTGAAATATATATATATGTTCTTGTCATAAATGTACAGATAATGGGCTCATTAGCTATCTTGGTTATGCATTCTGGAAAATGGGACGATACAAATAGTTACGTTGATTATACTATAGAGGGAGTAGTTTTTAAGGAACAGTCAACGTTTCTTGATTTTTATACTACTATTGCCAAACAGATTGGTGTTAATATAAATAATAAGACTTTGAAGATTGAGTACAAGGTTGAATAAAGCAATAAACGAATGGTCATACAAAATGACATGGGTGTCAGAGTGTACGTAATGCTAAAAAAGGCCAACACTGATTTTAACAAATTTCCTATTTGTATAACTATTTTGGATTCATGTGATAGACAGATTTCTCAGTGTAAAGAGTTGGGGGTGTTGGCAACTGTTGGAGAAAATAATTGTCATGATATGATTGTTGTTGAACCGGAGGATACAAATGTTGCGTTTGTATCGATTGATACAACTTGGGTGATTTCAGACGAATCTAATAAGCATGTTGAGGTTGATCAAGTATACAAGGACAAATCAATTTTGAAAGCAGTCATGGAAAGATATGCGATTAAAGAGAGATTTAAGTATAAAACTACTCGGTCAAACTCAATAAGGTACTGTGACTTTAAAAATAATTACTTTTAAACTGTATAAATGTTTGTATCGCCTATTGTAAACTAAATTTGTATACTATATTAAAAATCAAATGCAGTTACACTGTGGAATGTTATTCTAAAGGATGTGAATGGTTAATGAAGGCCTCTAATATCAACAAATCTTGAATGTTCAAAATTCGAGCATTCAACCGAAAGCATATATGTCCTTTAAAAGATAGAGTTTATTCGCAAAGACATGTAACTAGCAATTTAACAGGAGGGATTGTGAAACCTAAATTTGTAGATCATAAACGTAAATATACACCAGCTGATATAAGAAAAGATGTTAAGATTGATCTAGGAGTTGATGTTAACTATATGTTGGTTTGGAGGGCCAGGGAGAAAGCATTGAAAGCTTTGAGGGGTACACCAGCTGCATCATATGCAAAGTTACCTGCGTATTTGTATATGATGGATATCACTTACCTGGGGTCTCATATACATATGAAAAAGAGTACGAATAATGAGTTCTTGTATCTATTTGTTGCATTGAATACATTTATCCAAGGATTCAATCATTGTAGACCAGTAGTCGTGGTGGATGGTAGTCATCTGAGAGGTCCATATAATGGGACATTTGTTGCAGCAAGCACGACAGATGGCGCAGGTATTATATATGTAATAATGTATATGTATATACTTGAATATGTTGTATATGTACATTTAATATATGATTTTGATATTATTTTAGAACATATATTTGCACTTGCGTATGGTATTATTGATTCAGAAAATGATGCTGCGTGGACTTGGTTTTTTTAGCAACTTAAAGAAGCATACGGTGAGAGGAGTAACATGTGTGTTGTGTCTGATAGAAATGAGAGCATTATAAAGGCTGTTACAAATGTATACAGTAATGTCCCACACTATGCTTGTATGTGGCATTTATGGAATAATGTTCAGAAAAAATTTAGAAAATCTCATCAGAAGTTACCTGGTGTATTCTATACAATGGCAAAAACTTGCACAAAGAATGAATTTGATATGTTAATAGATACTGTAGAAAAAGAAGATATAAGAGTGAAAGAGTATTTGGATTTTGCTGGATATGAAAAATGGGCTCTTTGTTATGCACAAGTACATAGAGGATGGCACATGACATCAAATATTGCTGAGAGTATAAATGCAGCACTTGTTTCAGCGAGAGAACTGCCTATTTTTGAATTTCTCGAAGAGGTAAGGCTATTATTTGGAAGGTGGAATCATGACTACAAGAAGGAAGCAACCTGCACATTCACATCATTGATTGGAAAATACCATGACATACTATTAGACAATGAAGCGTTGAGCACAAGAATGACGGTAATATTTAAGAATAAGTATATATTTAGGAGTGTTGAACAAATTTAATAGTATATTTTATATAAGTATGAACATCATTTCATTTAATTGTATTTATAAATGAGCAGGTTGTACCGTCAACGGAATATGTGCACAATGTTAATGATGATGGGAGATATTTTGTAGTCTGTCTAAAAGAAAAAACTTGCACATGTGGAAGATTTCAGTACGAAGAAATACCTTGTGAACATGCTTGGGCGGTATTGAAATGGAAGAGTCTACCACCAGATGAATATTGCTCAGATTTATACAAACCAATGACAATGTTGAAGACATATAATATGCTTATACATCCTTTGCCGGATGTAAAAGCGTGGTTGATTCCGGATAGCGTTATTGCTGATGACGTATTACCTCCAAAATTTAAACGACCTCCTGGCAGGCCAAAGGGTAAGCCTAGGAAAAAAACAGCAAGAGAGTTATCGAGGATTAAGGGGAAAAATACATGTAGCACATGTGGAATGCCAGGTCACAATAGGCGTTCGTGTAGAAATAAGCCAAAAGATGTTTAAGGCTTATTGTTTTTTCCTAATTAAATTTGAATTGAAACTATATGCATTATGAATTAATTGAAATCTTTGTTTTGTATACATATTACTTAAACTACGTCTTAATTTGGTTATGTGTTGTACATTAATGTGTGTGTTGTATGACATACAAAAGTAAATAGTATACTCATTAATTTTTAGCATATACTATATACAATAATTAATTTGAACAACATATATAGTTGTTATACAAATGCGTAAATTAAATTTGTATATATATATACGCAACATGATAAAATATTCAACACTAAACAAGTAGAGATTATAAAAATAAAACTCTTTTATCTTATATACAAATAAAACATGAACAACATATATTGATATGCATATACAATTAATAAAAACATTGAATAAGTGCTAGTATATTCATATATACAATTTAAAACATGAACAATATATATCTTTTGTTATACAAATTCGTAAATGCAATTTGTACATGTATATATTTATTCAATAAGATTATATATGTATATTTATTGCAATCTAATTGTATGTGCATATACAATAAAATACATAGTATACGTGCTAGTGTATACTATATACAAATAAAAAACTGAACAAAATATATCATTTGTTATACAATTTTGTAAATGCAATTTGTGTGTGTGTATATATATATATATATATATATATATATATATATATATATATATATATATATATATATATATATATATATATATATATATATATTCAATTAAAATGTATATGTATGTATTTATTTGTATAATGCGTTATACAACATAACACTAATATACAGTATATACCTTATACAATGAAAATAGTGTGACTATAAAATATATACCATTAATAAAGTGAACAACATATATCTTTGTTATAACAATTCGTAAATGAAATTTGTATATTTGTACTCAACATGATAAATTGTTCAACAGTGGAGAACAAGATCTTATAAAAAAGATATAAAACATTATTAGTCTAAAATATATTAATTGCATTAATTTGAATAGAAAACTGTGTGTGTGTGTGTGTATATATATATATATATATATATATATATGTAAGACACTTTATTTAAAAGTAGTTTTTATACAATTAAATTTTATATATCTATATATTTATTTATATAATACCTTATACCAAATAACACAAAAAGATAGTGTCATATATTTAACACTAAAATGATAGTTCAAAACAAGGACAATGATATTACGAGTTAATTAAAACAAAAGTTATGGTAAAATTGTTAAGAATCTTCAACTAATATTTAAACTGTCAACTAAAAACCAAAACAATGCTACAACTAAGGTATAAAACTAAAGGATTGTAATCCTTTCAGAACTGTTGTTTTCTGTGCGATTCCTGACGGGTTTTAAAGGCGCTTCACTATCATTGACAGCTCCGGCTTGTATCTTTTGATTGCCGTAATTACACAACAGTGCACCGTATCTAAGGCGAATTTCTTCTGGGTCTAAATCTGCTGGAATGTCTTTCCTCTCACTCAAAAACTCCGCGTATGACGCAACATACACTCCACAGTCCCTAAAAAAAATATACGAAAAAAAAGTTCAAATGTTATTATACTACTTAAAGTGTAACTATGTTCAATATAATATAAATTTATTGAATTTTTGAACTTACAAACTAGCAGCTGGTTGTTGGGGAAGGTCTTCCACGTATACAATTTTGAATGAATCATATACGGTATGACCTTGATATCGATGGTGGCTTGCAATATCTAGACCTTTCTTCAGATAGAAATCAGACTTTACAAGATACATTGGTATAAGCTATGCATACTTCTTGATGTGATTGACAACAAACGAGTGATGAAGAGAATTGTTGATTGAGTCATACACCTTGATGCATCGATCATTGAAAGATATGACAATCAGAATCCAATGTAACATGCCTTCTAAGTTAACCGGGATGAATACATCATCGATTGTGTGCCATGATGTATACGCTAGCATCTTGTATCCATTAATATAATCAATAATCATCTCGTCTAAGACTTCCTTAGAAAGGTCACCTTTTATTCCATAATATGCATTCCAAGCATTTAGAAGAACAGAGTTGAAATTGCAACATAGATTTGTGAATTTGTATGTGCTACTGTTGGAGTATTTGGCCTTTTTCCTTATATAGTAGAATAAGACATCTATGTGCTGTGATATAATGAGTAACAATGTTATAATTTATACATTATAAAATTTCATTTAATTTAAACATTTTTAATAATATAAAAACAGAAACATACCAAGTTATCAATCAACTGGCGCTCAAACCCGATATTGTAGAACCAATTCTTGTTGTCAATTGTCGCTACATAAAAATTAAACAATTGTGATAATGTTGCCTTTCCTTTCTTGTAGCGATCCTCCGCATAGTTCCTATTATACATAATACAAAATAACTACACAAAACAAATAATTAAAAATGCAAGTGTATACAAAAAAAAATATATGTTACTTTTTGTAATGTTTGACGAGTAAGTCTTCTTTCAGCCATATCCAAAAATTTGAAAACAAATCAGACTCTTCCTTATCAGACAATGAAACAAAAGGATGTTTCATGTAAAACACAACTGGTTGTCGGGACGGACTACCTGAAAAGATATGTATATAAATATTTACATCATGCAAACAATATGATTATTTATGAAAATGTAAACATAAAAAATTGTTGCTTACCAGCATCTGACCCAAACGAAGTCATGTACGGAGATATGTTGAATGGACCTGGGCGTCTATGCCTAACAGCTGGCGTGGGTGTTACTTCAGCTTCAACTTGTTTTTGTAATACAATGTTTTGCAATGTGTTCACGCTTGGAAGAAGATGGTTTGGCATTCATCCTGTGATTAAGTTACAACTGTTTCCTGGTTCGAATCAGGCATGTATACCATTTGTATAGGCGCTGCAACTATAATAGACTCCTCTGCTTCTACAATACGCTCGTGAGATGCAGCATTGTATATGTTATATATTACCCGACTGTTTGAGCTACTTTCAGTTTCCCTTTGGGCATTTTGCTGGGCATCCACATTAGCATACAACACTAATTGATCTTGTGAGGCAGTGCCACTTACATCATTCAAATTATCACCCAAAACAACTTGATCCAACAGTGGTGAATTCTGCTTTAGTTCATGCAAGTTATCTCCCAACTTAAACAGAAAATAATAACTTAAATATCCAACAAATTGATTATAAGCCATTATAATAAATTTTAAAATGTATATAATCATTTACGGATACCTCACGATCTTTTAATGCACTTGGATGACCTATCGGGTTTTTTTGTGCACCTAACTGTGAAGACTTGGTATTTAACTGATGAACACGAGTGATATGCGTTTCTTGCATGACATCTTCAAATGTAGCATGAAAATAATCAAAACAATATAAGAAAATATGTTGTAGTATATTCAGTATAAAAATCAGTAATATGATGATTTATAATTAGAGCTATACTATTATATACTTCTTAATTATTTAATTTCAATATGTGTATGAAATAAAATTACTTATATAAAATTTATTTCATTTCAATATGAGTATAAACTGAATTAATGTATAAATATTGCAAAATAATACCTCTTGTTCAGTCAAATTTGCAGATTGACTTTGAGGTTCATGTGGAGTGTATGTGGGCTGGTGATGAATACCTCCGATGGGTGATTGTTGATCATCATCGACGACATTAACCTGAAAAAATAATTATACAACTGTATTCATTAGTATAAAGTATATTGTATATAAAAAATTAAAACAAAAAATTTATACATGTGATACCTTTGAATTCATGGCTTCCAACACTGTTTTGAATTTGTCTTCAAGCATTTTTCTCAAATCAGCGAACTCGTCCTTGACCTATGTGAAAAAGGTGCATATTTTAATTAATAATTGTATATAATCTTTTCAAATAACGTATATTTGAATTGTATATTTAATTACCGATTTTTTGAATGCTTTAAATTCATCACGCGAAATTGTAATGCTTGTTGACTTCTTAATTTGCCCCATTTGTGTTCTTTCTTGTACACTTTTCTGCTCTACATGTTCATTGTTGTGTGACGTACCTGCATCACTGTGTTTCGCAACACTGTTGATATTGATGGACTGTGAAGGTGTGGCTTTGCGCGCCATTGATCTTCGTGTGTATGTCTTAATTGCCTTTGTTGAGGATTTGTTGATGGAGATGACTGTAACAGATTGCTTTTTCTTTTTCCTAATCGGTGAAGAACATTCAATAACTTTTTCTTTTCCTTTTCTGCTTGTTATGCTGGGCGGGTTTTGGAAATCATCATCCGGATCTGTAACTTTATTGTGATCATTCTGCAGGCCCTGAGAAATTGATTGTTCTGTCGATGGTGGAAGTTTGAGGATTTTAATTTCCATCGCTGTTGGCTCAATATTTCTGAACTTAATCTGCATAATAATGAAAAATTATAAATCAATATAATAAAAATGTTATATACGATTTGTAGTAAGTAAATGTATACTAACATCAATAATTTAAAATTGTATTAAGTAAATGCCTACCGGATTATCTGCATCATTAAAAATTGTTTTCATGAAATAATCAAACCGAAGATGGTCGTTCTTAGTCACCCAATTGATAATCCGAGGAATGTGACTAGAAACCTTGACAGCAATCTTGTCATCAATATACGAGCAACATTCATAGAACCAAACTTGCATTGGAAGTGGAAAACCCTGAATTCTGTAGTACTGTCCACATGGCTTTATCTTATTGTTTATGGATTTAGCAAGTTCATTAGAAGCCTTCCAACCCCACGGATAATCCATAAATCTACCTGTTTCAACCAGATCAAAGTCCAACCTATCTATTGTTGTTGTAGTAGGTTCTGCGGACATGATAAACTCATGTATATAATATAGAATCCCAAACTTGTATGCATTTTCCTGATTGTCACCCCATACCTTTGCTTTAAAAGCTTCAGCCAAACGAGCTTTAGTGACAGGAGAATTTCCTGAAAAATACTCATCGATGATTCTATTGGGTTGATCAGTATCAAAGTAGAAGTCAGCAGCATTATCAGAACAATTCAAACCAGAAATAATGGCAAATTCCCGTATTGTGAATCGAAGCGTTGTGCCATTTATATAAAAAAGTATTGCATTCACAGAACTACCTTCCAACTCCCTCAACATAATGCATCTAAACAATTGTGCTTGCATGTGACATCGTCTCATTGCTGTTAACATTGCAAAACACGATGATCCACATATACGATTATATTGATTTGGAGGCAGTTTATTCTGATGCTCATTCAATGTGTTGATTTGCGTATAACATTGCATGTGAATTGTCCTTTTTTCACGGTTCTTGCAAATATATCTGACTACCTATAATATAAAAAAAAAGTGTATGAAATAAACATAGTATATATATACAAAAAAAAACAATATAAGTCATGTACAAATTAATTTATGTATATATATACTTACCTATATATATATAAAAAATCAAAAAATAAGTCATGCACAGATTAATTTCTGTTTATATATATGAACTTACCTTTTTTGTATATTGATATGTGTACATTGATATATTAGGTAAACATGACATTATATTCAATAATTTGTATATAACTACTACAATATACAAATTATAATCACGTATGATATTTTCCCATCTATATAACTAAATCCAATTACTTTGTGTATATATTTATATATAAAAACAATGAGCATTTAATATATAATCCCCTACTACCAGCTATTAAAACAGACATGTACATGTCATTTTTTGTATATGTATATAAACTTAATATCTACTAACTTCAATAATTGTATATAACTAATATACAAATTCTAATCATATATTCAAATTTTCCATCTGTATAACTAAGTCCAAATACTTTTTTGTATATATATACAAAAAAACAAAAATAATTTATATTGATATGTGTACATGAATATATTAGTTATACATGCCATTATATTCAATAACTTATAAATAACTACTACAATATACAAAAACTAATAACTTCAATAATTTGTATATACCTAATATAATTTACAAATTCTAATCATATATACAAATTTTCCATCTGAATAACTAAGTCCAGTTACTATTTTGTATATATATATAAAAACCAAAAATAACATAAACATGCAATATACTATATACAATTACTAAACATGGAATATACTATAAACAATACTATATTTAATACTTTTTGAATATTGACAACTAATTAACCAAAAAATTGTATCTAACTTTGTGTTTTAAGAAAGTACCTCATGATTATGAATTTCATCAGATCCGACAACTTCAGAATCATTATCCTCTGATTCAATGTTAACATGTTTCCTCTTTCTTGTTCCATGTACAATTTTAACACCTCTGGCTTTGGCATTTTTTATAACTTGTTGAACTGCCATAGGGTCGTTTTTTTTCTTTGATCTCAGCTCTTCCATGGTTTGTTCTTGTATAACTTGTTTTGATTTTCCAAAAGACCCTACATTAACCCCAAATTCTTGAGTTAGCCCCATTGAAAAGGATGGTAAAATGTCAACAACATTGACACGCAAAGGAGTACCTCTGGTAATCCACAAAGATGTAGATGATTCGTTCATTGTTTGACCAATTTTAGATCTATCAAGAACAAAAAATCGACTATTTCATCAAAATATATGAAAAAAAATAATAAACAGAACACATATACAATTTTTAAATAAGTTAGAAACAAAAAAAAAAGAAGTAAACAACTAAAATTAAGGATAAATAAGTTAGAAACAAAAAAAAAGAGGTAAACAACTAAAATTAAGGAGTACTTACGAAATTGACTTCAACTTGGGGAGGGGACTTCAACTTCGGGAGGGATTACTGAAATTTTGGACAAATATTCAAAATTCAAACCGGATAGATGGAGTATTAAATGTAGGAAAAGACGTTAGAATGTGAAAAGGAGAGAGAAACCTAATTGTAAAAAGGAGAGAGAAAATTGTTTTGGATATAATTATATACAAAATTAGAAAATAAATTTTTTATACAATTGGTTACATAATAGATTGTGGGCCCCATTAAAATATAGCAAAAAATAATAAACTATAATTATATAATGTAAATAAATTAAACTATACCATATGATATAATTAGTTATGGATGTTTGTCATTTCATACAATTTTCCACCATAAAAAATTAAAATAAGACAAAGCATAAATTTGTGGGCCCAAAATCTTCAACTTTCCACTCGTTCCAAATTTTCGATTCCAAGATCTGTTCGTCGGTTTTGTAATGGTTGGCTGACTTGAAAAGAGGCTTTGAGCCTTTACGGCTCCCGAAATGCAGCGGAGGAGCAAGTGAACCACCTAAAATATGAGACAATTCTGCTTCTCAAGATGTCAAAGAGATACCATCACAGTAGCAACCTCCAGGAGAGCAAAACAATTAAAAATCGTAGACTCAAAGAAAAGTTTAAGTTAAAAAAACAAGAGAGCAATTTTAAAGGCAATAGCAATCCAAATAATACCATAATCCAATGAGTTGAATAAAAGGAGGTGGCTAATGAGACGATAGTATCACTAACAGGAGACAAAATCCGGTACATTATATTTTGCTTAAGACATTTCAATCAAGACACAGATTTAAAGAGAGACATACATCCCACTAGAACAGAGCATACTACAACGAAGGAGGTATCGAATCCCAAACGATTGAGAGGAGAGGGAGAAAGAAACACTCAAAAACCAAAATAACAACTAGAAACGAGAGGAAAAACAGTAGAGTAAACGAAACAATGTAACCCATAATCAAGCGCCCTATCCAACTCGAAATAATAGATTTTCATCTATCCATAATGTAAAATAAAAAGAATATGCAGTCAAGGGAAGTCGAAATCACCTATGGAAGAGGACTTTGAGCTTCGCTGCTGAATCACTACTGTTACAGTGAATCATTCTAACAATGAAAGAACAAGAACTTGAGACCTAAGGGGAAAGCATCAAACACAAGGAAAACAACAACAACAAGAACAAAGCTGCAAAATTCTTTTACTAAATCACAGCTGCCAAAGAGTCAAAAAAATTTCTAAAATAATAACACATAAGCAAAGCAAGAAAATTTTGAAGTGAAAACTTTAGAGGAACTAGGATGAAAACTACCAGTTTTATAAGAGGCAAGATGAAACGAATAAATGATACAAGATAGAAAAACTATCGTATTCTTTCGGATGATCAGAAACTAAATCATTTAATGATCATTTTATGTAAATCATATCACAAATAATTCACAGATAAAGACACTCTCCACAGTCGGCTCCACAACAAAAAAAAAACTTTTCCACTTCCGATCGAGAAAAAAAACCAAAAGACGAGGACAACAATGCTATGGAAGTCCAAAATAAGAACAGAGTGGTAAGCCTACCAATATCCACATACATATTCAAGTCATATCGCGAGCTAAATACAAGAGAGAACAAATAGTCCCAGTTCATATTCATAATCACCAACAAGCAATCAACTGAACGAAACAAGACGAGTTGACACAAGAGAGAAGGAACTGAAAGATAACTTGATAAATATAAGAAAAAAATTAAATGTATGCTACTTATCTGAAGTCAGCACGAAGTCGAAACAACCCAGTCTACTAACATCTAATCAATTCATTGGTCAAAACATGCCAATACACAAAAATATGAAATCTGATTTGAGGTTTCCTTCTTTTAAGGCAGCATTCTGAGACTGAAGCTTTCGTGAGCAACTTCACCACAGAGTCGAGTACGGATAGAAAATTTGTGGCTTGAGCGGCAACTCGTATCATCTTGGGGAACACTGTTGAGCCGACAGGGAGTATGAAACTCGGAAAAACTGAAACTTTTCTTCCCCCTTCGAATATATAATTTATATATTACTATCACCACTTGCTTAAACTATTCTTGATGCTAAAAAGAAAATTTCCTGCCAATGATTTTCTCTCCTACAAATCACTCCTTACATTAAATCCAAAGAGAGTATTTATATTCATAAATTAGGGTTGAGGGGGGGAAATTGAGTAAAGTTTGAACGGGAAAGGGGTAAAACTAGAATTTCAATTCTTCCCAAAAATTCAAAATTCCACCAGAACGGGCAAAAAAGAGCTGCTGCTTTCTCGATTTTTCCCCAAGCATCGACCAAAAATCCAAAAGTTTAAAGGGAAGCAGATGGTTCCGATCAATCCTATCGTCCTTGGGGTAAGACGTGGCTCAATCCAATATCCACAAGGACGGAATTGCAGGTGCCTTTTGCTGCTGAAAGGTACTACAGGAGAGGACAACCAAAGAAAAAGACGAAGAACACTGTGTACGATCCTGCTTCTCCGTGTATTTTTGATGTTGTGTATTTTCGTTTCTGAATGTTACTGCTGCGTGAGGAGAGTGGAGGGGCGTACCAGTCGGGTGATGTCGTTCAAGCGTGCCGTTGGAAAGCGCTGTGAAGTTCAGTAATGCGTCTTTCTTGGCAAAGGGAATTCAATAGACAAAACAAAAGAGACTGGGTCAATTTTGTTTTGCTGGAAAAATTGAATTGGGGCCGGGTCAAGGAAGGTAAGGGTGTGGGCTGGACCGGGTCATCAGGCTGGGATGGAAGGTAATTGGGTTGGGCTGTTGACTGGAGTTGATGGAATTGTGAAAATAATATCATCAATGTTTGGGTCAGGTGGATTGTGAATCGGGCCCAAATGAATTTTAAGAAATTGAACAAATAAAGTTGGTATGCAAATTTGGCTAAAAACATAGATGAGACGAATCGATATGAATTAATTAACGAGTTTCTTAATTTTAACGAGATAAAAATAGTTATCGTAATTATAACTAATGACTCAAAAAAAATGTAATCTAACAATTTTGACAAAATCAATTTAATAAAGTATTAAGTAAAATCAAAATCCTTTTGAAACGATTTTTGAATATTCATAAAATAAACTAATTACATATGACATTATATAAAACAAACATATTACTTAAACTATAACACGACAAACCAATAAATTCAATTATAAAGTGAGGATCAAACTACGAACTACTAAAACTAATTTAATAAGGAATTAAGTAAAACTAAAATCTTTTTGAGATGATTTTTGAATACTTCATAAAATGAATTAATTGTACAACACATATAAAAATATATATCGCTTGAAGACTATATAAAAAAATTTGACTAAAGCTACTTTAAAATGACTTAAGAAATATTTTAAATTTTATAAAGTCAGTTATTTCAATGCGTTGGAAATTAAGAAACTCAATGATTGATTTATACCGTGGAGGTCCAAAATTAGGTGTTCACAATTGTCCCTCATTTTACTTGGATTGATGCAAGAAATTAGAGGAAAATGAAGTTGACCAAGCCAATTTTGAGCGATCACAT
Organism: Solanum lycopersicum; assembly: GCF_036512215.1. Lineage (NCBI taxonomy): Eukaryota > Viridiplantae > Streptophyta > Magnoliopsida > Solanales > Solanaceae > Solanum > Solanum lycopersicum. Next base: position 8,707,643 of record NC_090807.1, read on the forward strand.
ATTCATATTCTGGTAAGGGATTTTAGTACAGACGTTAAGAATTATTGCCGAACCTTGGAAATGGATTTCCTACATATCTCAGGCTACACGAGAAATCATGCCACTTGTAGTTCGACATGCTTGATTTGATGAACGATTTTGAAAGAATTTTAAAGTCATCCCGATACCGAATTGTGAAGGGACCGAAATGTTTAGAATAGGATTTAAATGCGGAAGTTGGAATAGCCGAGTTTTTGAAATTAAGTTCGCCTTCATATCCTTATACCTTAGGAATCAGGTTGTTTGTAGTTTGACTCAATCAGTTGAAAAGGAAATCTACTATGCTAGATAACCTTTGGTTCTGGACAAGTGACAAATCAAGTTGAGTATGAAAAGGAGACTTGTAACCTCTTAGCCATGAATGTGGTGCATTCACACCCATAATTAAGAACTTACATGGACATAACTTCCAAAACTCTTGGTGCACTTTCACTCAGATTGGAAACTTGCTTCCGACAGATACCAAAAAATCCGGATGCAAAACAGAATTTGATTAGAGACAAAGAAAAACCCACATGCCTTTTATAAGGGTGTGGTTTAATTGTGGTGGAAGTCGCTCCTCTGCTTGCGCCCTAAGAGTTTGACATTCCTCTTTGTACTATGTCCCAGTTTGCTGCTAAGAAAAATATCCACGTTGTGCTGCATCCATTCTGATGCCGTCCGCACCTGTGGTTTATTTCTGGAGAATTCATCCTTCCAGATGCTTTCGACAAAGTCTAAGATACAACTCATTAGCATAAAAATGCAATTCAAATGGGAGGTACTGTCTTTTACCGTGTCGACACTTTGTTGTTCTCCTTCAATATCTTACGTCAAATGGATTGGTTTGACGTAAAGCAATTAAAGCTTATGTATAATGTTTGCAATATAATCTTTCATGTACTCTTTCTTTGATGTTAAAATAAATAAAAGCTGATGCATTGTGTTGATATTTGTCTTAATGCCGTCTTTGATAATTCTCTTGGTGCTTACGCTTACCAAATAAAGGGACACCCTTTTACTTGATTTCTTATGATGCGTAAATATCTCTCTTGCGGGATGCATGATTTCATTCTTTGGCAATGCATGATTTCTCTTCTGCGATGAATAAATTTTTTCTCTTACAATGCATGACTTCTTCTCCGCAATGCATGATTTTTCCGCGATGCATGAATTTTCCCTTGAAACGTATGATTTAATATCCACAATGCATAATTTTCCATGATGCATAACTTTTCGCAATATATGAATATCTTCTCGCGATGCATGATTTTCTTCGAGACAAGAATATCTTCTTGTGATGCGTGATTTTCTGTGAGGCATGAATATCTTCTCGTGATGCATGATTTTTTGTGACGCATGAATATCTTCTCGCAATGGATGACTTTCTGCGAGGCATGAATATCATCTCACGATGCATGATTTTTTGCGAGGCATGAATATCTGTAAGACCCCGAAAATGAGCTATGATGTCTGGAGACTAACATGTCTTTCTTAAAGTTCTAATGTCCTAAATATTCTTATAATATAGTATATAGGCAGTATCTAAAATGTTAGAGGCATTGGAAGTCGAACGTTGAGGGACGATTAAGACATTCTACGACTAAGTCATCTAGATGCCTAATATGTGGTTCTATCTATTTATGGGTGTTTCATTATGTTCTAAGGTTCTAAAATTTCTTATTATATGATATAGAGTCAATGTGAAAAGATTGAAGTGATTTGGAAGTCGAACGTCAAGGGACGACCAAGACGTTCGACGACTAGTTGCTTATGTGCCTCATGTGAATATACATGCCTATATATGTATTAAATGATTCTAATAAGTCTTTAAATGATATTTAATTATGATTAATTGTATTATATGATGTTTCGATAAGTTTGGAGGTCAAACCGCCAAAAACGTCTGAGGCGTTCAAAAGATAGACCTTAAGATGTTCAACGTGTGTCATGATGGTGCTTGGCCTATTTGGACGTCTTGTAGGTGTTTTTTTTGTATGAAATTTATGTTTAAGGGATATAACTTGTTAAGGGTTATAATCACGTTAGAAACATCCGGGTACGACTTCTAAATGGCCCGTCGAGCAGGTACCGTCGAGGGATGCATGCCTTGGACATGTCTTAAGACAATTTTGGCCAAGTGTCAGGCGACAGAGGCTAGGCACGGCCCATCGTGTCCTCGACGCCTCGTCATTGCCATCGTCGAAGGTGTCCTGCAACTGGCAGCTTGTGTCTGTTTCATTTAAGGGGTGAATGTGAAATTCTCCCTATTTCCTAACCAGACCCTAATAGGTTTATTTAGCTAGTTTTGGGTGTATATAAGTCATCAAAAACATGATCACCCCATTCTAGAACCCTCTCACACGTAAGAAACCTTTCCCTCCGAAAATTTTTTCCCTTCAAACCTCCATTGTTGGTGAAGCTCAAGAACTTCTTGGAGCTGGGTTTTTTAAGGGTGGATCATAATGTTTTAGAGGTTTTTAACTAGACAAAGGTATGGTTATCTTCATCTCTAGTTATCTTTTCATCTAGAGAGCCATTATCAAAGATTTCATAAGAGAAAAATATGATCAAACACTTTCTTCTTCAATCTGCCATGAGTTCTTTCTTAAAGTGATTTCAAAGGAATAATATGAATGTATTGATGATTTTCTACTGATTTGGAATTGGTTTTCAATCCAGTTGCATGATGAACCCATGCTCCATCACAAAAGCGATTTAGCCTTGCATGGGATTTGTGATATTGAATTTCCATCGATTGAATTATGATTCTATTACATTGAAGTGATTCTATATGATGTTATTTACATGAATTTATGTTGAATTGATCTTGAAGGATCCATGAGGATCAATTTATGAAGATTTGAACATGAATAGCCTATGTTTATACATTTTACCTTGAAGTCGATTGTGAGATCGGTTGGATATAGTTTTTATTATGTATGAACTGCTATGGCTACTATTTTAGGGTGATATAATGGATGATTTTTTTGGTGTAAATCCTTAATGATCAAATTAAGAAAGGCTTGCATGAATTGATGTATATTCCTTTAGGCTATGAATTCAAAAACCCAAGTGTGTGATGGATCTTAAATTGTGGTTAGATGAAGCATGATTTCGTCTTGATTTCTTATATAATTGGCTACTGCATAATGAGTGTATTGTTTATAAAATATGAATGTTTATAAAATCCTTAGAGAGTTCATAGTATTAGTATTGGTAAAGTCTTCTATCCTCTAGCAAATTGACAAGTCTAATGCCTATGTTGTAGCTTGATCTTGAAGTGCTTTAAGCATGATTTTTTTATGATTAAGTGTATGATTAGCTACCGCCCTATACTTATGCCATAAATGAAATATAATTTATGATCAATGCAAGTGAATTGAATTAAAGATCTATGTTCTTCTACTTCCTAGTACATGTGAGATTCCTTGTATTATGTTATAGTATGATCTTGTAGCGACTTGTACATGGTTTATTCTATGATTAAAGTACATTCAGATACTGACCTATATATGAATTGTTTATGAACAAGGTATATTGATCAATGATGATCAAAGAATGAGAAATTGGTAAGAATGCTGATGTCTTCTACTTTACGTAAGTATTGAAGTTGACGAAGCCTTGTATGTCATTGTGTGGTATGGTCCACTTATGGTTGTGGTGTTTATTTTATTTTCAATCTATATATTTGTTGACCATGGACAAGAAGGCAAATTGATAAATATATAAGCATGTGTTTACAATGATCCTATGTGAAGCTTATGCCTACTTTCCTATTCTAGTTGTGATTTAGGTTGTATGGCTATTGTGTAAGCATGTATATATCCATGTTAGGGTGGAGTAAAGGTTCATCCATTAATGAGTAAAAATGGTTAAATAATCCCTTATATATGTAAGCCTATGTGAATGCATGAATAACACAAGTTAGGTCTCTTTAGTGTAATATGAAGTTGGCTTGTCTTCTATGCTATTGTGTGTTGTGTGGTTTATGCTTGAAGATATATTATGTTCTAAGAAGGTGGCTTCCTCAATATTTTGTTGATAGCCATTATGTGATCATGTTGACCAATGTACACACACTCACTCGCATGCATGTTACAACTAGTATAGTTCATGGTGTTTAAATGAAAGGTTGTTCTCATATTCACTAATGTCTACTACAATGCATGTACAATATATGTATGTGAAGTATGTTATGTATTCCTTACTACGATGAGTACTAGATAGGTCAAGGTTATGGGACTTTGCCTATGCATTGCACATGTGTACCTCGATAGGATAGTTCTAGTTTTGGTTTCTATACATATGAAAATGTATGTATGAACTTGTGTGACTTAGTATGTTATGTGAGAGGTTTGCTCACATATATGTATACACACACACATGTATAAAGATCTAGTCAAGAGAGCGGCCTTGAATGGTGTATTCATGTGTACCCTAAACTAGCTGATGCTTTACATATGCTATGTTCATGTGAATGGATTCTTTACATAAATTAGGTTCATGAACATCCATATATGACCTATGGGTTGATCAAATGAGGGAATGACTCTCCTAAACCTATTCTTTATAAAGTAAAAATATAATAAAGGTTTTTAATGAAGGGAACTTATCTTAGCACCGAGTGAACTTGAATATGAGTGTGTGTCCCTTCCCATGGTAGGAAGGTAGGTCACCATAAATCTCATGAGGTGGATAACCACAGTGCCTCAATGGGCATAAATAGGGTTCCCATAAGTGAAAAAATGCAATGCCTAATTTGGCATAAAGAGGGTTTTCACATGTACCTCCATGTTCCATAACTATATTTCCACCATAGGATACTAGCTAGTGGATCCACCTAGAAATTTATGTTTATGATGGGTTCTACTTTGGCCGACGGACCACCCTTTATTGGTGTGGGGTTTTATGACACCAGATTCCATGTTTAGCATTACTTGGTTTATGTAGGTTAGGGCTATAGTTTACCTAAAGTAAAATCGACAATGGAAGTTAATGACTAGGACCCTAAATAGAATGACCTAAGGGAGGTTAGTTAGGATAGATGGAAGTAATGAACCCATCTAGACATTGCACAAGTAGATCCTTAGGAAGTTCTAGGAAGGTGTTATAATGCATGTCACTATGTATGTGTTCCTTATGCATGACATTGTAGTATTTTTCTACTTGTTATGAAGATGTTCATGGTATGAGTCATTATGCATGATGTTGATCTTGTTGACTATATCATGAAGGTCTTGACTTAACTATGTCTATGTGGTATTATGCTTCTATGATGGTATGTGTTGTCATGTGTAGATGATATGTATGATTTTCCTTGTGGTCCTAAGGTGATACATTGCACCAAGTATCCCTAAAGGATTACTTGGGAGACGAATGAATTAAAAGGAATAGTTCACTGTACAGAGGAATGAGCTCACTGTAAAGTGACCTCTAATTGGACTTAAATTCTATAAGTGCTTTTCTATGATGTATGGCCTTTGATTGTGTTTCTATGAAGTATGAAAATGATATAGATTCTATTGATAAAGGTTTTATGATGATTTACTCAAAATGGTATGAAGTATGATTTCAAAGAAAATGTCCCTTTTAATGCATGGTTGTCGTAGTTAGTACATTCTTGTGCTAATCCCATTCTTCTCTACTTTTTACATAAAGTGTAAGTTATGGATGCTGAAAGGGTGTATTGAATGATGAATAGATTGATAGGTTATTACCAAGCTCAAGGAAAGGAATCCTTAAGTCCAAGGAAGTCCTAACGTGTACTTACTGTAAACTCCTTAAATATTGTATAGTTTTGTATTATGTCTTAAGGGTTGCATCCCTAATGTACTCCTAATATATTGAGTCTAAGATGGAAAAGAGACTTAGAGTCTATATTTGTATTATTACTTATATTTTATATGTATATGAAGTAAAGTTTCTAGTATATGAGGTGCTATGAAATATTTTAAATATTTTGCTAAATTTACTATGTTGATGCGATGAATGATAACTATGGTATAAGACCTCCGAGAGGTTAAGTACGCCATGTTACTTCTAAGGGGTGCTCCCGGGTCGTGACAATATCTTCTTGCGGTGCATGACTTTTTGCAACGTACGAACATCTTCTCATGATGAATGAATTTCCGCAATGCATGAATATTAACTCTCGATGCATGACTTCCACGATGCATGAATATTAACTCACGATGCTTGAATATATACTCGCGATGCATGAATATCAACTCTTGATGCCATCCTTGATAACAAATGTAGATAGTGCTTCAATCGAGCGACATAGTCACTACAACATTTTATGCCTCTAACCACCCTTGAGAAGTGTGGCCTAAACTATGAAAAAGTGTGGCCTTTGATAAAAGGCCACACTTTTTGACTTTAAGCCACACTTTTTCAGGTGTGGCCGAAAGTAGCGAAACCTTAGAGTTTAGGCGACGCTTTACAAGCGTAGCCTTATCAGCTACGCTTAAAAGCGTAGCCAAAAGGAAAATAGGCCACGGTTTGTACCTACGTTTAGAAGTGTTGCCATATGAGTAACACTTTTAAGCGTAGACTCAAATTTAAAAAGGCCACACTTTGTAGCTACGCTGAAAAATGTTGCCTTATCAGCTAGACTTTCAAGCGTAGCCTAAAAGGAAAAAAGCCACGCTTTTGCTGCTACGTTTAAAAGTCAAGTGTTGCCTTTTCTATCTAATGTATGACAACACTTTGAAGTGTTGTCCTTTCTCAAGTGCATACACAATTTACAGTCCTATGCCACAATTTCTAATTAAAATACTCCAATATTATATTGCAATAAAAAATCTCTAGCGCTAATAAGTAATTCAAATTTATAGATTTCCCATAAAGTACTTCAAAAAATAGTATGTGTTGTGTACACATACCCATATTTATACATCAATATTCTAAATGTGTACACATAGATCAAATATGTATTAAAACTTTTACAATAGTTCAAAAACTCTTCATCATCCACTTCAAATTTGATCACCACCATTTCCCTACACAAATAAGATATTGGCAGTTATATAGAAGAGGTAAGAAGTTCAGATTGCAACAATATAGAGAGGCAAGAAATCCAACAGTTACAGAAAATTAGATTGCATCTTTTGATGTTCAAAGTAGATGCCTACTTGTCTTTTGATGTTCAAAGTAGATGATCTTCCCTTAGGTGTCTAGAATTCCAAATGAGTTCAACAACAATGAATAATTGCATTAGGGTTCAAACTTCATAAGAAACAATATAAAATATTTGGTGTTATACAATAACCATGATGCACGCAAACTAACACGAACACTAAAAAAAGGAATTAATGAGGAGGCATAAACAATTAGATTCTCCTATAATTATTTGTTTATTTGTTTGTAGTTATGGAAGCATGGGTGTCAAAAGTTATTGTAATAACATGGAGATTATATATAATAAGAAAGAAAATAGACTTTACTGACAGAAATATTTATTGATAGAAGCAAAAAAGGCATAGTGAAAACATTAACAAAAGTTACAGATTGCAGCAACAGTTATGGTAATAACATTGATATTCTACAGATTGCAGCAGCAGTTACAGAAAATATTAACAACAAATCTGTAGATTGCAAATTGCAGATTCCACACCATGCCAAAGTTTATTTGAAGAGAGGCTTAGACAGACCAGTTTGCAAGCTAGTACAGACCTATAACATGCTGTAATGTTCTATACAAATGCCAAAAAGACAGTGAAACAAAAGAAGCAAAACCTTAGCTAAATTTAAACCAAATACATTAACAACAACTAAAGAGAGAAAAGTCCGGATTGTAGATTACAGCAGTAGCAAAAATTAAAGAAAATTAGATTAGTTTCCTTGTGTAGTTAATATGTTCCATACGATCAAACAAGGAAACTAAATCTGACATAGCAAAACTACACATCAACCATACCAAACAAGCACGATGAACACTAGTCAAGAGAAACAAAACCTTAGCTCAATTCAAACCAAAGCCACTAATAATAACTAAAGAAAGAAAACTCAGTCGTATTTAGAGTGTTTCACCACCATTCAATTATATTCAAAACCATATCAAGAATATGTAACAAGTTAAGAGTTACTTCATACTCATCAGAGCAAGGCAAAAAGTAAACTAAATCTGACATAGAAAAACTACACTTCAACCATACCAAACAAGCAAGATGAACAGTGTCCAAGAGAAACAAAACCTTAGCTCAATTCAATCCAATGCCACTAACAATAACTAAAGAAAGAAAACTCAGTCGTATTTAGAATGTTTCACCACCATTCAATAATATTCAAAACCATATCGAGAATATGTAACAAGTTCAGAGTTACTTCATACTCATCAGAGCGAGGCAAAAAGTAAACTAAATCTGACATAGAAAAATTACACTTCAACCATACCAAACAAGCACGATGAACACTGGTCAAAAGAAACAAAACCTTAGCTTAATTCAAACCAATGCCACTAACAATAACTAAAGAAACAAAACTCGGTTGTATTTAGAGTGTTTCGCCACCATTCAATAATTTTCAAAACCATATCTAGAATATGTAACAAGTTCAGAGTTACTTCATACTCATCAGAGCGAGGCAATAAGGAAACTAAATCTGACATAGAAAAACTACACTTCAACCATACCAAACAAGCAAGATGAACAGTGGTGAAGAGAAACAAAACCTTAGCTCAATTCAAACCAATGCCACTAACAATAACTAAAGAAAGAAAACTCAGTCGTATTTAGAGTGTTTTACCACCATTCAATAATATTCAAAACCATATCGAGAATATGTAACAAGTTCAGAGTTACTTCATACTCATCAGAGCGAGGCAACAAGGAAACTAAATCTGACATAGAAAAACTACACTTCGACCATACCAAACAAGCAAGATGAACAGTGGTCAAGAGAAACAAAACCTTAGCTCAATTCAAACCAAAGCCACTAACAATAACTAATTTGATTCAAACATGAAGTTAGTCAATAACAATTACAAACAAGAAGACTTTCTGAGAAACTGAGAGGACTAATTTGAAAATGTACTAAATACCTTTTGAAGAATCGGATCATGAGTTGAACCGGAAGATTGTAGAGGATTTTGGCCTTTTACAGCTTGTACACTACCCGCATCAATAGGTGAAGCAATGTTAGATACAACACTCCCTTACATACCTCGAACATTCAATCCAGGGTTGTTTTGAAGTAATTGACTAAAAAAATGTCGCATTTGTTCTCTTATTTCCTCTCTCATTTCATTCATTTGTTCTTTAAGAGAAGTGATTTCATTAGTATGTTTTTGTTTTAGTTTGCTATCTTCCTCATCTTTTTTCAAAGAACTTGCTGTCACTGATCTACCATAGCACCTAAGTCGACCAGGTTGTTCCTTACCAAACACTGCCGTAAAAGCATCATCTGCAGTTTCCCCGAAATTTTGGCGATTCTGAAGTTCAGCCTGTTGAATAAAATTGACATTCATATTATATGCAAGTACTTCTAATTTCTCTCTAGCTTAAATGAGTTTATGCTTCATTAAGTTAACTTCAATTGACATCCCTTTAAGCATATTAAAATAAATTATCACCCTCCAAACAATGTAAATTTTTTTAAACCTGAACTAAATTCATCATTAATACACTTTAAAAAACTTATTATTGCAATTTAAGTATCGGCCTGAAGCTCCTTTCCCGTTTTTGTACGAGTTGCAATAAACATTTCAGAATTTGATGGTTCCTTATTGTTTTCTTTGGTTGCACGCTACAAATTATATGAAAAGATATTTAAAAAGTATCAATCTATTGGAGGAATACAAATGGATTAAATGTATATGGCCGAAGATACTAAGTATTACCAATCCCACGCGTACTCTTGCAAAACTAATAGGTCCCATTCGATGCCTCCATTTTTGCTTTTTCCTGTTTTGAGAATTCATCTCACACATGGCCTATAATTATATAAAAAAAGATGTTTGAATTAATAAATAAAACAAAAATAGAATCGATATAATCCAAAATAAGTTAAATAATAGAAATGTACTATTTTAGCTTACTTGAACAGTTGGGTCTTTCCAATACTTGATGAATTGACGGAATTCATCTTGTGCAACGTCACTGGGACGTTTTGCTAGCATGTCCTCAATGGTACTATTTTTATCAAAAAATCTCTAATTTTTTGCTTGTATCGCTTCCAAGCATCACGAAAGCCAGTCATCACCCACGCTTTTCATTCTATTGGAATTATGAATTTGGACTATGTAAAATAAAATATAGTTAGCTTCAATCTTTAAAAACAAACAATAAATATGCAATTTAAAAATTAATTGTTCTTACATTGATATATTCCCACATGCGCTTTTTAGTATCTTCTGGCACCGCATGCCAACTAGTGTACATCAAGTTGACGAACCTAGGATTCCTTGAAATTGTTCCTATAAAGTTGGTGAATTCGGACACTATCTTACCAGTTGGTCCCACTGCTTGCCCTTTATCGAATGTCACCTCCTTTCTTTCTTCCAAATTTCTTGCGTGAATATCTTTACATGTTGTTTTTCCTCAGACTTTTTTTGCCTCAAATATTTCTTGATTTATGTAACAGTAAGTAAATAAGAAATGTCATTTATATAAGTAATAAATCTTATAACGCTTGAGACATACCTTCCGTACTACAATCAATGCCAATTTCCTCGTCTATAGCACACTCATCCCTGTTGATTTCTTCTTGATCCTCAAGATCATCAGCTACTGTGTGGTTATCTGTTTTTGTTTCATCGCCTATGATCGACTTCCTCTTTACTTGCTTGCAGTTTGGTAGATCATTAATATCATGTTCTTTTTGTAGCCGTTGTTCTGCTAGAAACTGATCAAGACTTGTGGCCGGTATGACAGACTTCCTCTTCACCTGCTTGAAGTTTAATTGATCTTGAATACCATGTTGTACCTCTGAATTACCAAATGTTTCCCCAGTCACATACACTGAATCAGTAACACCTTGCTTTGAAGACATTTGGAACCTAAAGTTTTGCATAAGAAGTTTAATTCTTTTATCTTAAATGGACTCTCCAGATTGAAATAATCTCTTCTTAGTTTGTAGAATTAAATCCTCAGAATTCTTTCTTTTATGCGCTATTGGTACATGCTCTTTCGTATCTTTATAATTGCGTTCGTTAGCAAGTTGTTCTCTCTTAATCTTGAAGTGGTTAGGCAATTCAGTACTTGATCGATATTGCATATCAAAGTTCAGATTCTTCAATGGGCTTTGAGCTTTGTTCGGATTCGAACCCTTTTTCTTTAGTGCTGCTGATTGACTCATTATTTCCGCCTTTTTTTAATATCTTTATTTTCTTTCCCAACAGTGATTTAACCTACAAAACAATAATAATGTTATTGTTAAATAGAAAAAGCAAACCTGCAAATAGAAGAGGACTGATTTCACTGTGCTAATTAGAACGAGTTGTGAACCAATCTTTAGCTTCCAGAAAATTAAGGGAGTAGTACATAAGAGGACTGATTTCACTGTGTTGCCTTCACTGCCTTAATTGTGCTGCCTGTAATGTCCAATGCCTAATAGTAATAGGAAAAAATAAGAATTTAGATGACAACAACAATTCACATTTACTAATCAGAATGTAATTTGATAAATGTAACATGCATACTCCAGATATTACTAACCTTAGTTATACAAGTTGTGCGAACATACAGTCAAATAAAATAAAAGTAAGCTAGAATTACAGCTTCATCAACAAAACAATAATTACATAAATTAAAGAAGTCAACATAAATTATCGACCAACAACAACTAGACACATTAACAAAGCCAACATTATACATAGACATCTTAAGGTGTTTGCACAAAAAAAGTTAAATAAAAAAAAGAGTGAGTTAGCACTATATGTTCATCGTAAAAATAAGAATACTCATGGTGTACTGTCATCTTCAAACTCGTCTTCAGATTCATCAGACTCATCTTCAGAATCATCTTCATACTCATTTTCATACTCGTCTTCACACTCTTCTTCAGATTCATCTTCAAACTCTTCTTCAGACTCATCTTCAAACTCCTTTTCATACTCGACCTCAAGTTTTTGAGTATCAAATTCCTCCGAAGGCACATCAATAACAGTTTCTGGTATATCAGTCCTTACTAAGGGAACTTCACCATCATCTTCTGGTATGGATGGTCCCGTCAAGTGTTCAGACAACTCATTTTCATAATTTTTTGGGAGATCAGATTCAAATTCATCACTCATGTTAAACAAGTCTCTTAGCACAATCTTCATAACATAATGTCTATCTTGATCATATGGATCTTGCACATAGAAGCATTGATGTACTTGAGATGCAAGCACAAAAGGCTCTTCCAGAGAGCATCTCTTGTTAAAATAGACATAAGTTAGGCCATACACATCTTTCTCAACCTCATACCAATCACACTTAAAGAGAACAACCTTAAAATGACTATAAAAGTCTAACTCAACTATATCAACTATTCTACCATAATAAGTCAAATCTGCAGCAATCAGGTTCTTATCCTTTGAGCTTGTAAAGCTCGTAGTTGAGGCAACAAGCGTAACACCAATATTTTGTGTTTTGCGTCTTGCATCACGATGCCTAATATGGAATCTATATCCATTGATGAGATACCAAGAGTATCTTTTAGCAACAACATTTGGTCCTCTAGACAATTGTTTTATCAAATCAGGCACATCCTCTTGAAAAGCACGAGTTTCAAACCATTGAGAGAAGTTTTGACAATGATCCTTGTCCTTGCTCCATTTAGATCTTCGCGAATGATTATTAACCTCTTGCATATGCTCTCTACACAACATATATTTTTTTGTTAAAATAATAAATAAATTAAATATGTTAAAACTTAATTATACAAATAAAAATACTATATTAAAGTAAAGTACCTAATATATTCTTGAATCTCATCACAATTTCCCAATGAGTATGCATGTCCCTGACTTAGTGATTTGTTGTCGAAAATAAATGGATCAGTTTTCTTTGCTCCTATAGGACATCCCTTAATAGGAAACAAACTTACTGTTTCTACATTAGTTGGGTCACATTCATCATTATTTCGGGTTCTTCTATTAAATCTTGTTTGTACAGCCCCATTCAGATATCTTGAAAATAAATTCATACAGTCTATTCCCACACGTGCCTCTGCTATGCAACCTTCTGGATAACGTCTGTTGTGGATATATTATTTAAATGTACCCATTTCTCTTTCGGTGGAATACATCCATCGGTTCTGAACTGGAACACCTAATCTCACTTCATTCGCCAAATGTATAGGCAGATGAATCATTATATCAAAAAATGACGGAGGAAAAATTCGTTCCAACTGATTTATTGTTTCCCTTATATCTACTTCTAAGCAATCTAATTCCTCCAATGTGATAACTTTTTGACACAAACGTTGGAAGAAGGAGCATAAACGAATCAAAGCAATAGCCACATGATCTGGAAGGATGCTTTTAATGGGTATTGGAAGAAACTAATGTAACATGAAATGAGCATCATGGGTCTTATAACCAGACAATTTCCTTTCAACTAGTTACACACACCTAGATATATTAGAGGCACTGCCATAAGGTAGCTTGGCTGTCTTTAAAACTCCACAAAAAACTGATTTCTTTCCATTTGTCATTGAGAAGCAAGCTTTTGCAAACATTGTTCTCTTATCATCTCTAGCATATTTTGGATGAAGATTCTTTCTAATTTCCATTTCTTTCAAATCATATCAGGCTTTTGCATGATCCTTTGTTTTGCCAGGAATATCCAAAAGAGTTCCAAAAATGCTATCAACTATATTCTTCTCTATGTGCATTACATCAAGGTTATGGCGTAACAAGTTGTGCTGCCAGTAAGGTAATTCAAAAAAAATTTGACCTTTTTTACCATGGGCCATCATTTTATCTCTTTATATTCTTTCCAAACACATTTTCAAAATCTTGTAAGTTATGAAGCACATCAGTTCCCTTTAATAAAGGTGGAGGAGTCCTGAATTCAGTCTTTCCATTGAACGATCTTTTTTTATCTCTCCATGGATGATCCATGGGTAGAAAAACATGATGACTCATATAACACATTTTCCGACTATGCTTAAGATAGTGAGAATTAGTGTTATAGTTACAACAAGGGCAAGCAAACATTCCTGTTGTACTCCATCCAGAAAGCATAGCCTATGCAGGAAAGTCACTGATTGTCCACATAAGAGCTGCACACATTGGAAAAGTTTGATTTCTTGAAGCATCATATGTTTAAACCCCAGAATTCCACAACAATTTTAACTTATCTATCAATGGTTGTAAGTAAACATCAATGTCATTTCCAGGTGATCGTGGTCCAGGTATAAGTAATGAAAGTATAGAATAGTCAGATTTCATGCACATCCAAGGCGGCAGATTATACGTCATCAACATAACTGGCTATGTGCTATGAGATATACTCATGGTTCGAAATGGATTGAACCCATCAATTGCTGATCCAAGTCTCACATTGTGAGAATCTAGTGCGAAATCTGGATGCAACCTATCAAAATCAATGCATTGCTTGGCCATCAGCGGATGCCTTAACTTTCCATCTTTTGAACACTCCTCATCATGCCACCTCAAAGAATCGACCGTCTTTGAGCACATAAATAACCTTTTGAGTCTAGGAATTAATGGAAAGTGTCTCAAAGTATTTGCTGAAACTCTCGGTGTAATTTTTTAGAAGACTCAACCTCACCATCAACTTCAGGATTTTCAATATATCATGAAGCTCCGCAAGTATTACAAAATTCATCATCCTTATGATCATTCCTAAACAACATTCAATCATTTGGACATGCATCAATTTTCCCATAATCAAGGCCGAGATTCTTGACCATAGACTTGGTTTTATTGTAAGAGGGAGGAATGTTCAACTCGGGCATCGCCTCTTTTAGTAAATCTAAAAGAGAAGTGAATGATTCATTGCTCCATCCATGTAGACACTATAACAAATATAAATGAAGTGTGAATGATAATTCCTGTACAACCAGGATATAATTCTTGGCTTGCCTCTTCAACTAAGTTATAGTATTTCTTGGCACCTTCATTTGGACCATTATAAGCTCCTTTTGCCTGTGCAACATCTCTAAATTGATCATTCAACAATCCATCAATATCATCACGCGAGCAATCCATATCATCTTCAACATTCAACTTGATATCCCATTCTCCATGATTGATCCATCTAGTATAACCTTTAACAAATCCATAGCATATTAGATGATCATACACTACATTACTTTGAGTCCAACGAATATTACAACATTTTGCACATGGACACTGAATTTCCTCTCCGTGAGGATTTCCATAAGAGTAAGCAAAATCTAGGAATGATTCCACACCATCAATAAAGGGATGGATATACCTTGCTAAATTCATCCAATACTTGGATAGATATTTGAATTCCTATAAAAAGATATAAATATTTTACACTTCAATAAGAATCATTAAATTCATGATTAAGTTACCAAAATCAGGTGTTATGAGATGATAATATTTTTTTACGTAGTCATGACACTTGTGTTATGCCAAATTAAACTTTGAATCCTCCACAAATGTTTTTGAATGTTGATTTTTGTTCTAAGGGAAAATAAGTAAAATTAATAGAATAGAAAGAATTAAGAAAGATGGTGAATTAATAGGATAGACAAAATTTAATGAATTAATCAAGAATAAGGAAATTTTTCAAGAATCTTGAAGTGTTCAAAGCTTAACAGAATCCTGTGATAAGGTCTACTGGAAACCTAATTTTAAAGAGTTCATTAATTTTACTTCAATTGTTATATAGCCTTCCAAATCAAAAAATGGAAGAAAACCATTAAAGCGATCTAAAGCAAGAAAGTTGAACTAGCTTTTAAGTCTAATTAGAACCTACAAGGACTACAAAACAACTCAATTTACTTTATCAAAAAATCATTCAGAAAAATAAGGGGAGATAATATAGAAGACTTTATATATAGCTTAATCTATTTGTGAAGGGATTTTCTTGATTTCTATTCCTAGTTCTTGTTCAATTCTATATCTCACAGTCAGATATATACTATTAGTAGTAGGAAAAATCAACACATAGAGCTTAATATATTAAGTATAAAGTAAATGAACATAATTAATACATACAAAGTGAAGTGATCCTCAACTGTAACCTGGCTAACAACTAAACCAAGCTTCACATATCTCCCTGATTGTCCAACCTGCAAAATAAATTACCAAAGAAGAAATAGCAAAAACAATATATAAGTCAATAAGCAAGATCAAAGATCTGTTATACATACCCTGTGCAAATACGTTTATGAGTTCTTAGGGAAATTAGAATTGACAACAACTAAACTGCTTGAATATCAATTCCTCTAGTAAACAAATCTGTTCCATCAAGAAAGAACACAAAATTAAGAAATTTAACAATTAATCAATTTTAAATTTCAGCTGTAATAGCCCCAAAAGTAATCAATTTCTTCTAAACACAAAAAAAAATTTCTTCTAAACACAAGTTATTGATCCAAACAAGTTCATCAAAAGAATAAATTCTAGTAGTACAAACAAATTGGCTACTTAATGTACTATCGATGAGTATTACGAATGATTAGCATTATAAACCAAATAATCCCATCAGCTTCTAGGTTCCAAGAAACAAATAAATAATGGAATGCTATCCAAAACCGAAACAAGATGGAAATATAAAAATATTGAAGCATGCTGGAAATGGATCTGTTGAAATTTAAATTGTTACAAACTTACTCACTTAGATCAAACTAATAATACAACGTAGGATCTTTTTTTGAAATTTTCAATAGTAGAGGGGCAAGTACTGACCCTTCCCTCTTTTCAGTAATAATCATAAAAGTGAAGTAGAGAGACCAAGTAAGGAAAAAACAAAATGAAGCCCAATATCAACACAACATAAATGTATTTTTCACAAGCAAATTCAATGGCATCTTGTGTAATCAAGCAAGTCACTGTTATCAAGGACTTTGAACTTGGATATCATAAGTAATTAACCAAAGTAAATATATAATACTAACTTGATTTTGAATCCCTGCATACCAGTCCATACCAAATAACAGAGATGAAACCGAACTACAAAAATTGAATCGAACCCAACAAACTGATGCAGGCTCTGAGTGGTGTTTGATTTAAATCAACTTAGAGTATACAAAAACCAGCACAGGTATTCCAACAAAAGCTCCAATAACTATAATGATCTTTTTTTCATGATCACACTAATAACCAACAAGAAACAGAAAACCACCTTCACAATTGGATACATCAATAAAGGAAATACATCAACAAACAAAATAAAGGATGATTTGAATAAAGAACAACTAGAAAAAATCGAGGGAAATACAGTCGAGACGTTCCAGAAGAGAGAAAGAGAGAGAAAAGACTTAAGAAACAAATAAAATACCTCAACTATCACCAACCAAATATGCAATAAAAGACGTAGCAACAAGCCAAAAACAAAAAAAAAGAGAAAAAATACATTAATAAGTTGATTCTGCCAATGCTGTGAAAATAAGTCGATGTTTAGTAACAGAAGGAAGTTAGCATATGAGATTTTAAGCAAACAATACAGACGATTCCAACTGACTTTCATTTTATTGACGAATTGATATGCAAAAGAAGCAAACAATACAGACGATTCAAAAAATAAAACAAGGACTACAACTAAGGAAGCTTGTACAAAATAAATGAAAACTAGAGAATATTTAATCAGCTAAATAGGTTATCATTATTTGGGAAATACCAACAGAAAGAAAATGACTTCCCACTTGACACGAGGTATCAAAATTAGTGATTCACAAAACTACGAGCGCAAATAAATAAAGATGCAAATTCAAAAATAGCATGCTCAACCACTGTTCGAACAAGGATAAAAATCTCACAAAACTAAACATGAACTTTAAACTGAAATTATCTCAATATTGACATTAGCGACAGATACATTGAAAACAACAAAAGAAAAGATAGAGAATATCATCTTTAAGTTGATTAAACACAGACTGAAACATCTCAATTTAGATGAGATAGAAAACCAAGCCTATCTTTGATCAAGCCGAGTAATCTAGGAAGTAAATCAACCATGAAATGATGCAACAACATGGTATGAAACCAAGTTCTAATCCATTTGAAAATGATCTCTAGGAGAAAATGAAATGTCATAGCTTGAATTTCCAAAACATAGAGACTTATATAAATTAGAGGGTACACAACATTCATTACATGTATGGTTTGCAAAAATAGTAAAAAGAAATGATTGAGCTATAGCACACAACAGAACCTAATGAAACTAGATTGCAATGAAGACTAGAGGAGATGCAATGATTGCTTAGCTTTGCGAGTGAAGGACTAGCATAGTGAGTGATAGAATGTCTATCAATGAAGATACCCGCACGAAAAAACAAGAAAATAATCTTAGTTTGTCCTATGCTATAGAATTCCAAATAGAACAAGAACACAAGCAGTAATCAATTAAGATTTTCCCCAATAGAAGACAGGTTGGAAAAGTGATCTATTAAGAATCAAAATCTCAATAAACAATTTTATATAAGTGTATAAACCATGTTGAATCAGTGTATTGAAAAACTAGTATAAACCATGTTAAATCGGTGTATTGAAAAACTAGACCACTTGTTCATACCATTCAAGTCTTTTATTGCATTTTGCACCTCCTGCACAAGCATTCCAAAAGAAAGGATAAAAAGGTTGACATGGTTCATAGAAAAGAACAAATAGGCACTACTAATTTTTTCTTTTCCTATATTGGATGGAATGCACATGAGAAGAAGCTTTATATCAGAGGGTTGATCAAAGACATCTTAGTACCTGCTTATTACGGAAGGAAACAAATCGAAATCTTCTTGAACAGACTGATTTTTGAAACCACACAACGTTATTAAGTTCCTTTCAAACTTCTATATTCAATTTGAGATGCAACAAATCTCAGTTACTGGAACACACACCTTAAAGAACAATAGTAAATAGTGAACCTTGAGGATATACTTTTACTAACTACTTGCACAATTTGCAGGTACAAAAGACACAAACAAAATAATGCAGAAATTGGTGCATAAGAAACGCAATAGAGGTACTACGCAATACAAACACAAAGATATATACTTACAGTCTCAAATGCTTCGAGTATTAATTTGCTCTTTCTCGTCTACTCGAGATTCCAAGGGCTAACTTTGACGTTTAAATTTTTGAAACTTCCTTGCCCTACTTTGGAATTTCAACTGTAAGAACCCCAAAATTAATCAATTCCTTCTAAATACAAAACAAAAGTCAATTAATCAATTGACAAGAAGATTGTTTTAGTGCTAGATTATTAAAAGAAAATAAGAAGGACACTCAACTGTACATAATTTTTACGCACACTTGACAAAATCGGTATCGGAGAAATCTTCCGCTAAGCTCTTAAGATTTTCAGATTCCACTCTTTAGTTCTTTGATCCTCAATTCTTCTATCCTTAGTTCTTAAGCTTCAACATTTCATCCCTTTGAGAAAATCATGTTCTAGAGAAGACAATCTTCAGCTCAGATGTTGATCAGCACTTCAGTTAACCTAAGTTCTTCAGCTCAGCTACGTTCTTCAACTTAGCTACGTTCTTCAGCTTGTTCTCTTCGATCTTCAGTTCAGATATGTTCTTCAGCTACTCTTTAGAAATGAAATGTTTTTAGAAATTTTTAGAAGACCCTGTTCCAGGAAAGAAGAGAGAGAGAAGTTTTTGAAAATGTTTTATTAATAATTTTATTGGCAAATAAAATATGGGAGGGAGAGGTGAAAATGTTGGAGGGAATATAAAATTTTAGTGAAACATTTAGGTCACACTTGTAATGTGTGGTTTTTACAATTTTAAAAAATAGAACACTTTAAAAGTGTGGTCATATATGTAAATAGATGTTGCCATTTATTTCATATTATGACAACGCTTATAAAGTGTAGCCAATACCATTAAAGAGTACACTTTACAAGTGTTGCCAATATTGTCGTTGCCAAAAGTTAAAAATTTAAGCTTCATTTTAAAAGTGTTCCCAAAAATATTTTGGGCAACACTTTTTAAGTGTTGCTCAGATTTAGTGTGGCCGTAGGAATAAAATGGTGTAGTGAGTGATCTTCTAGGTGCTTTCTGGGTAATGATATCGCCTCAACTGAAAATACAATAAGACGATCCTCCCAGTAGTGTATCATCTACATCGATGATTTAAATGAAATGCCCCTACGAGTATTAATACTATCATGTATGATGATATGATGCTGAATACGTCTTTGACAAAAAGCTGTAAAACGTCTTTCTCGAGATTTTCATTTGATTCGTCTTTGGACACATTTGTATCTTAATTATAAACTTCAAGTTGTTTGGAATTGAATGAAACAATATTGTTCTCACTCCCAAGTCTTCCATATAATCAATATAAAATATTTCATGCATCCACAGAAAAATTGTTAATTTTGGGAAAGTCCTTTGCCCCTTGACTTTTCCATATTTATCTATCGAAGAAATTTGCTGATTTCAAAAACCTATAAACCTGCGTCCATAGAAAAATTGTTACTTTTAAAATGAATTGATCTGTGTCGATTTCTTCAATTGTTTGCTTCTTCCCTGCCATCTTTGCTTGATTTTATGATTTCCCGACTCTTCATAGATAAGACAAAATATTTCATGCCAAAACAAGAGAAACATAAAGGAAAATTTTTAAGAATAATTAACTTCCGAAAAGTAGTATTTTAAAAAAGCTTACTGCTAAGTATCATGTCACGTCAGTCTTAGAAAACTTCTTTGAGTCTGATGCTTCGACATCTATCTAATTATTCGCTAGAGAGTATCCCCGGTCACTCTAGACTATTGGTAACATTATGTTGAATTTTTGAGACATCCTCAAAATTTCTGTCCCAATTACATGTCTCATCTTATCTTCAACTGTCGGTGAGTAAATCACGGAATTTTGGAGACCCTCCAAAAAATTCTGTCCCAGTTGCAAATTTCCAAGTGACTTCAGTCTTAACTTGTTGCGAGAAAAACTTCTTCCTTGAGAATTTTTGAGTCCCCCTCAAAAAAATTTTCCCAGTTTCTATCATAAAGAAAATAGAAATCTTACGGGAGATATGACCGAACCCATGTGGAGTCTACGTATCCCATTGAGGCAGGAATCAGGTCAAACCTAGTTCCCCCTTCAAGGTTAACAACAATAAAAAAATTTTACAAAGAAATCGAACGAGGCCGACATAGGCCTCCTACGTATCTCATGCTTGAGAATTCAGGTCGAACGTAATTAAGATAAAAAGAAATATTAAAAGGGATAAATAAGGTGTTCGAGGCCGACATAGGCCGCCTACGTACTTTGTTCATGAGAATTTAGGTTAGATGTAGTTTATTATAAAAGGGATAAAATTTTAAACAAAGAAAATACAAGGAAATAGAACGATTACAAGTAAATGACAGAAATGCTAACTGAAGCTTCAGAAGTTAATATCTTTTAACAACATCTGAATCGATCGGTTTCAACCATGTGGTGCCATCCATCTCTAACAGGACCAAAGCACCTCTAGATAATAATTTGTGAAACATGTATGGTCCTTGCCAATTTGGTGCAAATTTTCCTTTATACTCGTCTTGGTGAGGAAAATGAGCTTAAGGACTAACTAACTGATTTCAAAAATTCTGGCTCTAACTCACTTATGAAAAGCATGAATCTTTCTCTGTCGATATAGTTGGACATGAAAAATGAAAACCATTCTCTTCTTGTTAATCAATTTCAATTGGTCAATCCGCTTGCTCACTCATTCAGCGTTACTTAATTCATCTTCTTGAATGATTCTAAAAGACAGTATCTCAACTTCAGTAGGTATGACTGCTTCTGTTCCATACACTAGTAAGTATGGGGAAGCTTCAATCAATATTCTGAAAGTTGTTCAATAACCCAACAAATCATAAGGCAACATATCATGCCAACCTCGGTGATTGTCAATCATTTTCCTCGGAATCTTCTTGATATTCTTATTGGTAGCCTCTATAGCTCCATTCATTTGAGGACAATAAGTGGTTGAGTCTCGGTGAATAATCTTAAATTGGTCACGTATATCTCTCATTAAGTGACTGTTAAGATTAGCATCATTATTAGTAATGATAGACTCTGTTACTTCAAACCTGCATATGAGATTATTGCGAACAAAATTAGCTACAACTTTCTTGGTCACTGACTTGTACGAAGCTACTTCCACCCACTTGGTGAAGTAATCAACAGCAACCAAAATAATTATATGTCCATTAGAGGTGTCTGGTTTTATCGGACTGATGACATCCATGCCCCAAGATACAAATGGCCAAGGTTAACTCATAGCATTGAGTTTGTGAGGTGGCACTCAGATAAAATCACCGTGCACTTGACATTTATGACATTTCTGCACAAACTTGCAACAATCATACTCCATAGTCATCCAGAAATAACCATCTCGAAGTATCTTCCTCGCCAAAGTGAGTCCATTCATATGCGTACCATAGACTCCAGCATGTATCTGTTCAATAAGCTTCGCAGCTTCAACAACATCGATACATCTAAGAAGACCTAAATCTGGAGTCCTCATGTAAACGACTTCTCCACTTAGAAAGAAGTTGAGAGCCATACGGCGTATCAACTTCTTCTGGTTGGATGTTGCATCTTCAGGATAATTTTTGGACTCAAAATACTTTTTTGTATCAAAATACCATGGCAAATTGTCTAGTTCTGCTTCAACGTGTGAACAATGGACCAGATGTTCTTTCAGCTCTATATTCGGTGGACCAATATAATCAGTATCTGAATTTTTAATCATTGAGGCAATGGTGGAAAAAGAATCAACCAACTCATTTTGTGTTATGGGAGTGTGTCTGAACTCAATCTTGCAAAATCTCTTGCACAACTTCTGTATATATTGCACATACGGTGTGATTTTTGCGTTCTTTAAAGCCTATTCTCCTTGAACATGATGAATCAACAAATCTGAATCTCTAATAACCAGGAGTTTGTGAACACTTATGTCGATGGCCATTTTAAAACCAAGGACACAAGCTTCATATTCAGCCATGTTATTCGTGCAATCAAATCGGAGGTTAGCCGCTATGGGATAGTGTTGACTAGATTCTAACTCTAATACTGCCCCAACACCTCTTCCTTGATGATTTTTTGCTTCATCAAAGAATAGCCTCCATCAAGGATATGCTTAAGAAATATCTTCACCTACAAACGATACTTCTTTATAAGGAAAATAACTATTGAGCATTCATACTCTTTATTAACAGGATTTTCTGCAAGATGATTAGCCAAGGCCAGTGCTTTTATCGCCTTCTGGGTCACATACACAATATCAAATTAACTTAAAAGCATTTTACATTTAGCTAACTTTTCTGTCGGTATCACCTTTTGGAAAGTATACTTCAAGGGTTCCATCCTGGAAATGAGGTACATAGTATAAGAAGACAAATAATGCCTAAGTTTTTGGGCAATCCATGTCAATGCAAAACACGTTCTCTTCAGAAGAGTATAACGAGACTCATATGGAGTGAATTTCTTACTTATGTAATAAATATCTCTCTTTCTTCCATGTCTCGTCGTGTTGACCAAGTACGCATACAAATGTGTTATCTGAGATAGACAAATATAGAAACTAAGGACTCCCTTCACGCGGAGGCACCAACACCGGCAGATTGGACAGATAGTTCTTGATAGCATCAAAAGCAGTTCACATTCTTCAGTCCACTTTGTCAAAGCGTCTTTCTTCAATAGCTTGAAGATAGGATCAAACACCACAGTTGATTGGGCTAAGAATATGATGTAGTTCAGCCTCTCTAAGAAACTCATCACCTCCTTCTTAGTCTTCGGAGGAGATAAATCTTGAATTGCCTTAATCTTGGAAGGGTCGAGCTCAATACCTCTTCTGCTGATTATAAATCCCAACAACTTATCGGATAACACTCCAAAAGCACATATAACGGGATTTAATTTCAACTTATAATGGCGTAGTTGATCGAAGAACTTCTTTAAATGTGTTAAGTGGTTCGAACTCTCACGGAACTTAATTATGACGTCTTCTACATACACCTTTATCTCCTTATGAATCATGTCATGAAATATGGTTTTCATAGCCCTCAAATAAGTAGTGCCAACATTTTTTAGGCTGAATGGCATGACTCTGTAATGATATACACCCTAAGACGTAATGAAAGCTGTCTTTTCTGCATCTTCCTCTTCCATCCTTATGATAACCTGCATAACAATCCATAAACGAGGACATTTCATGCCTAGCACAGTTATCGATTATAATATGAATGTTTGGACACAGAAAATTGTCCTTTTGGCTTGCTTTGCTGGGATATCTGTAATTGACACAAATTCTAATTTTCCCATCTTTTTTGGCGATCGAAACAACATTGGCCAACCAAGTCGGATATTGCATCACTTTCACTAATCGAGACTCAATATTTTGGGTGTTCTCTTCTTTAATCTTCAAACTTAACTCAGTCTTGAACTTCCGAGCCTTCTGTTTCACTGGACTAAACCCTAGATTAATCGGCAACTTGTGAGACACCACATTAATACTCAGCCCGAGCATGTTGCTTACTTCCCAGACGAACACATCAATGTATTCAGTAAGCAAATGAATCAGACCCTTTCTTTGAGCTTCATTCAAGTAGACAATGATTTTAACCTCCTTGACACACTCTTGGTCTCCCGTACTCACAGTCTCTGTTTCTTCCAAATTAAACTTATGCTAATTTTCGAACTGCCAAAATTCCTCACCAACATACTGTGGTACCTCATCTTCCTCTTCATACTGTTTATCCTCGTCATCACTGCTTTATTTTGTTCGTTCAGCTCGTAACATGACATGACATTGGCAGGTTTAAAATTAATGTTGCTAAAATCATAAACAGAAAAAGTTAGGAAAGTAAATATAGTAAATAAGTAAATACACAAGCTTTCAAAAAAGGGGCTTTCATTCAAATTGGAAATCAATGCAAACTTTTTCCATGGAGGTGGCTATGTTGTCTTTTTAAACATCACGAGGTGGGGGGGGGGGAGGGGGGATTTTAAAATTTGAGCAATTAAAGAAAAAGCAAAATGGTGGATCTCGGGCCTCTCTAGACTACCACCTATTTCAAAACATGAATGAACAATGTCTATCTACCAAGATGATCGGGGAATTAAGATTGGTGTAGAAGTCCAATTCTGCAACTGCTCTCCAGGCTCAACATTGCAAACACCAGCTAGATCGACTTTTTCCTCTATGACAGAATCGATCTCCTGAAAAAGGTCGCAGATTCCTTCCACAAGGCCATTATGATCGGCGTACTTTCGACCCGGAAATAATTGATACAAATGGGGGATTGTGTTGGCCAATGCTTTATTATTGTTCTTGTTCATCTCCATCTCATCATCTGTAGGGACATATCCAAAACGATATTTATCTCCTTTTACAGGGACTAGAATATGATCAATAATTCCTTGGGAATTCCTTCCAAATCCAAAGCCTAGTTCAAACCCATTCTGCAGCATTACAGTGGTAATCATCTTGTACACGACAGACATAGGAGGCTGTGGGGACAAACAATCACCTATGGCATTTACCAGCTCCACCATATAGACCTCACGAGGCTTCATCAATAATAGGAGTTTGTCTACTAGAGTGACTCCTTTCCCCATGAATAGCAGTTCTTCGTCCTTCCAAACGCGATTCTTCATCTAGTGAAGAGTAGAAGGCACAGCTCCAGCCATATGGATGAAAGGACTTCCTAGAAGAAGGTTATAAGTGGTGTACAATGAACTCTGCTGGACCCATTTAGATATCCAGATTCACCATTCCTAACATATCTCTCTATACTCCGTCGAAAGCTATTACATTGATTTGTTTTTGTTCCAGCTTCCCCAAGTCAAACCTTAATTTCCTTAGAGTCGACAGGGGCAAATGTTGAGACCAGACCCATCGTCCACCAAGACACGGTTTATGACCTTTTCATGGCATATGATAGTGAAATGCAACACCTTTTGTGAGACCTCCCTTAAAAGGGAAACTCTTTAGCACAGAAGCTAATTCGTTGCCCTCGGATAACTTGGTTGATCATAGCCTCTACATTATCGCTTTTGTGCCCACACAGACATATGTGTCATATTGAGCCTTCATCAACACCTGTCTATGCAATTGGGAGTTCATCAACAAGTCCCACACAAAAATCTAAGTAGGAGTTTTTTCTAGATGATTTACAATTGAATAGTCTTTGGGCTGCATTTTATTCCAAAATTCTTCAGCCTCACCTTCACTTATCGGTCTTTTCCCTTGGTTATTCTTCTTTCTTCCAAAAGCCAACTCTTCAGGATTATAACACCTCCCAAATCGGGTCATACCTTGAGTGGCAGCGGTTTCAATAAAAATCTTTGGCCTAGAAGGATCTTCGAATGGCACCAAGGCAACAACCTTTGCAGGTGTTAGGATCACGAACTTGTTTTTCTCTTTGACGCTAAGCGAGTCCCCAACCCTTTCAAACTCATCATAGACAATCAGAGTTATCACCTTAGTCCCGTACCAGTCATCATTTGTCTCTATCATATTGACATCTCCATGATTCGGAAAAAGATTGGTGTTGACATTGTGCGCAGCCATTTGAAGGGAAACCATTTCTTTGTCGATCAGATCTTGAATCTTGTGTTTGAGGTTGATTTAATCCTTAGTATCATGTCTAATGTTGTTGGAGTGATACACATATCTTTGATCGGATCTGTAGAATTTGTAACTAGAATCCACCGACTTGGGCCCCACCAGGTGAATGTATCCAGTCGCAAACAGTCACTTGTACAAATTTATTCAGCTTTCAGCAAGCGCGGTAATGTTTTTGGGGGTTTCTTCTCGAATATTGGTCGAGGGGGGTCATAGTTTCCTTGTTGGGGAGGAGGTATCTGTTCGTAATTTCGGGTATTTGGAAGGGGAGTTTGGTTTCTTGGTTTCTTGGATAAGGATTTGTTTGGTAATTCGGTGATTGAGCTTCGTAATTTGTGAGGGCATTTTGGTATACTGGAGTTTTTACTTGATCTACTAGTGGGGGTGCTCTGTAGTTTTCCTGCACATTCGTACAGTTAGGAGCAACATTTTGGTAAATGGATGATGGAATTTGATAAAGTGGAGGAGAATTTTGTAAATAGGAGATAGATTTTGGTAGTTTGGAGGGCGTCATTTTTGTATGTGGAGGTAGCATTTTGGTAGATGAGAGGAGCACTATTTGGATAACTAGTTTGCGTATAGTGAGCCTGGTAAGAATTCTTGGAAGGTCGAGGATGACCTTGGTAGGATAATGATCTTTTAGGGGTCTTCTTCCCTTTGTAAGAGATTGAAGAAACATTTTCTCTTTTCTTATTCAACAAACCCGATGATGTGGATGACGCAGCAACACGGAAAATCTTCCCGATTTTCAACTCATCTTCGATACTCTCACCAACCTTGACAATATTAGCAAATTTTTCTATAACGAGCAATATAATTCTATCATAGTATTCGGGCTCTTGTACCCGCACAAACACTTCAACTATCTCCTTTTTGGACATAGTAGGCTGCACTCTAGCTCCCTCCTTGTGCAACCTATACAAAAACTCTCTGCAGCTTTCGTTGGAATTTCGTTTCATTTTTTCCAGAAAGTAGCGATCAAGAATGATTTCCATGTTATAACAAAACCAATCGATAAAATCCTTGTCCAGTAAATTCCAACTGGACCATTGTTCGATCTCATGGGAAGTGAACCATTCTAGAGCCTCCCCACATAGACATTGTCTAAGCAGCCGCATCTTCAAAGCTTCATCTCTACAAACCCTGACAAGCTGATCGCAGTAGGCTCTCAGATTGGCCATAGGATTCCCTACTCCTTCAAAAGTATCAAATTTTAGAATCTTGAACCCTTCAGGGAGGTCTAGATTCAGATAGATGCATAAGTCTTCATAGTTCAAACTGGCGACGTCAAGAATGTGTTCAAATTCCTTTATTGCTTTTTGGATCTCCTTCTTTATGTCTATCTTTGCGGCCTCTTATTTTACCTTCCACTCTCTTTCCTGCTCCTCAAAATGATTAATCTCGAAACCGTTCATATCCTGCTCATTTTGAATGGGAATTTGAAAGGTGGTTTTTCTGGGTAGAGTTGGAGCTACGGATGGACTTTTGCCATTTTGGGTAGTTTGGTAATTTTGCGAGTAGGTTTGGGTATTAGTATTTCTGTTTTGGTGGTGGTGATAATTTTGGAGGTTGAATGCGTTTTGCTTTAGGTTTTCATTCTTGTTTTGGGGTGGTGGAGCGGTTTAGTGATGGGTATTTTGAGGAGGGAGAGGTACTTGGGAATTGTTTTTTTTAGGAAGGGGTGGAGTTTGGTAAGAGGCGGAGGCATACTGAGGATTTTGTGTAGTCAAGTCGATTACTGATGGATTTTGAGAAGAAGTAGACGGTAGAATTTGAGATGGATCCATGTTTGAAGAGGGAAATTACAGAGGAGGCCTTCCATTAGTAGCAGCTTTAGCATTAAAGCCTAGTGGAGGCAGATCCTGTCTCGTTTGAATCTCCACTCTTATCTCAATGATCTGTTGTATTAACTTCATAATCATCTCATTCTGATCCTCTATGGTCGATTGAGCCACCACAACGTCAGTAAGACTAATTTCTTCATCGTTGTCCCCCATTACTATTTTTCACTTGTCAGAACTTTGGCCGGGAAAGGAATATGCAGGACCTTTAGATTTGGTGAAGTAGGGATAATCAATCGGTTTAATCGACACAAACCAGTTTCTAAGTACATGCAGAGAAAAAACAACTTAAAGGTAAATTTGTTAATTTGAGTTTGGAGTACACAATGCAAGATATCATATAGAGAACAAATTAACACACCATGGTTCTTTGTTTGAGGACATTTAACCCATGAATTAATGGTAATATGATTTTTTGAATAAGCATGAGTTTGCCCGTTTTAATTTAGTAATTATCTCAGAAAGGTAAAATCACATTGATCTAGGTTCTTCTTGCTGCATCTCTTTGACTTCCGGTGATCTGACCTTCACATTTCCTTGTAGAATGAAAGGGGGAGAATGGAAATTTCAAAAGATAGGCGCTAGGCCTTGAAAGGTTGCCTACATATCTCACAAGGAGAATTCAGGCCCTATGTAGTTCGGGCAAAAGAAATACTTGTTTTCATTCATTCATTCTTAACAATTACAAGGAAATTATTTTAAAAATAATAACAATGATTTTAGAAGGTAAATGGTAGTCCCATCTCGACCATTTTTCTTCTTGACGCTACAACATCCACG
Organism: Solanum lycopersicum; assembly: GCF_036512215.1. NCBI lineage: Eukaryota > Viridiplantae > Streptophyta > Magnoliopsida > Solanales > Solanaceae > Solanum > Solanum lycopersicum. The sequence continues at coordinate 8,736,993 of NC_090807.1, forward strand.
GGGAACAAACTCAACTCGGATCATTCCCAGGTTGACTAGGGTTTCTATTTCGTAGCAAAAACTGAGGCACCGTGAGAGGCTATGATCTGTAGAATTATTATAAGCACAAGGTTTCCATATTTGTACCCCAACAGGATCGATATCTCTATCAACCTTGTGGATAGAGTCTAAGACCAATTTTAAACCAAATAATTGTAGATTTGCAGCAATGACTTTCTAAATGGTGTGAAATAATGACAAATGAACCGGGTATGCTCAATTTTCTCCGACTGGTCATATGTGAGAACAGTATTATCACCCCATATGTGCGAAATGTTCCCAATGTCGATCTGGTGGCAGATTGTTGCCGTAAGATGCATACATTCTTCTATAGTGCACCCCTGCTGGTTCGGGTGGAATGCACACTATTTTTAAGAGTCTCATGCCTAAAGATTTCTTCATGAGGTTTCCACTTGATATGCTAGTACAAAAAAGCGCACGACACAACCTTCGCTCCCAAACTATATGTAGGCTCATAAGCGTGGAGGGTAATCCACTTGTCTCTTCCCCTTAGGCGGCCTAGGAATGGAGGCATGCAGAAAATTTCTTCGTCGGTGTCTTCCCCAAGTGCTCCATGGTGGGTGTCATTGGAACTAGTGTTAGACTCTTGCTCGCAGATAGAGTACTTCCCACACATCTTTTGAATTTTGGCAATCATGTCCTTGTGGAAAGAATTGTTTTTCCTTCGTGCTTCGATCATTTTTTCCTTCATGGCTGTGAATTCTTCCATCTCAGCCGTCTATTCCTTGTCAAACGTTGTATCTAGTTAGCGCCTTTGTGGTGGCTAAATCTATATCTTCTTATCTTGCCTCCCTATCCTAAATCTTCTGTCAGATCATATTCAATTTCTTTCCCAATTTCTCCCTGTCTATTTCGATGTCTTTCTTTTTATTCATTTTAGACGCTAAATCCCCATTCAGCGTCATAGTTTCCGCTTTGTAGACTGTTGTGGAAATTTCAACCCTGATCCCTTATTCTCTAACCTTTCAAATTTTCCGCGTGATTTGTTATATGTTTCTCTACAATTCTTCTCCAGTGGGTTCTATCTTGATACTTTTACCTTTTCCAATTGTTGTGATCTTGCTTTTCCTGAGATGATATAGTAGTGTTTTAAAGTTTGGGTATGAGATGCGCTTTTGAATAAGAAACTTAAGATTCGGAAAATTTTGGTCAGACATTTTGAAATAGTGACTTGTGTATATTTTTGGAAATTTATGAAAGGAGTGGGAATGCCTTCATTCGAAACAACATATCACATAAACAGTTCAAAACACGTATATCACATCCCAATCATGCATGTGGACCTTTTGTGCCAAGGGTAGGCCTATCGATCTAAAGGATGTATTGCGTCATTTAAAATAGATTGTTGCATCCCCCAAAATAAGCTTAAAAAATATTCATAGAATTCGTTACAGAGTTTTAATCAAAACGGGGGTACATCTTGTTAGGAAGGGGAATACACTGCGAATAGAAATAGAAAACAATTCTACTCAAGGGAATTAGAAAGTTTAAGGTCCTGCTCTTCCTCTTACTTTTCCACCAATTCGAGGATGATGTACTTGCTTGTTGCCACGTACGGCTCGGCAAATACAGCTTTGGAAGATGGCGGCATGGTCCAGAGAGCGCTGATCTACTCATCCAGGGTTGTATCTAGACGCATCAAACAGGCCCTTGCATCAGTTAACTCTTGTGACTTCATAGCTAAGGCCCTCTAGCTTTCAAATTCTTTTGATCGGTACTTTTGCTTCCTTCGTTTAAATTCCTGGTCCCTTTGGTCCCATTCTTGTTGAAAATGATATGCGTGGATCTGGAGCCTCATTTGGATGTCTCAATTTTCTCGACCCACGCGTGGTGTCGGGTTCACTACACCACGCAAATCATCATGTAACCATGTTTTGTACTCTTCAAAATATCCAACTTTGTATCTTTTTTCATCTATACTTATGTAACAACCCTAAAAACGGCTAAGATAAATAATGCTTAATGTGTCTAGAATGCCTATGATTAGACTAGGTTCACACGAATTGATGCGCGTAGAACCAGACCTTTGAACACTTACGACAGCCAATCCAACTAACTTGGGGAGTTAGTTGATCTAGGAAAGTTTGGGTCTAGCCATGTAGGGCTCCCGAACATGAATATTTACTCGAATGAGTCTTTACAAGACTTAAAAAGGGGAAATCTTAAGTTTGAAGGATTTAGGGGGGAAATGGTCTTTTTCAAGGCGAAGGGTAGTATCGTGATTACCCTAAATATATGTTTAATTATTTAATTAATAAGGTGGAGGGGCTTTTTGGGGGGAGAGGGCCAAAAATTGGCCCTTAGAGTGAAGTTTTGCTTTACCCAAGTTCGAACCTAGGTGGAAGCAATGAATTAAATTTGTTTTAATTTAAGTTGGTAAATTAATGTAAATAATAATTATTTATTATTATTAACTGATTTAAAATAAAAGGGAAATCAGATTTTTTAATATTTAATAAAACCTTATTTGACTAAGTCCTAAACTAGAGTCCTAAGCCTAATAAAACTCTAACTCTCTTACGTCTCTCCTAAACATTCACGATCATTCTCTTTTCCCATTCATGTTTCTCTCTGCCAAATAATATTTAAGAACAGAAAATTTACCAACGTACTTCACACTTGAAGAACTCACACCAAAATATCAGAAAAACAAACGTTAATCAATCACGTAGGAAAAGACAAGGTTTTATGTCGAGTGTAGCATTGGACTTTCGGTGCTGGACGTGTGTATGGAGAACTTTTTGGGAAGCAAGTCGAGGTTTGAACGTCAAAAAGGAATAGGTTCTCTTCTCTCTTGGTCCCTTTCCCAAGAGACCCTAAGGTTCAGACAAATCTAATCCGAAAACTAGGGTTGTTCCCCGCTGAATGTCCGTGTCACTAGATCCCAATGATTCGTTGGTTGGGTATGTTTACTGGTAGATATTAGGCATGTGTTGCGTTTTCGTGATGAATATGTTCATATATGTGTGTTTGAAATCGTATGAATAACAACCTATGTGTTCCAAAACTATGTGCATGTGTACAAAAATGTGACCGTTACTAGGTGTTCTCGGGTTAAGGCTCAAAAATTGTAATGTTATGGTTGTGATCTTACGTACACAAACTTATGTAAATCGTGATGTTCATACGAAGTGTGATGTTGATGATTTGAGTGAAAAACTCTTGGCTAATCGAATCCATGAAAATGCACCTAAAACGTTCTAAATGAACCATGAAATTTCCTAAGAACTAATGTGTAACTTGATGAGAAAATGTTGAAGAAAAACTACAAAATTTCCAGTTTCAAATGATGAGTTTCGGTCAAGTTAAGAGGGTTCAAAATATTGTGAAGAATGAATTAAAAAAGAGAGGTCATGGAAGATTGAACCCGTGACCTCACCATGTTAAAAACCATGAAAATAAAAAAGTAAAAAGAAATGTGGTGAAGGGGATTCGAACCATGGAATTGGGCTGGAAAATGATGTATGAAAATTAGAAATGAGAGTAGTGGGATTCGAACCCAAAACCTCTTGGTCAAGGTTAAGAAAAAATGAAAAGAAAATAAGTGTGAGGCGTGGGAATTGAACCAACAACCTCTAGGCAAAAATGGACAGTTAAAAGAAAAATAAAGTGAGGATGTGGGGGTTCGATCCTACAACATCATAGTCAACTCGAAGAAGCCATGGAAAAAGGAATTAAAACAAAAAGGGGCTATGGGGGTTCGATCCCAAAACCTCTCGGCCAAGAAAGAGAAAATTTACATAAAAGAAATTAAAAGAAAATGAAGGCGTCGGGGCTTGATCTTGGGTCCCCAAGCCGTGTGGACAAAAATAAAATAAATGAAAAATGTAAGTGTTGTCGAAGATATTCAAAATTGGGTCCCCTTGCCCAAATTCCATATTGATACATAAGTCATACATGAATTAAATATTCAAGAATAATGTTATCTACTTAGATATAAATCGAGATCTTGGAATACATACAAGATGTATAAGTCTTGTACCACATAATCTTAGGAAGATATCAATCACTTCAACAAACTATGAACGAAACCTCATGGCTTGTATGTATAGACCCATAAGTCTAGCATACGTTACAAAATAATTGAACCTAAGATGTATGTAATGAAATGATGTAACCCTATAAGGGTTAAGTAAGAGTTTAAAACACACTAAATGGCAAAGTGCAATAGTACATGATGAAATGAACAATGAAATAATGAAACCCTAGAAGGGCTAAGTAAGAGTGTGAAACACACTAAATAAAGCCAAATGCATTAGCATAAGATGAAATGAACATTCACGTAAACAGGGTAAGTAATTATGAAGAGAAAATGTACTAATGTTAATGAATTATGTGACAACATGATATGAGGTTATTGTAAAAGTTAAGATCCATCTTAAATAAGACAAAGTAAATGTTACCAAAACGTAATCACCTCTGAGAGTGTTAGTTAATGAAGAGACAAGTTTCTATGAACACTATAATGGAAGTATTGAGTTAACACACTCAATACTAATGACGATATGAGAAATCATCTATTGAGCTATGATGTCCTCATACTAGAAGTCAGCTTCCATGACGTATGATTTATATGTAATGGAACTTTATACTGAGCACTGATAGACTAGCTATGAGTGGTGATGCCTTTTTTTGGGAAGAGGGAGGTTCATGTAACTCTCATTAGATGAGACTGTCTGCCATGCGGGGTATTGTTTTCCTTATATCTCCTAGTCTTCGAACCAATAATGCAAATATAGGTCTCTGGCGGGATTTAATTCCAATGTACACTAGCATGTTTTGGGTCACTTTGGCCGGTGATTCCACCTCTTTTCGGTGTGGGGGAGACACTGGATTTCATGATGCTCACTTGATCTATGTCGGTTAAAGTTAAAGTTCCCAATGAATGGACGAGGCCAGCCTGAAATGATGAAAATAATGAAATGATGATACCAAAGGTTAGTATAGGATAATCAAGAGGTGATATACATTCAAGTAATGACACTAGGCCATTCTTTATCATTGCACAGCGAACCCAATGAAAGTCTTAAACTACATCCTAGGTATAGCTGGTGTTCACACTAGCCTATGAATGAAATAAAATGAAGTACATTTGAATGAATGAAGTACCCTCTGTGTTTGCTAAAAAGGCTTCCTAGTTGATAAGAGACTACATGATGCGCAGGAAATTTCCCTTTTTCTAATATTATCATTCCTTCTCTAATGTCGGATTGCTTGGTGTTAAGAGCGTATCTAACATCAAATCTTGAAGTTTGCAAAAGATAAATACAAGGAGAAAAGTAGGCGGAGAGATTGGAGGAGCAGCTGCTAGGGTAATTCAGGTTCCTTCCTAGGCTCCAGCTGCTGGAATAGAGATGCATGTTAACCCAACTGGGTTGACATGATAGATAAGTAAGGACAACGTTGGAACAGATTCCCAAGCTAGCACTTTACAAGCTCAGGATATTGGGTTTGATTGATGTGGAGAAGTCTGAGTTGGCATCCTACCAGATAAGGGATGTGGCTCAATCCTGGTATAAAGTGTGGCAGGATAGCAGGGCCTTAGAAGGAGGTCCTATGACATGGGATGTTTTCAAAATGGCATTTGTAGAGCGGTTATTTCCCAGTGAAATGAAGCAGGCTAAGGTTGAGAAATTCATCAAACTTATGAAGGGCTCAATGTTAATCATGGATTACTCCCCGAAGTTCATAAAACTTTACAGCTCAGGAGAGGCCACCTTTTAGGAAGTGTTGCATACTGCATGGAGGAGAGTATATGATGGGCTTTAACGCTTGTTACAGTTGTGGCAAACTCGATCACATGATGAAGTATTGTACGAATAGGAGGAAATATAAGAGCTAATAGGGTTCATAAAGAATTCCCAATAATTGTATGTGGTAAGACTATGTGTACTGACTTGGTTGAGTTATCACTTCATGATTTTGATGTTATTCTAGCATTGACTGGCTTCATAGTTGTTATGTATGTATGGATTGTTTTAGTAGGGTTGTGAGACTTTGTTTCCCTAATGAAGAAGAGCTAGTCTGGGAGAGGTACAACTCGAGTCCTCCTAATCCCTTGATTTTAAACCTTAAAGCCAATAAAATTGTGTCTAAGGGGTTATTGTGTCATCTTGTGAGTGTTAACAATTTTGATCATGACATTACTTCTATAGAGTCAGTGCCTGTAGTGAATGAGTTCCAAGATGTATTTCCTGATGATTTGCATGGAGTTCCTCCCCCTCGAGAGATTGAAATTGGTATCGACTTAGAACCTGATACTAGACCAATTTCAATTCCTCCTTACAGAATGGCTCCAGGTGAACTCAAAGAGTTGAAGCTACAATTAAAAGATCTCTATGATAAGGGTTTCATTCAGTCAAGCATATCCCCTTGGGGCGCTCCAGCGTTGTTTTTGAAAAAGAAAGATGGAACCCTTATAATGTGTATCTATTATCGGTAGCTGAACAAAGTCACTATCAAGAATAAGTATCAACCTCCCAGAATAGACTAATTGTTCGACAAACTCAAAGGGTCTAGTTTCTTCTTGATGATTGATCTTCGTTGAGGGTACCATCAGCTTAGGGTGAGGGATGGAGATATCCCAAAGACAGCCTTTCGTACCCGTTATGGTCATTATGAGTTCCTAGTTATGTCATGCTGCATTTATGGATCTAATGAACAATGTCTTCCTGAATACCTTGACTCTTTCATCATAGTATTCATTAATGACATTCTCATCTACTCTAAGACTAAGGAAGATCATGAACAACATTTGAGACTAACCTTGAAGGTACTTACACAACATCAGTTGTATGCCAAATTCAGCAAGTCTGAATTCATCTTAGATTAGTGACCTTCCGAGGTCATGTTTTGTCCTAGAAAGGTGTGGAGGTAGATCCCAGAAAGATTGAGGTTGTTAAGAACTGGCCAAACCCTCTTACTCCCACAGATATTCGTAGCTTCTTGGGATTGGTTGGTTATTATCACAGGTTCGTGGAGGGTTTTTCTTCCACTACTACCTCACTGACAGCTTTGACTAAGAAAAAGGCTAAGTTTAAATGGATGGAGGCTTGTGATAAGAGTTTGCAGGAGCTCAAGGATAGACTCACTTCAGCCCCGGTGTTTACTTTTCCTGAGTTTGATGAGAATTACACTTTTTATTGTGATGCATCTAGGTTTGGTTTGGGTTGTGTTCTTATGCTGGTGGTAAGGTGATAGCTCATGCGTCCAGACAACTCAAGGTTCATGAAAAGAATTATCCAACTCATGACCTAGAGTTGGTAGCTATTGTGTTTGCACTGAAATTATGGAGCCACTACTTATATGGAGTGCATGTAGATGTTATCACATACCACAAAAGTCTTCAGTATGTGTTCACACAGAGGGAGTTGAATCTACCTCAGCGGAGGTGGTTGGAGTTGTTGAAGGACTATGACATGAATGTCCACTACCATCAAGGTAGGGTTAATGTTGTAGCTAATGCTTTGAGTAGTATGATCATGGGAAGTACAGCCCATGTTGAGGATGAGTAGAAGGAGTTGGTGAAAGATATACATAGACTGGACAAACTGGGTGTGCGGTTAGTCGACTCTACTAGTGTGGGTGTTTTAGTTCATCCTATTTCTAAATCATCCTTAGTAGTTGAAGTCATGGAGGGTCAGCATCTTGATTCTGTGTTGATGGAGCTGAAGGAATCAGTGTTGGTTAAGATTAATGATTCTCTTAATGTGGGAGATGACGGCATACTTAGATACCAGGACAAGTTGTGTGTACTAGATGTGGATGATTTGCGGACCAGGATCCTTGCAAAGGCCCATGGTTCCAGAAATTCCATACATACAGGTTCCACAAAGATGTATCATGATCTTAAGAAGATCTATTAGTGGGATGTCTTGAGGAAGGATATCTTGGAATATGTGGCCAAGTGTCCTAATTCTCAACTGGTTAAGGCAGAACATCTAAATCCTGCAGTCTTACTTAGATTATTGAGTAAGATGACTAAGTTTGCCCACTTTATCCCTGTGAAGTCTACTTACAGAGCCGAGGATTATGCGAGACTCTACATTGATGAGATTCTGAGATGGTATGGGATTTATTTGTCTATTATTTCATATAGAGGAGCTTAGTTCACTCCAGATTTCTGGAGATCCTTCCAGAAGAGCTTAGGCACACAAGTGAACCTTAGTACTACCTTTCATCCTCACATTTATGGGTAGGCATATCGTACCATTCAGACATCGTTGGACATGCAGAGGGCGTGTGTGATTGAATTTAAGGGTAGTCGAGGCAACCAACTTCCTTTGATAGACTTCTCGTATAATAACAGTTATCACTCCAGCATTGGGATGACAGTATTTGAGGCACTATATGGTAGGAGGTGTAGGTCTCGTGTAAGGTGGTTTGAGGTTTGATAGTCATCCATTTTGGGTCTAGATATCATTCATGAGTCTTTAGAGAAGGTCAGAGTGAGTAGGGACAGGTTGACTACTGCTTATAGTCGGCAGAAGTCTTATGCAGACAATAGAAAGTAGCCCTTAGAGTTTGATAATGGTGACCAGGTCTATTTGAAGATATCAGTATGAAGAGGGTGATGGGGTTTGGCAGGAAAGGGAAGTTGATTCCAAGGTATGTTGGTCCATATGAGATCCTACAGTGTGTGGGAGAGGAATCCTATGAGTTGGCATTGCTTGCGGAACTAGCTTCCGTTCATTCAGTTTTTCATGTATCTATGTTAAAGAATTGCCTAGGCGATCCAGCGTCGATTCTACCTGTTGAAGGTTTGGGGTTGATGAAAATTTGTCCTATGAGGAGGTACCTATTGAGATTTTAGATAGAAACGTCAAGCGGCTGAGGAACAAAGAGATTACAAAAGTGAAAGTATTGTGGAAATCATCTGGTTGACGGTGATATATGGGAGGTCGAGGCTGATATGAGATCCCGCTACCCCCATCTTTTGAGCTTTTGAGGTTAGACTTCCTACTCTTAAGTCTGAGTTTCTTATCTTTCCATTCTTTGTTGCTATTGCTTGTTAATGTATAGTAACTATGTTATGATCTGACCAACATTATGCGAAATAGTTAGTAGTGTCATACGAGTACGAATGTTCCTAAGGGGGGATAATGTAACTAACCTAAAAACGGCTACGCTAAATAATGTTTAGTGTGTCTAGAATGCCTACGATTACACTAAGTTCACACGGATTGATGCACATAGAACCAAACCTCTGAACCCTTATGACAGCCAATCCAACTAACTTGGGTAGTTAGTTGAGCTAGGAAAGTTTGGTCCAGCCATGTAGGGCTCCTAAATATGAAGATTTACTCGGATGAGTCTTTATCGGACTTAAAAGGGGAAATCTTAAGTTTGGAGGGTCTAGGGGTAAAATGGTCTTTTGAAAGCTTAAATTAGTAGTGTAACTATCCTAAATATTTATTTATTATTTAATTAAGAATATGGATGGGCATTTTGGTGAGAGATGGCCTAAATTAGCCCTTAGAGTGAAGTTTTGCTCCACCCGGGTTCCAACCTAGGTGGAAGCAATGAGTTAAATTTGTTTTTATTTAAGTTGGTAAATTAATGTAATTAATTAATATTTATCATTATTATCTGATTTAAAATAAAAGGGAAATGAAATATTTTATCATTTAATAAAACCTTATTTGACTAAGTCCTAAACTAGACTCCTAAGCCTAATAAAACGTTAACTCTCTCATGTCTATATCCTAAACATTCACGGTCATTCTCTTTTCCCATTCACGTTTCTCTCTTCCAAATAACATTCAAGAACATAAAATTTACCAAGTTTCTTCACACTTGAAGAACTCACACGAAAATATAAGAGAAATAAAGGTTAATTAATCATGTAGGTAAAGAAAAAGGTTTTCCGCCGAGTAGGGTGTTGGACTTTCAGTGTTGGACGTGTGGAGAAGTTTTTGTGCAGAAAGTCGAGGTTTGAATGTCAAAAAAGTATGGGTTCTATTGGTACCTTTCATGTATGTGTGTTTGAAATCGAATGAATAAAAACCTATGTGTTCCAAAACTAATGTGCATGTGTGTGCAAAAATGTGACCGTGACTAGGTGTTCTCGGGTTAAAGCTAAAAAATTGTAATGTTATGGTTGTGATCTTACGTACACAAACTTATGTAAATCGTGATGTTCATATGAAGTGTAATGTTGATGATTTGAGTGAAAAACTCTTGGCTAATCGAATCCATGAAAATGCACCTAAAACATTCTAAATGAACTATGAAATTTCCTAGGAACTAATGTGTAACTTGATGAAAAGATGCTGAACAAAAACTACAAAATTTCCAGTTTCAAATGATGAGTTTCGGTCAAGTTAAGAGAGTTCAAAATATTGTGAAAAATGAATTAAAACAAGTGAGGTCAAGGAGGATTGAACTCGTGACCTCACCATGTTTAAAACCATGAAAATAAAAAAGTAAAAAGGAATGTGGTGAAGGGAATTTGACCCATGGTTTTGGGATAAAAAATGATGTATGAAAATTATAAATGAGAGGAGTAACAATTGAACCCACAACCTCTTGGTCAATCTTAAGGAAAAATGAAAAGAAAATAAGTGTGAGGCGTGGGAATCGGACCCACGACCTCTAGGTGGAAAAGGAAGGTTAAATGAAAAATAAAGTGAGGCTGTCGGGGTTCGATCCAACAACCTCATAGTCAACTCGAAGAAGCCATGGAAAAAGAAATTAAAATAAAAAGGTGTTGTGGAGGTTCGATCCACAACCCCTCGAAAAAGAAAGAGAAAATATAAATAAAAGAAATTAAAAGAAAATGAAGGCGTTGGGGCTTGATATTGGGTCCCCAAGGCGTGTGGACCAAAATAAAATAATGAAAAATGTAAGTGTTGTCCAAGGGATTCAAAATCGGGTCCCCTTTCCCAAATTCCATATTGATACATAAGTCAAACGTGAATTAAATATTCAAGAATAATGCTAACTACTTAGATCAAAATTAAGATCTTGTCATACATACAACATGCATAAGTCTTGTACCACGTAATGTTAGGAAGATATCAATCACTTAAACGAACTATGAACAAAGCCTCATGGATTGTAGGTATAGACCCATTAGTCTAGCATACGTTAAAAAATAAGTGAACCTAAGATGTATGTAATGAAATTATGTAACCCTAGAAAGGTTAAGTAAGAGTGTAAAACACACTAAATGGCCAAGTGCATTAGTACATGTCCTCATACTAGAAGCCAACTTCCATGACATACGAGTTGAATGTAATGGAACTTTATACTGAGCACCGATAGATTAGCTATGAGCAGTGATGCCTTCTTTAGGGAAGGGCGGAGGTTCACGTAACTCTCATGAGACGAGACTGTCCACAATGTCGGGTATGGGTCTCCTTATATCTCCTTGTCTTCGAACCTATACTGCCAATATAGGGATCTGGCGGGGTTCAATTCCCATGTGCTCTAGCATGTTTTAGGTCACTTTTACAAGTCGTTCCACCTCTTTTCGGTATGGGGGAGACACTGGATTCATGATGCTCACATGATCTATGTAGGTTAAATTTAAAGTTCCCAATGAATGTATAAGTCCAACTTCAAATGATGCACATAATGAAAGAATGATACTGAAGGTGTTAGGTTAGGATAATCAAGAGGTGATCTAGACTGAAGTAATGACACTTGGTCATTCTTGATCATTGCACAGCGAACCCGATTAAATTATTAAACTACATCCTAGGTATAGCTAGATTTCACACTAGCCTATGAGTGAAATGAAATGAAGTATGTATGAATGAATGAAGCAGACTTTGTGTTTGCTAAAGAAGGCTCCCTAGTTGAGGTCCCATATGTTGAGCCCTCATTTTGGGAGGTCTTTATGTCAAGTCCATGATTCCAAGGTCTCATGGCATATGAATGAATGATATAAAAAAGGTTATGTGCTAAATGCAATATGTTATGTGCTATATGCAAGATGTTATGTGTTGTGTGCAATACGATAAGTATGATAATGCATGTTACTGTCATGTCATGACTTTTCTAATCCAAATTTTGAAAGTTCAGTAACTTTCCTAATCCAAATTTGGAAAGCTCACTAACTTTCCTAATCCCAATTTGGCAAGTCCCTTGACTTGTCTTTCCATAATCATGTTGTTAGGAAAGAGCTATTTTTAATCATGCATGTCCTTGGTGTGTTCTTGCATATACCTATACTTAGTACAAGTGTGTACTAATCCCATACAATTCTACAATTTTAGGTTCAGGTACATGTGGACTCTAGCTTACAAGTTGACATTGCAGTTATTCGGGCGTGGAGCTTTCATACAGAATTGGTGGGCCCTCATGCTTTCGAGGATGTCTACCATTATTATCTATCTTAGATGTAGGCTATAGCTAGTGGAGCATGTTCGACTAGTGTTTCTTTCCGGTTTTGTTCAGACTTTGTGTTGGTGGCATTTTGCCAAAAATACGTTTAGTAAAATTTTGAACTGATTGTTTCATTTGATTATCTCTATATTAGGTGATTGATTTGTGAACGCCTATGATGTTAACTTTAACATGTTTAGCATGAAATAAGAAAACAAAAAGTTTAAATTTTTCACTAAAATTAACCGAGATAAAGTAAAAATGACGTATGTAGGCTTGTCTGCTACGTCTGAGAGGTCAATGACGGTCTAGTCTGGGGTCTAGATTTCGGTCGTGACAACTTTCTTTCATGTTGATACGCCTGGCCTATTCTAAGAGGATGGTTTTGGAAAAAGGTATTTTAATACGCATGTTGTTATCAATAACAAAGAAGCTAGTATCTCCTTGGACAGGTGTGGTTTATCTTTTACCAAATTGACGCATCACTCTAGATGGATTATAGGGTCGCATTCCTCTGATACCGGGAAGGACAAGAAAAGGATGTTTGGCCCCACGAGCCGCTATCTTCTCTAACATAAAGTTTTGGAACATCCATTGTATTTCTCCTTCTCTTAGGTCATAGAATACCTTCGTCCGTTCATCCCTTGTGGTGTTAATTGGGAACTTGCAGACACTTAGATAGAACTCAAAATTTTCCATAGGTCTCTTCTTGCTCATTTTAGACAACGCCGTCTATTTTTACACATATGTTCAGCCATCCACCACTAAAGCAAAATATTGCACCGTTAAAAAAATGAAATTCGTTCTTACATAAACTTCGATAGATGTCAGCCAAAATAAGCGTGGCCAAACTTTAGTGTTTCTTTACTTTTTCTAATTTTCCTATCCCTCTGAATATGGAATCTACTACCATCACAATCCGGGTATCAATTTCTTTTCCTTCATCATGAGGGAACACCATCGTCCCTAAGAGGCATGCGGAGAAGGCGGTAGTCTGAGTTTGTCTCCAAGTATTGTGATCATGGAACTCATTCATAAATAATCTAAAGTAACTGCCGTGCCACCCCCTGCGCCCCACCTTTCAAAGAATCTCACTAATGGTATATTTTGAGCATCCAACTAGTCAATGTTTCTAGCAGCAAGACGTCTTTCAGTTTCGCACTAGTCGCCCTATCTAGTAGCAGGGTGTGATAATCTGGATTTTTTTCCTCTTGCCCCACGTTCTGATGGAATCTAAACAATTTTTTATCTCCTCTATTGTTGGTCTTATTCCGACATCCCCAAATTGAAAAAATAATCCTTTGTCGTCCCAAAACAGAGTGATTACCTCGATAAATGTCGATCTAATGTTAAAGTCCATTATTGAAGGTAGGTGGTGAATCGATATTTCCCTCTTTTGATAGTCTTTGAGGTTGTTCCACCACACACGAAGAATATCTAGTGTCTTAGTGACATCTTGAAACTTAAGAATTGACTTGACATTTTGATATTCCGTGATTTCACAGTACTTTCAATGTTTTTTCCTTAATATTGGTGTGTGTCTAGAGACTTTTTGTAGTAATTTTAATATGTTTTGGTATTTGTTTTGCAGGAGAGTTGTCCAAAATGAAAATGCAGAAGGTTGTGAAGAATAGTGCAGAAGTTACCCACGAAGCCATCAATGGTCCATCGTCCCATCGATGGTCCATAGGTGGTGAACGTCGATTGAAGGTTCAGGATCTAAAAGCAACTCGGGGAATTCTGACTAAGTAGGGGACTACAGAAGGATCGACGGGCCGTCTCAGAAAAATCGTCAATGTGATCTGAGACTGTCTCAGTACCCGATGTTGATGGAACGACGGTAAGCATCGACGGACCGTGTTGTTGGTCCGTTGATTGGATCAAAGAAGATGCAAAGTGGAGACTAAAAAATATGCTTAGAGTGGACCGACGGAGGTAGTCGACGGTTCATCGTTTCATTGATGGACCGTTTGTGGGGGTCATCGATTAAAGCCGCATTTTGTAAAAACTTTACTTATTTGAACTCCGTTTTAGTATAGGAATATTTTTATTTTAAATAGGGTGAAAAACCTCATTTTTGTTGTTGGATTCTTTTACTAATTTTATACTTTTATTCGTCGAGATTGTTTTTGCAATTAATTCAAATTTCCGGATTAGGTTTTCAAGATAATTATGTGATTTCAAGTTGAATTTCAGGATTTCATTGAATTTGTCAAAGTATGTTCATGATTTATTATTTATCAAGTATTAATTGTGTTCTTCTAAGCATAGGTAACTAAATCCACAACTAGGGTTTTGGGAACCATGGGTGATTAACAAAATAAACCTAGCTAAATAACAATTCAAAAATAGGTTATTACATGCATCAATGATTCTTTTGTCTAGAAGTCTTTTTAACGAATGCACGCGTTAGAAATCGTCGTATTGTTACTTGCTGGACCAAGGGGGTAGTTAATAGGAAAAGAATTATCGACATAGATTTAGTGGATGCTATCTAATAGGCTAGTTTCGATTGGTTCAAATTAACAACTAAGACAAACATCAAATATGATGCTTAATATGAAGTAAAGGTAAGGATTAATAACTTTGACACACGTAGCCGGACCGAGGTACGGGGTGAAATTCTCTAAATGTCGGACCAAGGATTTTAAGATACATAGCTTATCACTTTGCATGCAAAACAGTATGAAGAAATTGTTATAGCTAGGATTATGGCGTTATGAACCTATGGGGAACACTTATACCCTAGTTTGTCTCACAACTTGATAAAAACCAGTAACTCACTTTTGTTATTTATTTGATATTACAACATTGCAACACTTGTGTTTCACAATACTCCCCCCTTTAATTACTAGTTTTTGGAAAGTACTTGACTGAATAGAGGTAATCATACATTAAAGATAAGTCTAAATTATTTTCTTTGTGGGATCGACCCCATCCTAATAATTGGGTTCTTTACTTTATATGACCGCTTAAACTTCTTTAGGAAGTGTAATTTGAGCGTATCAAATTTTCGCACCGCTGCCGGGGAAGTGGCTTTTAAATTAACTTTAAGAACAATTACTGAATTTTAGTCAACAATTTCCTAATTTTACATTTTTTTTCTTGTTTTTATTTGTCTCAGGTCTAGCTCTAGTGTATGCCAAGTACACAGAGCCGAGGAGAACCAATCATACCATTTGATCTTGAACTTAAATGGACACTCCGCAGAATGAATGACCTGGGAAAACATTGTGGCATCCACAATTCTAGGTGATGGTATCAACCATCATCTTCCTCCGCCTGTTAACGTTCACAACCAAGATATTGTGGAGAACCTTGGTGATAGTTATTTGAGGTGGCAACCTCCTGTTCCACGCCCTCAAGAGTTCTACAGGGAAAACATCTCTTGTCCTACCTCCTCTACCAAAGGGTCATACGTTCGTGGTAACTAGTAGCTTGATGCAAATGCTTACTTCTAGAGGTTCTTTGTTGGGCTTACTGTTTGAGGATCCATATTCTCACATCGCCAAACTGAGATCGATGTTTAAGAGTTGTTTATAGAGACCATACATGGACATGGATGTCATCGCGCTAAGAGTGTTCCCTCTCTCACTGACGGAGAGGCAACAATTTGGTTCACTAACTTGCCCTATAATTCAATCTATACTTGGAGAAGTTGAGGGATGTGTTCCAAGCACAGTATTACCCGGTGTCTAAAAATCTCAACAACAAAGATAGAGTGAACAACTTTGTGGCATTTCCTGTGGAGTCGATTAGTAGCTCTTGAAATAGGTTCACCTCATTTGTGAGAACTATCCCAAACCACCGCTTTGATGATGAGTCATTGAAAGAGTACTTTTATTGGGGGCAAGATAATAATAATAAGGTAGTACGTGATACTATTGTGGGTGGTTCTTATGGTGAGTGCACATATGCAGACATCACAAAGAAGATGGAGAAAATTTCTCACAACAATAAGACTTGGAGCAGTAGGAAGTCAGACCCTGGGAGAAACAACTTTGCAGTGCAAGCTACACACAATCCGGCCTCATGTGAGATTTGTGAAGAGAGCTCAAATGAAGACTGAGCTCGGGTTAGTATTGAAATATATCACTGGAGGTACAGAGAAACTAAATAAGTGAATTATTTAACTAAACCACCACCGCCAGCAGATGACTACTATTATGAAGATGATCCTTATGCAGTGAATGAGCAGACAAGGGGGTTTTCGACTGAATGCCCAAGGCTCAAATCAGGAAAATTGGCGCCAAGATAAAGGAAATCAAGGTCAAAACTATGGGAATTACAACATATAAGTCCATTATGTTCGAGGGGGAAACTACAACCACGAAAATAACTTCAACCGGGGTAACTATGGTAGTAGAAACAATCAAAGTGGGCCCTATGTTCCACCTCAAAATCAAAAATTTGCTCATAGGGATGGTGGAGATAGTATGGAATGAGTTGAAGATATGTTGCAAAAGATGATTAGAAGGTTTGATGCTAGTGATGAGCACGTCAAGAAGTTGAGAGGTGATTTGGCCAATATTGGGTAAAAGGTGGTTGCACATGCAGTCTCAATAAAGCACCTTGAATTGCAAATGGCCCAACTGTCTACTACTGTGAAACCACATCAATTGGGTACTCTTCCTAGCAATATCATTCAAAATCCTAAAAGTAATTGACATTGCATGGTGGTCACTGCTTGAGGGGGTAAGCAAACAATTGATCCACCTATGTCATTTGTAGTTGAAGATGAGGTTAGAAAAGATGATCAGGTAGTGGAAGATAATGGTGAGTTGGTAGATAAAGCGGTGAAAGAACCATAGATACCCCAAAAGGTGATCCCGTTTCCTAGATCACCACCACCATTACCGCAAAGATTGGTGAAGAAGACTAAGAATGGTAAATACCTTCGTCTTATTACTATACTGAAATAGCTTTCCATCAATCTCCCTTTGATAGAAGCTCTTGAACAAATGCTTGATTATGCCAAGTTTATGAAAGATATGGTTACTAATAAGAGATCACTAAGTTTTGAGGATGATGGCTGAATGCTACATTGTAATGCTATTGCTACAAGGTCTCTTGTGCAAAAGAAAGAAGATCCGGGTGCTTTCACTATTCCATGTACCATCGGGTTGTTACACTTTGCTAAAGCACTATGTTATCTTGGTAAAAACATAAATTTCATGCCTCTCTCTATTTACAAGAAGTTGGGTTTGGGTGAACCAAAGACCACTACGATGCAGTTACTGATGACCGATCGAAAGGTAAATAGGACAATTAGGATACTCCACGATGTGTTGGTGATGGTGGATTCATTTATATATCTGGTCTATTTTGTGATTATTGACTGTGAGGTGGATTTTGAGGTGCCTATTATTCTTGGGAGGCCATTCATAGCTACCGATCGAGCCTTGGTTGACATGGAAAAAGGGTAGATGAAGTTTAGGTCAAAAATAATGAAGAAGCAACTTTCAACATTTGTAGGTCCATGAAGAGAAGTGGTGAACTCCAAACGGTATCTATTATATCCTACAGCGTTGAGAGTACGTCTGAGGGACAAATCAAAAAGTGCCTCGGGGTTGAGGCACTAGCGGCAGTGATCATGAATTTTGAGAGTGATGGTATTTAAGAGTATGAGTCGTTGGTTGCGTCACTTAATCGAGGTAACTTTCAGTTCAAACCAATGAAATTGGAGTTATATATGAAGCATCGCGAGTCTCCACCTGTGAAACCATCTATTGAGGAGACCCCAAAATTAGAGCTTAAGGTTATACCACCTACTCTGAGGTATGTATTCTTTGGAAGATATGACACTTTTCCGGTAATCATGGCATCGAATTTGAATGTGGAAAAAGTATACTGTCTGGTACAAGTGTTAAAGAGATTAAAACGAATCATTGGTTTGACTATTGTGGACATTATTGGGATCCCATCCGGTATTTGTTCACACAAAATCCAACGCATGCCCCATCACAAGCCAAGTATTGAGCACCAAAGATGTTTGAATATACCTATGCAAGAGTTAGTCAAGAAGGAGATTATTAAGTGGTTGGATGCCCCTGTTCAATGTGTGCCCAAAAAGGAGGGAATGACAGTGGTCCCTAAAGAGAAGAAAGAGCCTGTTCCAATGAGGCTGGTGACCGGATAGAGAGTTGTATGGATTATCGGAAGTTGAAAGCATGGACTGAGAAGGACCATTTTCCTATGCCCTTCATGGATCAGATATTAGATAGGCACTCATGAAAAGGATGTACTATTTTCTTGATGGTTATTCGGGTTACAGTCAAATCTTTACTGCACCGAAGGATTAAGAGAAAACCACTTTTACTTGCGTTTATGGGACATTTTCATTCAAGAGGATGCTTTATGGGTTGTGTAATGCACCTGCTACTTTTCAGAGATGTGTGATGTAGATATTCTCCGATATGGTGGAGGACACTATTGAGGTGTTTATGGATGAATTTTGAGTTGTTGGCGACTCTTTTGATTGGTGTTTCAGTCACATGGCCGAGGTGCTCAAAATATGTGAAGATTGCAACCTTGTTCTAAATTGAGAAAATGTCACTTCATGGTGAAAGAGGGTATTGTATTGGAAAATCGCATCCTCGAAAAGAGGATAGAGGTTGATCGAGTCAAAGTTGAGGCTATAGAGAGACTTCCTCCACCCATCGCTGTAAAAGGTGTGAGAAGTTTTCTTCGGCATGCAGGCTTCTACCAGAAGTTTATTAAGGATTTCTCAAAAATGGCACATCCTCTGTGCAAGTTACGTGAGAAGGAATGGAAGTTATATTTTGATAAATCATGTTTGAAGGCATTTGAAGAGTTGAAGGAGAAGTTGGTGTATGTGCCCATAATTATTTCCCCATATTTGAGTAAGCCGTTTGAGGTGATGTGTGATGCTAGCGGGGTTGGTCTTGGAGTGGTATTGGGACAAATAAGGGATAAAATCTTTTACCCCATCTATTATGTTAGTAAGTTCCAAAATGAAGCACAAAAGAACTACACTGTGACAGAACAAGAGCTCCTTGCAGTGGTCTTTGCTTTCAAAAAATTTCGTTCGTATTTTCTTGGCACAAGAGTTATAGTGCATACTAACAACTCTGCCTTGAGGTATTTTATGGCAAAGAAGGATGCGAAACCATTGTTGATCAGATAGGTGTTACTGTTGCAAGAGTCTGATTTTGAGGTGAAAGATAGAAAAGGAACCGAAAATCAAGTTGTCGATAACTTGTCCAGATTAGAGGATGAAGCTATGCGAGAGTTGTGTGTAAAGGCTGAAATTAATGATACCTTCCCTGATGAGCATGTATTTTCCTCTTCTTATGACTTGATTCCATGGTTCGCTGATTTTGCTAATTATCAGGCTAGTGATATAGTCCCATCGGACTTGCCTTCCATCAGAGGAAAAAGTTCATGCATGATGTGAAGAAGTTCTTTTGGGATGAGCCTTATTTATATCGTAGTTGTGTTTATGGGCTTATTCACAGGTATATGCCGGAAGTTGAGAAGCTAAGTGTTTTGGAGACATGTCATTCCTTGTGTAACATCCGTAGACAAAAAGGACCAAAAACAGTTTTTTCAGAAAAATCTGTAGGCGCAACCAACGGTGGCATCGACGGTCCGTCCTGCACAACCGTCGCTAGGATCAGAAACTCCCAAAAATTCAGCCAAGAAAAATTGGCGAAGTCTTAATCAATGGAAAGACCGACGGTTCGTAGGTCAAATGACGGTCCATAGTCTGTGACCGTCGATCGAGACCCCCATCAACCCACTCTCTGACAAGAGCTATGGATGACCAACACGGTCTGTAGGTTGACCTACAGTCTGTAGGTGTAAAATTTGCAAATAGTTAAGGGGAAATGCAGTTGGATCAACTTCAAATTGTCATAAATCTTAGCATAAAATGAATTAGGTGTCTCATGACCTATCCACATATAGATAATTGAATTATCTTTCCATAGACACCAACCTTGCTAAAATCAAACCTCAGAGTAAAACGTTATTTTTATTTTAGTAAAGGCCTGTTGAACAGGCCCTGACGATAGACCCAACGACGCGGCATTAGGCAGACGATGCACCGTCAGTCTTGGCCGTCGTTTGGGCCGACAGCAACTTTCCCAAGGGTCTTTTTGACCTTTCCCACTCTGTTTAAACCCTAAGTTACGTTGTTTTGATATTAAATTATCATATTTTAGTCAGTTTAAGTCTAGAAAAATAATTAAAACATATCCAAGTCAAATCATTAAATCAAAAACTAAAAAATTAGAAGGAAGAGAGGAGAAAAATGTTAAGAACCCTTGTTCAAGAACACAACAAGCTCAAGCAGTTCCAGCCCCAAAACTTAAGTATTTATGTGGATTTCGTCGCCAGGTATCTGGGATTTCACTAGTGGGTTCCTTTCACCCATTGGATCCCTAGTTTTCAGTCAGATTCTTGATTTAATTATCATGATTAAACCTAGGGTTTCTAGAACTTTGATAGAACTTCATGAACCTATGAAATATATGTTCCAAATCATGTTATTATTTAGTTTATTTTATGAATTTTACAACCCTAACTTTTTATTTCTTTAGTTCTTGAATTACACATGTTAGGTGAGATATTTCAGACACATGCCTCAGTTATAAATGCATAATTACCCGATTAATTGTTGCATTCTCAGTTTGCATGTTCAGTTTTGAGTTATCCAGTATTTATAGAAACTCAGACATAATCATTAAATTTTCAAAATTCATGAAAGTTGCATAATACTGGGTTAGACTACGGTTCAGCGTAACCAAATAGTCCCTGAACTACTAGCCAAGTATGTTGTAAGTACCCTCTTTTGGCAATCGGTAAATTTTCAAAATTCATGAGAGTAGAATAATACCGAGTTGGAGTAGGGTTCAGCGTACCCAAATAGTCCCAAAACCAATAGCAAAGTAGGTTGTAAGTCCCGTATGTTGGCAATCAGTTTAGTGATCACGCCAGCATGCCTTTATACCTCTAACAGGGTATATTGGGTCCTCTAGATGGGGCGTATACATTGAACTTTACATTTAGCTCATGTGGTTGTATTATCGGTTATTAGTAGCTCCCACAGATCAAGCAGACTCTCTTCATTGATTATTTATCATCATATAAAGTATTCCATTTTAGCATGTTATAAATTTGTCATTGCATACAGTTAGCTCAGAATTCAGTTTATAATGTCAGATTATTATATGTGATATTTTGTTTGTTCAATTATGTTTTATTTCAGATTTACTCTATTCTACATGCTCAGTACCTTTCAAGTACGGACGCATACGTGCGCCACATCTTCTCGTGATGTAGGTTAAGGTTCTCAGCATCAAGATCACGCATAGATCGATTTCTGATTCTAGTTCAGCAGATTCAGTGGTAAGTCCTCTTTCTCCGAGGACAACAGTGATGAGTTTCATTTTAATCTTTAGTCATTTAGTTTCAGCTTTTGCTAGTTTTAGCTGGGGCTTGTCACAGTATTTCTAGTCCAGTGTGAAAGTTATTTCAATTATAAGTAATTTTAGCTTAGTAGTGAGTTAATATTTCCTTGTATTAAACTCATCGGTTTTTCATATATCTCAGTTTTAACATATGGTTATTCCCAATCTTATCATTATAATTTATTATTTAGCTTTCTAAATCTTTAGTATGCTCATGATCATGCCAACAGGGTTATCTTGGGATACGTTTTTGTCCTAGGTTTCGTATCTGCGTCTCAAGGGTAGCTCAGGATGTGACAAAACTTGGTATAAGATCACTAGGTTCAAGAGTCCTAGGATGTCTAAAAGCCGCACTAAGTAGAGTTCTTTTCATGGGTGTGAAGTTCACCATATCTAATAAGAGGGACGGTATGAAGTGTTTTTGGTAAAACTTTAATTTCTTGTTACTTTTATCATTCTTAAGGTATTATCAAATTCCATTCTAACTTGACATTACGCGCTTATAATCATGCCTTCTTGTACAGCTTAGGCGTGGAAAGCTAATGCGCGCATTGCTAACGCAGTTCCTCTAGTACTAAATAAGGAAGTTCAAATGTAGCATTTCAGAATGTGAATTTTGCTTTTGACTTAGAGTATGACCAACCAGAACAATCAGAAGTTTCTTGTTCCTATTAATAGAAATGATCGATTAATAGCAGCCAAATTTTGTGATTTTTTTTGGATGAATCCATCTAAGTTTTTAGGCTCGTAGGTTGGTAAGGACCCATAGAAATTCATTGATGAGGGCCAGAAAATATTTTGTGAGATGTCAGTAACTGGTAGTGATAGGTGATATTGGCATCCTACAAACTCAAAGATGTGAATCACAAATGGTTCACTTAGTGGAAAGACAACTTCCATGACTTTGTCTTTTGTAACTCAGTATAGCAATCCAATTCAGTATTAGTCAAGAAAATCTCTCACAACTTTTCTCAGTCACTAATCCATTCGGTGACCCAGTTATAGCTAGACGGGTATACAGAAATTACCCTGTCACAATATCTTAGAAATTCACCTCCGCGGATCTAGTAGAGTTAGAAATGGTAGACTTTATTGTCATTTTAGGCATGGATTGGTCACATTGTATCTAGCGAAGGGATCTGAGTGGATTCACAAAAGATAGAAGCAGTGAAAAAGTCTGCTACAGATATCAGAAGTCTGTGAGAAAAGCTTCGCAGAACTGAAAAGTAGATTGAATAAAGCTCCCATCTTGACTCCACCAGAGGGTTAAGATTTTGATCTATTTTGATGCATCAAGAGTTGGCCTTGAGTATTTATGCAGCAAGGTAAGGTGATAGCTTATGCCTCTAGGATGCTTTAGGTGCATCAAAAGAATTATCCAACTCATGACCTTGAGCTTGCAGCAGTGTTATTTGCACTCAAGTTATGGAGACACTACTTTCATGGTGTCCATGTATATGTGTTCACTGATCATAAGAGCCTTCAGTATGTGTTCACCCAGAAAGATTTGAATCTTTGCCAGAGGAGATGGCTTTAGTTCCTTAGGTATTATGATATGAGTTTGCGTTATCATCCTAGTAAGGCGAATGTAGTAGCCGATTCTCTTAGTAGATTATCTATGGGTAGATTAGCCCATATTGAGGAAGAAAGGAAGGAGCTAGTGAGGATGTTCACAGGCTTGCTCGATTGGGAGTTTGCCTTATGAGCATATCATACAACGGTGTAATAGTTCAGAATGGGGCAGAATCTTCTTTGATAGTGGAGGTTAAGGGAAAGCAAGACAGTGACCCAATCTTGCTTAAACTTAAGTGTGCAGTCCATAATCAAAGAGTGGATGTTTTCTCCCAAGAGTGAGATGGTGTACTTCACTACCAGGGTAGATTGTGTGTTCCTGATGTGGGCGAGTTGAGACATCATATTCTTGTAGAATACTATAACTCTAGGTATTATATTCATCACAGGATTACCTCGTTCTCACAGACAACATGACTCAATTTGGGTGATAAGTGATATGATGACTAAGTCTTCTCATTTTTTGGCGCTAAAGACTACAGATTCGGCAGAGGACTATGCTAAGCTTTACATTAATGAAATTGAGATATTGCATGGGGTTCCTTTGTCTATCATCTCAGATAGAGGTCCTGAGTTTACCTCTCATTTCTGGAAGTCATTTCTGAAAGGTCTTGGTACTCAAGTTAACCTTAGTACAACATTTCATCCACATATGGATGGGAAGGCAGAGCGTACCATTCAGACCTTAGAGGATATGTTGAGAGCTTGTCTGATCGATTTCAAAGGTAGTTGGGGTGATCACCTTCCTCTTATTGAGTTTGCCTACAATAATAGTTACCATTCCGACATTCATATGGCACGTTATGAGGCTTTATATGGGCGTATATGTAGATATCATGGTGATTGGTTTGAAGTAGGTGAAACATCTTTGATAGGTCCAGACTTAATCCTTTATGCTATGGATAAAGTGCAACTCATTAGACATAGACTTAAGACAACCCAAAGTCGTCAGAAACTTTATGCAGATGTAAGAAGAATGGAACTAGAGTTCCAAGTTGATGATTGGCTTATTTTGAAAATCTCACCTATGAAAGGGGTGATGATATTTGGAAAGAAACGGAAGCTAAATACTAGATATGTAGGCCCTTACAAGATCATGAAAAGGGTTGGCAAGGTGGCATATGAGTTAGAGTTGCTAGCAGAATTAGCAACAAAGCATTCGGTCTTCCACATCTCACTCTTGAAGAAATGTGTGGGTGATCCACACTCTATAGTACCATTGGAGAGTGTGGCGGTGAAAGATAGACTTTCTTATGAGGATATACCAGTTGAGATTCTTGAGTGTCAGGTCAGAAGGTTGAGATATAAAGAAGTCGCTTCATTCAAGGTTTTATGGAGAAGTTAGCCCATAGAGGGTGCTACTTGGGAAGCAGAAGAAACCATGAAAGCCAAGTATCCTTACCTCTTTCCTTCCGATTCCATTCCATCTTGAGGTAATAGTTCCTCTTCATTTTTCCAGTCATTCATGCAAAAATTCAGTCTTAGAATCATGTCCCCTTAGTTTGTACTTGCATTTATAGCGTATTTGAATGTACTTGGAACTCAATTCAGTTAGAAACTCAGTTCTCATTGTTTAGTAGTGGGGTTTGCATCTTTCTCCCTCTATTTCAGCAAGATTAGTCTTCATTCGAGGACGAATGTTCCGAAGGGGAAGATAATGTAACACCCTGTAGCCAAATTAGACCAAAAATCAGTTTTGTTTAGAAAAATTTGCAGGTGCAACCAACGGTGGCATCGATTGCTCGTAGGAAAGACGAAGGTTTGTCCTTCACAACCGTCGATGGGATCAAAAACTCCAAATAATTAAGCCGGGAAAAAATGGGTAAGTCTTGATCGACGGATGGACCAACGGTCCGTAGGTCAGACGATGGTCCGTAGTCCGTGACCGTTGATCGAGACCCCCATTCACCCACTCTCTCACAAGATCTACGGGAGACCAACACAGTCCGTAGGTTGACCTACTCCCCGTATGCATGACCGTAGGTTGAAAATTCATAGACAAATTAGGGGAAATGCAATTGGGTCAACTTCAAATAGTCATAATTGTTAGCACAAAATGAATTAACTGTCTCATGACCTACCCACAAATAGATAATTTAATTATATTTCCATAGCCACCAACTTTTCTTAACTTAGACCTTCGAGTAAAAAGTTATGCTCATTTTAGTAAAGGCCTTTCAAAGAGGCCTTGACGATGGAACCAACGTCGAGGCGTCGGGCAGACCACGGACCATCATTCCTATCCATCGTTTGTCCCTACAAAAACTTTTCCAGGGGTCTTTTTGACATTTCCCACTATGTTTAAACCCTAAGTTACATTGTTTTCACCATAAATCGTCATATTTTAGTCACTTTAAGCCTAGAAACATAATTAAAACATATCAAAGTCAAATCATTAAATCAAAACCTAGAAGCAAAAGAGGAGAAAAAACTCAAGAACCCTAGTTCAAGAACACAACAAGCTCCAGCACTTGTAGCCCTGAAAGTAAAGTATTTTTTCATTGATTTCATCACCAGGTATGTTGGAATAACTAGTGGTTTCCTTTCACCCATTGGGTCTCTAATTTTCAGTCAAATTCTAGATTTTATTATCATGATTAATCCTAGGGTTTCTACAACTTTGATAGAACATCAGAACCCTATCTTTGTATTTCTTTAGTTATTGAATTACATATGCTAGATATTTCAGACACTTCCGATATACATGTCTCAGTTATAAATACATAATTACAAGATTAATTATTGCATTTTCAGTTATCATGTTCAGTTTAGAGCTATCTAGTATATACAGAAACTCAGACATAATTAGTATTTTTTCAAAATTCATGGGAGTAGAATAATACTGAGTTGGACTAGGTTTCAGCGTACCCAAATAGTCCCAGAACTACTAGCCAAGTAGGTTGTAAGTTACCTGTGTGGGCAATAAGTTTAGTGATCACACCCGCATGCCTTTATATCTCTGACAGGAATATTGGGTCCTCTCAATGGGGCGTATACATTGGACTCCACATTTAGCTCATGTGGTTTTATTATCAATTATTAGTAGTTCCCACAGATCAGTCAAACTTTTTGCATTGACCATTTATCAGTATATTCAGTATTTAGTTTTAACATGTTATAAATTTGTCATAGAATCCAATTAGCTCAGAATTTAGTTTATCATGTAAGATTATTATACTTGCTATTTTATTTGTTCAGTTATTTTTATTTCAGCTTTACTCTATCTTACATGCTCAGTACCTTTAAAGTGCTGACGCATACATGCGCTACATCTTCTCGTGATGTAGGTTAAGGTTCCTAGCATCTAGATCACGCATAGATCAATCTCCGATCTCTAGTTTAGAAGATTCAGTGGTTATTCCTCATTTTCCGAGGACAACAGTCATGAGTTTCATTGCAATCTTTAGTCATTTAGTTTCAGTTTTTTGTTAGATTTAGCTGGGGCTTGTCCTAGTATTTCTAGACCAGTTTAAAGGCTATTTTTCGACATAGTTAGTTTTAGCTTAGTAGCGAGTTAATATTTATTTGTATTAAACACATCAGTTTTTTTATATATCTCAATTTTAGCATATGGTTATTCCCTATCTTTTCATTATAATTTATGATTTAGCTTACGCAATAGTTTATTATCTTTAGTATGCTCATGATCATGCCAACAGGGTTATCTTGGGATCAGTTTTTGTCCTAGGTTTTGTGTCTGCGTCTCGGGGGCAGCTCGGGATGTGAAAAAACTCGGTATAAGAGCACTAGGTTCAAGAGTCCTAGGATGTTTGAAAGTCGCACTAAGTAGAGTTCTTTTCATGGGTGTGAAGTTCACCATATCTAATAAGAGAGAGGCTATGAAGTGTTTTAGGTAAAACTTTACTTTCTTGTTATTTTTATCGTTCTTAAGGTATTATCAAATTACATTTAACTTGACATTGTGCGCTTATAATCATGCCTTCTTGTAGAGCTTAGGCATGGAAAGCTAATTCACGTAATGCTAACGGAGTTCCTCTTGTACCAAACAAGGAAGTTCAAAGGTAGTATTTCAGAACGTGAATTTAGGTTTTGACTTAGAGTATGACAAACCAGAACAATTAGAAGTTTCGAGTTCCTATTAATAGAAATGACTGATTAATAGCAGCCAAAGTTTTTGATTTTTTAGGATGAATCCACCTAAGTTTTTAGGGTCGTAGGTTGGTAAGGACCCACAGAAATTCATTGATGAGGGCAAGAAAACATTTTTTGCGATGTCAGTAATTGGTAGTGATAGGTGATATTGGCATCCTACAAACTCAACGATGTGAATCACAGATGGTTCACTCAGTGGAAATACAACTGACATGACTTTGTCTTTTGTAACTCAGTATAGCAGTCCAATTCAGTGTTAGTCAAGAAACTCTCTCAAAACTTTTCTTAGTCACTAATCCATTCGGTAACCCAGTTATAGCTAGACAGGTATACAGAAATTACGTTGTCATAGTATCTCAGAAATTCACCTCAGCAGATCTAGTAGAGCTAGATTTGGTAGGCTTTGATGTCATTGTAGGCATGGATTGGTCACATTGTATCTAGCGAAGGGACCCGAGTGGATATGTAAAAGATGGAAGCAGTGAAACAGTGGCCTAGACCTACCTCTGCTACAGATATCAAAAGTTCCTTAGGTCTAGCAGGTTATTACAAAAGGTTTGTGGAAGGATTTTCATCCATAGCCTCAGCATTGACTAGGTTGACTCAGTAGATGGTCAAGTTATAATGATTAGATTATTGTGAGAAATGCTTCACAGAATTGAAAACTAGATTGACTACAGTTCCTGTCTTGACTCTACCAGAGGGTTTAGATTGTGATCTATTTAGATGCATCAATATTTGGCCTAGGTTGTGTATTGATGCAGCGAGGTAAGGTGATAGCTTATGCCTATAGGAAGCTTAAGGCGCATCAAAAGAACTATCCAACTCATGACCTCGAGCTTGCAACAATGGTGTTTGCACTCTAGATATGGATACACTACTTGTATGGTGTCCATGTAGATGTGTTCACTGATCATAAGAGCCTTCAGTATTTGTTCACCCATAAGGAGTTGAATCTTCGCCAGAGGATATGGCTTGAGTTCCTTAAGGATTATGATATGGGTTTGCATTATCATTGTGGTAAGGCGAATGTAGTAGCTGATGCTCTTACTATATTATCTATTGGTAGTTTAGCCCATGTTGAGGAACAAAGGAAGGATCTAGTGAAGGATATTCACAGGCTTGCTCTCTTGGGAGTCACCTTATGAGCATATCAGACAGTGGTATAACAGTTTAGAATGGGCAGAATCGTCTTTGGTAGTGGAGGTTAAGGAAAAGGAAAATAGTGAACCAATATTGCTTAAACTTAAAGGTGTCCATGATAAAAGAGTGGATATTTTCTCCCAAGAGGGAGATGGTGTACTTCGCTACCAGGGTAGATTGTGTGTTCCTGATGTGGGCGAGTTGAGACATCATATTCTTGTAGAAGCCCATAACTCTAGGTATTCTATTCATCACAGGATTACCTCAAACTCGCAGACAACATGACTCAATTTGGGTGATAGTTGATAGGATGACTAAGTCTGCTCATTTTTTGGCAGTTAATACTATAGATTCGGCAGAGGACTATGTCAAGCTTTAAATTAATGAAATCGTGAGGTTGCATGTGTTCCTTTGTCTATCATCTCAGATAGAGGTCCTCAATTTAACTCTCATTTCTCAAAATTATTTCTGAAAGGTCTTGGTACTCAAGTTAACCTTAGTACAACATTTCATCCACAGACATGCAGGCAGAGCGTACCATTCAGACCATAAAGGATATGTTGAGAGCTTGTGTGATCAATTTCAAAGGTAGTTGGGGTGATCACCTTACTCTTATTGAGTTTGCTTACAATAATAGTTATCATTCTTACATTCAGATGGCCCCTTATAAGGCTTTATATGGACATATATGTAGATATACTGTTGGTTGGTTTGAAGTAGGTGAAACAGCTTTGATAGGGCCAGACTCTGTCCTTTATGCTATGGAGAAAGTGCAACTCATGAGACATAGACTTAACCCAACCTAAAGTCTTTAGAAATCTTATGCAGATGTAAGGAGAAGGGAACTAGAGTTCCAAGTTGATTATTGGCTTTTTCTTAAAAACTCACCTATGAAAGAGGTGATGAGATTCGGAAAGAAATGGATGCTCAGTCCTAGATATGTAGTCCCTTACAATATCATGAAAATGATTCACAATGTTGCATATGAGTTAGAGTTGCTAGCAGAATTAGCAGCAATGCATCCGTTCTTCCACATCTCAATCTTGAAGAAGTGTGTTAGTGATCCAGCCTTTATAGTACCATTGGAGAGTGTGGCGGTGAAAGATAGTCTTTCTTATGAGGATATACCAGTTGAGATTCTTTAGCGTCAGGTCAGAAGGTTGAGAAACAAAAAAGTCGCTTTATTCAAGGTTTTGTGGAGAAGTTAGTCCATAGAGGGAGCTACTTGGGAGGCAGAAGCAGCAGTGAAAGCCAAGTATCCTCACCTCTTTCCTACATATTCCACTCCAGCTTGAGGTAATAGTTCCTTTTCAGTTTTCCAGTCATTCATACATAAATTCAGTCTTAGAATCATGTCCCTTCAGTTTGTAGTTGCATTTTGAGCATATTTTCATGTACTTGGAACTCAATTTAGTTAGAAACACAATTTTCATAGTGTAATATTGGGTTTTGCATCTCTCTCCCTCTATTCATCTAGATTAGTCTTCATTCGAGGACGAATATTCCCAAAAAGAAAGATAATGTAAACCCTATAGCCAAAATAGACCAAAAATCAGTTTTTTAAAAAAAAATATGCAGGTGCAACCAACGGTGGCATCGACTGTCTGTAGGACAGAAGACGGTCCGTCCTGCACAACCGTTGATGGGATTAGAAACTCCAAAAAAATCAGCCGAGAAAAATTGTGTAAGTCTTGATCGACGGATGAACCAACAATCTGTAGGTGATACAAAGATCCGTAGTCCGTAACCGTTGATCGAGACCCCCATTCACCCACTCTCTGAAAAGAACTATGGATAACCAACACGGTCCGTTGGTTGAAAATTTGCAGACAATTTAGGGGAAATGCAGTTGGGTCAACTTCAAATTGTCATAACTCTTAGACAAAAATGAATTAAGTGTCTCATGACCTACCCACAGACGGACCCAAAAACGGGGCATCAGGCAGACGACAGATCGTCAGTCCTGGCTGTCGTTTGGCCCGCCGAGAACTTTCCCATGGGTCTTTTAGACCTTTCCCACTCCATTTAAACCCTAAGTTACGTCGTTTCGACCATAAATCATCAGATTTTCGTCAGTTTAAGACTAGAAACATAATAAAAACATATCCAAGTCAAATCATTAAATCAAAACTTAGAAAATTAGAAGCAAGCGAGGAGAAAAAGCTCAAGAACCCTAGTTCAAGAACAGAACAAGCTCCAGCAGTTCCAGCCCTGAAACTTAATTATTTTTCCGTGGATTTAATCACCAGGTAGGTGGGATTTCACTAGTGTGTTCCTTGCACCCATTGGGTCCCTAGTTTTCTGCCAGATTCTTGATTCTATTATCATGATTAAACCTAGGGTTTTACAACTTAATGAACCTATTTAATATATGTTCCAAATCATATTATCATGTTATTATTCAGTTATTTCATGAATTTCAGAACCCTATCTTTGTATTTCTTTAGTTCTTGAATTATACATTCTAGGTTAGATATTTCACACTTCAGATATACATGCCTCAGTTATAAATGCATAATTACAAAATTAATTGTTGCATTCTTAGTTTGCATGTTCAGTTTCAAGCTATCCATTATTTACAAGAACTCAAACATAATCAGTAAATTTTCAAAATTCGTGGGAGTAGAATAATAGCAAGTTGGAGTACAGTTCAACGTACCCAAATAGTCTCAGAACTAGTAGCAAAGTAGGTTGTAAGTCCCCTATGTTGGCAATCAGCTTAGTGATCACACCAGCATGCCTTTATACCTCAACATGGTATATTGGGTCCTCTCAATGGGGCTTTTACGTCTAACTCCACATTTAGATCATGTGGTTTTAATATTGGTTATTAGTAGCTTCCACAGATCAGTCAGACTCTATGCATTGATCATTTATCAGTATATTCAGTATTCAGTTTTAGCATGTTATAAATTGGTCATTTCATCCAGTTAGCTCTAAATTTTGTTTATCATGTCAGATTATTATACTTGTTATTTTGTTTGTTCATTTATGTTTTATTTCAGCTTTACTCTATCCTACATGCTCAGTACCTTTCAAGTACTGACACATACATGCGTTACATTTTTCTCGTGATGTAGGTTAAGGTTCTCAGCATCCAAACCACAAATAGATCGATTCCCGATCACTAGTTCAGCAGATCAAGTGGTGATTCCTCATTCTCCGAGGACAACAGTCATGAGTTTCATTTCAGTCTTTAGTCATTTAGTTTAAGTTTTTGCTAGATTTAGTTGGGGCTCTTCACAGTATTTCTAGTCTAGTTTAGAGTCTATTTTCAAACATAGTTAGTTTTAGCGTAGTAGTGAGTTAATATTTTTTTTATTGAACTCATCGTTTTTTCATATATCTAAGTTTTAGCATATGGGAATACCCCATATTTTCATTATAATTTATGATTTAGCTTCCGCAATAGTTTAATATATTTAGTATGCTCATGATCATGCCAGCAGGGTTAGCTTAGGATCACATGTGGTTCTAGGTTCCCTGTCTGTGTCTCGGGGATAGCTCGGGGTATGACACCTCACTTATGGGTGGGCATCATAATGGTATCCGAACTGTCCATAAGATTTTGTAGTGTGGGTTCTATTGTCCAACCATCCACCAAGATGCTTATGAGTTCGCCAAGTCGTGTGATAGGTGCCAAAGAGATGGAGGTATTTCGAGGAGAAAAGATCTCCATTTGAATCCCATTCTAGTAATTGAGTTGTTTGATGTATGGGGTATTGACTTTATGGGCCCGTTTTTGAGTTCTGATGGGATGAAATATATTCTTGTGGCAGTGGATTATGTGTCAAAATGGGTGTAAGCCATAGAACTTGCCAACAATAAAGGGATGAGTGAATGCATTTTTGAAAAAGAACAGCTTTTCTAGATTTGGCACACCTAGGGTCATTATTAGTGATAAGGGGTCCCACTTTTGCAACAATTTGTTCAAAGGGCTACTGAAGAAATATGGGGTTCGCCACAATGTAGCCACCCCGTACCATCCACAAACTTACGCAAGTTGAGGTGTCCAATAGAGAAACTAAGCAGATCCTATCAAAAACAGTGAATGCTAATAGAACGGAATGGTCAAGGAGGCTTGATGGTTTACCGGACTGCATACAAGACTCCTATAGGTATGTCTCCGTACCAACTTGTGTATGGGAAGGCTTGTCACTTGCCGGTTGAGTTAGAGCACAAGGACATGTGGGCGATGAAGAAATTGAAGATGGATTGGAATGAAGCAGTGGAATAGAAACTTAATGGGTTGAATGAGCTTGATGAGTTTCGCCTAAAGCATATGAAAATTCAGCCCTCTACAAAGAAAAGATGAAGAAGTATCATGACCAAAAGATTGAGAAGCGTGAATTTATATTTGAGGATTTGGTGCTTCTATTTAACTCTAGGATGCGCTTTTTTTTGGGCAAACTCAAGTCCAAATGGATTGGTCCATTCTTGATTACTAAAGTGTTCCCACGTGGAGCGGTTAAGTTGGAGAACAAGAAGGGTGCAAGGTTCACGATAAATGGGAAAAAATCAAGATCTACCTAGGGCATGCAGAGAGTGACCATGATGTGGTCGAGGCATATCACCTTGATGAAGTCTAAGTAATCAAGTGTCTTGCTTCGTGCCACGACGTTAAATCAAGCTCTTCTTTGGATTGAGCCAACAATAGATTTTTCTTTTCTTTGTAGGAATACATCCATTCTTTTGTTTCGTTTCGTTTTACTCAATGTCATGTGTAAATTTTCTTTTATTTTTTTTAGTATATTGGCTAGAGAGTAGTTTCAGGTCCGTGTCTAAAAAGTGTCTAGAAAACACAAAAACAATGGCTTTACTTCCAGTTGTGATTAATTGTTATTAAGTCATGATATTACATTGGAGTATGCCTTTTACTAGGATCATAGGGTGGCATGATGTTGAATTGAAATGTATTGACTATGTGTGAGGTTGATTAAGGTGTATGTGAGTTAAGGATGGTGAAAACTATCAATGTGCCTTTATATATTATGAGATGCTAATATGTTAACCTCAATTATATGAATTGTGATGAAAGGACTTATACTCATACAATTCTTATTGAGCTATTGATGATGATGATTGTATAAGGGGTAGACCCTATGGCCTAAATTAAGCTACGATTGATAATTAAAGGATTAAAGACATTTCAAAAAGGGACTCTAGCTTATCACGAAGTCAACTAGATAGAGGAGTGTCCCTTCCCACATACAGAAGGTAGGAACACTACATTACACTTGAGATTGGAGACAATAATGCATGGAACATAAAGAGGGTCCCAACTATATCTCCTAGTTCTTGAACTATATTGCCCCTATAGGAATACTAGCTAGTGGATCCACATAGCTGCTATGTTTCATGTTTTGGTACTACCTTGGCAAGTAGTCTGCCTTCTCTCCGTGTAGGGTTTTATGACCCCGAATTCCACACTATCTCATGTGGTCTATGTCGGTTAGGGAAAGATTTTCCCAAAAATGTAAATCAATTAAAGAATTGAACTCTAACTAGGATAACCTAAAGGGTCTAGCTTAGTCTAGGTATGGGTTTGGGACACTACCTAAACATTGCAATAGTTAGCCTTGAGGGGAGTCTTAGAAAGAGGTTCTTATATATGTTTATGTTATGATAATATATGATGTATATCATGACCATGTACATTATTGATACTATATGTTCATTTATGAATATGCCTTGGGTTACAATGTTAATATATGATGAAATGTAAACTGAAATGCCATGATATGTAAAGTTTGACATTCGTCATGTTTTCATGTTAAGGATACTTGATTGAGTAAGGTTATGGAGCTTTGGTTGGTCATTGCACTTGTTGACTTTATAAGGACTTGTGAGTAGTTGTCTTGCTTATAGTGATATGTTTAAATCTTATTCATTCTTGTGATATTATTCCTTGATGTTAGGGTATGGTTTCAAGTATGTTGGGATAAGTATTACTTGTTGAGATAGTAAGCATGTTAGTTGATTGATATTACTTACTTGACTTTGCATTAAGTCCCTAAAGGGGTAAAATGGCATGTTTTGATAAAAAGTCCTTTTTAGCAAGTTTCGCTTGTGTAAGTGCATAAGATACCATACCTAGTATAAATGGAGTACTAACCCCATTTTCTTCCCTTTTCCAAAATATTTTAGGTTCTGGTCATTGAAGAGTTTGGAAGGCGACATTGTTGAACACTTGGATTCTTCCTTTCATCCAAGTTAGGTAGGTCTTCAACTTTTGAGGGCAATGCCATCCTCTAGCTTTGGATTTTATTATGAGCTTATTGAATCTATCATTCCTTTTCTTTTTAATTGAATAGTGTACTTTTGTATGACCTATAGATCGTCTTGTTGAATTGATGTAAGGGCTATGTCCATATTGTGATAATCGTTTAGATTGTATCAGATGAAACAATCGTTGAGACTATTTCTATATTTTTATGCATATATGTGCAATAAAAGTAGAAGTCTATGTAACCTTCCTATATGAAGGGTGTATGTACAATCAATATGTATATATATTATATGTATGTAGAGGTCTATGTAAACCTCCAAGTAGTGATAATGAAAGTTTTAAAAAAATTCCGCATTTTTCAACCTATGAATGTAATGACATGAAACTAAGAGGCTAGTCTTAGTCCTTCAAAAAGACGATGATTTCGGTTAGGTCTAGTGGGTAAACCCGGATGTGACAAACTTGGTATCAGAGCGTGAGTTTGAATATCATTGAATTATGTCTCTCTCTCTCTCTACCACGTCTATGTAGGTTTGTATTCATAATTGTGAAGTGCGCCACACTTATGAGTAGGAATTTATATGATGCTTAGGAATCACTCTCTTTCTTGGAAATCTTATATCGTGCCAATAGAGTATACTTATGATGTGCTTTTGCATCTAATCCTATTGTTATGCTATAGGAAGCATGAATACTGGAAGGAATGCGGATAGAAGACTTGAGGAGGAAATTGCTAATGCGGGAGCTCCTCCCCATGATTAGCAAGTTCCTCCACTTGAAGAAAATGCTAGTGTGGAGCAAGCCCCAGCTAACCCTCCACATATGACGGAGGTTGAGATGAGGGTTATTCTTGCTCAAATGTCCCAATACATGAATACTCAAGCACAAGCCACTACCGTTTAAGCCCAAGCTATGACAACCCAAGCCAATCGAGATATTGCTCCCCGTCTTTATCAACAAGTCACTACTATGGCTTCCCGTCTAAGGGACTTCTCTCGAAAGAACCCTCCTACTTTATATGATCTAAGGTTGATGAATACCCCCAAGAATTCATTGATAAGGTCTACAAGATACTATATGCTATGGGGGTGTCTTCAAGTGAGAAGGTCGAGTTGGCCACAAACCAACTCAAGGATGTGGCTTAAACTTGGTATGTGCAATGGAGGGATAATAGGTCGTTGAGGGGTAGTCTGGTGACTTGGGAGATCTTTATGGCAGCCTTTCTAGATCGGTTCTTACCTAGGGAGATGAGGGAGGATAAAGTGATGGATTTCATTAATCTTCACCAAAGAGGGAAGAGTTTCCATGAGTACTCTTTAGAAATTCATTAAGTTGTCCAAATATGCTCCTTCTTTGGTCTCCGATTCTAGAGACCAGATGAGCCATTTTGTGACGGGGGTACAAGAGGAGATCCAGTCGGCCATGCTACATGAAAACATGAACATTTCCCGTCTTATGGTGTATGCAAGAACGGTTGAGGAGGCAAGGGCTAAGCGAAAAAGTAGAGGTTCTAAGAGTGAAAGGTCATTTGATGGAGGTTCTTAAAAGAATAGGCTTGAGATACAAGACACGCCTACATTTAAGAAGCGAGTTTTAATCAAGTTCCTTCTAAATTCCCAAGAGCTAGTTGTGATAGGGTGTCTAACCCTAAATTCAATAAGGGAAAAGGTACTAATTAACCAAATGAGAAGCCAACTTGTGGAAAGTGTGGTAAAAAGTACTATGGTGATTGCCTTAAGAGGACGATTAATTGATTTAGTTGTGGCAAGAGTGGTCACAAGATGAGAGATTGTCCAAACTTGAAGATTCAAGACAAGGGTAGTGGCCAAGCGCAAGCAAGTGGTTCTAGTGATGCTCCAAAGAAGAACCGCTTCTATGCTCTCCGCTCTAGGGGTGAGCAATAGACCTCTCCCGATGTGGTGATTGGTATGTGGAAGGTTTTCTCTCCTTATGTATATGCCTTATTCGATCCGGTGCTACTTTATCATTTGTTACGCCTTTAGTAGTAAACAGTTTGAAATTTTACCCGATATTTTGAATGAACTTTTATAGTGTCTACCTCGGTGGGTGAGTCGCTTGTTGCAAAAAGGGTGTATATAATTTTTCCTATAATTTTGTCCAATAGAGTTTCTTATGTTGATCTAATAGAACTCTATATGCTTGATTTTGATATTATATTGGGTATGGATTGGTTGCATGCATGTTTTGCATGCATTGAATGTACGACAAGAGTGGTGAGGTTTAACTTCCCAAATGAACCTGTTGTTGAGTGGAAGGGGGGAAATTCTATTCCAAGAGGTTGTATTATTTCTTGTCTAAAAGCATGCAAAATGATCTTAAAAGGTTGTTTTTATCATAAAGTAAGAGTCCAAGATCTAGACTCCGAAGTTCCTCCCATTGAGTCAGTACCGTAGTGAGTGAATTTTCAGAGGTCTTCCCCAATGATCTTCTTGGTATTCCTGCCGAACGGGAAATTGACTTTAGCATTGATTTTCTACCGAATACATATCCGATATCAATTCCTCCTTATCGGATGGCTCCGTACGAGTTGAAAGAGTTGAAGGCTCAACTCAAATATTTACTAGATAAGGGTTTTATAAGGCCTAGTATATCACTGTGGGGTGCTTTGGTTTTTTTGTGAAGAAGAAAGATGGGTACTTGAGAATGTGTATTGATTACCGCCAACTCAACAAGGTTACTATTAAGAATAGGTACCCTCTCGCTCAAATTGATGACTTATTTGACCAACTCCAAGGGGCGAGTTACTTTTAAAAGATAGACTTGAGGTCAGGGTATCATCAACTTAGGGTGAGAAGGGATGATATACCAAAGATGGCCTTTCGGACTAGGTATGAGCATTATAAGTTCTTGGTCATGTTTTTCGGTCTCACTAATGCTCCGGTGGCATTTATGGACCTAATGAATAGAGTATTTCAAAATTACCTAGATTCATTTGTTATTGTCTTCATTGACGATATCTTAGTATATTCAAAGAATGAGGACGATCATATGGGCCATTTGAGGGTAGTATTGCAAACCCTTAAAGAACATCAATTGTATGCTAAATATAGTAAGTGCGAGTTTTTGTTGAGGTCGGTGACTTTTGTTGGGCACATCATCTCTAGTGAGGGAGTAGAGGTAGACCCAAGAAAAACGGAAGTAGTGAAAAACTGTCCTAAACCATTAACTACAACGGATTTTAGGAGTTTCTTGGGCTTAGCGGAATACTATCGGAGTTTGTCGATTGTTTCGCTCCATTGCGTCTCCTTTGACTACTTTGACTCAAAAGAGTAAAAAGTTTGAGTGGTCAGAGACATGTGATAAGAGCTTCCAATTGTTGAAAAATAAGCTTACTTCCTCTTTAGTGTTTACCTTATGAGAGGGTACAAAGGATTTTGTGGTGTATTCTGACGCATCTCGAGTGGGTTTGGGGTGTGTGCTTATGCAAAACGGGAAGATGATAGCTTATGCCTCTAGGCAACTAAAGTTACATGAGAGAAATTACCCCACTCATGACCTTGAATTAGTGGCGGTGGTGTTTGCTTTGAAAATTTGGAGGCATTACTTTTATGGGGTTCATGTTGATGTTTTTACCAATCATAAGTGTCTCCAATATGTGTTTATACAAAAGGAGTTGAATCTCCGACAAAGAAGGTGGTTAGAGTTGTTGAAAGATTATGATATAAGTGTCCTTTACCACCCCGACAAGGCTAATGCAATTGTGGATGCCCTAAGTCGGATGACTATAGGTAGTGTATCCCATCTTTACAAAGCCAAAAAGGACCTAGCA
Source organism: Solanum lycopersicum (assembly GCF_036512215.1). Lineage (NCBI taxonomy): Eukaryota > Viridiplantae > Streptophyta > Magnoliopsida > Solanales > Solanaceae > Solanum > Solanum lycopersicum. Next base: position 8,775,664 of record NC_090807.1, read on the forward strand.
AAGGAAATTATTAGGTTTGCCTTGGGTTATAATGTTAATATATGATGAAATGTAAACCTAAATACCATGATATGTAAAGTTGGACACTGGCCATGTTTTGTTGTTAAGGATACTCGATTGAGTAAGGTTATGGGGCTTTGCTTGGTCATTGCACTTGTTGACTTGACAAGGACTTGTGAGTATTTATCTTGCTTATTACGATATGTTTAACTCTTATTCATTCTTGTGATATTATTCCTTGATGTTAGGGTTGTAGTAAATTATTGTTTCAAGTATGTTGGGATAAGTATTACTTGTTGAGATAGTAAGAATGTTGGTTAATTGATATGACTTACTTGACTTGCATTAAGTCCCTAAAGGGGTAAAATGGCATGTTTTGATTTAAAAAAGTCAATTTTAACATGTTTTGCTTGTGTATGTGCATAAGATCTCATACTTAGTACATATGCAGTACTAACCCTATTTTCTTCCCTTTTCCCAATCATTTTAGGTTCTGGTCGTTGAAGAGTTTGGAAGGCGACATTGTTGAAGGCTTGGATTCTTCCTTTCATCCAAATTGCGTAGGTCCTCAACTTTCGAGGGCAATGTCATCCTCTAGCTTTGGATTTTGTTATGAGCTTATTGACTCTATCGTTCCTTTCCTTTTTAATTGAATGTTGTACTTTCGTATAACCTATACATGGTCTTGTTGAATTGATGTAAGGATTATGCACATATTGTGATATTCATTTAGATGGTATGAGATGAGACAACCGTTGAGACTATTTCTATATTTTATATATGTATATGCAATAAAAGTAGAAGATTATGTAAGCTTCCTATACAAAGGGTTAATGTATACTCGATATGATTATATATTATGTGTATGTATAGGTCTATGTAAACCTCCAAGTAGTGATAATGGAAGTTTAAAATTTTTTCGGCATTTTTCAACCTATGAATGTAATGACATGAAACTAAGAGTTTAGTCTTATTCCTTCAAAAGGATTACGATGTCGGTTACGTCTAGAGGGTAAACCCGGATGTGACATAGAAGTTGGATCCTTAATTAGAAATTGGGTTCGTGAGTTAGGTCAGGTTTCATGGTCGAATTACAATTCAAAAATTTAATCCTAAGTCAGATGTTGGGGTCAGGAGTTAGGTTCGATCTCAAGTCAAGATAGATTTTCGTATAAGATCGGGTTTCGTTTCAAAGTTAGTTTCGGGTTTCTGTATCATATTCCAGTTGGACAGTTTGGGTTGGGAGTCAGGGTTAGATCCTAGTTGATTCTTTGGATCGTGTCTTAATTCGGGCCATGGTCACAGTCAAGTTCCAATTCGAATGTCATGTCCCATGTCGGAAGTAGGGGTCATATATCAGATCGAGTGACTGTATCGGGGTTTGTTTTAAGATCAGAAACTTTTTTTCTTAAAATTTATTTTCTACACTCTAGCAAAAAAAATATAGTATCTAAAAAATGTTTCCCATTTACCAATAATACACTGAAAAACATTTTACAATCACTAACCAAACATGAAAAAATAAATTTAGCAACCAACTTATTTTCCAAAAATTGACATTTTTGTTCATACCAAACACAACCATAAAGTTGTCTCTGTCTTAAAGTGGTGAGGCGCACAAAGTATTAAAATTAAAATTTATTATGACTCTCCTATTTTTATTGTTTCAATTGATATTTTACAGCTACAAAAATTTAGTGGTCACAGAGTTAATTTACTAAATTAATCATATTAGTTATTTTTTTAAAAAAATAATTTAATCCCAATTTCCTATCTCCTAAAATACTTGTTACATTTTTCATTTGTATGCATTGATTAGGAAGAGTAGTTGACTATAAAACGGTATATCTTAAATAAAATATTAATCTTTCATTGAATATTTACTTTATTTATGTGCAATAAGTGAGGTGATTGTAGTTTACAAGAACAATTACTACTCAGACTAAATAAAATTATTAATTTAATTTTGAACTTCTAAAATGACAAGTATCTTGAGATGAATACTTTTTTAGTAAGAATTACAAGTATATTGAGACGGAGGGAATAATATTGTATATACTTCTTTATTTATAAGGGTTATATAGGAAGAAAATGATGAATTTCTTTAGATTTTGTAAAATAGATAAGTAAAAGAGGAAAAATATATTATTATAAAATTTTGTAAGTTGAAGTCCTGAAATCTTTAAAAAAAAATTATTGAAAACTAATTTGATTTCATTTTTAAAATCTAAAGATATTTGAAGCTTTAATTTTTAAAATCACATCATATTATATGAACAAATTAATATCTAAAAGATAAAATTTTAAACTTTATGATCAAACTCTTACTAATTTGACATCGAAAAATTCTTAATGATGAGTGTATACAAAGTGAACTCAATAGAATAGTACATGAAATCAATCTTGGGATTCACCCCACATTTTCAAAAGGTAGCCATCACACTTGCTACTAGTCCCATTCACAAGGAATCTAGAACTTGCTCTCTTTGTCTTTTTGGGCATCACTTTTAGATTACTGACCCCATCATTTTTAAGGCTGTGCCTATACTCAGCTGCCACTTGTTCAAATACTTCAACATCAAACATGTTCAACTTTAGTTTTGGGTCCATTAAATCCCTCACATATGCAAAGGCCAATTGGTCCCTTGGATTAAATCCTTCAAGTTCATTAAATAAGAGGCACGAGAATAAATTGGTTGCCACACTATGTTTCCTCAAGATTATTGCACTATCTGGTACATCTGCAATAACCATGGGAAAAAAACCATAAACATAAAAGAAGGTTTTCTATGAAAATTGGCTAGAAGAATCATGATTAAACTATTACTTCTTAATTAGTTTATGAAATATTTGTCTCCAAACAATAACACGTACTAGGTAACTATGTTCGCCAAAATTAAGACAAATAAAATTAAGATATCACCTAAGGCAGAGACCTCATAATTTCCAAAGATGGCATGTTAAACTAAGATGTTTTTCTTTGTACAACAATCAAAATAAGACACTTTTTATCAGGAATACCCTTGAAGAAGCAATCTAAATAGAAAATTTATCAAACTTTATGGAATAGTGACTATGGGAGAGAGAGAAATTAGGTAAGAGCTTACAAGATGGCCCTACCATTAAACTGCCTTCAAAAGAAAGAAAAGTGACAATATTCCAGTATATCTATTCAAAAAATCATTGATGTTGAGATTTTGCTCATACTATGACAATCCACTGTACTTCACTTATTTATAATAAATAAATAAATATACCTCAAACTTTTGTTTCTTTCTTGAAACTATTAGATGGAAGAGGTTAACACTAAATATAATACTTCAACCTTGTTTCTTAAAAATTGACTAATTATTTGAATATGTGAAACTGAATTTAATAAAATTATAAATTTTGATCTTCACCTAACAACAATATTTTATTTATTTTCCCTTTTTCTTGTTGGAAACAAGGAATATGTGTTATTTAATGTTATATATAACTCCAAGTATCACAGACAACTCATGCTTTTCCAAGAATATGTATTATTCAACTTCCCCACTTATTAAGAAAAAGAAATGCCGGACTTAGCTTGAACAATTAGTGCAAATTGGTACATCTTTACTAGCTAGAACAATTATTGCAAATTGGCATATATTTATTAGCTACAACAATTAGTTAAAATTCCTACATCTTTACTAGCTAGAACAATTAGCTTGAACAATTAGTGCGATTTTTTAAAAAGGAAAAAAGTTTTCTTGAAATTTTATGACGTTAAACATACTATTAAAATTCCATATGACTATGACAACATGTTACTAAGGATAAATAAGAAATTTGAAGTTGAACTGTTTCCAAACTAAAAAAGTATCATATTTTTAATATCTATAACAATAAAAATATATTCAGTGTAATTCTACAAGTTAGAGAGAATCGAGAAAGGGTGGGGTGTACGATATATTTGGAGTAGCCATCTCATTTCAACAACAACAACAACAAAATATTCCTAGTGTAGTCTCTCAAAGTTGGGTCTGAAGAAAATAGGAAGTACGTAGATCTTATTCTTATCTTAGAGGAAAAGAGATTGTTTATTATAAATCCTCGCCTCAAGGAATAACTATGCAAAGTAGTCTAGAAAAAGAAATAATTAAAGTGAAAGCATAACAAACCGATATATTACGGTAATCAAGTTATAAGAATCAACATATAATAACAAAAATAGAAGGACAAGAAACTACGAGAGATCCGTACCTGAAGGGTAAGGCTTTTCTGGAGACCATGGTTGCAAGCCATTGTCACAATATGTTTCCATTTGTTTCATTAATCCATCAACATCCCACCATTTCTTCCATCTAGCTGTTGCCATGGCTTCTTCAATTGTATGGACATAAAAAGGATGTCTTGAAATAGCCATATCAACATCTTCCATAACAACAAGTGAGTGAATCAACAAGAATGGATCAACAACTAGCTGTATTTTGGCATCTATCCAAATGCTATATTTTGAATTCGGAAAAAGCCTATGAACTAAATATTTAGGAATAACTCCATTCATTGCTGAATTCTCATACAAATGTTCTTTTTCAACCTTCACAATTCTCCAAACTCCCACTAAATTTTCCTCTGATGATATTGTTGAAATTAAGTTGTGATATTGAAGTCCTTTGAGTGTCACATCATCAACAAACATGTAAAAGCATACTGAGTAGGGTGTATCTTTACCAAGTCCCTTTGGTTGCCTGATTTTGTCATGATCATTGAATATTGCTGAAATAACTACTATTCCCTTGCAATTTTCCATGGAAATCCTATCTGAAATTTTTTCAAAAAGATAAATTATAAACAACAAAATAACACCTCCAAGTTTTGCCTCTTTGGTCTAGTAGTAGAGCGCATCGCGTGATATGTGGATTGACACAAGTCACTAGTTCAAATCCCATTATAAATGATAGTGTGGTATATAATGGTGAGGGACTTGTTAACAGCTTGTCCTTGAAACAACTTCAAGATTAATCTTTTTTTTTCATTAGTAATTATATAATGGTGATATTATTCACAAAAGGGAAAAAAATATCTCTTGTTTCATAGATCAAAAATGAAAATCTTTTATCATTGAGTAAACAGATCACGAACCAAATTTAGAGATAGGAAAACGTTTGAAGAATCCACAAGGAACTTGAATACCATCATGATGATCAAAATAAGAAAACCTCTTCCTGATACTAAAATTGCCACCAAAACTATCAGCATTCCCCTGAATATACCTCAAGTTTCGCGAACCAAGAGACGTAGAATTCTCACTGAATTCATTCATTTCCTTCAAAGCATTCCAATAATCTACGAAACAAGAATTACATTACTCAAAACAACAAAATAGATGATGAATGAATTCAAAAATGATAATTTAATTTTATACTTACCTGAGAAATAAACAGGGGAATCACAAGACGAACGAAAAGTAGGAAGGGCATGTTTATGTTCACCATAAGAAGAATTGTAAATGAACAGAGGTTTTTGAATAGGATCATTAGGGGAATATCTGAATAGACAATTTGTTGGAGAAATAAAAGAAGTGTAAACAACTAAAAAGAGAGAGGTGAAAAGGTAGATAACAGAAATGCACAGCAGTTTTGAGTAGCAGAAGAGTGGTTTAGATGATGTAGCCCTGATCCCCATTTACTTTTTCTTCCTAACAGAAAAACTATCTCACATATCTTCAATTGATATCATCGTATCAATTTTTTTTTTAATTTTCTTTGTCTTTTTCTCAACTAATTCTTATCTCATTTAATATTAGATGGTGACTTCTTCTCTCATCCAATATTAAGTATGAAGTAATTAAATTAATATTCTATTAATCCCTAATTATTTGATCATTATTAAATTTAACCATTTGATCATTTTTAAATTTAATAATGATTGACCTAGTCAATTTATTATTTTATTCCTATTAAATATGACATGCATGATTAAAAAATTTTAACAAAATAATTAATTAAGAGTATAATAGATTAAAAAAAATGTCATTTTTTGATTTGTAAAAAAATAAACAAATAATTAGAAACAACTAAAAAACAAAAATTTCACAAGTGATTAACCCATCAATTTTTATTTTGACAGTTTATTTTAATCGTGATTCATTTCATCCCTTTAATTTTATTTTTAATGTATTAGTTGAAATATAAAAATATTATTTAGTATAAGCTATTCAACGCATTTTGATAAAACAAAAATAGGTCTGACATATTCAATTAAATAATGTCACTTGCCTTTTATATTATCCAGGTCAACTTAATTTTTTAACTCAAATATTCACATTCTAATTTTTAGTTCAGCTTCAATACAGGCTAATCATTTGGAGTTTCAAAATGAAAATTGATGGCAATTTAGAGGGGTTAGATTAGTTTGGTCCACGTATTTAAATTTATAGTTTATTTAATTTAATTATAATTAATTATCATGTATTTTATTTCATTAATTAACATAATAATACAAATTGCATTTATTTGGTATATACTTTCGGGGTGGATAAGGTTTTTTCAATTGTTGTGCATAGATATTTGGCAAAAAAAACTTATATGACAAATGATGTTAATATTTTTTGAGTTAATATTTTTTGAAACAACAAATGATCAAATATTGTTGAAACATTTCAAATGCATTCAAAAAATATATTTGGGGAGAAAGTGACACTACTACAAATTTAATTATCAAGGACAACTAGTTTCATCACTAAAATTCTTGTGAGACGAAAAAAATTCGTTACTAAAAATATTATTTCACTACAAAATGAAACCTCGTCTCCAAATGTTAAAATATTTGTGACAAATTTATTTATCGTAAGACGCATATTTTTTTTAGTTAATAGTACGTTTGAGTATATTTTTTTTTATAGTTAATAGTATGTTTAAGTATATTTTTTAATAATTAATAGTATGCTTTGTCACTAAAAGGTTATTACTAACGATAAAATACCAAGTTGTATTTCGTAGTTGAACCAAGCTCGTCTCCAAATGCTGAAACCTTTGATCTCTACCCTTGAAAGCAACTCAACCTTCTCAAGACCCTACATGGAAAACATGTACACAATATGTGTTAGTACGATATGTACTAAGTATGAAAACTATCACACCAAACATAAGATATCTCAAAGGGTTAGTCAATAATAGACATAATCATAAGAGATAAAGACATAAACATATCACGAAAATCATAAGCATATTAAAGCATCATAAAGTACATTAGAGTTCATACTTACTTACTTGTCCTTCTTACTCAAATGAACTATACCACAAGCTACCTCCAAGTATACTAGTGCAAGGCTATGGTAGCATCCATACTACTACCAAAGCTAAGTACATCTCTTTGGTCATCCTTGATCGTAGTCCACTTTAATAATTAAGAACTAAGTTCATCATGTCTTATGAGCACTATGCCCGTAAACCAACTCAAAACATACTTGTGCAATACATATGAAGCATCTCATACTACCTCAGACACAAAAAATATCCTTAAGTCACCCTATCTTATTTCATTAAGTCTCTAGTAGCCTTACTTCACACTGAAGAGTACTATACTCTTACGATTTCCTCAAAAAAGCTTGTGCAATATACATGAGGCATCCCGTACTACCCCATATATAAGCCTATCTTGAAGTTATCCTTAACATGTTCACCCTCCATAGCCTTATCATTACTTAACTTCATTTATTAAGATTCTCTCATCTTTAGTCTACCGTACTAGGAAAGGCAACTCTAGTCCAATCCTATCTTCATTCTCTTCTTCTTTATTAACCCTAGGTTATACCTTGTGCAATGCAGTTATGATGCCCCATAACACCATTCATGCAAGGTACTACTTTTGGATCCTTTTCTATTACATTTTACTTTGGAGTCTAGACCCTATCTTTATCTTTTGAACACAATGAATTACTTCTTTAAGAATGTCTAAGTTTCTTAAACATATGGACCCTACGAGATACTTTTTAAGGTATGTCTTGACCCCTTAATAATCATGAACACTACGAGATTGGGCATTTCTAAGTTCATTCAAACATTATGAACACTACGAGATACCCCTTGGGCATGTCTAAGTTCATTCATTGCTTATGAACACTACGAGATGCTTCTCAATCATGTCTAAGTTCATAGGAAATGGAGAACACTACTAGGATAACTTGACTCTACTACGTGAAGGACTCCCGCCTCATGAGACCTACTAGGATAGTCATCACGACTACTAGGTGTGTCTCTCCTTTCTACTTGAAGTGTGGAGCCTTGCTAGACCATCCATCTCACTTTGCATATCCACTTGGAGTCAAGTATATACTCCAAGGTTTACCTGTCAAGCGGTGCTCAACCTTCTCACATGGAGGGATGTCCCAGACAATCTCTCCATGCTCAAGTGAATTCTATCATTTCAATCAATCATCCTAAATCTACAGCCAACATAACCATCTTAAGGTTCATTTTTCATCAATTAATTTTTATCTTCATTCACAGATAGATTATACAGTCTTTTATCCTTAGCTTTCTTCTCACATTCTTCAATTCTAGGTGAATATAGTCATAATTCCTTCTTTAGGGTTCAATTCAATCAAGACCAATATTAATTCATCAAATCTATTTCAATTCATACTTAGGTGATTCAATCATGATCAATTAATATAGAATAAAATCAATTTAAGAAGAATCAATACAAAACCTTCATCTAGTCTATAATGGCCTATGATCACCATAATCACCTTCAAATTTAATTACCATAATTCACTATGAAAACTCCATAAAAGCAACATACAATCATCATATAAACATCATTGAATTCTACCCACTAGATTTGGATCATAATCAAGCCTTAACCACATTGCAATCATAACCCTCTCTAAATTGGGGTTCTTTGGATTCACAATTGAAGGGGAAAGTAGGGGGATTCATGGATGGAATAATCCATGAATGAATAAGATTCACATACCTTAAATTATGACCCTAAACCCAGCTTGAAACCTTGATCAATTCGTCCTAAAAGGTGCTGCAATTTCTCCTCTTCTTCAATGGTGGTTTTAGGAGAACTTTGGGAGAGAAAGGTTTTGATTTCTTATTTCTTATTGTGTATTGGGGTTTTAGCTTGATAAAAGGGTTATATAGGACCTAAAACCATTTTAAACCGACTTCCCAAGTACCCAAACTACCCCCATATCAATTGGATAGTTTTAGACGAGTCTAATTCCCGCTACTTCATAGTAAGCATCATATTTGATGTTTTGCTTAGTTACTACTTCGCACCAACCGAAAATAGCCTATTAGATAGTATCCATTAAATCTATGTCGATAATTGTTTTCCTATTAACTACCCCCTTGGTCCGGCAAGTAGCAATAAGGCGAGTTCTAACGCATGCACTCGTTAAAAAGACTTCTAAACGAAAGAATTATCGATTTATGAAATAACATATTTGAAATTTTATTTAGCTAGGTTTGTTTAGTTAATCACCCATGGTTCCCACAACCCAAGTTGTGGATTTAGTTACCCATGCTTAGAAGAACACAATTCATAATTGATAAATAATAAATCATGAACTTACTTTGACAAATTCAAAAAAAATCCAGAAATTCAACATGAAATCACACAATTATATTGATTAACAAATCCAAATATTTGAATTAATTGCAAAAACAAATCCCCAAGAACAAAAGTATGAAATTAGTAAAATAATCCAACCCCAAAAATGAGGTTTTTCACCCTATTTATAATAAAAAGAGTCCTAAATCAAAAGGAGTTCAAATAAGGAAAGTTTTTCCAAAAGAGGCTTCAATTGACGACTCCCATAGATGGTCCGTCTATTAAACGACAGACCGTCGACTCCCTCCGTCGGTCCATACTTAGCATCTTTTCTCAGCCATGAGTTTGAATCTTCTCTGATCCAATCGACAGACCAACAACATAGTTTATCGATTCATCTACGGTCCGTCGATGCTTCTCGTCCTTCCATACTTAGATTTTCTTCAACTTTGGTATTTGGACATTCTCTGATCGCATCGACATTTTGTCAGGACGGTCCATCGATCAGTCGATAAACTATCGATCCTTTCGTAGCCCCACACTTAGTCAGAATTCCCCGAGTTGCTTCCAGATGCCTGAACCTTCAATCGATGGTCACCACCAATGGTCCGTCAATGGGAAGACGGGTCGTCGATGGATTCTGGGTCACTTCTGCACTGATTCTTCACAGCCTTTTCCATTTTTTGTTTTGTACAACTCTCCTGTAAAACAAAGACAAAAAATATTAAAATTACTATAAAAAGTCTCTAGACACACACCAATCTTAAGGAAAAAACATTAAAAGTACTGTGAAACCACATTACATCAGCTACCCACTAGATTGAGATCACAATCAAGCTTTGGTTAGGATCGAATTCACGCACACACACTAGATGAATAAAGAACACAAGAACTTTCAAGAGAAAGAGAAAATCCAATATTTCGTGGTAACACCCCGTAAGTAAACTTCCATGGCGGTGAGGTATATTTATATTAATAAATCAGAGTATTTTTTGTTACAGAGAATAAATAGAGAATAAATAGGAAGACCTAAAATAGAGAATAAATAGGAAAGCCTAAAATTAATCAGGCTCCACTACCTAATAATTCTCCCACTCGGAGACTGACTCAGTCATCCAAAAAATACGTTCTCAAAAAAAAATCTCTTCATCATCAACATCTTTACCGCACCGCAACATCTGTAGAAACAACTACAGAAGACCAACCGAGGTTTTACATAACCTCAGTTTCCCAACATCAACACATTTCGTCAACATGTCTGTCGGGTTCTTTGCACCCTCTATCTTATCCAAGCACATATCACCATCCTCCACTGCCCTTTGAGTGAAATGGTATCGCCTTGTGATGTTCTTTGTCTTCAAATGATAGACTAGATTTTTCACCAACTGTATGGCACTCTGGCTATCTGAGTAAAGAATCTTCTCGCTCTGCTTCTTGCCCAATTCCTCAAGATAATCTGCCAGCCATATCATCTCTTTCCCAGCTTCAGCTATTGCCACATACTCAGCTTCAGTAGATGAAAGAGAAACACACTTCTGAAGCCTGGACATCCAACTCAGTGCTGTTCCACATATGGTGTAAATGTACCCGGATGTACTCTTGCTCGAGTCAATATCCCCACCAAGATCAACATCCACAAAACCCTGTAGAGTCACATTGCCTTTGCCAAAACAAAGTGAAGTACTGGATGTACCTCTCAGATATCTCAGAAGCCACTTCACAACTTCCCAATGCTCTTTCCCAGGGTTCGCCATGTACCTGCTAACAACTCCCACTGCATGTGCTATATCAGGTCTAGTGCAGACCATAGCATACATCAAACTACCAACTGCTGAAGCATATGGAACAAGTGCCATGTGATCACGCTCATCGGCAGTCTTGGGTGACTGCTCCTTTGACAATTTAAAGTGATTTGCCAATGGAGTAGTCCTGGGTTTAGCATCATTAACCCTGAATCTGATCAGCACCTTCTCAATGTACAACTCTTGAGATAGATTTAAAGTGCCAGCAGATCTATCCCGAGAAATCTTCATCCCCAAAATCTGTTTTGCTGGACCCAAATCTTTCATCTCAAATGCTGCAGACAACCTTGTCTTTATATTGTTAATCTCCCTCATACTAGATCCTACAATCAACATATCATCCACATACAAGATTAGAAAGACATATGAATCGGTGTATTTCTTGAAATAACAACAAGGATCCTTTTCAGCTTTGCAGAATCCACTCTTGGTCATGAAGGAGTCAAACTTCTTGTACCACTGACTTGGTGCTTGTTTTAGTCCATAAAAGCTCCTGGTGAGCTTGCACACCATGTGTTCCTTGCCTGGAACCACAAATCCTTCCGGTTCCTGCATATCGATCTCTTTGTCCAGATCTCCATGTAAAAATATTGTTTTTACATCCATTTGCTCTAGATGCAAATTCTCCGATGCAACAACACTCAACAGAATTTGAATAGAGGTTAACTTCACAACAGGAGAGAATATTTCAGCATAATCAATACCTTTCCTTTGTGAATATCCTTTAACCACTAAAAGAGCCTTGAACCTTCTTTTGTCATCTGGTTTGGTCTTGATTCTGAACACCCACTTGTTCAGCAAAGCTCTCTTCCCTGCAGGTAGCTCGGTCAACACATATGTGTAGTTCTTCTCAAGTGACCTCATCTCATCATCCATGGCTTGCTCCCACTTGATCGAATCCTCCACCTGTAGGGCCACATCAAAAGACTCTGGTTCCCCTCATCAGTCAGCAATAGATAGTGTAATGAAGGTGAATACCTATCTGGTGCCCTGATGGATCTGGATGATCTCCGAACACCTGCTCAGGTGTAACTTGCTCCACTTCAGATTCTTCAGTGCAAGTTGGTTGAGTATCTGCTTCGACATCTCTGGGGTTACTCTTCTCCAACTCAACCTCAACTCCCACTTGCTTTGTAATCTCTAGAACCTTCTGCTCTCTCTCCTTGTACAGGACAGAATCATCAAATTTCACATCACAGTGTCTCAGGATCTTTCTGTTCTTGTCATCCCAAAACCTGTAACCAAATAAATCAGAACCATAGCCTATGAAGTAACACTTCACAGCATTGGCATCAAGCTTGTCTCTCTTTTCTGGATCAACATGAACATAAGCAGTGCAACCAAAAGTCCTCAAGTGTGAGTACTTGAGTTCTTTTCCTGTCCACACCTCCTCTGGAATCTTGAATCCTAAAGGAACTGATGGTCCCCTGTTGATCAAGTATGCAGTTGTGCTCACAGCATCCGCCCAAAGTGTTTTGGGCAGCCCACAGTGTATCCTCATACTCCTTGCACGCTCATTCAATGTTCTGTTCATCCTCTCAGCAATTCCATTTTGCCTTGCCTTACCAGGAACTTTTCTCATCAATCTGATTCCCTCAGCTGCACAGAATGCCTTGAACTCTGATTTGTCATACTCTCCTCCATTGTCAGACCTTAGGCATTTGACTTTCAAACCGGTCTGATTCTCAACTTCAGCTTTCCACTTCTTGAATGTTGCTAAAACATCTGACTTCTGCTTCAAGAAGTAAACCCATACATTCCTGCTGAAATCATCAATGAAGGTAACATAGAATCTGGATCCTCCAAGTGATGATACTGGAGATGGTCCCCAAACATCTGTATGGAACATTTCCAACCGCACTTTCGTTGGCTCTCTAGGAGTCTTTGTGAAGCTTACTCTTTTCTGTTTGCCGATAACACAGCTCTCGCAAAGACCTATATCAACAGACTTCAGACCCTCTAATGCTCCTTTTACAACCAGCATCTTCATTCCTTTAGTACTCATGTGTCCAAGTCTGTTATGCCACAGACATGAATCAGAAGCACCTTCAGCAACAACGGCCATGTTTATACACCCTACAGTGGTGTACAAGGTTCCAGATTTTGTTCCACGAGCTACTACCATAGCACCTTTCACGATCTTCCACAAACCTTTCCCAAACTCTGCTGCATATCCCGTGCTATCCAACTGACCAACAGAGATCAGATTTTTCTTGATCCCAGGAATATATCTGATATCCTCCAATATCCACTGGTTTCCCGAGCTGGTCTTTATGCAAACATCCCTCTTTTCTTCAATCTCTAAGGCTTTAATGTCAGCAAGATATACTTTTTCAAAATTTCCAGATTTGAAATTTAGAAACAACTCCTTGCTTGGAGACAAATTTATGATGCACCAGAATCCAAAATCCATGATTCAATTGGGTTGTTCACACTAAGGATTAGAGCATCCCCAATGTCCTCTGCTAAATTTATAGAATCATTGTCATCTCCAAATTTCTGATTCTGTTTCTTCTTTGGCTTTGTACAGTTCGTCCGAAAGTGCCCTTTTTCTCCACAGTTCCAACAAGTCACGTTTGATCTGTTCAGGGATTTTCCTCGATTCTTTAATTTTGATCGACCATGTTGATTTTGGACTTTCGTCTTACTTCTCCCCTTCGATCAACAATGAGAGCACTGCCCGATGAATCTCTCACTTCTCGTTTGCGAATACTTTCGCTAAGAACAACATCACGGATTTCATCAAACTTCAGTTTCTCAGATCCACGGGAACTGCTAATCGTAGCAACACCAGTATCCCAAGACTCTGGCAGAGATGACATCAAAATCAATGCCTTAATTTCATCTTCGAAATTAATATCCACAGAATTGAGTTGACTCACAATCATATTGAACTCGTTTATATGATCAGAAACAGATCCACTCTCAGACATCTGTAAATTAAACAATCTACGCATCAAATATACCTTGTTCATAGCCGATGGTTTTTCAGACATGTTTGACAGTGCCTTCAACAGACCGGACGTAGTCTTCTCCTTCACGATGTTGAACGCCACGTTTCTTGACAAAGTCAACCGGATCAACCCTAGAGCCTGGTGATCCTTGAGTTTCCACTTCTCCTCCTTCATGGATTCTGGCTTCACCCCGGTCAACGGTTCGTGGATATTTCTGGTACAGATAATCTTCGATCTACATATTCCAGAAACTGAAATCGGATCCATCAAACTTCTCGATTCCAAGCTTCGAACTATCCATCTTCTGTGATCGTGTTGAATCTCCTTAGCTCTGATACCAGTTGTTAGGATCGAATTCACGCACACACACTAGATGAATGAAGAACACAAGAACTTTCAAGAGAAAGAGATGAGAAATCTAGAGAGAGAAAGAGAAAACCGAATATTTCGTTGTAACACCCCGTAAGTAAACTTCCACGGCGGTGAGGTATATTTATATTAATAAATCAGAGTATTTTTGGTTACAGAGAATAAATAGAGAATAAATAGGAAAGCCTAAAATAGAGAATAAATAGGAAAGCCTAAAATTAATCAGGCTCCACTACCTAACAGCCTTACCCACAATGCAATCACAACCCTCTCTAGATTGGGGTTCTTTGGATTCACAATTGAAGAGGAAACAAGAGGGCTTCATGGATGGAAGAATCGATGAATGAATAAGCTTTACATACCTTAGATTAGGACCATAAACTTATCTTGAAACCTTGATCAATTCGTCCTAAAAGTTGTTGTAGTTTCTTTCTTCAGTGGTGGTTTTTGGAGAACTTTACGAGAGAAAGGTTTTGATTTCTTATTTCTTATTGGGTATCGGGGTTTTGGCTTGAGAAATGGGTACTACAGCACCTAAAACCATTTTTAATGACTTCCCAAGTACCCAAAATACCCCCCATATCAATTGGACACTTTTAGACAAGTCTAACTTAACTTAAATTTTTGGAATCTTTGTTGTGAAACAAGTCCACGACGCGGAGCTGTTCCCAAATGATTTTTTTGAAAATAACTTCTGGGGTAGTTGAGTCTGCATTGTGTCAGCGAAACAGAGAATTTTTTGGTCTATGGAGACCCTAGTCCCTGATGCAGAACTATTTCACCAAGAAACAAAAGTTGTTGCCTTTGGCAACTTGCTAGCCCAAGGTTTGAGTCCTCCTCAAGGACCCTTTCATTGGTCCTTGGGGAGTTTTGACCGTAAGTTTTCACCTCAAATACTCTATTAAAAATTTTAGGAACCTCTCACATCAATTTGAACTCCAAACACTACATAAAACATCACGAAACACGCTAAGAAACGCTAGCACCTCTGAAGGCTAACTTTCAAACGTCACTAGACGTTTCACCTCCAAACTCTCCCAAACTTTACACACTGCCTACAAACACTATTAGTTGTAATTTTAGGACCTTAAAATATTATGACACTCATGTTAGTATCTAGCTACACCTAAAATACATTTGTAGATGTTACAATATCCCCCACTCGGGAAACATTCGTCCTCGAATGACACCTTTTTAAAATCTTCTTTAAAGGACCTATTCTAGACTAGAATCACATATTATATGAATTATACCTAAATGCACATACCCAAATCAAGGAAACAATTCAATCCCAAGATAAAACATAACCATATACAAAGAGAAACCTCTTACAAAGGCTCCTCATCCTCCACTTGGGAATAAGCTACACATGTCTTTCTAACATCCATTCCTCATAATAAGTAAACATAAATTCAAAAAGACAAATCATAACCATAAGAAATTCTGGAAATTTTCATAAATCAATAAAGAGACACATACCGGACAGGGACATAAGGAGATCACTCTTGATCACCCTTGAATTTGAGAGCAAAGAACCTAGCCTTGGTTTTAGGAACACCTTCCTCACTATTTGTAGAAGCTTGCTTACCTTCTCTCCCTTTTATATTAAGATCCGGACAATCTCTAACTTTAAGTTCATCATTCCCACACACAAAACAACCATCCATTCCAGCTAGGCACTTACCATACCGAATCCTTCCACACTTGGGGCAAGTAAATTTGGAGGACCTACTACCCTTCTCCTTATCAACTTTAGAGGTGTTGGAAGAATCTTGACCGGAATATCTTTGTTTAGTTCTAGGTCTATATTGTCCCTCGAACTTAGTATGAAAAGACTCATCATCTTCAAACGTAGACCTCTTCTTTTCTCTAGCCCTATCCTTCCTTAGTTTTGACTCTTTTATTTGTTGAGCAAATATCGTAAGTCTTGAAATATCTATGTCATCCACAAGCATGGCCGTACGATGCTCTACTTCTACTAGGTCGGACACTCCCGTCATGAACCTATTCATCAAATCTCTAGGTTTTGCTACCAATCTTGGTGCATACTTGGACAAAAGAGTTAACTTCAAAGCATACTACTTAATACTCAAATTCACTTGCTTGAGGTTTCTGAACTCCTCCAACTTAGCCTCCCTTAATCCCTACCAGAAGAAGCTATCAAGGAAAGCCAACTTAAAAGTCTCCCACTCTATAGGAACCGCTCCTATTAGTCTACTATCTTTTTATTGTTCATACTAAGTTTGGGAAAAATCTTTCAATTGATAGGAAGCCAACTCCCCCTTTTCAATGGAAGACACTCCCATGATTGCAACCTTCTTATACATTTCATCAATAAACCTATTCGAATTTTCACTAACTTTGGAGCCATAGAACTCTGGTGGATTCATTCTTAAGAACTCCTTTACTCTAGTAGCACCCATTCCTTTTATAGGATTTAGCCAGAGCCACCTCTCCTCTATTAGCTTGTGCCGTTAAGGCTTGATCCAACAAAGTCATAGAAGCCCTAAATTCCTCAAACATAGTATTCCTTATTAGAGGATCATTAGGAACTTGAGGAGGAACTTGCTCTTGCACTTAGAGAGGCACCTCTTGAACTTGGGGAGGAAACTCTTGTTCCCCACTCCCATCACCTTCCCTTCTAGCATTAGCCCTAGTGTTACCATCACCTACAAAATCATAAGAAAACATTAGAAAAGGGCCTATTAAAGCCAAACTTATGGCATGACTTGAAGAATGAAGAAGTGGATCTTTCCTAAGCATCCCATAGCCTCCTACTCATAGATGTGTCGCGACTCACACCGATAAATAAGACTCTACAATACGTGGTTCGGAGACATCCTAAGACCATTTTCATAACCTTATACTCTGATACCAAGCTTGTCACGACCCGCAAGTACACCCTAGAAGTTAGGGCAACCCTTGGATTGCAACATGGCGTACTCGACCTCTTGGAGGTCTTTTACAAGCCTCTTGACTTCATTACATAACATCATGCATAAATGGAGGAATTTAAGAACTCTCTTTAAACGTAAACCAAAAGGTATTTGATAATAGCTGAAGCATCCCTAATAGCATTGTGTCAAAAACCATCCAACTTTGACATGAATGAAATATCTAGGGACGCAGCCTGTTGACACCCAGTTTTTGCGTAACATTTCATAATATTTAACTTTATTTATTTAATAGTTTAAAATATATTTTTTTCATAATTTTAGATAAGTTTATCGATAACTATCCTTATTTGTCAAAATTTAAGATTTTTATCAGTTAATCTTAATTAATTTTTTTTAACAGCCGCTTGAATACATTCAAATATTTTTTTTAATTTTTGCTAAATGCATGTAATTGTTCACATTTATTATATGTATGTGTGTGTATATATATATATATATAAATTTTGTTTGTTATATTTGTTGATATTTATTTTTATCTCTTATACAATCTAAAAAATTATTTAAATATTACGAATAAATTTTGCATACGAAGATTTGATCAATAAATTTGGGTCACAATTGGGTGCCCATAATTTAAGCCGATTGAATAACAATTCACTATTTAAAAAATAATTAGATCAAAAGCTAAGTGCGGTGACTATTATTTTTGGATTAGAAGGAAGAATTCTACATAGCAAAAAGTCTCAATTTTTCTTCCTTGAGCTGCCCCCACCACCCAGCTCAATATAGCACCCTACTGCCTGTTTCTTTCCTCTCCAACACCTCTTTTGTAGCCACAAAACAACCACCTTAAACCCCCAAATCCACCAGATCTTAGCCCTCACTACCAACAACCAAGACCCACAGGAAAGAAACAAAACGCCATTACACTGCTGCAATTCCGACCAGCTACACCACCTATCGTACTTCTTTTTCAGATCCACCGGTGAGCTCGAAGCTCGCCACCACCAGACCACCCTCGTACCAGGCCCAGTCCCCTTCCTCTTTCACGTTTTCTTCTCCCTTTTATTGGTGTTCTGGCTTAAAGTCGAGCTCCGAGAGACGGCGACACAACTCTAAACGGAACCAGATCATCAACACTGTTGCTCCTCCAATGAGCTACAACCACAAGAGCCATGAACTCCGGCAAACAAATCCAGTAAAATAAGTGACACTTCATTCCTTTTCACATATATTTCTATTTTTTTTATTATTTAATTTTTGCTTGTGTTTATGCAATCGGAAGTTTCTCTAGAGAAGTCTGGTTGTTGATACTTTATTGTACTTACTTTTTGTTATTATTTTGCCTATTTGATTACTTTTTCGTCGTAATTTTTTTTTTAGCTTTTGTTCTTGCTCTCTATTGGATTAAAATTAGTATTAACTTCTCCAAATATATGTTCATTTGTGACTCATTGCAGTTTGATTTTATCATTTTGTTCGTATCCATTTTTAGTTATTAAATTACAATGTTTTGATTTTCCAACAAGCCATAATTATTTGATTTTTCCTTAATTCCTTATTATTTACTTGCTATTGCATTCAATTTTTTCTCTTTTGCTAAAGTAGCTTTTTGTCGCCATTTCTTTATGTTAATTATTGCAATTACTGTTTAATAGTTTATCAAAATTGGCCAATGAAAAAAATTTCTCCGTCGATTATGGAGGCCTCCATATTTTTTAAGACGGAAATTTAGTTTAATTTCATATTATTTATTTTGTTAAAATTGACCAATGAATAAATCTCACGTTCTATGTTTCTAAACATATATGAGTTGATTTTCTTAGATTTATTTTATTCATATTTGCTTGATTATATTTATTATAGTTTGATTTCGTTGCTTTTATTTAAGTCTACTTCAAAGGATTATATTACTTTCTTTGTTTAATTTTGATGATATTCTTATTGTTGGTCTTCTGTTTGACTTCACTGTTTCATAATATTAATTTTGTCATTTATATTCTGAAAGTAATGTGCTCTTTATTCGTTTAAGATAGTTATAATTTTGCATTTTTGATACTATAAATTATAATTTCTTTGATACCTCTGATTATTATTATTCAGAATAATGAGCATAAAAGAAATTTCCGAATTATTAAAAGATCTCATAGAAAGTAATAAACAATAAACCTTACGGTTAAAAATGATAGAAATAGAATTAAAATTATTAAAGAAAATATTCCAGGAAGAATAACAAATATAATAGAAAAAACAGAAAAATTTGACAAAAGAGTAAGTAAAAAATATATTAAAGAATTACTAAACAAAAAATCAGCAAGTGGAAACACTTATAAAAAAGGAAGCATGGATGGAATTTTAATCCAAAAATTTCTTGAAAAGCAAAAAGGAAAAATTTTATATGATTTAGAAAATGATCTAGAAACAAATACAGAATGTAATTTTGTAGTGGAAATTAATTCTAAATCAAAAGAAGAAGTTAATAATGAATGAACTTGATGAGCTGATTTAATCAATGGAAGATCTAAGTCTTTCAGAAGAATTAAATGTATTCATGAATAAAGGGGAAACAGGAGGACCCCAAGGTAAATTTGAAGCATCAACATCAATGAAAGAAGAATGGCAAGAGCCAGAAAATGATGATAAAAATTTTGCAAATAAAGTAAAAAGGAATAATGATTTTACAAAAAACTATCATAATAGTGATAAGTCAAGATTTATGCCGAATAGACTCCCAATAAGGGGATATCGGAGTACAGTTTCTTGATCTTGAATGCAAAAGAGATCCAGAAGATAGCTTAGACCTTTGGTCTCAGAATATGCTACTATATTTCCTATTGGGAAAAGGAAATTATACAGAGGAAGAAAAATATATCATTATGTTAACACTATTATTGGAAAAGTAAATGACTGGTTTTCAGGATTAACTGAAGATGCAGAAAATATAATAAAAATGATACCTTAGAAGGATTAAAAAATTTTGTACAAGAAGGTATAACAAATCTAAAGCAATACATTGCAAATGAATTCTTTGGAGGACAAGGAAATATAAAAGAAAATAAAGAAATGATAAGGACAATTGCTAAAGAGAAATTAGAAAAATTACAAATTTGTAAAATGAGTTATATTCAAGAATACACTTGTGAATTCGAAGAATATTATTATAAAATATTTGATAGCGGTAAGGAAATGATGCCTTATCTAGAAAAATACTATAAAAAATTACCAGATTTCTGGGCTAAATACTTTAGAGAAGAATACGAAAAAAAAATAAAAAGGGAGATACTCTTGGACAAAGATAAATTTCCTAAGAAATAGACTTGGTCAACTTTGTATGTCCCATAACATACAAAGAAAAACTAAAAGAATAAATACACAAATTTATTGTAAAGATACCAACGCATCTACTCAATGGGGATGTGATGATAGACCTTACAAAAAAAAGAAAACAGATCAAAAAGGGTTAATAAAAAAGAAAAAATTTCTCTAAACAGAAATATATACCAAAGAAAAAATATTATAAAAAGAAAAGAGAATTTTCAAAAACAAAAGATAAATGCAAATGCTACAATTGTGGAGAAGAACGTCATAAAAGTTACGAATGTAACAAGAAAGGAGTAAAAATCTCAAAAATAGATAGAATAGAAATTGATTCAGATCTTGAATCAGTAAAATCTATAGAAAGTGATGATTTCTTTGAAGATATTTATGAAGAATGTTTAACCGAATGTTCAACCAATTATGAAGAATTTGACTAAATGAATAAAGAAATACAAGAAAAAGAAAATTCTGTACAAATTTTAGAAACAGAAGAAGACCATCATGGTTATGCTTTAAAAGCAATAGTTGATGGAGAAACTTTTAAGAAAATCCAAGGATTAAAACTAAATCTTAAAGTAGAAGATAATCTACTAAGCAGAATGCAAAGAATGTTTGCAAGAGACAAAATTTCTTATCATAAATATCAAGAAATAGAAAAGGTAATAGAAATTACCCAAACAACAGGAAAGCATAAAGTAAACCTGTTAACAAAACAAATGATAGATCAAATTCTAAGGAAAATTTCTGAAAGAAAAAGAAAGAAAATGAATTATGTTCATCTAGGTGGAATTCAAATATAAGTTAAATCAACTTTCAAAGAAGCAATAAATTGTCCAATAGTGATAAATTTATCAGATGAAAGATTTATAAATGCAAGAGAAGGAAATCTTGGTATAGTAAAGGGAAACCTAGCCTATACAAAACTCCTATTTACATACTATCCAAAATATTGTATATCACTCAAAGATGCTGATTTTAATGACGCTTTGAGTTTACATTTTAAAATCAAAAGAAAATGAGCTATTTAAACCAGGTAATCATATAATGAGTATATATTACCAAGCATTATACACAGTTACAAATTCAAATTATGGCAAAGTGTATAAAAATAAAGGAATGATCGAAATAGATCAAGAATGTGCAGGAATAGCAAGAATAGTTGAAACAGAAATTCAACAGGCCCAAATTCCAGTTGAATATGAAATTCGATTTGAAAAAACACATGAAATAGGGAGTACTAGTAACCCTAGGCTTTCAATAGAGTATGGAAAAAATTCAATTAGAAAAAGTATATCTAATAGATATTATTTAAATATTGAAACTCCAAATATTAAAAAAATAAAAGGAAGAATATACAACGGAACAGAATGGAAGTATCAAGAGATCTTAATACAAACAGAAGCAACTACTAGCCATGTAAAAGGTATCCTAATAGATGGAATACCGATTTACGAAGGAGAACATTATACCTACAAAAACTTTTCAAGGAAATAACTTTAGTTGTAAAAACATGATAAATTTACCTATACAATTTGATACCATAAGAATAACAGTTCCTTGTTATATTACAAATCACGAAAGTGATCAAGAATTAATTTTAGGAAATTTATTCCTAAACAAATTAGAAGATTACAGCATAGGAAAAAATGGAATAGAAATGTTCTATAATGGTGAAACTTGTTTCATACAGAAAGTATAAATGCTAAAAGAAACAACTTGTCTAGCAAAATCTTTTTTAATAAAAGATTGGGACATAAATAAAACTAACATCTCTATGATAGGAATCACAGGAGATAAAGAAAAACTTTTAAAATCTAAAAAAAAGTTAGAAATAATTTTAGGATAAAAAATTGTTTCTATAAATAAATTATTTGCTTATGATAAACTGGAAACAAATTTATTATTAGGAAATGATTTTATACAACAATTTTAAAATTATCAACAGACCTTGTATATGATAAATCTAAAAACTCCTTGAGGACATTACATCAAAATCCCAAGAATACAAAATTCGTATAATCTTGAAAAAGATAATGAAAATTTTAAAAGAAAATATTTAGAAAATCTAAGAAAAATTACTTGTAATGTCTTAATCTAGAAAAGATTAAAGAAAATTTACAAAAAACATATGGATAAAATGCATTAGAAAAATGGGAACAATAGCATGAAAGGGCAACATTGACTCTAAAAGATCCTAGTATAATCATTAGAGTAAGACTCATGCTCTACAACGGAGAAGACAAAATTGAATTCAAAATTCAAATTTAAGAATTACTCAACCTAAAATTAATAAGAATGAGTAAAAGTCCTCATAGTAGCCCAACATTTATGGTAAGAAATAATGCTGAAATCAAAAGAGGAAAAGCTCGCATGGTAATAAACTATAAAGAGCTAAATAAAAACTGCATATTTGATGACTATTTTGTCCCAAATAAAAATAATTTAATTAACCTTGCAAAAGGAAAATCATATTTTTCAAAATTCGACTGTAAAAGTGAATTTTGGCAAATAAAATTAGCAGAAAAATCAGTACAGTTAACTGCTTTTAGTACCCTTAATGGACATTATGAGTGGTTAGTAATGCATTTTGGGCTAAAAAATGCACCACAAATTTTTCAAAGAAAAATGGATAAAATATTCTCAAAAAAGAATTTTTTAATAGTCTACATATATGGCATCCTAATATGTTCAGAGACATATGAAGAACATTTAAAACCTCTGAAGGAATTTTCAGAAATCTGTCTAAAAAATGGAATTGTTTCAAGTAAAAAAAAAACTGACATAAACAAAAATGAAATAGAATTTTTAGGAATGATTATTTCAAAAAATGGAATTGAACTCCAATCTCATATCACTAGAAAGATAATAGAATTTCCTGACAAATTAACAACAAAACAAGAAATTCAAAGACTTCTAGGGTGTTTGAATTATGCTGGAGAATTTATTCCAGACTTAGCAAAGAAACGAAATATTCTACAAAAACTAATAAGAAAATCCAATAGACTAGGATGGACAGAAGAACACACAAAGTGTATCAAAAGTCTAAAAGAGGAATGTGCCAAGTTATCAAAACTCAGATTACTAGAAGATAATGATAATCTAGTTTTACAGACTGATGCATCCGATTATCATTGGGGAGCATTATTGCAAGCCGATTTAAATGAAATTTGCTGGTACCCAAGTGATACTTTTAATGATGCAGAAACAAGGTATTCCACTAATGAAAAGAAATTATTAGCAATTGTTAGAGGAATCAGAAAATTTTTTGCTTTTCTTTTACCAAAACAATTTGTTATTAGAACTGATAACACACAAGTTTCAGGGCTAATATTTAATAAGCTACCTTCCGAACCGCAATACAGAAGGTTGCACAGATGGCAGGTGTTATTATCATTCTATACATTTTCAATAGAATACATTAAAGGAAATGATAATTTTCTTGCAGATTTCATCTCCAGAAACGTCCAATATGGACAATCAAGCAAAAATCCTGGTAAATAGGATATACGAAAAAATGAAGACAGTGGATGAGTCCATTGATGAAAAAAGACAAAAACTTTTCATAATAAGAGACGAGTTATCAAAGTTGTCTGAACAATCTTGGATGTTACAATCTGAATTGAATCAGCTTAGTACCAATCAAGATGAAAACATGAGAGAATTCTTAATTTTATGTGAACAACTGGACACACGTCCTTCACGGAATTCAAATATGAAAGGGAATATTAATCCAAAAAAAGTGGCAGAAGATGTCCTACTAGCACTCAGTGCCAAAAACATCTCGATAGTAAGCACGGATATGCCAGTTTCCACATCTAAAGATGAGGAAAAAAGCCGAGCAAATGAAGCAACATGCTCATCTTCAGCCAAAGCTAAAAAAATTATGTCTGGGAAACCAGAAAGTAAAACTAACCAAGTCCTGTCAGGAACAAAAGTATTTTCTTCTTTTCAGGTTGAAAAACAACACCCGAAGGAAGAAGAGTATCTTGCTTTTACCAGATACATATATAATCTTCCGGAAGAAAGTGGAGAAACTTACGGGGTTTTAGAAACAAGAAGTTTTGTTTCCTAGAATATCAATATTTTCTAACGGACTACCAAGTTTTACAACTCAATTATTCGAGTTTGGATATTTAGATCGTGTTTATACAAGACCCGATCTAAAAGAACTGTCCCATCTACCTTCAAAATTGTTCGAGGCAATTAAAAATTATGCTCAAGGCAATGGAGTTTATTGCGGATTCTATAACATATCAATGGAGTGTCAAGATTGGCAAGCATATTATCCTACACTCAACTACATCTCAGTTGAGAAAATTAAGGAATTTAATGTTAAGGCCACCGGGGTTGATAAAAAACTTCCTCACCTTAATATAAAATGGATTCGGACTAGAAGAGCGTTGGGAATAAAAGCCTCATACGCTATTGTAACCAGATTTTACAAAGACGATTGTAAAGTCATCGATCAAAATAGTGATTGGGTCTTGATTACTTGAGGAAAAAATAAGTCCAAAGAACTTAAAGAAAGAATTCTGGACCTAGAACTTCACAGGTTAGGAGCCACTGAAGAAATATGGAGATTAGCATGCAAAATGCTAGATCATGATCATGCCTGATCATGCCTGATGAAGCATAAAGATGAAAACAAAGAAGATGATGTCAAAGAAGATGATGTAGGCACTTACGTCAGAAAGCACAAAAAAAGGGGGGGGGGGTTCATATCATGTCGACCAATTATTCAAAAGAAGACAATGGAGCGTCCATTATCTTATCACCAAAGTATCTTTAGGGCCAAGGACTTAAAGATAATTATGTAATATTTTAGGAAAGTCCCTGAAATAATTTTCTTTTTGTAATAAGTCCCTCCTTATATCTATAAAAGAAGAGGAACTTTATACTGAGAAGGTAGACTACATTTTCCGAAAGAAAAACACATCTTAGAAAAATGCTAAGTACCTTGAAAAGTATGAGTTTTAGAGAGTAGTAACTTCTCCCGCCATGGAAAAGTAATTTCCTTAATGTTGTGAGTATTATACAAAGTATATTATAGTCTGTATGTAAAATGAATGATATGAAATAAACAGTTGGTTTTTATATCCTTCTTCTTAAAACTCCATTAATAGTCATAAGTGAAGGTTGCGATCTTCCGCCTCAGGGAGGAACAGTAACAGAGTAGCCAAAGACTGAGGTCGTTAGGGTGAAACACTGTTCATGGCCTAAAGGGAGAACTACTGAGGTAGTGATAAAGAGTATTCATCGACAAAAGAGAAAAAAGGTATACACGCAAACTTTTTATTAAATGTTATTAATTTTACAAATATACTATATGTACTTATACTTAACTTAGACATTAAGAAAAATTACTTAGTACCTATAGGGAATCAATAAATATTTGAATATCTCATGATAATATCTGATATTAACATATCATGCTGTTTGCATAATACATGCATATCTTAGCATAAAAATGAAATTTCTACAAAAATCTTTGCCTATCATAAGAAAAAGAGTTTGGAAGCATAAAAGGGCTTTATTTCATATGGATAGAGCAATTTTCGAAATGGAACAAGTATATAGGCATACTGGTCATCAATATGACGCATTAATATTTTCTATACATGAAATAAAAATGTATAGAATACAAGAATATTTTGAGTATAAAAATGCTTTATCAATTTTAAAAAATTATATAGTTTATACCGCTTAAAAACAACATTCAATTTTTCCGCTACCCTTGTTCTAAAAATTTTCCACCTAGATATTTAGTTAATACTAATGATTATACTTGTGTTAATGAAACTTTTTTTACGTCACCAAGACCTATTGAATTTATTTCTAAAAATGAAGTAGTCATGAGTCTTTAAGTAGACATTAGACTAATTTTGAGGAAGAATTAGAAGAAGAAGTTGAAATAAATGAGGAAGATGAAGAGACTTCTACCCCGACTAGTCCGATTACCGAAGTCTCTCCTTTACCTACTTTTTCAAATGCCGTCATCGTACGTGTTAAAAGATCGTTAGTATGGAAATTTTTGATACAAAATGAGGCAAAAACTACTGTTATGTGCACTAAATGTAAATTGATAATGAAACATGTAACTACAGGTACACAAGGGGGAACGGGACGACTAAGAACACATTTACGAAAGTGTGATAAAGAATTTGCTCGCCTAGATGATATAGAAAGAGCTAATAGAAATGGAACACTCATACCTGAAAGTTCTATGAGTGTTGGAGGTTCTAATATGGTTCAAGGTGTATTAAATATGTCTAACCCGGCTAGTCGAAGCACACACCGCATGTATAGTAAAGAAAATGATCGTAGAGAATTAGCTAAAATGGTTGCTGTTTGTGGTTTAACTTTTTCATTTCTTTCACATCCTTATTTTGTTCATTATATTTGAGAATTATATAACCCAGATTATGAAGGTATTCCAACAAATACTATTAAAAGTGATCTTTTTAAATATCAAAAAGAATATTCTCATTTTCTTTGTTGTTTATTTGCTTATTATGATGGTAGATTATCTATTACTTCAGATATCGAACGTAGTCCTAATGGTAACGGTTATTTTACACTTACTGTCCATTGGATTGACCATGAATGGAACATGCAAAAACGAATATTAGCGTATAAATATGTTGAAGAAACTAAAATCGGTTCTTATATAGCATTAAAAGCAGGCTCTATTTTACAATATTATGGAATATGTGATAAAATAATGAGTGTCACTTTACATAATGCTTCTAATAATTTAGGAGCCGTTGATTATTTAAAAATTAGACTTTGTCCAATTGATAATGATTGTTTTCATATTAAGTGTGCCGCACATGTTTATAATTTAATAGTAAAAGATGTTATTTCTCAATTTGGAGTTTCTTGTGAAAAAATTAGACGTGCTTGTAATTGGGATTTTAAAGCTAAAGTAAAAGCTAGAATTACAGAATTTAAAATTCGTTGTAATGAATGTGGACTTGCATATAGAAAAATTCCCAAAGAAATATGCACTAGATGGAATTCTTTATTTGAAATGTTTCAAGTTGCTTATGTTTATCAAGAACTGCTACAATTAGTTTTTAATGCTCATAATGCGGATCCGAGTTTAAGAATTGACTTTGAAGATCGACAAAATACAAAAGAACTGATTGATTTTTCAAGTGTTTTTTTATAGAGCAACAAATGCATGTTCTGGTCAATATTATCCTACTATTTCTTCTTCTTTAGTAAATATTTGTGTTATTTCATTTGAATTTGCTAAATATAAAGGAAAAGGACAATTTAAAGATTCACTTGCTTTTATGATTGAAAAATTCAAAACATATTTTTTCCCTATTCCTCAAATCTATGACGGCTACTACTTTCAACCCAAATTATAAATTAAGAGGTGTTGAAAGAATGATTGAAAAGATTTATGTAAATTTAGAATTTAAAGATGATGAAACTCCTAATGTTGAACAATGTAAAAGTAGCATTTATACAAAAGTTAGAGATTTATATAATGCATATAAAGTTACGCAAAAAAATATTCCAATAGTTGAACCTTCATCTTCTAAGCCTAAAAGTGATGATACGAATGATTGGATGGATGAATATCTTGAGCTTGAATCTTCTACTAATAATGCTTTTGATTTATATTTCAACCAGGCACGGGAAAAGATTAGGCATGAAGAAGGACAACTTCAACCTCGAATATTAATATGGTGGAAGAATCGTGAAAATCAATTTCCGACCCATGCTAGGATTGTTCAAGATGTGCTAGCGATTCAAGCATCATCCGTCGCTTCGGAGCAAGCCTTTAGTGCGGTGAGATTTATGATTGGAGATTATCGATATTCATTAGCAAAGGATAGTTTGAAAATAACTGTATTGTTTCGAGATTGGGTCAATGCCGAAAGAAGAAACACCGGACTACCACTATTAAGTAGCCATATAGAAGACCAAATTGATGACATATTTGGTGAGAATAGTGATGATGGCATGGAAGCAATCGAAGAAGAACGACAAATGTCAATTCCAAAAATCTTTCTTTTCAAATGATACTAAATTTACAAAAAGAATTTTAAAAAAATGCAATTGTTAGTATAATAATTACTATTTAATTCCTCCTAAATTATGTACTCTTATTCTCTTTCTAATATTTGTATTGTATAATTTATTTATTTGAACAAATATACGGCTATTCGCCTTGATTTTCTTTTATAATAGTCTCTTCTATTTAATTCATGTCACTTTATAAATTTAATTTTTAATTATTTTAATAAAAATTTAAATTTAAATTTTAAATTCAATATAAACTTTAAAGTTTAAATTCAATTTCAAACTTTAAATTCAATATAAAGTTTAAAAAACTTTAAATTCAATTTCAAACTTAAGTTCAATATAAAACTTTGAATTCAATTTGAAACTTTAAATTCAATATAAACTTTGAAGTATAAATTCAATTACAAACTTATATAAACTTTAAAGTTTTCAATTAAAGTTTTTAATATAAATATATAATATTATATAATAATTAAAATAATTAATTTTTTTTTAAAAAAGGTACCGGATGAACCGGTAAGACTCGGTTCCAAACCGGTTACTAACGGACCGAGCGGAACAAGTTGGTTTTTTCGATAGATCTGGTCCGGTAAAATCCGCTACCGATAAGTAAATTCGGTAATAAAAATTCGATATCGATCCAATTTCTGATAAAACCGATCTTGTTGATCCGGTCCTATCCCCTTACTACCCATTACCCTCTCCCATTACCTCAATTCTACGTACACTACACACACGACACATACATACTATTACGCTTAATACATATACTAACACACACACACAACTATCAGCAAGACAGACGAGGACATGAAAAAATCAGCCAAAAAAAAAGAAGAAAAAACACTAACACAAGACACACACAAAAAAAATCAGAAACAACAAACGAGAAATAAAAAATATACTCTCATTTTATTTTATTTTGATTCCAAAAATTTACCAATGCATTTACAGTTTTTCTTCCTTTCTCGTTATTATTTTCATATGAACGCCATACATATATCACTACACACACCAAACAAAAGCTTTGTGGCGTTCTAATCGAGCTTCGATAAAAATATTGTGATATTCAACTTTACCTTATTGTTTTAATTTATTTATGTAATTTGATTTAATTTTATGATAGCTTTTCTTGTATTCATTAATTTGATTGAAACGATTAATTTGTTAGTTGTTATATCTCCATTTCCCGAATAAAGTAGCATTAATCAATGATTATTTCTAATTATTTTTATTTCTTAGTTGTGACTTCTTAAAAATGAACGGTCATTGGATTCTTATCTTAATTTAGATAATAATGATAAACTAGAAATTGTTAGGCTAAAATAGGTTAAAGAATTAAAGTCATTTTCATTTTTTCAAAAACAAAATAAAAAAAATATTTTACAATTCTTTATTATTTATTTGGATTAAAAAGTGTGTGCTAATTTTGATGTTAACTTGTGAATTAAAAAAATTTAAAAAAATATAGAACTAATCCAAAATTTCATATTGTATTCGGAAGAGTGGATTCATTTTACTTTATTTGATTTTGTCTTTATAAGGATAAATATTTTCTTTTAACGTTAGAAAAAATTGTAGACACAAATAAAATTATTTCAATTAAGAATGTGGTTACACATCTTTTTTGAAACAGTTAAAAAAATTCAAGAATTCGGTGACACATCTTGATAAAATTATTCTAACAAATTTATTTAATTAAAATTAAGGCGTGAGACAGAATATTAGGTAACACATTCGAGAGAATAAGACAGTTATGCTTTGAAGTTATTAAAGATCAATACAAAGAATGTGGTTACACATCTAGGTTGAGACCAAATAAAAGTTTAACAATTAAATCCCAGCAAATTATGGCCTAAAAAATACATCTAATTATAAATAATAATAATTTAAGTATAAGTCAATAAAATCGACCGAACTAGAACCATGGGACTCGAGGGATGCCTAGTACCTTCGCCTCAATCAACAAAATTCGTTTCCCGAATTTCTAGTTAGTACACAATATAGAGAGCAATTTTCTTTTTATTAGGGATTAAGCAAAAAGGCGAATTAGAACAACATAACTCAATTACAAGTACGATTCTTGAAAAAAGTTAAAATAATCCCTAAATTAATAATGTCACTTAAATTGGAAAAACCTTATCCATCATGCGCAAAGAAAAGGATATGACACTCAAATTGTCACAGAAAAGAGATCCCCAGGGATTTATAAGGAGTAAAAGTTGTGATTTATGACCGGAGAAACATGAAAGTAAAAATTGTTGTAACTATTCGTAGGAAATTAGTCTTGTTTTGATGAATAAAACATTTAGGTTAATTGAAGGGTTTTAATGTTCTAAAATGAGACAAATAATATTAATGTATGTATATGATGGAAATTGTCATAGGAAAATATGAGCGTAAATTGATGAGTGATTTGCTATAATTTGTTCACCAACGCAATCTTATGTGGTACCTCAAATTTCGTTAGGTTTCAAACTTAATTAACTATTGCAAATAACAATTGAGATTTTTTAAGAAGAAGAATAGTAGAAAACCTAAAAGAATTGCAGTTTAAAAGTGAGAGAAAACCCCTCTATTTGTAGCAAATAGATAGTAGTATTGATATGTTCTTATTGTGCCTTATCAAATAAGTCACAACCCTTCGAAAAAATTCTTGGCTCATCGAAAAATACATAACTCTTTAAAACAATTTAACATTACGGTTTTTTTATTCAATCAAAAAGTAAAAAATATTAAAAGAGCGTTGTTTGAGTAGCCCAAAACTAAGAAAAGAAATGTGTCCCTTTCTATATCTACCCCTACTCTCCTTACTCTTCTTAAACTTGTTTCCAAATTCACTTCCGCCTCTTTCTTACTGCGTCTCCATGTATCTAGATTTTGTGATCTCTCGCTTTCTGGGGACAATGAATTAGGGGTTATAAAAAAGTTTCAAAATTAGGAATTGGTGACTCAAGTTTTAAGTATTGAGTAGGAGTGACAATTTTTAAATTAATAATTAAGGGGTTGAATTGTTCATCCCCAAATTTTATTATTTTACACATTAGTTCATATTATTTAAAAACCCTAAATATTAAGAAACTGAGGGGAAAAAAACTACCGAAGACTCACTTTTCCCCCTTTTTTCTCTTGCTTATTTTTTCAAGCTGGGAATGTTTGTTGCTTCTCTTCAGCTTCATTCATTGTTGCTGCTCTTCTTCTCCATCATCATTCTTCTTCTCCTTGTTCATCACCATCTTATTCTAGTTATTCATCATTTTTTCTTCTCGAGTTGATATTCACATTATAGTACTGCTTTGAGACCAATTTTCATTCATATATCATTTAACATTACATCATATGTGATTTTGGTAAGTAAATTAATGATTGTTACTCTAATTTTTTATTTTCGTAGTTTGAGTGTTTCTTAAAAAATTTACAACCGCGTAATCATCAAGTAAGTCATCTGTTACAGCAGATAGATTACTTGTTGGATACATATTATCATACCATGTCAACATAGGATTGAATCAAAATCTTTTCCCAACAGATAAGTCATTTTTTGCAATTGATGAGTCATCTGCTACACCAATGACTCATTTGTTGCAACAAAGGACTTACTCGTTGGATACATATTACAGTATCAGGCAAGCTAGGAAAAGAACCAAAATGTTGTTACAACAGATGAGTTATTTATTGCAACATATAAGTTATCTGTTGCACCAGATGACTCATCTGTTGCAACAAATGGCTTACCCATTGAAAACATGATATAAACCAAGTCAAACTACGACAAAATCAAAAATTTCTCCAAACACCTAAGTCACATATTGCAACAAATGACTCATTATATTATATATTGAGTATCTTGTTTATGTTTTATATAATTATATATCTTATTAAGTTATTTTTTCATATAGGTATAGTATTATGACCTCAAACATTGCTGAATCCGTGAATGCAATGTTTGAAGTTGAAAGAGAATTTCCTATCATTGCTTTATTTGATGAAATAAATATAAGATTTGCAAAATTATTTCACGAGGGACATATGGAGTTGGTCAACTCAAAAAACATACTTGTTCCTTCGATGGAAAAACAAATATCAAAGAGTATCAATTTGGAAAATAAGTTATTGGCCCATCAAATAGACAATTACAAGTTTAGGATCAACGGTCATGGTGATGTTGGCACGGTCGATCTTCAAAGAAGAACTTGCATGTAGAGTTTTTGACTTGGAAAAAATACCTTTTCCACATGCTATGGCAGCTCTTCGATCCCAATATGGTGCACATTTTGGAATAAGATCTATGAGTACTCGTCTTTGTATTATTCGGTGGAATAATACATAATTGCATATTGTGAGGAAATTAATCCGGTGTCTCCCGAAGATTATTGGATTGTTCCTTTGGAGATTTTGGAGAGAGAAATACCTCCTTCATATGTTGACCCAAGCAAACTGGAAAGAAGGCAAACAAAGAGGAGGAGTGAATTCGGGGAATTATTTCCAACAAGAAAAAATCAGTGTTCAATATGTAAAAATATTGTACACAAGAGAACAACATGCTCGGTTTGAAATGCTCCATAATTATTATAATAGTGAAATAACTATTTTGTACTTAGTGATGAATTTGATAATTTTAACTCATTTTGGTTAATTATGTATGTTCATATTAATTATTTTACATAAAATATATTAGTTATGCTCATCCATTGCAATTTTTTTTATATTTTGCATTACATGCATTATCTAATGCATTATTTGTTACAATAGATAACTCATCTGTTGAAAATACTCAAATAAATATGATGATCTGTTGCAATAATTATAGGAATTTGTTACAACATATGCCTAATATGTATTATTTGTTGCAACAGATGACCAATCCATTTTAAGTAATCAAACATATATGCTCAATTACATTTTCAATGTATTGTAGAATAATTACACAATTAATTAATTATTTTGATATGAAATACTTCATTAGCCCATAAATAGTGACAAATAAGGCTATTTTATTATAGTTACCTTTTAATTTAATAAGTTCAATTAAATTTTCGATGTATTCTAGAGTAATTACATGCATGATTAACTTACTGTATTTGTCTTAAATAAATTGATTATTTTGATATGAAATAATTAGCCCATAAATAGTGATAACTAAAGTTATTTAACTATAATTACCTTTTAATTAATAAGTTCAATGACATTTTCAATGTATTGCAGAGTAAATACATGTTCAACTAATTGTATTCGTCTTAACTAAAGTGATCAATTGATTATTTTGATATGAAATACTTCGTTAGTCCATAACTAGTGATAAATAAAGTTATTTAATTATAATAACATTGCAATTATAAGATTAGTCATAATCTCAATGCATTATTTGATGCAATAAATAACCTATTTGTTTTGAAAAATGTCTAATGTATTATTTGTTTGGAATATATGACCCGTATATGCTTATTTGTTGCAATGGATGGTGCATCTGTTGCAACAATTACAGGAATTTGTTACAACAAATGTCTAATAGTTGCAATAGATGACTTATCCATTGGAAATAATCAAGCATATATGCTCATCTATTGTAGAGTAATTACATGATCAACTAAATGTATTCGTCTTAAATAAAGTGATCAATTGATTATTTTGATATGAATTACTTGATTAGCCCATAAATAGTGATAAATAAAGTTATTTTATTATAATTACCTTTTAATTAATAAGTTCAATTACATTTTCAATGTATTGTAGAGTAATTACATGATCAACTAATTTTATTCGTCTTAAATAAATTGATCATTTTAATATGAAATATTTCATTAACCCATAATTAGTGATGAATAATGTTATTAGTTATAATTCCCTTTTAATTAATAAGTTCAATTACATTTTTGATGTATAGTAGAGTAATTACATGATGAACAAATTGTATTCGTCTTAAATAAAGTGATCAAGTTGTTATTTTTATATGAAATGCTTCATCATCCCATAATTAGTGATAAATATAGTTATTTCATTATAATTACCTTGAATTTATAAGTTTAGTTATAATCTCAATGCATTATTTGTTTCAATAGATAACCATCTGTTGCAACAAATGTCTAATTTGTATTATTCGATTCTAATAGATGACCTATATATGCTGATCTGTTGCAATAGATGATTCATCTATTGTAACAATTATAGAAATTTGTTACAACAAATGTCTAATATGTATATTTTTTGGAATAGATGAGCCATCCATTGAAAATAATCAAGCATATATGCTTATCTATTGTAGAGTAATTACATGATCAACTAACTGTATTCGTCTTAAATATAGTGATCAGTTGATTATTTTGATATGAAATGCTTCATTAGCTCATAATTAATGATAAATAAAGTTAAGGCATGGTAACGTAGGATTGAATATCTATACTCTCCTATGGTTAGCTTGAACAAGCATTGTTAGAATGCCTTCATGGTAGCATGACTTGGTTAGACAAAGATCATTTTATGGTAGCTTAGTATTGAGGTCTTATACTCTCCTAGGGATAGACTAGGATTGAGACATCATACTCTCCTCAGGGTAGCTTACGATTAGGACATCATACTCTCCTAAGGGTAGCTTAGGATGGAGAGATCATATTCTCCTAATAATAGCTTGGGATTGAGAATTCATACTCTCCTAAGGATAGCTTGCATTAGTATTATGTAATGCTGGTATGGTATCTAGATTGAAATAATTGTACACTTTATTCTGTAGTTTAGTTTTGCATGATAGTGTATTTGCCATGGTGGTTAGGTCTAGCCTAATAGGGTGTTATTCTTTGGTAGTCTAGAATTATAAATATTAATCATTAAGTAAGATAGCCTAAAGAAAGAACTACTTAGTGTTAATGGTAGTATGGGATATCATTCGAACATTGTACTAGGATGACTTGAACATACCTATGAAGTGTTTACTTATATGATGTATGCTTAGCAAGGATTGTTGATATAGATTCCCTCCATGACATGAATGACTAAACTTGATTGTTCCTTTTCTATATTAAGTAGGTCATAAATGAAACCTATGAATAGTAATCATGAATATTGTGACTTCAAGGATATGCTTAGTGTGTGCGGGGTATTATGGGATGCCACCCATGTATTGCACAAGTATTGAGGATAGTTAGGAGTATAGAGATCTTATGACATGAAAATCTGTGTATTGACTATGGATGTGGACTATGCCCAAAAATGACCAAAAAAGGGTACTTAGCTTGGATGGTATTATGGGATGCCATTCATGAATGGAACAAGTATGCTTTAAGGTGGCTTGAGAAGTAGTTCTTTTATAATATGAAATACTAAGGGTTGAAGAATGTTACTATGAAGGTCTAAGTAAAGACTTCCATGGACATGATATATCTCCTATGCTTATTAATTATGACCTATAATTGACTTATGTCTATATGATACTTATTTTGGAGTTTATGCTATGACTATGGTATTATATCTTATTCTTATATATCATTTTGACTAAACCTTTTGAGATGCTCTTATAATGTTATGCTAGCTAGCATACTTGGTACATCTTGTACTAACGCATACACTTGCTTACATTCTAATCAAATGTAAGGTTTAAGAGATTGAGTAGTATTTGGAGGCTAAGTTTCAAAGGGGCAAAAAGATTGAAGATTGGTGAGTCCTCATAGCACCAAAAATTGATCACCCATTTCAATTATGAAATTTTATTTATATTTAGACACTCATTTCATTTATGAAATTTTATTTATATTTTAGACTTTGTATGGGCTTTGTACGAAATATTTATTCAATTCATGTTTAGATGGTTTGAGACAAAAGTGTAGCAAGACTTCTGCTTTCATTTATATAAAGACTTCGATTGTATGCATAATTTTTTAAATATTCCATACTTTTCTATTATATTATGTTATGATATGTTGAGGTCTTTTATGACACCCCTTCAGGGTCAAGTACTTCATGTTACGTCGAGGGTGTACCCTTAGGTCGTGACAAACTTGGTAATGAGAGCACAAGGTTTAGAGTATGTGAACTATATTGTCCTTATTGTATCAAATGCTTGTGAGGTTTCTCTAATGGACAATATGCATGTTTCTAACTAAATGTCCTCTTTAAATCATGTTTTTCATGGTTATCATACTTAGTGCATTCTTGTACTAATATCATTCTTCTTCATCTTTTCACGCAAAGTGTAGGTGGTGATGGCTAGAGAATCTTTCCTAGAATGAAGAGCTCAGATAACTATTCCCAAGTTCAAGTGTGTCTTCAATTATTCAAGGACCTCTATGTCAAGAGTTATTTAAGTTCATGAATAGTTTAGAGTATTCTTTTATGTTGTCAATGTTCGTGTCCCTATTTTATTCTATTAGAGTTTTGTCTAAGATGGCATATCGAGACTTACTGACTTAACTATGTACTTATGGTTTTTAAATGAAGTGATGTTTTAGCGTTGACTTATTCTATGAAAAGTTTTAAATTTTTTGCTAATTTTATGACAATGCAATTAATGAATGCTAAGGGCTTGTATAAGACCTCCGAATGGTCAAGTACGGCGTGTGAATTCTAGAGAGTACTCCCCGGTTGTGACAATGAGACTGCTAAAAAAAAGAATAGGTCCTGTGCTGTCCAATCTAGGGATTATCAAGAGTGACCTAATTATGTTTCTACCGGTATGTGTTTTATGCTTCATATAAATTTTTGTATTGCTTGTCTTTTATGACTTGATAGATTTAGTATGATAGATGTTGATGTTGTATTTAGTATGCATGAGCTCCATTGTTGTCTGGGTTATAGATGATATTTAGAAGAGTTGAGTAAGCTTTCTCCGAGGGGAAGATAGTATACATATATAGTAAGGTTATTGTGTGTTTATGTGTTGCCATGATTTCCTTATGTGGTGCATGTGTAACAACCCTCAAAATTAACTAGGTTGAACTAGAGCTTCACTTGTGTTTTAAGGGATGTTAACTAGATAATTTAGTGTGTAAACGAATTTATAGGT
This sequence comes from Solanum lycopersicum, assembly GCF_036512215.1. NCBI lineage: Eukaryota > Viridiplantae > Streptophyta > Magnoliopsida > Solanales > Solanaceae > Solanum > Solanum lycopersicum. The sequence goes on from NC_090807.1 coordinate 8,813,567, forward strand.
TAGTTTGGTTGAGTTTGAAGTCAAACGTCAAAGGATGACCAAGACATTCAGAGATTAGTCGTCTATCTGCTTTTTGTGCCTTAGTGTTTTTATGGAAGTTTAGTGTGTGTTTTAAGGTCTAAAATAGTAAAGAGGACCCTAGGATTTATATGAGCAGGTTTCAGGGTTTAATGTACAGGTACGACTCCACCAAGGACCCACGAGGGGCCCTTGAGGAGGACCCCATCCTTTGTTCAAGAAGGTGGCAAGATACACCAAACGATGACCAGTCAATCAATTCATAGATCGTCAGTCTGGGCTTCGATCTGGCCTGCAAGTCCTGCAACTTTTTGAACTTCTTACCAAATGACGGACCCCATTGACGGGGCATCGTTTGGGTCTGCAATTCCTAGCAACATTTCGATTAACTTAAGGGTGAGTTGGTATCTTCAACCAAAGTCTTTTTAAGTAAATGGATGGTTGTTTTGGGTGTTTTAGGTATTTAATATTATTAAAGTGATTAAACCTCCTTTAGACCCTAACACCTAAATCAAAACCATTTTCCTCCAAAGTTTTCTCCAAACCCCTCCCCTCCCCATGGAAGCTCAAGGTCAAGATGGATCTAGGATTGTGGATTCCAATGGATTTCTTCTTCAATTCTTATGGGTTTTGATCTAATAAGGTATGAGAGTTTTTTATCTAATGATTTATATAACCTTGTATAAAATTTTAAAGAGATTTCAAAGATTTCAAAGTTTATGAAAAAGTCCAGTTTTTACTCTAAGTCATGGGTTCGTGCATGAAACGTTTTCAAATCATTAGATATGATATTATTGATATTAAACTGATTTTTGCCAATGAAAATCTCCATTAAACCTTGATCTTCTGAAATCTCTTAATTTGGCTTATGAATGGGTTAATTGCTTATGATCTAATGATGATAGAATTGAGTTTACTTGTGTTTTAAGGGCTGTTAACAAGATAATTTAGTGTATAAAAGAGTTTATAGGTTAGTCTGTTAGATTTTGAGGTCAAACATCAAGGGATGAACAGGACTTTCGGAGACTAGCTGTCTATGTTCTTGTATGTGCCTTAGTCTTTTGATGGAAATTTATTGTGTTTTTTGAGGTCTAAAATAGTAAATAGGACCCTAGGACTTAGATGAGAAGGTTTCGGGGTTTAAAGTCCGGGTTGGACTCCAAGGACCCAAGAGAGGCCCTTGAGGAGGACCCCATCCTTTGGACATGAAGCTTCATGGCAACACAAAACGATGACCCAAACAATGGCCAGACAATCAATTGACACCTCGTCAATCTGGGCGTCGATCTGGCCAGAAAGTCCCGCAAATTTTTGAGCCTCTGACCCAAACGATGGAACCCATTGATGGGTCGTTGTTTGGGACTTCAATTCCCTGCTACATTTTGTCCAACTTAGGAGTGTGTTGGTTAATTCACCTCAAGACTTTTTAAGTGCATGGACGTGCTAAGGTATTTTAAGAGTGTTGAACTGATTTAACCCTTTTTTTAAAAATAAAACACTTAAATCGAAATCCTTTCCCTCCAGAGTTTTCTCTAGAAACCTCCCATGGAAGCTCAAGGTCAAAATGGAGCTAGGATTGTGGATTCTAATGGATTTTTTCTTCAATTATCGCAGTTTTTCATCTAATAAGGTATGGGAGTTCTTTATCTAAGGCTTGCTATAAACTTAGAGCCAATTTTAAAGTGATTTTAAAGATTTCAAAGTTTATGAAAAGGTCCAATTTTCACTCTAAGTCATGGATTCTTGCATAAAACTTTTTCAAGTAATTAGATATTATATTATTGATGTTAAAATAATTTTTTCAAATGAAAATCTCCATGAACCCTTGATCTTCTCAAATATTTAAATTTGGCTTATGAATTGGTTAATTTCTTATGATCTAAAGATGATAGTATTGAGTTTAGATTTACGTTGCATTGTTGATTTCTACGGTTAATTATCCTATTACATTGTGAATTGTTGAAGATGTTAATGATTAGTGATCTTGGAATTTTGGAAGAAGGAAAGTTGACCTAATTCCCTTAGTTAATGTAGAATTGATATAGAATTGCTATTGATTGGTACTGTCCACTTATCATGTTAGAGTTAATATGATGGTATAAGGTGAAGTTTGTTATATGAAGTAATATGACTATGTAGAAGGTGCTATGGCTTATATAAATGTATAAAATGAAGTTATTATGGTTTATATCTGTGGTCTTGTGAAAGGATCATAATGTGAAGGTGTTCATTTGATATTGAGGTGACCTTGTGTAAAACTATGTGATATGGTGAGGGAAAGCATCTTCCTCTAAATTCTGGTATGTGATGATGATAGACTAAGAAGAGTATTTATATGTTGATATCCTATCTTGCTGGTAGACCTAGTTGTCCCTACCTGATGCATGAAAATTATGTGAATGTGATCTCTTGACTTGGTAGGCCTAGGCACGCTTGTCATGTATTTATGAATGAATGGAAGTCTAGGATCCGTAGACCTAAAGTAGGTACCCTTCTATGAAAGACTAATGTAAAACCTTGAATATGAAAAGAAGGCTCATAAAGAAGCCTTGATCGCGGGCCTAGATGGTGTCCTTCTTGAGTGGAATGATGGACTTAGAGATGGGTTTCCCGGAATGACAAGCAACCATATTCAAGGAAGTCATAAGAGCTATCCTCATGAACTTTGATTGGCAGCTCTTGTGGACCCCTTCTTGGTAGAGTTATTATGAGTTTGTAGGATTAAAAAAATGGTACCTTTTCAAATACTACACTTACTATATTAGAACAACGGCAAATGAATGAGTGGATATTCTTGTGCTAGTATCTCTACATGAGGATGATATTAGAGTACAAAGAAGCCCTTGATATCCCTTAACCATGTGCCAACATGGGATGTGTCCTACTTCTACCTTTGGCAAGTAGAACTCCTTCCACGGTGTGCGGTCCTTATGACACCAGATTCCATACCTAGCTAGTATGGTCTATGTTAGTCAATGTCTATTTTCATCATGTGGGATGTGAATTCTAGTAATGGAGAATTTCTACAACATGTAGGTAGTGGAATGGGACACTATCTACACATGGCACGAGTAGGCTATGAAGGTGATAGGATGAGTTCCCTAAGTCTTCCAAGACCATTATGTGAAGTCGCCTATTTGACTATTTGTATCCTAAATGACTTTAAATGAATATTGTTGACTTAGTTAAAGTATGTATAATAGAAAGGTTCTTATCTTGGGAACTTTGAGGATCACCTAGGTGTGCTAGGAAAGGGTGTATGGGTGGTTTCTTCATGTCTTACTCAGGTGAGTTTTAGAGTTACCTTATATAGAGAGTCTAAAATGATGAAAAGGCTTCATTTGATTGAATATGGAAATTGAGTTTTACATGTTGATTTTACTTGAAAAGGGATTTATATGTGAATATGAATTGGTGTTATATCTCTTAAATTCATACGATGAAGCTTTTTATCAAAATGTCATGAAACAACAATTCTATACTAAATGTCCCTTTTTGCATGGTTTTTTCATGCCTTCCATACTTAGTGCATTAATATGTTAACCCCTTCTTTTCCCGTTTTAATAAACTATAGGTATTGGAGTTCTTGGTATGCATGGATGATGGATAGGTTTCTAAGGGTTGAAGATGAACTTTTGGTGAGTCCTCATAGATTCGAGGACAAGACCCATATGCTCCTTATGTCTTTTTAGTCTTGTATGGGCTTAGTCCAAAAGTTTTACTCTAAAGTATTAGATGGTTGAAATGAAATATTGTAAAGTTAAATGTTTTTGAAAGTCTCCACTTGGTATTTAATGAAAGTACTATTTGCGTGTTAAGAAAGTTTTATATTCTTACTTATTTTTAGTACCATATGAAATGAATAATCCGTGTGGCCTTGTGGCAACTCTGGGGGCTTCCTGAGTCTTTACAACATGTTTATGAAAAGTTGTGTTTTAAAAGAAAATGGTTTATGTGAATTGTTTTCCTCATGTTGTAGTGCATTAAATAGAGTTGTCTATAGAACTTCATGATATGAAATTGTGAATATGTATTAGTTCTGAGTTGAAGAATTCCTCTTTGAATAAATGTTTTTTGAGAATAACTTTCATTTAGGATCCATGAGTGTATGTTGAGAAGGAGGAATTTAAAAGAATCAAGATCTACATATGAATCTGATATTGGTGATTGAGTTATTTGATGTTTTGGGTCTTGACTTCATGGGTACATTTGTGGGTTAACATTGGATGAATTATAATCTTGTTGTGATTGACTAGTATCAAAATAGGTAAAGTCAATTGTGCTTTCAAACAAGGTATGTAAAAGTATCACCGCATTCCTGAAAAAGAGCATCTTCTCCAAATTTGGTACACCTAGGGAGATTATTAGCGATGGAGGTTCCCAGTTTTGGTAAAATATTGTTCAAGGCATTAGTGGAAAAATATCTCCTTACCATCTTAAATCTAGTGGGAAAGTTGGAATATCAAATAGAGAGATAAAGATATTCCTTGCAAAGAATCTGAACGCCAACAAAAAGGACTAGTCAAGAAGTCTTGATGATGCTCTCTGGGACCATTGCATCACATTAAAGACTTCCATATGTATGTCCCTCTACCAACTTGTATATGGGAAGTCATGCCATTTTCTGGTAAAGCTAGAAAATAAGGCCAAGTGAGCACTTAATAAGTTGAATTTTGATTGAGGCGCCGCATCAAGTCAAATAATATGTTATAACTCATAGGTACCCCCTAGACGTAACATGACATATGGAATCCCGAAAGGGACCAAGTAAGACACTTCGCTTATCATCATCACATAAGTTTAAAATAATAACGAGAAAAAAAATAATTTCAAGACTTTAATAAAAATCTTTATAAAAGTAAGTGCAATTTATACATATTCTTATTAAGCCATCTAATATAATCGAAGTCTCAACACAATAGGGTCATAACCCTCACAATAGAAAAGATGAAAATGTCTAATACAAAAACTAAATGGAAACAACAATAAAAGTCCTTGTCCTCGAGTCCATAAGAACATACCAAAAGCTCGAAGTGTATTCAACCCAAGCTTTGACTCTAGATGGGACAATATCCTCAAACGCTGGAACCTATACTTACTATAAAAGTTCAAAAAATATGGGATAGAACATTTAATGTACTATGTATGATAATCAAGCAAATATGGGATAGAACATTTAATGTACTATATATGATAATCAAGCCCAAAATAATGTAAAACATGCTCAAAAGGGACAATTTATTTGAAAAGTGAGCATTTTATAAAGTGTGAGAATCATCATGTATCTTGGTGTAAAAACATGTATCATAAGCATAACTAATGTACAAGTACTCACATCATAATAGGAACCCACCATCAATACTGTCAAAGTCTACTTGTTCCATGTATAAGTGAAGTCCCGTAACCCTATGTATGCTAAAGAAAATCCTTAAGCAACCATAGTTGATATATTAACTTCATTAGTAGCTTGGGAATTAGCCTCAACCAACATAGACTATGTTAGATAGACGTGGAATCCGGTGTCATGCCCCACAACAAAAAGAGGTGTCTCACTTGTCTCAGCTAGAACTAAGAGTATAGCTTTTAGGTTGATCAACTAGCTAAAGACCTATGATTGCTCATAGTTATGGGATACAAAGATTTTTACTAAAAACCCACCCTTTATAGCGGGGAAGATTACATCTCATGAGATATATTATATAATCCGCCCTCTCTCGGAAGGGTATTCCCATATCATATTCAATATCCACTCGGTGCTAAACATTACATCCCACAATTACATATTAAGTCTTTGAATTTACAAGCATGGAGGAGTAATTTACCCTTCCTCATACATAATTCAGAATAATAGCTCATAGGTTCATTAGGTGTGTCACGACCAAAGAGCACCCCCTAGTCGTAACCAGCATCTTCATCCTCAAAAGGCCTTAGACAAACCCTTAGCATACATCATTGCATCATTGATAGAATTAAAATTGGAAAACTTATTAATTTTCATTTGAAGTTTTATTTCACTTCCCATTTATCTAAATAGAATCTATAATTATCTCACATGACTATCTAAAACCTAAGAGAATGAGAAATGGGACAAAACTCTTACATCATTAAAAATCTTATAAGAGAATATGACATAGTCCTTGAAATAGGAAATAGAACATTGTCTTTCATTAATAGCTAAATAAAAAAAACTAGATTCATAGGCCTTGTCTTAGGTTTTCAGGACTCACTAACTTGGGAACAATCCAAGCTTTTAGAGAAATAGCCTTGAAGTACCTCAATGGCTCGAACCAACAAATACATAGAAATAGAAGAGCTATCGGTTAGTGGAAACCACATGTTTTAAGTACGGATACATATGCAAGTAAAACATTTGAAGACATTCACAAAGGGAATTTTGTTATGGACATGCTACTTTCACTTAACAAGCTTTATGTACATTTCAAGAACATATACAAGTCCATAACATAACAACAATGATATATATTCATATTCATATTTAAGAGTAATATCATAATAAAGCGAAATGTATAATCAACATTTCATATTTAGAGTTCATTTTATCAATAAATCACAATACCTTACTCATAACCCCGATTTAAGTCTACTAATGCAATGTGTATGTGAATCCCCATAAACCCACATAGACCAAGTAAACTAGCAAAGAGACCATAAGTGTTGTCTTTTACCTCAAACCTCATCATAAAAAGTTTAGTCAAGATCATGCATAAAAATTTAGACTAACATAATGTATACCAAGTCAAATGAACATCATATGATACCAACATCAAGCATTTCATTTATAACATAGAAACATAAATAACCTACCATAGAATTCCCTTGAAGGTCCACTTTTTCAATGTATAGGCAAAGCCTTATACCTTTAACTACAGTAAGTAACACCAATTAACTAGTCCTAGTTAGTGTTCACCTTATTACTTTAATTCATTCATTTTACTTTAACAATAACTTTGCCATAACCGACATAGACCATGTGAGCTAACATGAAATCCGGTGTCAACCCCTCACACCGAAAGGAGGGTGTCCTACTTGACAAGGTACGACATATACATCATGATATCATCTAGGTGGATCCACTAGCTAGGTTTCCTATAGGAGCACATAGTTAAGGAACTAAAATGTTGTTACAAGAAACTCTGTTTATGCTTATTATCATTGTAGTTTTCACCTCATGAGAGAACATAGTGTGAACCTCCCTTCCTTTGTGAAGGAATACCTCTCAATGTCAAGTTCACTCAGTGCTAAGCTAAATTCCCTTTTTAAAGTATCATTAAGTCTTCCTTAACATTATTCATAACATAGGTATTAGGAGTTTAACCCCTCATATAACATGTTCATAGATCATAGGTTTAAGTATGATAAAGTCCTTTCATCACAAACCCAAAATTATGTGAGAAGATTACATCATAGCATAATCATAAGATACACATAGGAATTACCTTCAACCTCATCATAGCACACCTATCATAATCTCACAACCCTCATATTCATAGCATGACCATATATTCATAACTCTATCATTCATACTTAACTTAACAAACATTACCAAAGATAAGCCAACAATACTATATTAACAGGTTCATGACCTTGAAGTTCATACCCATGGCCTCCATGAAACCCTTTCAAGAAATAATCCAAAATCAATTATATTTACCCATACAATCAATTATCATCATCATATGATAGTCAATTATACAAGATCATACTCAATTCCATAACCTCTAATCATAATTCAACATAATTCAAGAGTTAGGGTTAGGAGAAGAGGGACATTCATGGGTTCTTAAAGAATCTGATAAAAAAAAATAATCAATATATAATATAAGGCAGTCCATGAAGTAATAACACAATTAACACCAATATAGAAATTGATATATTCATCATCTATAACAAATTCGTTAAAATAGGATCCAAGATTTATGAAATTGGGAAGAACATGGGTCCTACGGAATTTCAAGTGAAAAACAACAATTACCCATCATTATACACTTAAAAAACACTGAATAATAATCATAGTTCATCATAATTTATCCTCTATTTAGGTTTTAAAAGAAGACACATGTGTAGAGAAAGACCCTTGATTTTGAGGGATTTGAAATCATCTTTGAAGGAACCTCTTGGGGAAAGGAATCCCAAGAGTTAAAGAATTCATACCTTGATGAATACTTTAAATACTTATTTGTGTAGAAAACTTGGAGAATGGGTCTTCTTCTTGATTTTTCAATGCTCTTCAATGGAGGTTGGGTAGAGAGAGAATTTATTGAAAGGCCAGAGCAATTTGGGTTTACGTTTGGGCATTTGATTCGGGTGGGTAAAAATGATTTAAAACTTACTTAAAATCAATATATAACAATACCCTAAAATATCCAAAATACCCCTCACTTAGTTTTCCCTTTTTGTTAAGTCAAACTTGACTTTTAAATGATGCAACCCAATGTGGGACATACCTGCGCATTGCGTGGGCACTTTCAAATCTTGTTCCTTGAATTTAATTTAAGGCAGGGAGTTTCGTGACAAGCCCGTATCGCAAGGAACTTTTTTCCTTTTAAGTGTAGGGCGCATGACACGTGAGCACCTCCAAAAAGGGTTGTCTGCTAGCGCCTTGGCAGCCTCCTTGCAAATGCTTGGGTCCTTCTCAAGGACCCCTATGGTGGTCCTTGGGTGGTCACAACTGGAATTTTTGATCCCTAAAACATATTTTTACCTATTTAAAGTATTTTTTACAAGTTTTTCCCTTCATACAGCACTTTTAAAAACTCTAGAAGACCTAAGGATGTCTACTAGTTCAATTTCACTAGTTTGTGGACATCATGGTTGTTCTGTGACGTTTTGGCTATAATACTTCAAAATCAAGTTAGCTACATTAGTTTAGGTCTGGAAACACCATTTAAAATCATTATTCATTAGGTGAGGCTCTAGCTTAGGTCATATGATTTCCGAGGTATAATATTATCCCCCCCCTTGGGGAACATTCATTCTCGAATGATACTTTAAAAATCTTTGTGGAATCTATGACTCAAGACTAGCAGCCCGACCAACACACACACACACACACACACACACACACACACACACACACACACATATATAATTATAATTCTCTAGAAAAGCATCAAACATTAACTACGTTCTGAACTACAATAATACATCTTTAAGAAGTAGAAACTATACCATCTACCAATTATGCATACATTTCATCATTTCATATTATTTGAGGAATTTCCTTCTCCTGCTCATATGGCTCAATATATTCAACAAAGAGCCAATACATCATTTCATAACTTCACATTTGAGAAAATTAACAAAAAGAAATATCACTTACTCAGCTATATCAACCATAAAATAAAGTTTCATAAATTATGAACAACATATAATTAATGTAACAACCCTAAAAATGTACAAGATAAGAAAAGCTTAATGTGTCAAGAATGCCTATGTTTAGATCATGGTTCACACGGATTGATGCGCGTAGAACCAGACCTATGAACCCTTGCTACAGCCAAGTTAACTAACTTGGAGAGTTAGTTGAGCTTTGAAATCTTGGGTCTAACCATGTAGGGCTCTCAAATACAAAGATTTACTTGAATGTTTCTCCATAGGACTTAAAAAGGGAAATTCTTAGATTTGGAGAGTCTTGGGGTAAAATGGTCTTTCTCTAGGCTAAGGGTAGTATTGTAATTACCCTAAATATATAATTAATTATTTAATTAATAAGGTGGGGGAGCATTTTGGGGAGAGAGGGCCGAAAATTGGCTCTTGAAGTGAAGTCTTGCTCCTTCCGGGTCGAACCTAGGTGGAAGCAATGAATTAAATTATTTTATGTTTAAGTTGGTAAATTAATGTAATTAATTTATATTTATTATTTATTATCTGAATTAATATAAAAGGAAATTATATTTTTAATAATTAAATAATAACCTTAATTGACTAAGTCCTAAACTAGACTCCTAATTCTAAGAAACTCTTCTCACATGCTCTTCTCTCTGTCACGTCTCTATCACTCTCACTCAGGTATTATCTCTTCCAAAGTAAAATACAGAAGCAGAAAAATAAACCAAGTTTTTCACACTTGAAGAACTCATACGAAATCACAAGAAAACAAACGTTAATCACACACTAGGCTAAGGAAGGTTGTCATTCGAGTGGAGTTGATATTGAGGAGGTTTAGACGTGTTCTTGAGTGAATTTTTTTGACCAGCAAGTCAAGAGTTTAACGTCAAAAAGGTATGAATTATCTTCTCTCTTCGTCCCTTTCCCAAGAGACCCCTTAAGGTTATGTCAAATCTAATCCAAAAACTAAGATCGTTCCCGTTGCATGTCCCTGTCACTAGCTCCCGTTGAATTGTAGGTTGGGTATGTTTGCTGGAAGATATTAGGCATGTAATGTGTTTTTGTGTTGAATATGTTCATGAATGTTGTTTGGAATCGTATGAATGACAACCTATGTTTCTCCAAAAATATGTGTGTGTGTGTACAATGTTGCCGCGACTCCTTTGGTTTTAGGTTCAAAAATAACATGTTATGGTTGTGTTCTTACATGCACAAATGCTTATTTGAGTGCAATTATTTATCGAATGAAATATTAAAAATGGGCCTAAACAACTTACTAAAAAACTACTTAAAATGTCTGAACATTCAATGTGAAAGAAGTGAGAAATTCGGCTGCAAAAACATCCAGTAGTTTGTTAATGAGTTTCGGCCAAGCTAAAGAGAATTTCATGCTTTGAAAAAATAAACCAAAATATGTGAGATCACTGGGGATTGAACCCGTGACCTCACCATGTTGAAAATCAATGAAATAAGGTGATAAAAAGGGAATGTGGCATTTGGGACTCAAACCTATGACCTTGGCTGGAAAATGAAAAATGAAAAGAAAAGAAATGAGAGGAGTGGGATTCGAACCCACAACCTCTCAGAGAATAAAGGAGAAAGGAAAGAAATGAAAAAGAAAAGAAATGAGTGGAGTGGGATTCGAACCCACAACTTCTCAGTAAGTAAAGGAGAAAGGAAAAATGAAAATAAAAGGAATGTGAGGCGTGAGATTTGAACCCACAACCTCTTAGGAAGATTTAAGGAGAATTAAAAATGCAAATAAAAGAAATTTCAGGCGTGGAATTGAACACACGACCTCTAGGCAGTAAAGGAGAATTACAATAAAAATAAAGTGAGGTTGTGGGAGTTTGCCATATACTCAAGGAGAAATAAATAAAGAAATAAAAGGGGTTGTGGGGGTTCGAAACCACAACCCCTCGGCTAAAAGAAGAGAGTTTAAAGAAAACGAAATTAAAAGAAAATGATGTTGTGGGTGTTCAATCCCACATCCTCTTAATCCCATTGAGTAAAAAATGTAGAGAAAAACTATGGGAAAAATAAATCGAAGGTGTTTGGGCTCGATCTAGGGTCCCAATGTCATGAATACTAAAAAATAAAGTCAAGGAAAAATGTAATTATTGTCCAAGAGGTTACAACTTGGTTTTGCCTTGCCCTAATTTCCGTACTGACACCTAAACCATACGTAAAAATAAATGTTCAAGAATAATTCCACCTAGTTTGATCGAAATCGATACCTTGGCATACATACAAGATACATAAGTCTTGTACTACATAATCTTAGGAAGATATGAGTCACTTAACAAACAATGAATGAAGCCTCATGGCTGGTATGTTTAGACCAATAAATCTAACATATGATTTAAAATAAGTGAAACTTAAGATGTATGTAATGAAATGATGAAACCCTAGAAGGGTTAAGTACGAGTGTAATATACACTAAATGGCCAAGTGCATTGGCATATGACGAAAGCAACAACAAATATGCTAATGTTAATGAATGTGGTGACTACATGATATGAGGCTAATGTAAAAGATGTGAGCAATCTCAAATGAGCCTAAGTGAATGTTACCAAAACGTACTCACCTAGGAGAGTTTAAAGTTAATGAAGAGACTAGTCTCTATGAACACTCAAATGAAAGTATTGAGTCTAACACGCTAAATATTAATGATGAGATGAGAAATTATCTATTGAGCTATGATGTCCTCGTACTAGAAACAATATTCCATGATGTAAGAGTTGAATGTATTGGAACTTTATACTGAGCACCGATAGACTAACTATGATCGGTGATTCCTTCTTTCAAGAAGGACGGAAGTACACATAAATCTCATGAGATGAGACTGTACGGCATGTTGGGTATGGGTATCGTTATATCTTCTAGTCTTTGAATCTATACTGCCAATATAGGGATCTGACAGGGTTCAACTCCCATGTACGCTAGCATGTTTTGGGTCACTTTGGACGGTGATTCCACCTCTTTTCTATGTGGGGTTTCAAGATACTAGATTTCATGATGGTCACATAGCTATGTCAGTTAAAGTTACAGTTTCCAATGAATGAATCAGGCCAGCCTCAAATGATTCACACAATGAAACGAATGATACCAAAGGTGTTAGGATAGGATATTCAAGAGGTGGGTTATATTCAAGTAATGACATTAGGTCATTCTTGGTAATTGCACAACGAACCTGATGAAAGTCTTAAACTACATCCTAGGTATAGCTGGTGTTTACACTGACCCATGAATGAAATGAAATGAAGTACGTATTAATGAACAAAGCAGACTCTGTGTTTGCTAAAGCATACTCCTTAGTTGAGGTCCCATATGTTGAGCCCTCATTTTTGGCAAGTCATAATATCAAGTCCATGATTCCAAGGTCTCATGGAATTTGAATGAATGATATGAACAACGTTATGTGTTAAAGGAATTATGATATGTGCTATACGTACGCTGTTGTGTGCTGTGTGCAAACTGTTAAGTATGATGATGCATGTTACTCTCATGGCATAACTTTCCTAATCCAAATTTTGAAATCTCCTAAACTTTCCTAATAAAAATTTTGAAAGTTTACTCACTTTCCTAATCTTAATTTGGCAAGTCCACTGACTTGACCTGCTATAATCATGTTGCTAGGAAAGAGATATTCTTACACATGCATGTCCTTGGTGTGTGCTTGAATATACCCACTCTTTGTACAAATGTGTACTAACCCTATACAACTCTAAACTTTTAGGTGCAGGCACAGGTGGACGTTAGAGCTACAGGATCAACACTGCAGTTATCCGGACATTGTGCATTCATCCGGAGTTGTTAGGCCCTCATGCTTTCAAGGATGATTGCCTATTTACATTCTAGCTTAGTTTTAGGATTAAGCTAGTGGATTATGTTCCACTAGCGTTCCCGTTTTTTTCAGACATTGTATTGGTACCATTTTGGCGAGTACATCTTTATTGTTATAATAAACTGTTTCTTTCATTTGATGATTTTAATGTTGGATGGTTGATGGTGATCAATAACCTGTGTAGTAGAATGTTTAGTTTGCATGTTAAGAAACAAAAAGTTTCAAATTTTCCGCTAAAATTAACTTAGACGAAGTAAAAATGACGTAAGTAGGCTTGTCTACGAACTTTGAGAGGTCAACGATACCAGTATAATCTGGGGTCTCGAATTTAGTCGTGACAAATTTGGTGTTAGAGCGTTACGTTAAATTCCGAGGATAATAAGTTTACATCAACCACATTGAGTAGTTTCTATGTCATGGTAGTGAAGTGCACCACTATCCTGGAATATAGACTGCATGCTGCGTAGGGAAATTTCCCTTCTTCTTATCTTATCGTGCCTTTATAATGTTTGAATTTCATGATTTTGATGAGCGTCTCTAACATGAATCCCTGTTGATTACGGAGAATGAACACTAGGAGAACTATTGGTCAGATGAGAGAAGTAGCAGCTGTTGGGAACAATCAGGTTCCACCCCAGGCTCCAGCTGAAGAATTGGGTATGCTTGTTAAGTTGGGTTGATGATGCGGAGGCGCGGGCATCTCTGTCCCAGATGGCACAAGCCATCACTATGCAGGCTCATGCCATGACTGCCCAGGTCAACCAGCAGAATGTTGACAGGGAGAACCCACCAGAGCATAGCATGACTGACAGGCCGAGAGACTTCACGAGGATGTATCCTCATATTTTCACAGGATCTAAGAATTCAGAGGATCCCCATGATTTTTTGGATGAGGTGCATAAGATTTTAGTGGCTATGGGGGCCAGAGATACTAAGAAAGCAGAGTTGGCTTCCTACCAACTCAAGAATGTTTCACAGATTTGGTGCAATATGTGGCAAGATAGCCGAACTTTGGGTGGAGTCCCGGTCATTTGGGAGTTGTTTAAGACAGTCTTCCTGGAGAGATTTTTCCCCAGGGAGATTAGGGAGGCCAAGGTTGAGGAGTTTATCAACGTTAAACAGGGATCGATGACAGTCAAGGAGTATTCCCTGAAGTTTGTGAAATTATCCATGTATGCCACTTCTCTTGTGTCTAACAGCAGAGACGAGATGATTAGATTCTTGACAGGATTGCTGAGGATCTCAAGGAGGAGTGTAGGGCAGCTATGCTGCATGAAAACATGGAACTTTCCGAGCTTATGATCTATGTCCAGCATGTGGAGGAAAGCAGAAAGAGAAAACACACTAGGGCAAGGAACAGGTCAAGGCAAGCCGAGGAGAATTTTATAAGGAAGAGTAGTACTGAAATCAGGGATAAGCCCAGGTTTAAGCATGGAATCTTCCACCAAGGGGAGTCAATTTCATCCAAGGGTCGCCATGATAGGAATTTCGAGTCCAGAGTTAAGAGAAACAATGAAGTAGATACATATCAGGAGAGACCACCATGCGGGAAGTGTGGTAAACTACATGGAGGAGAGTGTATGATGGGTACTAATGCTTGTTATAGTTGTGGCAAACCGGGTTACAAGGTGAAGGATTGTACGATTAAAAGAAATCAAGAACAAGGGGCGGAGAGATTCAATCTAATTGTCCAAGTGAAGAGGCTCCAAGGACGCAATGATTCTTCGCACTCAAGTCTAGTGTTGCAGATGAAGGCACCTATGGTGAAGTCTCGGGTGAGTAGCCTTAATTAGTCCTTCATGTATTTGACTGTGTATGGTGTTTATGCACTAATATGAGGTTAATATGTTTGATTAATCATGTTGGTTGCTGACTTGTATGACTTATATGTTTACTTATATTGTATGCTTTAATGAGACTAGTTTAGGAAAGATTTCCTTAGTCCGTTAATGTAAACCTACTAGTAGGTTTCAAGGAGGTGCACCATCATATTAATATGTGAATCAGATATTCAAAAATGGGGAGTATTAAATTACCTATGTATGCATACATTCTATAGATAACTTACTTATTGTTTGTAAAGAGTAGTGTCATTCGGGGAGAAATGTTTCTAAGGGTGGGTGGGTGGGGGGATAATTTAACAACCCTAATAACGGATAAGAAATGAAATGCCTAATGTGTCAAGAATTCTTATGATTAGACCAGGGTTCAAACAGATTGATGCACGTAGAACCAAACCTCTAAATCCTTGCTACTACTAAGCCAACTAACTTAGGGAGTTAGTTGAGCTTGGAAAGGTTTGTTCCAACCATGTAGGGCTCTAGATTACGAAGATTTACTTTAAGGAGTCTTTATCGGACTTAATAAGGAAAAATCTTAGGTTTGGAGGGTCTAGGGGTAAATTGGTCTTTTTCCAGGCTAAGGATAGTATAGTGATTACCCTACATATATAATTAATTATTTAATTAATAATGTGTAGGGGCATGTTGGGGAGAGAGGGACGAAAATTTGCTCTTGAAGTAAAGTCTTGCTCCATCCGGGTTCGAACCTAGGTGGAAGCAATGAATTAAATTATTTTTTATTTAAGTTGGTAAAGTAATGTAATTAATTTATATTTATTATTTATTATCTGAATTAAAATAAAATCAAATCTTATTTTTAATAATAAAATAAAAACCTTAATTGACTAAGTCCTAAACTAGACTCCTAATCCTAAGAAAACTCTTCTCTCCCACGCTCCTCTTTCTCTCACGTCTCTATCACTCTCCTCATGTATTTTCTCTTCTAAAATATGATGCAAAATAAGAAAAATAAACCAAGTTCTTCACACTTAAATAACTGACACGAAATCACAAGAAAACAAACGTTAATCGCATACTAGGCTAAGGGAGGTTGTCATTCGAGTGGTGTTGATTTTGACGAGGCGTAGACGTGTTCTTGGGTGAACTTTTTGGGCATCAAGTCAAGAGTTTAACGTCAAAAAGTTATGGGTTCTCTTATGTCTTGGTCACTTTCCCAAGAGACCCCTTATGATTCAGTCATATCTAATATGAAAACAGGGATTGTTCCCGTTGCATGTCCCTGTCACTAGCTCTCGTTAATTCGTAGGTTGAGTATGTTTGCTGGAAGATATTAGGCATGCAATGTGTTTCCGTGTTGAATATGTTCATGAATGTTATTTGGAATAGTATGAATGACAACCTATGTTTCTCTGAAAAGATATGTATGTGTGTACAATGTAGATGTGACTCATTTTGTTTGAGGTTAAAAAATAACATTTTATGGTTGTGTTCTTACATGCACAAACTTATATAAATCGTTATGTTCATAAGTGATGTATATATGCTAATTCAAGTGAAATTCTTTATCGAATGAAATCTTGAAAATGCACCTAAAGAACTCACTAAAAAAGTATTTAAAATTTCTAAACATTAATGTGAAAGAAGTGAGAAATTCGGCTGCAAAAATTTCCAGTAGCTTGTTAATGTGTTTCGGCCAAGCTAAGGAGAACTTCATTTTATGAAAAAATGAACTAAAATATGTGACATCACTGGGGATTGAACCCGTGAACTCACAATGTTGAAAATCAATGAAATAAGGCGAGAAAAAGGGAATGTGGCATGTGGGACCCGAACCTCTGACCTTGGGTGGAAAATGAAAAATAAAAAGAAAAGAAATGAGAGGAGTGGGATTCGAACCCACAACCTCTCAGACAATAAAGGAGAAAGGAAAAAAATGAAAAATAAAATAAATGAGAGGAGTGGGATTCGAACCCACAACTTCGCAGGAAGTAAAGGAGAAAGGAAAAATGGAAAGAAAAGGAATATTAGGCGTGGGATTCGAACCCACGACCACTTAGGAAGAATTAAGGAGAATTAAAAATACAAATAAAAGAAATTTCAGGCGTGGAATTGAACCCACGACCTCTAGGCAGTAAAGGAGAATCACAATAAAAATAAAGTGAGGTTGTGGGGGTTTGATCCCACAACCTCATTGTCAATGATATATAGTCAAGGAGAAATAAATAAAGAAATAAAAGGGGTTGTGGAGGTTCGAACCCACAACCCCTCGGCCAAAAGGAGAGATTTTATAGAAAAAGAAATTAAAATGAGTGTAAGATACACTAAATGGCCAAGTGCATTGGCATATGACAAAATGAACAATGAAATGATGAAATGAAAAATGAAATGATGAAGCCATAGAAGGGTTAAGTAAAAGTGTGAAACACACTAAATGGCCAAGTGCATTACCATATGATGAAATCGGCATTCATATAAAAAGGGGTGAGTTATTATGAAGAGCAAATGTGCTAATGTTAATGAATGTGGTGACTACATGATATGAGGCTAATGTAAAAGATGAGAGTAATCTCAAATGAGCCTAAGTGAATGTTACCAAAACGTACTCACCGATGATAGTGTAAAGTTGATGAAGAGACCAATCTCTATGAACACTCTAATGAAAGTATTCAGCTATGATGTCCTCATAGTAGAAGCCAACTTCCATGGCGTAAGAGTTGAATGTATTGGAACTTTATACTGAGCACCGATAGACTAACTATGACCGGTGATTCCTTCTTTTGGGAAGGGCGGAAGTTCACGTAACTCTCATTAGATAAGACTGTACGGCATACCGGGTATGGGTATCCTTATATCTCCTAGTCTTCGAACCTATACTGCCAATATAGGGATTTGGCGGGTTTCAATTCCCATGCACGCTAGCATGTTTTTGTTCACTTTGGCCGGTGATTCCACCTCTTTTCGCTCTGGGGTTTAATGACACTAGATTTCATGATGGTCACATGATCTATGTCGGTTAAAGTTAAAGTTCCCAATGAATGAATCAGCCCAGCCTCAAATGATGCACATTATGAAACGAATGATACTAAAGGTGTTAGGATAGGATAATCAAGAGGTGATTTAGATTCAAGTAATGACATTAGGTCATTGTTGGTCATTACACAACGAACTTGATCAAAGTCTTAAACTACATCATAGGTATAGCTGGTGTTTTTAATGACTCATGAATGAAATGAAATGAAGTACGTATGAATGAACGAAGCAGACTCTGTGTTTGCTAAAGCAAACTCCCTAGTTGAGGTCCCATATGTTGAGCCTTCATTTTGGGAATTCATAATATCAAGTCCATGATTCCAATGTGTCATGGCATACGAATGAATGATATTAACAACGTTATGTGTTATAGGAATTATTATATGTGCTATGTGTATGCTGTTTTGTGCTGTGTGCAAAATGTTAAGTATGATGATGCATAATACTCTCATGGCATAAATTTTCTAATCCAAATTTTGAAATCTCATAAACTTTACTAATCCAAATTTTGAAAGTTTACTCAATTTCCTAACTCAATTTGGCAAGTCCACTGACTTGACCTGCTATAATCATGTTGCTAGGAAAGAGATATTCTTACTCATGCTTATCCTTGGTGTGTGCTTACATATACCCATACTTAGTACAAGTGTGTACTAACCCTATAAAACTTTAAACTTTAAGGTTAAGGCACAGGTGGACGCTAGAGCTACAGGATCAAAGTTGCAGTTATCCGGACGTCAACCATTCATCCGTACTTGGTAGGGCCTTATGCTTTCAAGGATGCTTGCCCATTTACATTCTAGCTTAGTTTTAGGATTGAGCTAGTGGATTATGTACCACTGGAGTTTCTTTCCCATTTTGTTCAGACATTGTATTGGTGCCATTTTTGCAAGTACATCTTTATCGTTATAATAAACTGTTTCTTTCATTTGATGATCTTAATTTTAGATGCTGGATGGTGAACAATTATGTAAGTAGTAGAATGTTTAGTAGGCATGTTAAGAAACAAAGAGTTTCAAATTTTCCGCTAAAATTGACATAGAAAAAGTAAGAATGGTGTAAGTAGGCTTGTCTGCGACCTTTGAGAGGTCAACGACGTTGGTCTCGTCTGGGGTCTAGAATCTGATCGTGATAATTAAAGCCACGTGTGAAATATGAATTTTCCACAAGAACATGCATAATTAAGGAAAATGATGGAAGCTCAAATACACTTAAGACCCTTCACAACCCACAACTAAGAGGAATTACTAACCTCAACCTTGAGTAGAATATGAAGGAAAAAGATGAGGATATCAGGACATCATATTAGCCTCGACCTTCCCAGTAGCCTTTTCCACAAAATTATTTTTCCAAAGAACCTTTATGTAAGCTAATTCATTATTCCTCAACTTCTACACTTGCCGATCTAAAATCTCAACTGGAACCTCTTCATAGGAAAGGTAAGCATCAACTTCTATACCTTATAGAGAAAGGATAGACACTGAATAACCTATGAACTTTTTTAGCATTGACACATGGAACACTGGATGCACCAGAGCCAACTCAATAGGTAATTTAAACTCATAGGAAACACTTCCAATGCATTTCAAAAGCTCATATGAACCCATATACCGGGGACTAAGTTACCCCTTTTTACCAAATCTCTAACCCCTTTCATGGGTTATATCTTCAAATAGACCAAGTCACCTACCATAAACACAAGGTCTCTCTTTCTATTGTCAGCATAAGATTTTTGCCGACTTTAAGTTTTCTTTAATCTATACTATATGAGTTAGACTTTCTCCACAGCCTTTGAAATTGCTTCAGGACTTATTAAAGCAAACTCACCTACCTCAAACACCCAACCATAGATCTAAATTTGCTCCCATCAAGGGCCTCAAATGGTTCCACAGCGATAATTGAGTGATAGCTATTATTGTAGGAAAATTCAATCAATGGTAGATGGTTATCCCAATTACCATTGAAGTCAATGACATATTCCCTCAACATAAAGTTTGGATGGTTTATTCCGCCAAAACATCTGTTTGTGGATGAAATGCAATGCTAAGTTTCACTTTTGTACGAAGTCCATTTGGAATGCTTTTAAAAAATAAGAATTGAGTTGAGTACCCTTATCTAAAATGATAGACAAAGGAACTCCATCCACTCTCACATAGCGTTGAGATACAACTTGGCATATTCTTCCACCGAATAAGTAGCTTTGGCGGGAATAAAATGGGCTGATTTTGTCAACCTATCAACAATAACCCAAATTGAATCATATTAACTTCATGTACGAGGCAATCCCACAACAAAATTGCATATTCACATGTTCCCACTTCCAAATGGGGATAGCTATATCTTGAGTCACCCCTCGATCTTTAATGTTTGGCCTTGACTTATTGATAATTAGGACATTTTGCCACGAATTCCATTATGTCCCTCTTCAAAGCATTCCACCAATAGATCTCTTGTATATAATGATACTATGATCGGGAACTATGAGCCTCTTCCAAAATTTTTCCTCTCAAGTCATCCACATCTGGCACGCACAATCTACCTTTGTATCTATGTTTCCCCACCCCTGTTGGGAGAAGAACTGATTGGACTTATTAAGAACCGATTCCTTCAACTCATTAATAGAGGATAAAGATGTTGCTTAAACTTCACCTCAACTATTAAAGATTATTCAAAGTTATGATGAACCATGAAACCCCTTTTTGAGAATATTCAAGTCGAAGATCGAAGCAGACCAATCTATGCACATGTTTTACTAACTCTTTCTTATCATCGGCAACATGTTCTACCTACCCATAGACATCTGACTCAAATCATCCGTAACCGCATTATTTTTCCCAAGGTGGTAAAGGACACTAATATCATAATGTGTCGAAAGCTCTAACCACCTTCTTTTTCAGAGATATAACTCTTTTGGAGTGAACACATATTGGAGACTCTTATGATCGGTGAACACATCTACATGCACTCCATATAGATAGTGTCTTCTTATCTTCAAAGCAAATACTACCACTAATTCAAGATCATAATTTGGATAATTCTTCTAATGTACCTTGAGTTTTCTAGAGGCATATGCTATCACCTTACAATGTTGCATGAGGACACAACCCAAACCTACTCGAGAAACTTCCTTCCATTAAAACTTAACTTTCTTTAAGGTTAGGGTAGTTAATGAAGAAGCAATAGATTAAAACCTATCAACAAGTCTTCTATAACACCCAGCTAAATCCAAGAAACTTTGAATATCGGTGGGAGTTAAGAGTCTAGGCCAATTCTTAACCACCTCCTTTTTCTTTGGGTCAACCTCAGTACCCACACTAGATACAATGTGACCAAGAAAAGTCACCGACCTTAGCCAAAGTTCGCACATACTATATCTAGCAGTGAGTTGATGTTCCTTGAAGACTTGTAATACTATCCTCAAATTACCCATGTGTTCATCATCACTCTTGGAATATACAAAGATATCACCAATAAAGACAATTACAAATGAATCTAGATAATTAAGAAACACCCTATTCATAAAGTCCATAAAAGCAGCAGCGGTATTCGTTAGACCAAAAGACATGACTAGGAACTCATAATGACAATATCTTGTTCGGAAGGCCATTTTAGGAATGTAAACTCCTCTAACTCAAAGTTTGTGATACCCTGACCTCAAATTAATCTTTGAAAAGTAACTCGCACCTTGGAGTGTGTCAAACAAATCATTAATTCTACGGAGAGGATACTTATTCTTTATAGTGACCTTATACAATTGTCGGTGTCAATACACATCCTAAGAGACCAATCTTTCTTTTTCACAAATAATACCTGAAAACCCAATGGAGACATGCTTTGTCGTATAAAACCCTTGTCTACAAATCCTTGAGTTGAGAATTTAATAAACTTGACCATGGACATCAAGTAAAGAGGAGTTGATATAGGTTTAGTATCCGAAAATAAATCTATGATAAAATCTATTTCCAATTAAGGAGGAATTCCTGGTAAGTCATCAGGGAAGACTTGCAGAAAGTCCTTCACTATGGGAAGACCCCAAGGTCCTTAACTTTCAGAATATTATAGAGACATTTTTAGAAATCATATTACAAGATTTTAGACATGAAATAATTTGACCTCTAGCGATTGAGTTTCCCCCCTTCAATTTAAAACAGTTTCATCAGGAAATTAGAATTTAGCTACCCTTGTTCTAGAATAAATTGATGAAAAACAAGAATGCAACCAATCTATCCCCAATATGACATCAAATTCCAACATATCAAGTTCTACCAAATCAACCAATGTAACTCTATTGGACAATAATACAGGACAACGGGATAATGCTCAAGTACCCCCTCAACCTATGCCCAAAATCTCAGAGACACACTTATACCATACTAAGGTCCTATTACCCCCCTGAACTTATTTTATTAATAATTTTTTACCCCTTTTTAGCTTACGTGACACTATCGTGTGGGTCCAATGATGGTTGACTTTTTTTTTGAACTAGTGCCACGTAGGCTAAAAAGCGGTAGAAAATTACATATAAAATAACTTCAGGGGGGGGTAATAGGACCTTAGTATAGTATAAGTGTGTCTTTGGGATTTCGGGCATAGGTTGAGGGGGTACTTGGGTATTTTCCCCAGGACAACTCCTATCAACTTTTTTAGCAACAACGAAGTTAGAAACAAAAAAGGTTCAACTAAGATATTGGGGAGCATATAAAATTTCATAGCCATTAAAGGGGTTAAAAATATAAAGTGGAACGAGGATCTAGCAATGCATAAACATTAGATGAAAATACTTGCAACAACCCGCTAACAATATCGGGAGAATCCTTTTGATCACCCTTAGATTTGAGAGCGTAGAAGCAATTCTTATCAGAAGCATCAGAATTAAGACCACTTGTTTGATCTTGGTTACTCTCCCTTCCTTGAGTCTTTTCCATGGGTTAATAACTCACAATGTGACCACTCTTTCCGAAACCTAAACAATTTGTACCAAATAGACATTTACCCACATGTTTCTTACCACATTTGACACAATTGGGTTTCTCACTATGCGAACCACCACCTTTTCCTCCTTGAGGCTTAGGGTTAGACATCCTATACTTGTTGGACTTGTAGAAATTAGAAAGAACTTGGTTGGATAATATCTTCTTAAACTTTTTTTGGTCTTGGATTTCAAACTTACTCTTAGAAGTACCTCTATCATAGGGCTTTACCCTCTTGTTATCCTTATTTTTTCCTCTTAAATCTACTCTCTCAAACTTTTTGAGCATGCACATCAAACGAGAAAGCTCCATGTCTTCATGAAGCATTGTCGTACAACACTCTTCCAAAAGATCATCAGACATATCCGTCAAAATATAACTCATTTCCTCACTAGGATTAGACACCAAAGACCAAACATACTTGGACAACTTGATGAATTTAAAAGAGTATTCATGCACACTCATACCTCCTAGACGAAGGTTGATGATTTCTTCCACTTTTGCATCTATTCTTCTCCCTTGGGAAGAAC
This sequence comes from Solanum lycopersicum, assembly GCF_036512215.1. Classification (NCBI taxonomy): domain Eukaryota; kingdom Viridiplantae; phylum Streptophyta; class Magnoliopsida; order Solanales; family Solanaceae; genus Solanum; species Solanum lycopersicum. Next base: position 8,837,112 of record NC_090807.1, read on the forward strand.
TTACCAAAATATTTCCCTACTAAAGACTTCCCAACCTATAGGATCCTCTCTCAAAGCCCTATTGTCCTTCCATTGAGTGTACCAAGTTTGATCCACATCCTTGAGTTAGTAAGCGGCTAGCTCATCCATCTTATTTAGACTCACCCCAATAGCATATAAGATCTTATAAAGCTCATACCATATCTGTAAAGTCTTGAGGGTCTTCATATACCTTAGACCCAAAGAACATAAGAGGGTTCATCCCTGTGAAGTCCCTCAAAAGAGAAGCCATGGTACTAGCATTTTGATTCATATGGGTTGTAACTTCTCGATTTGCTTGAGCCGTCATAACTTAAGCTTTATTAGTTAAGACTTGAGCTTGAGTAGTTATGACTTGAGTCAAGTTTATCAAAACCTCCCTTATCTCCCCATCCATCATGACCGGAGGATTGAACGGAGCTTTGCCACCTAGAGGAACTTGCTCTTGAGGAGGAGCTTGGTTGTCTTGGGGAAGAACTACCACATTTGTGATTTACTCTTAAACCCTTCTTGCAGCTTCCTTTCTAGTAGTAATAGCATATATTCACAATAAAAGGATTAGAAGAATAGAGTTAAGATTCTTGAGACATGACTTAAAAATGCAAAAAGAAGTGAGAATTTCCTAAGCATCACAGGGACTCTCATTCATAAATGTGGCGGGCTTTAAAATTATGAACATGACACTACATAGACGTAATTTTTTGAGGCATCATTCCTAATATATATTAAACTCATGCTTTGATACAAAGTTTGTCACGATCGGAGAGCACCCCTTAGTTGTAACCGTCATCTTCGTCCTCGAAGAGGCCTTAGACAAGCGCGTAGCATACATCATTGCATCATTGGTAGAATAGAAAGAGTTTAAAACTTATCAATTGAAGTTCAAGTTCACTTCCCATATATAAAAATATAATCTATATTTGTATCACATGACTATCTAAAACATAGAAGTATGATAAATGGGACTTAACCTTTACATCATTACATATCTTATTAAAGAATACGACATTGTCCTTGAAATAGGAGATAGAACAATGTCTTTAATAAATAGAAAAATAACGAAAGCAAGATTCATAGGCCTTGTTCTTGAATTTGAGGATTTACCAATTTGGAAGAATCCAAGCTTTTTTGAGAAATGGCTTTGAAGCACCTCGATGTCCCGAACCTACATTAATGTAGAAATCGAAGAGATATGGGTTAGTACAAACCACATCTACTAAGTAGAGTATATATGAAAGTAAAACATTTGAAGACAAGCACAAAGGGACATTTTCTTATAAACATGCTATTTAACTCAAAAACCTTTATGCACATTTCAAGAACATATACAATTCCATAACATAACAACAACACGACATATTCATATTCATGTTCAAGAGTAACATCATAATAAAGTGGTAGTCAACATTTCATGTTTAGAGTTTATTTCCTTAATGCATCACAATTTCTTACTCATAACCATAATCCAAGTCCACTAGTGCAATGTGTATGTGAAGCCCCATAACTAACCTAAACCAAGTTAACTATCAAAGACACCATAATTATTGTCTTTTACCTCATACCTCATCATAACAAGTGTACTCAACATCATCCATAACAATTTATGCCGACGTGATGTATTTCAAGGGAAAAAAACATCATACGAGACCAACATCATGCATTTTATTCATAACATATGGACATAAAGAACCCACCCTAGAATTCCCCCTAAGGTCCACTTATGCAATGTATAGGAAAAGTCCCATACCCTTGCCTACACTAAGTAACACCTCTTTAGTAGTCCTAGTTACTGTTAACCTTCTTACTTTCATTCATTCACTTTAATTTCTCAAAACATTGCCATAAGTAATACAGACCATGTAAGCTCACAACTAAAGAAGGGTGTCGTACTTGCCAAGGTAGGGTATATACATCATAATAAAATCTAAGTTGATCCAGTAGCTAAGTTTCCTATGGGGGCACATAGTTAAGGAAATAGGAGGTTGTTTCTAGAAACCCTCTTTATGCTTATTATAATTGTATTTTCCAGCTAATGAGAGAACTTAGTGTGAACCTCTCCTCCTTTGTGATGGAATACCTCTCAATGTCAAGTTCACTCGGTGCTAAGCTAAATTCTCTTATGAAGTATCATTAAGTCTTTCTTAACACTAATTCATAACATAAAAATCCTGATTTTAGCCCCTAATATAACATGTTCATATCTCATTGGTTCTATGATGAGAAAACCCTTTTATGACAAACCCAACATGATGTGAGAACATTACATCATAGCATAATCATAAGGTGCACATATGAATTATCTTTAATCCCTTATTATAGCACACCTATCATCATTTCACAAACCTAATATTCATAACATGACCATACATTCATTGCTTCATCATTCATACTTCAATTAACCAACATTACCAAAGATAAGTCAAAAATACTACAAAAACAAGTTCATGACCTTGAAGGTCTTACCCATGGACTCCATGAAACCCATTTAATAATTAATCCCAAATAAATGATATTTACCAATAATAAAGTATCATCATAATTATAGATAGTAAAATATACAAGATCACAATCAATTCTATCTTCTCTAATCATAATTCAATGTAATTCAAGAGTTAGTGTTAGGAGAAGAGGGACATTTATGGGTTCTTAAAGAATTAGATAAAAAACACAATAAATACAAAATATAAGGCAGTACATGAAGTAATAACACATTTAACACAAATATAGCAATTGATAAATTCATCATCTTCAACCAATTCTTCAAAACAAGACCCAAGATTTATGAAATTGGGAAAGAACTATGATCGTATGCAATTTCAAGTGAACAACCAAAATTACCCATGATTATATACTTAACAAACCTAATTAATCATAATTCATCATAATTGATCAACAATTTAGGCGTTAGAAGAAGACCCATAGGTAGAGGAAAACGACTCTGAAATCATCTTTGAATGGAACTCTTGGGAATGGAATCCCAAGAGTGAAATAATTCATAATTTAATGAAGACTTTAACCACTAATTTGAATAGAAAACATGGAGAATTGGTCGTCTTCTTGAATCTTTAATGCTCTTTAATGGAGGTTGGGTAGAGATATAATTTAGAGAGAGGTTGTCACAACCCGAGTGCACCTCTAAGTTGTGACGCGGTGTACTCGACGTCTCAGAGGTCTTGTACAAGCCTTATATCATTAATTTATCGCATATATATGAAAAGTAGTACGGAATTATAACTTTTAACAATAATAGTAAATAAGGAAACTATTTTATAGAAACATAAGAAAGAAACTAAGTCTCAACATACGTCATCTTAGACACAAGTCAATATCATAGGGTCACGCCCCTTTCATAAATTTTGAAAAGATACTTATAGTCTATTACAAAATCTTTTAGAAAAGGAAAATAAAACATAGTCCATGTCCTCCAACATATGAGCAGATACCGATCTTGATAGAATGATACTTACAAAACTTCAACTTCTAAGAAAATCCTCACTTTCTGCCTACACTTGTTGACATAGAGAAACATATGAAATTAGAACATTTAATGCACTAAGTATGGTGAACATGCAAGAAAACCATGCAAAAAGGGACATTTACTTTAAGATATAATTTTATGCTATCTTGATAGAAACCTTCATCATAAGAGTTTTAGAGACATAACACAAGTCAACAATAACATATAATTACATATTACATATACAAAAAGTAAGCACTTTTATCACTTTAGCTCCCCTATCTAAGGTTAATATAAGACTCACCTAAGTAAGACATGAAGAGACAACTCATACACCCTCTTCAAGCACACCTAGGTGATCCTTAAATCTACCCTAGATAAGAGCTTTTCTATTCAATACCCTTCACTAATTGAATATTACTCATTAAGACCATTTGCGGGACAAGTAAAAAATTAGAGGACTTCACATAATGGTCTTGGAAGTCCTAGGGAACTTATCGTAGCATGTTCAGGGACTACTTGTTTCATGTGTAGATAGAGTCCCTTTCCACTACTTGCACGTTGTAGAACCTATCCATTGCTAGAATTCAAATCCCATATGATGAGAATAGGCATTAACTGGCACAGACCATACTAGCGAGGTATAGAAACCAGTGTCATAAAAGACCCTACACCATGGAAATTATTCTACTTGACAAGGGTAGAACTAAGACACATCCCATGTTGGCACATGTTTAAGGGATATCGAGGGCTTATTTTTACTCTAGTATCGTCTCAAATAGAGTTACTACCACAAGTACATCCACGCGGTGCTTTGCCTTTGTTCTCATAGAGTCATTTATTCACATAGGTTTATTTGAGGTGGTACCATTACTACGATCTACCAACTCTTAATAGAATTTCCAAGAATGGGTCTCCTAGGGCTGACAATCAAAGTTTATTAGGATAGATCTTATGATTTTATTAAAGATGGTCGCATGGTGTTCTGGCCAACCTATCTCTAAGTCCATAATTTCACTCAAGAAGGACTCACTGTTAGGTTTTATTTGCCCTGATTTCTTACCATAAATAGGTTTTCCTTGTAGGAAAAGGTTTAGGATTGACTAATTATTTTCTTTTATGAGAAGGTTTAGGACTCTATAAATAGAGGCATGTTCCTTCTAACTTAATCAACATTCACAATGTAGTCTTAAGAGCGTTGAGAGTTTTTGGTTAGAGGGAAAATTTGTGGGTCACAAGCTTGATACGTTATCACTTGTGTGAACCTCTCATGTATTCCGAGTGAATTGGTTGAGGTTGTTTCCCTCTGTATTTTGTACTCTCATGTTTATAGTGGATTGCTCATCTCCTTTTGTGGACGTAGGTCGATTGACCGAACCACGTTAAATCTTTGTGTCTTTTGGTATATTTCTCATTGTCTTCTTACTCATTGTCTTTCGAGGTTTGCTTTGCTATCTTTCCGCGTTTACACCTGCTTAATTTCGGTCCTAACAAGTGGTATCAGAGCCATATTCAATGATGGAGTCAGATTCAGTGGTTCGATAATCGATGATTGAACAAGGTTAGAATGAGGTGTTCATCTTGGCAGGTGTAGTTCTAGCCGCAACCTTTTTGACAGTAATGAAGATTTTGTTGGAGAAATTGTTTCAGAGAGGTTCTCTGTGTTGAGACATAGATTTTGAAAAAGAGATTATGGAGAGGAGAAGTAAGTTATTGAAGATTAAGTAAAGAAGGTGGACAAATTTATTTTGTCAGAAATTCAGGCCAAGGAGGAGATTTGTTAGGTTTTATTGGACCTAAATTTCATACCATAAATAGGTTTTCCTTTTAGGAAAAGGTTTTGCATTGACTAATCCTTTTTTTGGTAGGAAAAGTTTTAGGACTCTATAAATAGAGGCATGTTCCTTCTAACTTAATCAGCATTCACAATGTAGTCTTAAAGGCTTTGAGAGTTTGGTTAGAGGGAGAATTTGTGGGTCACAAGCTTAATACGTTATCACTTGTCTGAACCTCCCATGTATTTCGAGTGAATTGGTTGAGGTTGTTTCCCTCTGTATTTTGTACTCTCATATTTATAGTGGATTGCTCATCTCATTTGTGGACGTAGGTCGATTGACCGAACCACGTTAAATCTTGTGTCTTTTGGTATATTTCTCGTTTTCTTCTTACTCGTGGTCTTTTGGGGTTTGCTTTGCTAGCTTCCGTGTTGCACCTGCTTATTTCTGGTCCTAACAAGTGGTATCAGAGCTAGATTCAATGATGGAGTCAAGTTTAGTGGTTCGATAATCGATTATTGAACCAAGTTAGAAGAAGGTGTTCATCTTGACGGGTATAGTTCTAGCCGCAACCTTTTTGACAGTAATGAAAATTTTGTTGGAGAAATTGTTTCAGAGAGGTTCTTTGTGTTGAGACAGAAATTTTGCAAAGGAGATTATGGAGAGAAGAAGCAAGTTGCTGAAGAAAGTAAAGAAGGTGGACAAATTTATTTTGTCAGAAATTCAGGCCAAGGGGGAGATTTGTTGGGTTTTATTTGCCCTGATTTCTTACCATAAATAGGTTTTCCTTGTAGGAAAAGGTTTTGGATTGACTAATTCTTTTCTTGTAGGAGAAGGTTTAGGACTCTATAAATAGAGGCATGTTCCTTCTAACTTAATAAACATTCACAATGTAGTCTTAAGGGCTTTGAGAGTTTTGGTTAGGGAGAGAATTTTTGGGTCACAAGCATGATACGTTATCACTTGTGTGAACCTCCCATGTATTCCGAGTGAATTGGTTGAGGTTGTTTCTCTCTATATTTTGTACTCTCATGTTTATAGTGGATTGCTCATCTCCTTTGTGGACGTAGGTCGATTGACCGAACCACGTTAAATCTCTGTGTCTTTTGGCATATTTCTCATTGTCTTCTTACTCGTGGTCTTTCGAGGTTTGCTTTGCTAGCTTCCGCATTTACACCTGCTTATTTTTGGTCCTAACACTCACCATATCTGTTTATTCCTTCTAGTCTTCTGATTAACCTTCTTTTCATATTCAAGGTTTTACATTCTTAACCTTCTTCTTATATTCATGGTTTAACTTTCTTTACCTTCTTTTCATATTCAAGGTTCCATCTAAGTCTTTCATAGAAGGGTACCTACTTTACGTCTACCAATCTTAGACTTCCATTCTTTCATTCATTCAAGACGAGGGTTCCTAATCCTACCAAGTAAAGACACAACATTCCTCATATCATTTATGCAATATAGCTCAAGTACCAAGTAGGGAAAACTAGTCTACCAACACAAGATACAACATCATTCTATAAAGGATCTCCCTAGTCCCTCATCATCACATATCAACAACTTCAGAGTAATACATTCAATCATGTCATTAGAGCACCCATACAAGATCATATACACATCATATGAGCACCTTCAATTTATACCTTCACTTAGATATAAAATACCACGATCATACCATAATTCACATAATAAGGCCGACAAGGCCATGTTCATAACGATCATAACAATTAAACACCGCCACCATAAGTGTAGCATACCAATAAATAACAATTCAATATCAATTCTATGTTAAACAAGAAATTAGATCAACTCACAACCTTACAAAAGCCACAATCATCATTCTTTAGGCTTTCCAACAAAATCAACATAACAAGAGATCTTACCAATAATAATGTATATAAGAATAGTCCAACAATTACACCATATCAATGATCCAAAAAACCTCAATAGAGATATCAATATTATAAGGCGATATAATAACAATTTAAATAATGATCAACACATAATTCAATAGCCTATAACAATCTACACATGAATTCAATACAATTAACCCCTGACCAATTCACCCACTTTAGAGCCAAAATTTGGAATTTAAGGAATAAATATGTTAAAGACAATTTTAATCTTAAAACCACCAATTAAAATTGATCATTCATAAAATATCAATTTAAACCTTTTAATGCAAGCACCCATCCTTAGAATTCAAAATAGGATTTTAAGGTTTTGGAAAATCTTTGAAAAGCCTTTGGAATTGGCTTCTTGAATGGAAAAAGAATCAAGGATTAAATCACTATACCTTAATTGAAGAATTCCAACAAAATTGATGGAGAAATCAATGAAGAACTTCAATCCTAGATTCAAGTTTCAATGGAGTCTAGAGAGAACTTATTTTGATCTTGGGGTTTTGATTTGGAGAAGTGAGGTTTAATTTAGGTCTAGGGTATCAAAAAACATAAAATAATATCAAATACCTAAAATAAATGTCTACTAGTTAGTAGGACGTTGGGTGAATTTATCAAATCACCCATAACTAGTCGAGAGTCTGCAGAAATTACAGGTCTCAAACGATAGTCACTATCTACGGGGCGTCATTTGATCTAGGTGGCATCCTACTGGGCGTTATTTTGGTCATAGACCCTTCATTTGGGGACTAAGATCCCATAATTAAGTGTTGAGCCATGACCCCTTTTAACCGGGCGTCAACCAATCATATAGGCATTGTTTGGGGGCATAAATTGAAATGTTTTGAAAGCTTGACCCTTAGGGTGAACCTTGGGGAATTCTACCAGGACGTTTTGACCCTAAACATGGTCATCTGAATTTTAGAGTCCCCTCACATGTATTTAGCACACACAAGCCTAGTTTCCAAATATCTTGGTCGTTCTTCGATTTTTCACTCCAAACTCTATAACCTGACCTCTAAACCTATTATTCATCAATTAAAATATTATTAACTTATAAGACACATTATAGGATCTAGTTTAACCTAGTTCATTTTGAGGGTTGTTATTGAGTTAAAGCAATTTGGGTTTCAATTTGGGGATTTTATTTGGGTGGGTAAAAATGATGTAAAACTGACTTAAAATAAATATACACCCTCCACTAAAATACCAAAACACCCCTCACTTATTTGGACCTTTTTGTGAAGCCAAACTTAATTATTAAACGACACGACCAAACCTGGGACATGGTTGCGCGTCACGAATGCACTTCCAAATCTTATTTCTGGAATTTAATATGAGGTTGATAGGTTCATGACAAGACCGTGTGGCAAGACAACTTTTTGCCTTTTGAGTGTAGGGAGCGCGACGCATGAGCAACTCCATAAAGGGGATATTTGCTCGCTGACTTGGCAACCTCGTTACAGAAGCTTGGGCCTTCCTCAAGGACCCATAGGGTGGTCCATTGGGGGTCACAATTGGATGTTTTTATCCCTAAAATATTATTTTACCTATTTAATGTATTTTTATAAGTTTTACCCTTCATAAGACACTCCCAAACCTTCACAAGATCAAAGGAGGTCTAATAGTTTAATTTCACTAGTTTCTGGACGTAATGGTCGTTCCTTGACCTTTTGTCTCTAATACTTATAAATCAAGTTAACTAAATTTATTTAGGTCTGGGAAAACCATTATTAATAATTATTTTTTAGGTAAGGCTCTAGCCTAGGTCATTGGATTTCCAAGATATAACAAGGTCAGAATTGACTTTCAACCTTATAAGAATAACATAGTGTAAAGTACTTTACCAATACGATCATTAGGTGTTGATGAGGATTAACTTTCAATTACCACAATGATAAGGTTATGATCAAATTCATATAGTGCATAAACATACAATTCATAATTTGGCATAAATCTTATGCCTTACCCATTTTGGATCAAAGATCACCTTTCCCCATATCAATCTAGGGTTATTGTATTCAACATGATTAATAATATTATCAAGAAACCACATTACAATAAGAACAATTCAATACGATTGACTTTATAACTAATTTACCCATATTGCATTCAAATATTAGGGTTAGAGAGGATTATGGATTCATGTGAAATCTACTATAGAAGCATTTGAAAAAAAATAAATAATCCACTGTATATGTCAATTAAATTGATGATTAGAACAAAATCCTATGTCTTTGAAAGTTTTTCCGGATTTAAATTGGAGAATTTAAGGGATACATGGAGAAATGCACTCCTTGGATCATATTAACATACCTTAATTAGGTTTTCCTCACAAGATTTATATGAAAAAGATGGATCTTGAACCCTAAGCTTCACCTGTTGAAGGTCTTCAATGGAGTATAGAGAGAAAAATAGTTTGAGAAGGAAATAGATTTTGGTGGGTGTCTTGAATGAATGAAAAAAATGAATTATTTTATGGGTTTATTAGGTAATTAAAGTTAGTTTTAATTAGTACTTATCGACCCTATATAGTTATTTAATTACCCCAATCCCTTCCCTTAAGACTAATTGAAAATAATTAATAATGATATAGAAGTGACCAAAGGATTCCCCTCTCATAGATCGTGGGTGGGTTCACGCAACGTAATCTACAATGGTTGTATAGATCAAGGAAGGGAAAGATCAAGACAAGAGTGGGAAGAGTAAGTCTCGACCCAAAACCCCACCTGCAGGGTGTGGGTCCACCCACGGCTCGTGGGTGCCCATCCGTAGGTGGTGCTTTCATTCGTGAACTTTTTGGGGCCTAACTTGAGGGAGGGGGTCCTTGGGGGTGAGGCCCTTACATGTAGGTCATAAAACATCAGTAATATGTTATGGGAGGTTATTATATGACTCTACTAATTAAGTTAAACTCTATGATTTACCATAAAACATGTGAAAACAGTAAATAATTCATAAATTATGTCAATTAAATATTTGAATATCATTTGAGAAAGAACAAAATTTAGAACAAAACCCTAGGTCTTTCAAAGTTTTCCTCGTTCGAAATTTTGAATTTAAAGGCTCCATGGAGAAATGCACTCTATGGATCAAAAAACTAACATACCTTAGTTTATGTTTTCCTCACGAAATTGGAGTGAAATTTCTGGATCTTGAACCCTAAGCTTCACCTTGTTGAAGGTCTTCAATGGAACATATATAGAGAACTAGTTTGAGAGGAAAATAGTTTAGTTTAAGTGTCTTGAATGAATAAAATAAAATGAAATAGTTTAGGGGTTTATTAGGTCTTTATATTTAGTTTTAATTAGTATTTACCGACCCTAGATAGTTATTTAATTACCCTAAGACTTTTCCCTAAGATTAACTTAAAACGACTAATGAAGTTATAAGAGTGACCTACAGATTCCCCACCCACGGACCATGGGTGGGTTCAAGCCAAATGATGCGTAATCGTGGTCTAGATAAAAGAAGGTAAATATCAAGACAAGGGTGGGAGACTAAGTATTGACCCACAACCCCCACCTACAGGGTGTGGGTCCATCTACGGCTCGGGGGTGCCCATCCTTCGGTGGTGGTGTCATTTGACAACTTTTTGCAGCCTCACGTGGGTCCTCCTCAAAGACCCTTGAGGGGTATTTGGGGGTTGTTCCTTTACATATAGGTCTTAAAACATTATTAATGTGTTAGGGAGGTTAGTTTACGGCTCTAGTAATTACGTTAGACTCTATTTAGGTCTCTAGCTATGATTTTGGCTCTAGTTTAGTCTTTTAGTTTTGGGGGGCGTAACACACTGAATGACAAGAATGCACTTGATGAGTTTCACCTAAAATCATATGAAAGCTAAGGCTTGTACAAAGAGAATATGAAGAAGTGTCACGATCAATATATTTAAAATCATGAGTTTGTTGTGGGTGATCTATTGATTCTATTCAACTAAAGGTTGAGCTTTTTTCCTGGCAGGATCAAGTCTAAGTGGACCAGGACATTAAAATTCACTCATATTTTTCCTGATGAAGCGCTGGAGTTTGAGAATAAGGAGAAAACAAGGTTCAAAGTGAATGTACAAAGGATGAAGGTCTACATGGAAAATTAGCATGTGTGCAGGAAGTAATTAAGGCCTACTATCTTGATGAAGTCTGATTAATAGATGGTATGTGTCATGCTATGACGTTGAAGCAGTATCTGCTTGGGAGGCAATCCAAGATGTGTAATCTAGACAATTATAGTTGTTTCTATTTGATATAGGAGTTTTATTTTTGTATTTTGCTTTTTGTAGATCTTTTGGTATGTGTTTAATTTTTTATTAGTGTTTGATAGATATGGGTAGGGTTTGTGCCTAAAAGTGTCAACAAAATGTAAAAATAATGTCCCAATGGTTGCTATGTGTGCAGGGACGAAAGGGAAAATCCGCAGAAAAATAGCTTTACAGTGGTCTATAGACCCCATCAACAGTATGTTGGTTAATCCATGGATCGTCGATGGCATCCCTAGATTCTAGGTAATTCCTCAAAATTTTCTAAGCGTCAGTGTGACCTATGGACCGTCTCGACCCACAGACCATAGATGTGGTGTCGTCGGTCTAAAAACTAGGGATTGCCTGACTATACCCCTTATGAAATAAAATCCTTCAGTTTAAATTAACTCCCCACGTTCAAAACTCCTCCAACTGCTTTTCGACCCTCCAAATAGCCATAATCATCAATAAATTCCCCTAATCCCTCTCGTATGATAAATTAATCTTTTTTTTCTCTCATAATATGAATTTATTTCCCCATTCCTGTTCCCTACCAATTCCATTGTATGGGGACAATTTTAAAGTCTTGAAAATAGGTTCTAAAAGTTTAATTTTTATTCACACACTCACCCATTTTGATTACTTTTAAGGTAAACAACCTCTCCCTGACTTTAGTTCTATGTTCTTAGTTAAAATCATGAAGTGACAAAATGGAACTTGACCTTGGGTTGTAGATAATGTGTTTGACTATTATATTTTAGTTGGATGAACCCTTGTAATGATTGTATGTGATTTTGTTGTAAATTTCAACCAGCTAAATAGAGTAAAGGCCAAATTTGAATTTTTGACTTAGGGTAAATGGGTTTTGGTTTGGTTATCTAAAAACTTGTGTCAAAAAAACCCTAAGGATGTTTAACTACCAAATGAAATGTTGAAATGCACTTGTATGCCTAGATTGTTTTTGAATATTTTAAGAAACAACATGAAACTGAGTTGAGTGTTGTAACCTGGCACAAAACTAACATGCGACTTCCCGTTCACGGACCCTAGGTCGAGTCTGTTGGTTTTGTAGCACACAAATGTTTCTCCAAGTGTTGGACCACAATGGAATATGGTATGTCGTGCCATCAACGAATCGTTCTTCACATTTTTGGTTCCCATATCATAGACCAAATTTTGGGTACCCTGACTTATGGAGGCGACCCACATACTATCGTTCTATCGACGTACCGTGGGTACATATTGTACGTCAACAACTCAGCTACTATTCAGATTTTTTAAGCTTTTGTTTTAGTTTGTTTCTTGTTCTAAAATTCTTCTATGCGTTTTATTTGCTTGTTTTGGTATTAAATAATATTTCACACATATTGTCCCCGAAGCAAGCTACAACCCATGTTCCTAAGGAAAAACCAAATTTGGTTGCTCTTTCGCGACGTATGATCATTGAGAAGGATGTGGATGACATTAATATTTTCCTCCAAACATCTGGACCTCCTCGAGTTCTCAAGTACCCCTTTTACTATGAGTAATTGAGCACAGCTAGTTATTCCCGACATGTTCAGTGCCCCACAATCTAGGAATGGTCTCACACTGATCAGTTTATCGATTGGATCTAAGTCACCCTATGGATCCAACTCTAGTGGCATCACTGCCTCATCTTCTGAGGATGATTGTACGAGCGACATCCTAGTGCTCCCATTTCTATGGGGTTAAGGAATTATGAGAAATATGGTAATTGAGCAACCTAACACAAAATGCTCTCTCTGGGTTCTCTTGCCTATGTCATTTCCCCCCATAGACTGTTATAATTTATATTAAACTGGCATGTTTAGGATTGTGTGTTGTAAAAGTAATAAGAAGAATAAAAATCATGATGGCATAATGAACAAGAAATTGATACCTGTCCAAAACTTTGGAAATGTTCTAGAGACGGTATGCTTGATGAGTTTAACGTGTTGGCTTTTAATATGCAATGAAAAAGAATCAAGTTTATCTAATGAATTAAGCTTAAAACTTAACTCTGTAACATGATAATTTAATAATGAAATAATGTGCCTGGTGTGAGTGAGAAAAGTTTGAATGTTCGAACAGTTGTGTGCCAATAACTTGTTGCGTTTGGTCCTGCTATGATATTCTAGGCTAGAAGATAGGAAATGATCAGAGGTCTTTGTTTTGATAAGTCCACTATTTCCTAAAATGATCAAACCAAATGAAATAGATATCTGTATCCAAATGTTTGAGCCTAATATAGACCACTTTTTTTTAATTAACCTAACTCACCTTCCTTAAAATAATTGTTTTTCCCCCGTCCCTCCTTGGGCATATGCACCATGATTTAGGCCAAAATCCCAAGTTGAGTGTGGCTAATTAAAAAGTTACCTCGATCTTGGCCCAAGTCTGACTTTGGATATTTGGTAACTCAACTCATGAAGAATACATAAATTGAGGTGTCTATGAAAAAGGAAACCGAAAGAGAAAAGGCATATCAATTGTAGGAAGTCCTTACAAAACTATTTATGTAGGCATGATCAGAAAGATACGCGTAATCATGAGTTAGAAGAAACTTTCATAGAGTTGAATTCTATCACATAAAAGAAGTTAAGGAAAGTTAAATTTTCCCTAAATACCACAGGATCTAAACTATAGATGTGGTACATTTCACAAAAATAAGAATGAATGCACAAGCACGTCATCATAGAAATCCTAGGACTTTTGAACTCTGGGCTTTGATACTAACGCGACTTGAGCCTACACCTTGGATCTAACTGGCACTCGATAGCCATTTCTAATCCCCTAACGAACATTTAAAATGATTGAATGACTTACATGACACTAAAAAATAAGCAAAAGTTTAAAATGGGTGAATACATCGATAGTAAAGAAAGTCTTAAAATATTGTCTTGAGAAATACGTAAGATGAGTCATAAGTTAAATAAAACATTATGAGAAAAGAATGGGAACATCTAATTCCTTCGGTATATGAATCCACTAAGAATTACATATCGATGTTGGGAAAGGAAACACACCACCTAAACTACTACAAAAACTCAAATGAAACTAGAATCTCCAAGAGGTAAGGAGGCCTCACCAACTACTGTTTTTGAGTGAATAGTGATATAAACTATGCACGTGTTGATGATCCTAAGCACCTATATATGCATAATAAAAAGATTCAGGTCAAACAAAGTCAATACATTGAATATATTTGTAACACCCCAAAAACTAGTAATCTAAACTAGAGTGTTCTACAACATTGTGTAAAGGTTCTGGATGTTGAGATGAGGGTTAAAAGCATAAAATGAAATCAAATACTTATAATGAAGGGTTTAGGGGTTAAAATTCATGTTCCAACTCCCCAAGGACAAACCAACGGTAGTTGAGGAAGACGCTAAAACATAACCTCCAAATTGCCTCAATAAGTGAACCACAGATGAGACTTATGCGGCGTTGGTCCATCCATGTCTCGTGGAATAAGGTCGTGGGAAAATGACAAAATTCAGTATCAATAGACTCCAACACATGAAGAACCAGTATGTTTCGTGGGCTTATCCATGACTCGTAGGTGGGAATTGTGGATGGGGACCCGTAGACTATTTTTTATGTCGGCTAGTGAAGAGTTCTTTAGGTAAATTCTTATTTTAGTTAGTTTGATGTGAGGTTGTTTTATATTGTTTTAATAAACCAATATAGTAATTCATAGTCATTAACCTACTCTTAGCATCTTATAAATCCCAGACCCAAAATCATAACCAACATTCCCCAAATATTCTCTCACAAGAGTTTCAAGGAAGAAGAACAAAGAGAAGTCTAGAGTTGAAGAAGTAACATTTTCTAATAAATTTTGTGGAAATTATTCATTTAGGTATGTTGTATAATTTATCTATGCATTCTTCCATCCATAGATGCCACTAGATTTTCCCAGTTAAGAAGAAAATCCCTAATTCTTAACTGGGAAATTATTCATATAGGTATGTTGTATAATTTATCTATGCATTCTTCCATCCATAGATGCCACTAGATTTTCCCAGTTAAGAATAAAATCCCTAATTCTAGCTAAGTTTTGTTCCTACTGTAGGTACTGTTGAATATTATTTCACTTGAGTGGCTGGTACTTGTTTATGATTATTTAGGTATTGAATGAGTATATATTGATGATATTACATGTTTTTCTTTTTTAACCCTAGTCTAATTAATGAAATTGAAGAATGTGGGTTTGTGCCATAAAGAGGGAAAATGGAGACTTAGGGGTCGTTTGGTACAAAGATCAATAATGTAGGGATTAGTAATGCAGGTATTACGCATGGATTATTTTTATCAAGTATTTTATTCATTATTTCTTACCTAATTTTGTGTGTGGTTTGAAAGTTTATAAAAGAAATTCTTTCCAATTATACCCTAAAGTTAGTATGGGATTTTCTATTTCATTCAATAGAGTCAAGGTACATAATTAATGAAGAATATTATTTTTTATAACACTTTTAACTAGATAGGAGAATAAAAATTTTATTATCATTTTCACTATTTCCTCACTTAAGTTATTTGACAGTAATTAACTGTCATCTTAATTAATGTGTTCCATTTCCTTGAAACTGATATGGGATGTCCCTAAGACCTAGAATACTTAGTTTAGGGGTTTAAAGTCTGGGCACGACCCCACCTAGGATCCACAATGGGCCCTAGATGAAGGTCCCAAGACTTGGACAAAACGGCCAATAACACTACTCTATCGACGAGGCATCTACTGGCTTAGGCACATCGATGCTCCGTCAACCGAGGGGAGTATTCACACACTTGGTGGGAAGTATATACTCCCATGATGCAGTCTCTGAAGCCATCAACACCCAGCAGAATGGGCTGTCGACCCATCGATGCCCAATAGCTTGGGTTGTCGATTGGCTCCTTCAAAAAGCTACTGAAGCTTGCTGACACAAAACACCCCATGTATTTAATAATCCTAGGTCAGTATTTTTTGATATTTTAAGTTATATTAACTTAGTTTTAAGTCCTAGACCTAGACAAGACCCCTCACTTCAAATATTAAAACTCCCTCTCAAAAGAAAACTCCCTCAAAGTCACCATTGGAGATAAGAATCAAGGAGGGCAAGAAGGGATGGTTCAGACGTGTATATTCATAAAATATTAGTGGGTTTCCTTATTTTTGAGGTATGGTATCCATACTTGAACTTTGTTCCATTCAAGGAGCCATTTCCAAAATATTTCAAAAAGGGTTTTCAAAACTCTATTTCCTTCTATCTTTGATTTTAAGCACGGGTCTTCTTGTGAAAGTTTTCTAATGATTTAAATGTGTTTATTATATTATAAATTTATTATTTTAATGATAAAAAAGCTAATGAACTTATGTATATGCATATTTCAAACTTTTAGCTTGAGAAATGAGTTAAATGAGCATGTTTGGGTAATGTATGAACTTTTGTTTTCTTATGTTTTTAGTTTGGTTTAGATACTACCCTAAGGGCCTTAGTATATTGAAAAATTAAGAAATTGGTTGTGGGTGATGATGGTTTGGTTATATGGTGAGTAGCGTATATCGTGAAATCCTTATGATAAATTGCTCTTAAATGGTATGGTCCATCTTCTTGGTGGCGGTGTTTATTTGATGAACTTGATATTACTTAGTATGTTTTGTGAGTGTGGATTTGAAGGTCTAGTACATGGAATGTGGTGATATTGAAGATATATCTTGTCTTATGTTTTGTGAAGTTAAACTGCATGTTTTTTTTGATGCCTATGTAAAGTATATGACTTTATGAAGCATGTCAAGTGTGTGAATTGATGAATGTAGGTCTAAAGAATGTATAGAAACTAATGTTAATGAAATGATGCTTATATGTAAGATATGCACACAAGTACGCACACACACACACTTAAATGAATGTATGAAGCCAAATTGAGTAAATACAGGAGTTTTGAGGTGAACACTCTTCATGAGTTGAGATGATATGTTTAGTAGCAACCTTACTACATTGTAAGAGCTTTCTAATATAGGTTGGAGGATGAATTCACTTCGTGAGTTGAGATGTGTTGTTCACTAGTTATCCTTAACCTATAGTTTAAAATGTTTAGAATCCAAAAGTGTTATGTCTAGCGCTAAGAGGATATGAAGAAGAGGTAGCTACAGTTCGTCAGTTGATATATTATATTCCAATATACCTTTTGAGATGAGTACTGCTCTTTAGTAGAGAATGAGTTACTTAGTAGCAATCTCCTTATCCCTTAACTATGTACCTGTGTAAATGAATCTATTGGGAAAGAGATGTAAAACCTAAAAAGAATGACCTTACTCTAGGCAAATGAGGATCCCTCATCATATAGGGATTAATTTTGGGATTCCATGTCTAGATCTCCCGAGGTGTGTAAGCCGAATGAGGTAGTCTTCAGGATTGCTTTGGTGTGTATTGAAAGAGACATATGCATAATTTATTCATGTCTTACCTTACTGAGTCTTAGGATAATCCCGAGGTAGGGAAAATCCTAGGGGAATGAGTTCATTTTCTCTTTGCTTGGCCTTGGAAGTTCACTCATTTAGAATAGGATAATTCACTCTGAAGGATTTAAATGATTCGTTGTTAAGGTTCAAAATATTTCACTGGAATGTCAAATTTGAGCTCACTGTAAGAATTTGGTAAGTTCACTGTAAATGCTCCGTTTTGGTTAAATTATTTGAGTCCTTCTTTAAGTATTAAATGATGGTTTTCATGTCGATTTGTTTCTAAATTCGTGAATATTTAACTTAATTTGCACGAAATATTATTTTACTAATATGTCCCGTTTCACATGTTTTTGCGCACGCCATACTTAGTAAATATGTGTACTAACCCCATACTTTTCTATACTATAAGCATATGTTCGAAGCTTTTGGAAGGTTTGAAGACGTAGCATGGGAAAGTTCCTGTCGACACAAAGTATGTCCTCATATATTCGAGGGCATAGTCCTTTTCTTAATTTCATAGTTAAAGACATTATGTATTTTATTTCTATTTAAAGGGTCGTGTCCATAAGATATTGTCGTGTCTTAAGTTGTCTTGTTACACTGAGATTCTATAAGTATTTATGAAAGATTTTCTTTTATTATTTATTCGTGAAGAGATTTAATTTTCGCACTACTTTTCATGCCTTAAGTAATGAACAATAGTTAAAGGGCTTGTACAAGATGCCAAAGGGTCAAGTACGGCCGATCACGAAACAAGGGCTATCCATAACTTCTAGGGGTTACTTTCGAGTCATGACAGACTCGGTATCATAACATAAGTTTATGGGAAATAGTTTAGGTTTTAAAAGCCTCACAAGCCACATCTACTAGTATCTTGTTCATTGGTGTCAGTCACGACACATGTATTGACAAGAGGCTATAAGATGATAGAAGTGTCACTTTTGTTCTCTATTCTAATGTCGTTCCTTAGAGTGAGTCATATGATGTTATTATAGCTATCATACTTGGTAATTCTTTTACTAACATATACACTTGCCTACATTCTAATCAAATAAAGGGTTCAAGAGATTTAGTAGTATTTGGACGCTAGGTCCTAAGGATCAAGAAAATTAAAAATTGGTGACTCCTTATGGCATCACGGATTGATAACCCATTTCATTTATGTAATTATCTTTATGCTTTAGACTTTGTATGGGCTGCATTCCAAATTTTTATTCATTTCATGTTTAATTTGTTTGATACAAGAGAGTAGTTAGACTTCTGCTTGCATTTTTATAAAGACTTGGATTGTATGGATAATGTTTTAAAATATTACGTACTTTTGTATTATACTATATTATGATATGTTGAGGTCTTGTATAAGACCACTTCAGGTCAAGTACGTTATGTTACATCTAAGGTGTACACTGGTTCATGACAAAATTGATAATCGTAGCACAAGGTTTAGAGTGGTTCCGTAAGACCCCCAAAATGAGTTAGGGTGTCTAAAGCGTAACATTTTTGTAATAAGGGTATAAGGTTGTAAAATGTTTTATAATATTGTATTGAGGCAGTGAGTAAAGTTTGAGGTGATTTGGAAGTCAAACGTCAAGGGACGACCAAGAAGTTCGACGACTAGTAACCTATGTGCCTCATGTATCTATACATGCCTATATTTGTATGCCATAAGCTTCTGAGGTCCTTAAATGGGTATAATGATGTTTATAGGTAGTGTATTGAGTTTCATGAAGTTTTGGAGGTCAAACGTCCAAGACGTTAGAAAGTTAGCCCTTGAAACATGCATCTGTGTGTCTTGATGGTGCCTAGCTTTTTTTGACGTGCTGCATGTTATTGTTTTGGGTTAAACTAATGTGGAAGGTCTTCAACATGTTAAGGTTCATGTTTCGTTGGAAACGTCCGGGTAGGACTTCCCAAGGGCCCCACAAATGGGCCCACAAGAAAGACCCCATTGGTAGACTATCGCCTCATCGATGGGAGACATTGATGGGAACTTATCGTGGAGAAGGCTTGACCACATAACAGACTCAGACTCAAATAAAGAAAGGCACAGAATGGTCTGTCGATTGACCAATGCCCCGTTGTTTAGTCCATCGTTGCAGGTCTTGTGTCACTGCCTGCACACTGTTTCATTAAAGGTGTGAATGGGAAATTCACCCACGTCCTAATCTGACCCTACTAGGTTTTTAAGTTATTTTTTGGTGTATTTATGGGATCAAAAACGTTATCAACCCATTCCCTATCCAATTCACTCAAAATAGGCTTTCCCTTCAAAACCAATTCTCTCTAGATACCTCCATTAAAGGTTAAACTCAATAACAGGTTGGAGGTTTGGTTCCTATGGATTCTTCATCATGTTTTAGAGGTTTTATTACATAATAAAGTATGGTGATCCTTCATCTCTAGATAACCTTCCATTTGGAGAGTTAATCTCAAAGTTTTCAAAGAGAAAATATGATCAAACCTCTCCTTCTTCTATCTAGCGATAGCTTATTTCTAAAAATGTTTTCAAAGGACTAATTATGATGAATAGATAATAATGTATTAGTT